>NC_142467.1:110175000-110800000 GCF_049115385.1 Moschus berezovskii | reverse complement strand
GCTTTGTGTGAGACCCCTGAGACGGCATGTCCACCTCCAATCTCTCACACTCTGGGGCACAATCACTGGGTTTATGTTATTAATTCATTTTACTTTTTCAAAGGACATGCCCCATGTCTTAGAGTGAAGCAACTTCAAAAGAATGGGGCCTTCCCTGGTGGTGCAGTAGTTAGGAATCGTCCTGCCAATACTGGGGCCATGGTTTTGATCCTTGGTCTGGGAAGATCCTACATGCCACGGAACAACTAAGCCTGTGTGCCACACCTACCAAGCCTGTGCTCTGGAGCCCGTGAGCTGCAAGTACTGAGCCCGAGTGTCACAACTACTCAAGTCTGCACACTCTAGGGCCTGTGCTCCACAAGAAAAGCCACTGCAATGAGAAGCCTGTGCAGAACTAGACAGTAGCCCCCACTTGCCCCAACCAAAGAAAGCCTGCACGCAGCAAGGAAAACCCAGTGCAGTCGCATATAAATTAAAAAAAAATTTTTAAGACTATAGGATGGATAAACATCAAGGCCCTACTGTATAACACAGGGAATCATATTCAGTATCCTATGATAAACCATAATGGAAAATATATATATGTGTTACTGAATCACTTTGCTATACAGCATAATTAACATTATAAATCAACTATACTTCAATAAAATTAAAAAAGCAATATAGGTTCCCTGCCCCCACCACAGAGCCTGGCCCACCCTCCAGAGACAACTTTTAACTGACAATGTGCTTTTTCTGTCTTTCCTGACTTATGTTTACCGTTTAGTTCTCACTCCAGATGATCAACACTTCCCCTATCCTTTCAAAAACTCACGTTTTGGTAAAAACAATATTCAGTGTTTATGTTAGTGCCACTGCATATACAGTGTTCTTTGCTGGCTAAGGAGCAGGCTTACTTCCTCAGAGTTTTCTGTATTTGTAGCAATGCTTTTTCACTTAGTAACTTTCCCCATATTCTCTCACAGCTTCTCTATAGTGTTTTCCACACAGATTAAGTGTATCAGATACCCCATCCATTCTGGTTTCTCCCCTGGAGACCATCCCCGGCAGGCATGGAGCTTCCAGCTCCCGCCTGGACAGGCAGCTCTCTGGACCAGAGGCACAGCGCCTATGCCTTTCCTTCCATGCTGGCAACTACCGCTGTCACTCTCTCATCTGTTGGGCACCACTTTCAAGTGCCTATTTCTTCATTCTGGGCTTGTTTCTTTATTTTGGCCAGAGAGACGGTTCAAGCCCAGGTAAGACGATTAAGACCTCGTCAGTTTCATCCCTGACAACTTTGTTTCGCTCCCACACTTGATCACTTTAGTTGGGTACAGAATTCGAGGCTGAAAATTCATTTTCAACTTTTGAAGTCCCTTTTTTTGAAGACTTTTGAAGTCAGTGTTTTCTAGCTGTTAATGTGTTCCTTAAGTTCCCAAGCTTTTACAGCAGCCTTGAGAATTTCAGGAGCCTCTCTTTGTCCCAAGGGTTCTGACAGGACAGTTTTAAGCTTTGGTGTGGGGTCTTTTTCAGTCCTTGTCCAAGGCATCTGGGGTCCCTTTTAATCCAGAGGTTAATGTCCTTGTGCCAGGAGACTGTCTTGTATTTGTTCATGTCCTCCCTTCAGTTTACTCTGTTCTCTGGAATTCTTTCACCCTATATCGGGCCTCCAGGATGAATCTTCAAATTACCCCATCTTGGTTGCTTTCCTCACCCATTTTCCATCTTCCACAGTTTGCTGAGATTGTTTTACCTTGTCCTCCATTATTTTTTCCCTTTTTCTTTCTCCATGTTGCTTTACTTATTTTGTTTGACCCCTTCACTGTTATTTCAGTAGAGTATGAGGAGCAAGCAGAGAAGATTAAAGCAAGCTTAGCAACTGGAACCCCATCTGCAATATTTACATTGTTTTTCTTCCATTCCCCTGCAGTTTTCATTATGAAACATTCAAATAATCAGAAAAGACAAAAGAACAGTACAATGAATACCCATATACTTTCTAAAATGGGTGAATGATGTGACTCTTCTGTAATGGATTATTGAGATTACGGAACTAGAGTTTTTCCAACTTGATGATAATCTGAGACTTCAGGGCTTACAAGACTGTACCACAATCTCTGCTGTGCTATCCCCAAAGCCTCTGTGTAGGGGATGTTTGTGGAAGACTCCACAGCCCTGCTGTTTTACATCCTAGGTGTCAGTGGCTGTGACCTCCAGCCAGGTACAGCCCTGGGTTCATGCTCTTGCTCAGCTGGCTCTCATAGGACTTATCAAAAAAAGGTCTTAGTTGCTGACTCACTGTACAGATTGCCCTCTGAGAGGTGTTAGTGGTTACATCTCTTCTGGGCCCCTGCTCTCGGAACTAATGTTCTCTTCTAGGCAGTTAGTAGACTGAGTCATCCTGTTAGTTCCTCGAAAGGAAAATACCCGTAACTCCAAAGACATGGTTTAATCCATTCCTCGAATGGCTCTCATCAATAGCTACTCAAAAACACATTCCACTGAAACTTGTTTTGTAGGGTTCCAGACTCCTCCCGAGTTAGCAGAAAGCACTCCATCGACTTTGAAAGACCTGAGAAGGCCTTAATTCTTACTGCCAAAGACCTGTGAGCACTTCTAAAATTATTCCCTTGTGTCCTGAGTGGAGAATCCAAGTCAAGTTCTGAAACACTTCACAAGCTCAGATGGGTCTCCAGATGGAGAGCAAGCGTGACAGACTCCTGGGAAGACTTCAGAACACACAGACCCCTCATGCCCTACCCAAAACCCACTTAACGAATCAAGGGGCCTTGAACTCCTGCCTGAATGTAGACGTGGTTTTGTGACTTCCCAAGTTATCTTGTTCATTCTTTCAAAAGAAAACTTTTCTCTTCAGGATAATCAGTTTTAATAGTTTCCATACACCAAAATATATACCCTCCCACAAAAAATAAAATAAAAACCAACTTTCGTTGGTGATTCTGATGTTCAGCAGACTTGAGAACCACTGTCCATTTACTATCTTCCAAAGAAAAATTTTCCGTGGCCTCTAAGTAACAACCCTAGTTGGGATTACTTAAAATCCTACTATGTCTTCACTATGTCTTAAGTGAGTGGCAGAGTTTAGGAATAACCTATCTCCCAATTATTTCATCACTACTCCACTGTTACCCTCCTTAGAAGCATTCAATATAGCAATTACTTTTCCTCACTCGCTCAAGTCTTTAACTCCAATACAGAAACCGTGTGAGATCTGAGCTATTTCATGTAGCAGCAATGCCAGGATGTCACTGCCACTTCAAAGCTACTTCAACGTGAGCAGAAATGGTCTCAGGTTGGAAGCAGTGGCAGTCAGGCTCTGTGAGCCACGGGGCGGGTGGTGGGTGAGGTTGGGCCCCCTCCTACAGGATTCTTTCAGACACTAGACGCTACTTTTGGACAGATCAGGTAGACACTTCCTGCCACTGCAGTCACAAAGATGATATCATGGACCCATCATAAGTCACCTTCATCAGCTGATTCTCATGGCCACAACACAGCAAGTGCTTTCTGAAGTTTTGGAGGTTTTAGCCTTGGGCCAGGTCACACTATGAAGGTGCACAGCTCACCCACCCAGACACCTACCCTGGGCCTGCACACTGGGAATCCAGCAGCAGACACGAGAACCTTCCTCCCTTACCCGTTTCTCTCTGGCACTGGCACAAGCCCAGTTCTTAGGAAGCACCAGGAAAAGTTGGGGGTTGCAGAAAAGGGAAGAAAAGCAATATAGCATCTCAACTAACTACTCTACTAAAGTCCTTAAGCCCCAAGGCTCAAGTAAGGAGAAATACAGACTGGTCTTCACCCAAAGGACAAGCAGGAAGAAGATGAAGGGCAGCTTTAAAACTGAGCCTGCCCTCCCTAGTGGGATTACCCAACCAAATGCTAGCTGATTCCACTTCACTCCGTGTGGAAAGCTGAAGAATGTGTCGGGGAGTTCAACCTCAAGTGGCCTGTGGTGCCGCACTTGGTCAAGGTTGATTGATACGAGGCAACGAATCCTTACTGGTCTCAAAGACACATCAGCTGCCCCTCCTCTGCAGTATCCTAACTGAAAGCCACAGAACAGCCGCCTACACACTGGCTACCAAATGCTCTGCTGATATCAAAGGAGGGGCACTTACCCAGAGGGCTGAGGGCAGCTGCCACACTCTCCCCTACATTCTTGAGGAAATTCACACTGGGATCTTCTGATGGACCAGAGGCTTTGGTTTCAAAAAACAAAGATACTTTTAATTCAAAGCATCTCTCTCAATGACTGAAACCTGTCACAGTCCTGTCTGTCCCAGAAGCCCTACTCCCGGGGCCTTGTCCAGCAGCCTATACCCTATTGCTTCCCCCTCTCTCTCCCCCTCTCTCGGCCACCTCCTGGGCCCCTTTGTCTTTCACACCACTCCCCCTTCATCTCCGTTCCTGGTGCCTAGAAACTCTGTACACACAGTATAAAGTATTATTTACCCCTCCCCCCAAAAAGTATTATTTACTCAAATCAAATACCCTCATCTCTGTCCCTAAAGACAAGGTGAATCAAAGGACATAGTAACACTAATAAAATCAGAATAAAACTAGAATCTAAAAGTTCAGAATGCAAGCTACACGTAAATTTTTAACTTGGGAACTGTTTTACAAGACTTGAGCAAATCTGGCTCCGACTTTCCTAACAACTAGCATGAACAAGAAGAGAGCACACTGGAGACGCAGGTGCTTGAGGGGCCTCCCATCTGCATGTGAGGGCCACCAGGGCAGGTGCATTAGTGGCCTTGAGCACCGAGGCACCTAGTTTTCCCAAACATACAATGGAGATGGTGCTTGCACTTTGCAGGATTTTATGAGGATTAAATGCACGAATGGCCACAAAGTGCCTAGGCAAGCCACAGGCATGCAGGATTTCAGGGCACAGGGAAAGTCCTCCAGCTCTGCTGGCCCTCACATCTCACCCTTCAGAGGCCAGTTGACACAATCCTCACCTGATTCCATGGCAGGGCCAGGGTGGGCGTCCCCTGCCTGAGGAGGACGTGGGCTCCAGTTCCCCGTTGGGCCCATCTCCCAGCCAGGCCACCCAAAGTGCCCATGTTTCAGCTTCCGGAGCCAGCGGCTGTGAGAGAAGCCCTAGGAAGGGGCAGGCAAAGGGGCAAGGTTGTGCCAGTCAGGGGGCTCCTGCTACCTGGCACCCACCCACAGGGAGGCCCCACTCACCTCAGAGAAGTGCCCGAAGGGGCTGGGGAAGGCAAGCTTGCTGTGCTCCTGGTGCATGCCCTTCCCCTCGCAGGCAGAGCACAGATCGTAGTCAGGGCAGACGCTGCACTTGTAGCGGGTCCCCACCACAGGCCCATTACAACCGTCACAGATCACGTTGGGGTGCACCATGTTCCGGGGCACCTCCTGAGCACACGGAGGGCGGTGATCCCTCCGGCACTCCTTCTTCTCTGCAGGCAGGGTGGAGAGCCGGAGACTCTCGGTGAGTCATGAAGAGTCGGCACTCGGGGGCCATCAGTCAGAAGGCCCACAGTGCCACCCTTCAGACACTGAATCCACCCAGAATTCAGTTGCTCAACTGACAGTAACAAAGCGGCTTCAGAACCTGCTAAGCAGTTCCAATCCCTGCACCGTGACCTGGGGGCATGTGGCCCAGGCAGGAGCAAAGCACCAGAGAGCTGTGTCCGCTTGGCTACGGTCTTGGCCCACACTAAAATAAACCCCAATGCTGCCCGGGCCCATGATCGCAATCAAGAGTGAACCCCCCCTCAAGAAAAGAGTGAACCCAGAGACCCTCCAACCTCACCCCCTGGGGTGGACACAGACTCCTATCTCAGGTCAAGCAGAGTAATGACTATGGTCCTGTCTTAAAGAGCCCCCAGTCTCCTCACCCCTTCTTTGGAGGAACTTCTCCATGACCTCAAGCCAGTTTCACTCAGCAGGGAGCACTAGGCTTTAGGCAGCACCCCAGAGCAGCCCCTTACCTTTAATGTAAATACGGAAGATGTCATCCTTCACATATGACATCGCCATCGTCAGTTCCTCGTCACTGGAAAAGGCAACCAAGTCCCCGTCCTCATCTAGATTGTTTAAAAGACAGCACGTGAGCACCCAGGGTGTCTCAGTTGGAGACAAGCAGCTGAAAAGGGCTGAGGCTGGTGCTAAAGGGCCCTTGCAAGGCTATCAACTGAAGCCCACCTGTCTGACCCAGAGAAAAGCAGGGCTGAGGGCAAACTACCCACTCACTCTGCCATCTGCCTGGAGGGTAAGGACTCCAACCTGGGCCCTGGACACATGCCAGAAGCAGTGTGTGTACAGGGACAGCAGTGGTAGCTCCTGACCACTACTGCCCTGCCTCTGGGCCAGCGGCTCCATCAGAAAGCTGCTATCTCCGTGCGCATCCAGCCATATCCAGTCCCCACGTCAACATGGACATCCCCATCTATGACCTGCTCCCCTTGGACCTCTTGTGGCTTAGAAGACCAAAGCAGAATACATCTGCCTGCTTCCGCCCCCAACAAAGTTAAAATTATGTATTTGTATGTAGTCTCCAATTTTTAGATGTTGGCACAAATGGTTTAAAACACCACCATGCAGGACAAACCACGCTAGATAAGGTCTGTGGGTCACCAGATGCAACATCTACCATAAAAACAGCGGCGGTATCAAAAGCCAAAAACAACTCAAATGTCCATCAACTAATGAACAGCTAAACAAAATGTGCTGTAGCCATAAAATTGAATGTTATTCAGCCACAGAAAGGAATGAAATACCGATACATACTGAACATATATGAACCTTAAAAATATTATGCCAAATAAAAGCAGCCAGTTACAACAGACTACATATTTCTACATGAACTGCCCAGAACAAGGGAATCCGTAAAGCAGATTAGTGGTATCTGACGGCTGGAAGCATGGGATGGGAGGATAGCTAAAGGGTACAGAGTTTCTTCAGGTGATGAAAAAATTCCCAGATGACTGTGAGTTTAACGGCTGCACAAGTCTGTAAATAAGATAAAAACTGTACACTTTAAATGGATGAATTCTATGGTGTGATAGCTCAATAAAATTGCTAATTTTTAAACAGGCGGAAAAAAAAGTTGGGAGCCTGGCAGCAGTCCAGAGGAAGGTCCTAGCACCGCCCCCACATACATGGGCCCGCCTCCCTCCCAGCACAACAACCGCCCCTAACCCCACACCCGCGCAGCTAGAGACTGAGCTGCCTCCTGGGCCCTGTCCCTACACCTTTACTTCTAAGAACGTTTTCTCTTGTGCCCGTGGGATAACGTCTGGATTCCGCCTAGCCCTGGGCGTTCGCGAGGCCGCCCGACCTCGGCCAGCCTCCCGCGGGAAACTGGCGGGCCAGGCCGCAGCACCGGGCGCCTGGCCTCCCGGGGCGTTTAACGGCGTCCCCGCTCTCCCCGCCCCGGCTCTTCCGGGTTCTCGCCCCAGCCCCCGCCTGGCGCTGGCAGACCCGGACTGCGGCAGCCAGGAGTCGGTGTAACCCGAGAGGCGCCGGGGGAGCAGGTGAGGACGCCCCGCGCCCTCGCCAAGATCTGCACTATCACCGCGGGGAGGAGGCCGCTCACGCCGCCAGGCCTGAGGCTCGCCGGGCGGGCCCGGGGGCGCCACGCGCCCCCCAAGGGCTGGCTGCGGCCACCGCTCCCTGCCACCGGGCGGCCCAGGACCGAGCTAGGGGCCCCCGCCCACCCGGAGAGCTGCCAGAGAGAAGCCCCGCGGGCGCCGCCACGGCCGAGGCGACGGCGACCGCCCGGCGGGGCAGGGCTGCGTCACGGCCCCGCAGCGCTGCCGAGCGCGCCGCGCCCGCTCACCGCGGTAGTGCGCCTGAAAGCCGCCGGGCCGGAGCACAGGAAAGAGCGCGGCCACCCGGCTCAGCAGCCGCTCACAGGGCCGCGGGCCAGGCGCGGCCTCGGCGCCGGCCTCGGGCTCCGCGCTGAAGCAGAAGCTGAAGCGGCGGATCTCGCGGGCGGCGTCCTCCTTGCCCAGAAGGTAGGCCTTCACGGTGAGCGACGCCATGACCGCCACTCGCGGAGCCGCAGCACAGCTGGCGACAGCGCGCGGAGGCGCGCGGCTTTTGTAGGGACGCGGGAAGCCGCGCCCCCCGCCGCCTCCGGGGGCGGGGCCTGAGCGCCCGGCCGGGGCTCGCGAGCCGCCCTCCGGGAGCCCCAGGCTCGCTGCCCGCTCGTCGCCCCCGGGCCCCCTCACTGCCGCCCCCTTTCCTCACTGCCCCTGACGCACCAGGGACCCCAAGAGGCCGGCCCACTGCTCCGACATCGAAGATCTTTCGCTCGCCTCTTCACCTGGGGACCCCTCCCAGGTCTGGTCCTGGCTGTGACTCAGCAAAGCAGAACCCGGGCGGCCTGGAGATGCCCAGTGCGGGAGGAAGGTGGGCGACGGAAGCCCGAAGCCAGGAAGCTCCTAGGCGCTCAGTGGGCACCGCCATCTAGAACAATTGGCGCCTGAGGTGCTGTCCTGACCTTGCCACTCTTGGCAGAAGCCCCTCCCTTTGAAGCCATCAGCTTTTCAGGGGGCAACCCACTCCACCATCCCCAGCATCCTCCATGACAGCCCCTTACTGAGTGGAGGGACCGACCCTCCCAACTGAAGCACAAGCAGCAGAGGAGCTCCCAGTTTGACAGAGGGTAGGGTTGAGAGGTGCCAGGACAACACAAAATATTCCCATCCCCACCTGACACAGAGGACTTGCTAAGCCTCAGTAGCCACCAAGTGTTCCGTGCTCCCTAAAAGACTCGCCACTGATGCCTGGACACCCGTGTGTCATCAGGTGGTACCCAAGGGCCTGAGGGGGTCGCAGGTCTGTTGGCCTCGTGGGCAGCCCAGTAGACAGATCAACAGCCTACCTCCTTCCTGTGCTGGGCATCTCCAGCTTTATGTGACAGAAATGACCTGTTCAAACAGCCTGGGGGAAGGGGTTGGGATGAGTGTCTTAAAAAAAGGTAGTTGGGAAGGTATGTCACCCTATGAACCCTCCCAGGTATGGTTCTGTGAGTAGAAAGTCAAACCTGCTGAGTCAAATTCATGGTGGGGTTTGTTGAAGCAGGTGAAACTTAAAGGAATGGGAAACCTGGAGACCACAGGAAGGTCAGTTGGATTTGGCTAGTCAGATGCAAGGGTGCCATGCTTGTGGAAGCACAGCTGGGACCTCTTCACAGGGGTGGTTTGTCCTTCCCAGAGAGCTCCAGAGTAGGCAAGGCTTTGAACCGCTGTCCAGAACCCTATAGAGAGGACAGTCTATTCTCAGTCTTCTCCCAACATCCCTACTTTGAGCCTGGGAAAGGACCCTCTCTGCCTACTGCCCTACAGACAGAGTCAAGGGACAAAGAGGGAGCAGTGCTGGGTAGAGGCTGTAGTGGCCCGCAGGTGCCCCTGTGTGACTCAGCAGCTTGAGAGTCACTCAGCCCTGAGCAAGGCAAGAGCTGGTTTCCTGACCCCCTGCCAGAGCGTCATCGTCCCCAGCTGAGAGTGTGAGGGGTTCACCGCCAAAGTCCTGTGGTTCTAGGGAACCTCAGATTTCAGGAAGGACTCCAGGCACAGCTTCTGCGTTTAAACAGAGGCAGCTGAGACAGAGACTGCCCTGAGGAAAACATCTGCTTTCTTGCCTTTTGAGATAGTGGTGGGTTTGCAGAGACGAATGGAAAGCTCAAGGAGAAAGTGGGTGGGAGGAAATGGGGCCCTGGGAAGCAGGCAGACCACCCTCGCTGGGGAGCCGGGGTTCTGGCCTTCCCAGCATGCCTCACTCCTGAGCCCGGCCCTCCCCCTAAGGCTTGCTGGAGGTAAACAAGGCGGCAGCCGGGGAACTCCCTGGCAGGGCCCTCTCTGCCTGCGCTTGTGGTCAGGTGGTCTGGCCGGCAGTGAGTCAGCATCCCATGACCAGCCGTCATAACAAGGGGATCCCCAGCCCCCTTGCTGCCACCCACCTCAATGACATCTTATCAGGCAGGCAGTCAAGGTGGGGAGCTGTTGCATGGGTCTCTTCAGGCCCCAGGGGCCAGAAGAGCAAGTAGATGCCAGAGTGGCAGAGAGCTGGCTACCAGAATCTGTCCCCATGATCCAAGGAGTAGGCTCTACTGGGGCCCCTGCTGCAGCAGAGGGGAGGGAAAACAAGGAACAGGTTCCTTGCTAGCTCTCTCCCTGATGGAGTGGGAGGCTGTTCCTTATTTGGGGGTGAGGGTATGCAGTGTATCCAGGGGCCTGACTGGACGGGAGGCTTGGGTGGTCTGCCCACCCCTTATGTGGTGTTGAATGCAGGAGAGGGGCATGTGCAATACTGCGTTTCCGCTGGCTCTTCAGAAGTGGCAGTTGGGTTTTTTTAGCCTTTTTATACCTTTTTTGTCTATAATTTGCCCCAATTACTCTATGCACATAGCTATTTTAGTCCCTTAAGAATTTCTTTGTGGGCCTCCCTGGTGGTTCAGTGGTAAAGAATCTGCCTGCCAAACAGAAGCCCCGGGTTTGATCCCTGGGTTGGAAAGATCTCCCGAAGAAGGAAATGGAGAACTACTCTAGTATTTTTACCTGGGAAATCCTATGGACAGAGGAGCCTGGTAGAGTCCATAGGGAGGCAGAGTCAGACATGACTTAGCAACTAAACAATGAGTTTCTTTGCGTTTTGTTGCTTGAGAAGTGTGTCCAGGTGCAAACACTGCAGCACAAGTTCCCAGGTCCCACCCGACCGGTCTCAGTCCCATCCCTGGACAGTAGTTTTCTTAAGTTTCCCTTATTTTCTTTGCCAAGTGGAGCCAAGCTTGAACGCGTGTGGTGGGGCAGCCAGCAACAAACCCAAAGCAAGACTCAGACTGAGCTGCTCTGGGCCACCATTTACATGGAAGATTACAGGAAATCAAGCTTTTCCCCACCCAACATTAGGCCCAAGGTTTGAGTTCGTTTCTCCATGAGAAAACGGTGTAGGGTGAGTAGGGTGCCTCCAGGCCCCAGGACCTGTCTGCTATTCTCTTCTTCTCCGTCACAGGGAAGGGACACACCCTCTCCCAACCAAATCATTCCACCTGGTGACTTTTTCCTGGCTCCTTCCCTTTCCTAGACCGCTTTCCCCACTGCCTCCCACTGTAACCTCCCACCCTAAATGTCACACCCTTCCCTGACCACACCCTCGGGAAAACCCCCTGGCATTGGGTATCACCCGTTTTTAGCCCTCTGGCAAAAGCGCACAGCCCAGCCCGCAGGGAATCATGGGGGCAGGAGGGAAGCTTCTGAAAGAAAGTGAAGTGAAGTGGCTCAGTCGTGTCCCGACTCTTTGCGACCCCATGAATCACAGCACGCCAGGCCTCCCTGTCCATCACCAAATCCCGGATTTCACTCAAACTCATGTCCATCAAGTAGGTGATGCCATCCAGCCATCTCATTCTCTGTCGTCCCCTTCTCCTCCTGCCCCCAATCCTTCCCAGCATCAGACTCTTTTCCAGTGAGTCAGCTCGTCGCATGAGGTGGCCAAAGTATTGGAGTTTCAGCTTTAGCATCAGTCCTTCCAATGAACACCCAGGATTGATCTCCTTTAGAATGGACTGGTTGGATCTCCTTGCAGTCCATGGGAGTCTCAAGAGTCTTCTCCAGCACCACAGTTCAAAAGCATCAATTCTTCCGGCGCTCAGCTTTCTTCACAGTCCAACTCTCACATCCATACATGACCACTGGAAAAACCATAGCCTTGACTAGATGGACCTTTGTTGGCAAAGTGATGTCTCTGCTTTTTAATATACTATCTAGGTTGGTCATAACTTTCCTTCCAAGGAGTAAGCATCTTTTAATTTCATGGCTTCAATCAGCATCCGCAGTGATTTTGGAGCCCAAAAAAATAAAGTCTGACACTGTTTCCACTGTTACCCCACCTATTTCCCATGAAGTAATGGGACCAGATGCCATGATCTTTGTTTTCTGAATGTTGAGCTAGGTGATGCCAAGCTGTGGGCCTCGGGAGCCCCCGGGGCCCTGTGGCGGTCCCGGGGGCGGCGCGCGCGGAGTGGGACTTTGCGCAGGGGGCTGTGGAGACAGCGCTCACCTACGCGGAGCCCGGGAAGGGAGGCCCGGGGGCGGCGCCAGGGGCCTTTCCCGCTGAGACCCAGGCCCGGCGCTTGCCGGGGAGGAACAGGCAGCCCGAGCTCGGGCTGCGGGGTCACTCGAGGGAGCCCCTGGGGGGAGGCCGGAGCAGACCCCAAGCGCCGTCCGCCGGCCAAACCCTTCTCCAGTCCGTGTGCTTGGACTGCCGGTGCCGGGCGGGGTCACTGCCGGACTGAAAAGCCGAACAGGGGCTTCGGTTTTTCCGCAGTGACAGGGAGCGAACACCTCGCTCTAGGCGGCAGCCCCGCGGGCCAGAGGTGGTGGAGTCGGCCGCAGGGTCGCAGGGGCCCTAAAACGCGGGACGAAGTGACGTGGGCCGTGCCCGCGGCCGGAGGGTGGGCGCGGCGCGCGGGGGAGGGTCGCGATCGGGATGCGGGGCCCCGGCCCTCGGGGCCTCTCCAGCCCCTCGGGAGACCTACCCCCGGGCGCCCCTCCGAAGGAAAGGGCCACTTGACTGCGGGAGGCTGGGAGAATCAAGGCAGGAGCCATGAGGTGAGGGGGCGCGGAACTTGAGGAAACGGTGGGGCGACCCTTGACGGGATCTGGTGTCCCAGGCGGAGACCCACGGAGGTGCCTGGGCCTTCCGGGCTGGGCGAGGAGGAGCAGGTGGTGCCGGGGGTCCCCGCGGGACTGGGGGCAGCAGGCCCAGGAGCGCCGCTCCGGCCGAGCCGCGGGGGCGGGGAGCGGCATTTTCCTGACCGGGTTGGGAGGTTAGGGTCACGTGGAACGGACGGCCGCTGCTTGTCAGCGTCCGGTCAGTGTCCCTCCTCTCCCCGGCTCCCTTCGAAAACCTTCTGGAAACGTTATGTGGCGTTCTCTTGTGCTCTGAAGTCCCGCCCTCCTGCCAGGCGCCCCACCAGCCGCCGTCTCTTGGTAGCAGCTAGCTCCCCCAAGGCCTTGGGCGCCCTCTGCTCCTGGCGCAGGGCGCCCCTTTTGCTCAGCCAGGGTCCCAGCCGCTGCACTTTGGGGGAACTCGGGTAGCATTTGTGGGGTCGAGTGTTGGCCGCAGCGCGTGCTTGTATCGTGTAACCCCGACTCTGGAGCTGGCATGGCGCTGCTCCTCCTTCGGTAAAACGGTGTCTCGGACGCCCCCTTCCGGTGAGGGCCGCCTCGCGCAGCAGCCACCAGACCAGCCCTTGAAAAGGTGCCGCGAGCCGAGGTGGGCAGCCGCCGTGCGGGGTCTCGGTGTTCCAGCCGCTCTCTCGCGGGGGGAAAGGGTGTGCCTGGGCTTCAGGCAAGCGACTGGACAAGAGAAAGGCGTGCGGCGGCCTTGGCGGGCCCTGATGCTAGGTGCTCAGTATCCCGCTCTGCCTGGCGCCCAGGAGCTACTGTGTGGCAGGCCCTGAGCTAAGGACAGGACAGGAGAGGCACGAAGCCTGAGCTCCCTGGAGGTCACGCCAAAGTTGGCAGGATGGCAGCCACTGCGCCCTGGCTAAAAGCGTGTCAGCTGGGGAGAAACCACAGCGCATGGGTCACAGCTTCAGAGAAGGGCGCCACCCTCCACCACCACCGCCACCACCTTCCCCCCGACGCAGTTCTGGAGAAGGAGCTGTTTCCTTAGAAGAGACTTCTGAAGAGAAAAACGGGCTAAAGCCCCTCTCCACCCCCCAGATTTTGCATTCCCCAGCCCCTGTGTTAACACCTGGGCTCGTGGACTCTTTAATCAATAGAAATTGGTAAAAGGCCAGCCAAGAAGGCCGTCGGAACTGGTTTCTTATTGTCACGTAGCTAGAATAGCAGGGGAAAAAAAAAAGAGTCCAGAATGGTGGAACCAGGCCGAGGGAGAAGGGAAAAAAAAAAAAAAGGCCCATGAAAGGGGCAGTCCAGGACCTGAGTGAGAACTCTGGTCTTGGGCGTAAGTAATCAGGCAGATGCGGGTACCATCCCCTATTTGCATAGGGTGTAAGGAATCAGGTTCCAGGGGAAGGAGACAGAAAGTAAAAAAGGCAAGCCGAGCACAATAGGGGAATTTTATGGGTGACTTCAGGTTTTCTTTTTGGTTCAGTGTTGAAGAACCTACCTGCCAAGCAGGAGCCACAGGTTTAATCCTTGGGTCAGGAAGATGTGCTAGAAAGGAAATGGCAACCCACTCCAGTATTCTTGCCTGAAATCCCATGGACAGAGGAGCCGGGTGGACTATAGTCCTTGGGGTCACAAAGACTTGGGCACGACTTAGTGACTAAACGACATTGGGTTGGCCTGCCCTTGCTCCTTGGGAGTTTGCTGCCTGCTTCCAGCTTGAGCTGTAACTAGTTTGTCCTTACAAATACTGCCAGCTTAATAAAATGCTGTTTCAGCTGCACATGGTCCACCATTCCAAATCTCTGATAGAAGGAGACAAGAGCCAAAGGAGAGTACACCCACCCGACACTTAACACGGGATGAGGGTCGGAGAGCATTGGTGGATCCACCCTGGAAGGGTGGCTTTGCTGTCTGCCTACTCTGCTGCTCCCATGTGCAGGGATCACGTGATACCCAACTTTTGCTCCAGGCACGTCAGAAGCAACAGCTGGGTTTTGACTTTTTTGTACCCTATTGCTCATAACTCGCCCCAATTGTGCATGCAGTTACTTCCAGTCCCTTATAGTTTCTTTGTCGTCTGTTGCTGGAGGAGAGGGTTGAGTGCAGGCACCGCTGTAAAGGGTCCCAGGTCTCAGCCTATCTCACCCTCACCTGTTCAATTTCTGTCCCTTTTCTGGATGGAAATTTTCCTTTGAGGATTCCTTTCTCCCCTATCATTGTGGATAGGGTGGAATATGCATATGACCCAAGCTTAGCCGGACAGCATCTGTAGCCCCCTGGGTCAGGGGTGGGCATGGAAATGCCCACTGGGGTCACCTGAAAGCAGGAGCCTGCCTGAAAGCTTCTGGGTCCCTGCAGGCCTAGTGCTGGCTCATGAAGCGGCTTACACCAGCTGACGTTGGTCTTTTTTCTTCTCTTTAAATTTATTTCTGTCTGTGCTGGGACTCCCGTGCTTTGCGCGAGCTTTGTCCAGTTGCAGTGCTCGGGCCTCTCATGCGGCAGCTTCTCTTGTCTCAGAGCACAGGCTCTGGTCAGGCAAGCTAGTCGTTGCCGTAGCTGCAGCACACAGGTGCAGCAGTTGTGGCTCACAGGCTCCAGAGCGTGGGCTCAGTAGCTGTGTGTGGGCTCAGTCACTCCTCAGCATTTGACATCTTCCTGGGGATCGAACCCGTGTCCCCTGCATTAGCAGGCCGATTCTTATCCACGGTACCACCAGGTATGTCCTGACTTTGGTCTCTGTCAGTGTATCCAAAAGTGCAGAACCACCACCTCCCACTCCATGCCTGTCACAGGGTTCCCAATGGCCGTGATGGTCACCGCAACGCAGACCAGAGATGTGGAGGGTCGGCTGTGGCCGTGATGGCGTGGCCACGTCCTGTTGACTGTGCTCCCAGAAAATAAAAGTAACAACACTCTCTCACAGAACTCCTCTTATGCCGGGAAGCATTCTGAAATTTTTTTTTTTTTGTCAGTTCTTCGCTTTCATGCTTTATTGAAAGTAAAATGAATCAAAGACTGATTTTGGTAAGCAGATTATGTCTCTAAAATAATTTCTTTTAGTTCAGAGCAGAATGTTATCCTATCCACTGTGATACAAATCCTTTATGGACCAATGCATTTAATATAAAACTCAGGCAAGGAAATAGAACTTTATTCTCTCCATGACTATAAATCTAATATGAAAACATGATTTACTGATACTGCTACTAAGCTTTTTCAGTCTTTACTTGCCCTTTCCCTCCCACCACCCCCCTTAAATATAAAATTTGAAACATTTCCTTCAAGTCTGATGGCCTTCAGTACAATCTGCTTTACTTGACATCGGAATCATTTTGGGTCACTTTTTAATGGTTTTCTGCTTTTTGGAAGAGTCATGTAATGCTTTAATTCTTAAATCCACTTTTTCTTTAATGTCCTTACATGTCAAACTCCTCTTCCTTTCTGGCCATTTCTTAGTAGTCAGCAAGTGTTCAAAAATTTAATGTCCAAATAGACCAATACCTTTAAACCCTTCTTCTGGCAGACACACTTGCACGACATCATCCCTTGCAACATAATCTGCAATTGGTCATCAGCCTTTCACAAAATGACAGCTGGATATTTTATATATATTAACTCACCTGCTCCCTTGAGGTCAGACTATGTGATTAGCTCTGGCCAAGAACCTGAGACAGAAGAGCCATGTACCTTACAGGCCAGGGCATTTCTTTATTTGCCAAAGTCAGCGCTTTTAAAACCCCTTCCCTTTTCCAGAAAGGCTGCAATGTTCAGGTAGTTATTCCTGAGGCCTCAGCAGGAACTACCACAAGCAGGTCAGATCCTCAGGCTTTGAAAAATATACCATTATTAAATCACAGAGTCTTGCAGTTATTGCAGCAACATAGTATGCAGAAAGTATAAAATAACTTGCCCAAGGTAAAACAGTTTGAGCCACGGTAGTAGGGCCAAGGTTATGAACCCAGGCAGGCTGTCTCTCTAGGTTACGTTCTTGACCTCAATGATTAAAAATCTTCTAAAGAATGTCCTGAACCCATTTTACTTTTCATTGCCAGACAGTCCCTCTCCTAGCTGCCTATGTCAGGGCAGAAAACCTTTTTCTCTACCATCTTAGATTCAGTACTTGGGGCCTGAATTAAACCAACAAGAGACAGATTAGCAAGAAAATGTTTTCATTCATGTACTAGACAGAATCTGGGGCTTATATACCAATTTAATGGGGGAGCAAAGGAGAAAGGAGGAGAAAGGTACTTACATGGAAAACACATGACTTTTAAGAAAGATAAATGGGTCTGATCTCAGAGGGAGAGCAGTGAACAGTCCTCAAGAGAGATCTTAAGTTTCCTGTCCAGGAGTTAAACTTAAGTAGCCTGGATATTCAGAGAAGGCAATGGCAAGCCACTCCAGTACCATTGCCTAGAAAATCCCATGGATGGAGGAGCCTGGTGGGCTGCAGTCCGTGGGGTCGCGAAGGGTCGGACACGACTGAGCGACTTCACTTTCTTTCATTTTTCACTTTCACACATTGGAGAAGGAAATGGCAACCCACTCCAGTGTTCTTGCCTGGAGAATCCCAGGGATGGGGGAGCCTGGTGGGCTTCCGTCTATGGGGTCATACAGAGTCAGACACGACTGAAGTGACTTAGCAGCAGCAGCAGCCTGGATATTCATTGGAAGGACTGATGCTAAAGCTGAAGCTCCAATACTTTGGCCACCTGATGTGAAGAGCTGACTCATTTGAAAAGACCCTGAAGCTGGGAAAGATTGAAGGCAGGAGGAGCAGGGGATGACAGAGGATGAGGTGGTTGGGTGGCATCACTGACTCGATGGACATGAGTTTGAGCAGGCTCTGGGAGTTGGTGGAGTTGGTGTTGGGAGTTGGTGGAGTTGGGAGTTGGTGGAGGCCTGCCGTGCTGCGGTCCATGGGGCCGCGAAGGGTCGGACAGGACTGAGCGACTGCACAACAACAAAGCCTGGATGAAAACTCGGAGTCTTAGTCTCTAGACCTCCAGCGGACAGAGGCTAGGAGGAGAGTTCCCTGGCTCTTCCCTCTCGTCTGAAAGCAAGAATGCTTCAAGGAGACAAAAACTGTAAAAACTGATACAAAGTTTATTATTTGAGACACAGCACAGTGTAGGCGAGAGCACACAGAGAGAGGGTTTAGTTAAGAGAAGCAGGGCAGAAATAGGGGCCCAGAGAAACAGCATATGGGCATCCTCTCTACTGGGGAGGGCCACAGCGTCAGAAGCTAGGCTGAGATGATGTATCCAGTGAAGGGTGTGGGCATCCTAAATGAGGAGCGCAGTAAAAAGATGATTTAAATCACTTAAACATAGGACAGTCCTTCCAGGTCTTTGTTTACCTTTGACCTTTATCATTTCTTTCTTCACACCTGACTGCCCTAAGACCTTCCCCAAGATATGTGCACACTTTTTTCTAAGATGGATCCCACCACAGAGGCCAATGGGTGCATGCATGCCCACACTTACCATGGAGTGAGGCCGCCTCCCTCTGCGACCCTCAAGAAGCCCTACTGTGCATGTGCAGACAGGGAAGTTTTCCTTGAGCTCAGGAGTTGGTACCTTACCTCTTTACTTTAGCAGAGCTCAGCTTTTGCCACTAGCTTTGTCTTTGGAGTGTCTGGGTGAGAATAAAGCTTCAGTTTTACTCCACTTGACAAACACCACCTGTCTAGCCCAGGGGCCCATCTGTCTCCTACCTCAGGTCCTTAGGAGACTATTTGGCAGTTTTCTGACAATGTCTTTTTGGGTTATCAGGTGAAAAGAGTCAACCTGTTACTGAAGAGCAAGTTTGTGTGCCTGATGCAGTGAGGCCACAGAAGCCAAAACATCGGAGTTTGAAGCCAAGAAAGGTTTATTGCAGTGTCACATAAGGATAAAGGGTGGCTCATGCCCCTCAAACCTGGAACTCCCCAAAGGGTTTCAGCAAAGCATTTTTAAACACAAGATGAGGGACGGGCATGGTTGGTTGCAAACTTCTTGGTCCACATAAGTCAGATCACAGTGTTCCTGTAAAGCTCCAACAAGACATTACTCTCTGTTTGCAACTTTTTATATGAATGGAAAAGTGTTATATCCTTAAAGGTCAGAGCCTTGATAATGGGCTAGCCTGTATACAGGCTTTATTCAGGCTATCTGCAATATTTTAAACTCAAATAGAATACAAAGGTGTTATTAATAAAATACCTTTGTATTCTATGTTATTAATAAAAAAAGATATTCTAAAAGTATTCTAAAGGTAAAAGAAACAGATCTAATATGAAGTCAGATATGTTCTTCCCTATTACAAATCTTTCTCTCATTTCTTCTAGGGAGGGGATTTAGGACACTGGAATTCTTTTGGGACGCTCTGCTTTTAGACAGGTAAGGGAATTCCAGGGCGGGAGGAAAAAAGCTTATTCTCCAATGTCTTCAGTTCAAAATACTTGTGTGTCACAGTGGCACCTCTGGACCCCTTTCCCTACACCAGCCCCTGGCTGGTCTTCCTGTTCCCCTCTTAGTCTCTTCAGCTCCTTCTCCATGTGTGCCAAAGTGATCATTTCAGAATGCAGATAAGACTCACTCCCACCACAGCCCCCATTCCGTTTCCCGCTCTGGACAGATCCCACAGTTTCACGGGTACAAACACAAATCCCTGACACACTGTGTGTATCCTAGTGCTGTGCCCTGCCCCCGTCTGTCCCAGACCTCTCTCACTGAGCTCCACCAGACTGGCATTGACTGCTTACACTGATCAATCCTTTCCTGAGAACTCCTCCTCTCTCCTGGGTCATTCGGCTGATCTCACTTTCCCAGGGAGGCCCTCTATCCTTCTGTGGTCATTCCCCGCCTTATCAGCTCTCTGAGCCCCACAGCCCTTCCCTTCCCAGCGCTGAGCACAGGGGCCTCAGACAGGACTGCGGCCAGGCAGGACTAGGTCGAAGTCAGTACGCAGTGTGTCTGTGTCGCCAGAAACTTGAGCAAGATCTGGCACGGCGTGGACGCTTAGAACATTTGCTATGGATGAATAAGGAAATGAGGTTGAGACAGGCTGGGACCTGAAACCAGGGACCCTCTGCTTCAGTGCTTGCCCCTGGACAGAGCAACAAAATACACAAGTAACTATAAGAGACTAAAAACAACCCAGCATGCATAGGTAAGTGGGCAAATCATGAACAAGATACAAAAAGACCAAAAACCCAACTGCCTCTTCTGAGGAGGCAGGAGCAAAAGCAGGGTACGGCACATGCACCCTGCACAGGGCAGCATCAAGATGGTGGGCAGAACACGTAAGCCACCCTTCAGGCCTGAACCCTCACCCACCCTGCCGCCATCCCATACAAGGAAGCAGCTTACTCCTCTCCATCAGGGACCCGGCAAGGGAACCTCTTCCTTGTGTTTGCACCCTCCTGCTGCAACAGGAGTCCCGGTAAAGCCTTGCCAAAATTTCTTCTCTAGCCTCTTACCAATTTCTATTAATTAAGGAGCCCAAGAACCTTTACCAGTTATATACTCTGCAAAAGGACACTGTCCCCTTCCTGGGAGAGGATGTGGGCACCTCCAGGACCAACAAATGCAGCCTCCTTCTGTGTGAAAAGCAGCCTCCTGAACTTCTGGTTTCAGCTCCACCACACTTGATGAGTCTGCCTTCCTGGCCCCTGAGGGCCTCAGTACCCTCATTCACGCAACACTTTCTTCCGCCCCTTTACCCTTTCACTCTCGCTGCTTTCCCGTCCCCTCTGCCCCTTTTCTCCCGATGTCTCTGTACTTCTCTCCATCCTGTCTTCTCCTGCTTCTGTCCCGTCCTGCTGAGGGAGTGGGCACCACACAGCTAGTGTAACTCCTCTCAGTTTGTAAGACCTGCTCCTGCTGGCCAGCAATGGCTCATTGATGGTAGACGGAGACGGAAGAGGCTTGCCTCACACCTTGCAGAGCTGGTCTAGCAGGCTGTCGCTGACCAGAGATTTATGAGAGCAACAGGGCTTCAAACCTCATATCCAGTAGTGGCCACAAGACTGATCATCCTCTCACCTTTATTTTCCTGCTGCCAAGAAGTCTGGTAGGGACAGAATGGGCTAAATCAGCAGATTTCTCCTTTGCGACCCCATGGACTGCAGCACACCAGGCTTCCCTGTCCATCAACAACTCCCGGAGTTCACTCAAACTCATGTCCATGGAGTTGGTGATGCCATCCAACCATCTCATCCTCTGTCGTCCTCTTCTCCTCCGGCCCTCAATCTTTCCCAGCATCAGGGTCTTTTCCAGTGAGTCAGCTCTTCTCATCAGGTGGCCCAAGTATTGGAGTTTCCGCTTCAGCATCAGTCCTTCCAATGAACACCCAGGATTGATCTCCTTTAGGATGGACTGGTTGGATCTCCTTGCAGTCCAAGAGACTCTCAAGAATCTTCTCCAACACCACAGTTCAAAAGCATCAGTTCTTCAGTGCTCAGCTTTCTTTACAGTCCAACACTCACATCCATACATGACTACTGGAAAAACCATAGCCTTGACTAGATGGACATTTGTTGGCAAAGTAATTTCTCTGCTTTTTAATATGCTGTCTAGGTTGGTCATAACTTTCCTTCCAAGGAGTAAGTGTCTTTTAATTTCATGGCTGCAATCACCATCTGCAGTGATTTTGGAGCCCAAAAAAATAAAGTCTGCCATTGTTTCCACTGTCTCCCCATCTATTTGCCGTGAAGTGATGGGACTGGATGCCATGATCTTCGTTTTCTGAATGTTGAGCTTTAAGCCAACTTTTTGACTCTCCTCTTTCACTTTCATCAAGAGGCTCTTTAGTTCTTCTTCACTTTCTGCCATAAGGGTAGTGTCATCTGCATATCTGAGGTTATTGGTATTTCTCCCAGCAGTCTTGACTCCAGCTTGTGCTTCATCCAGCCCAGCATTTCTCATGATGTACTCTGCATATAAATTAAATAAGCAGGGTGACAATATACAGCCTTGACATACTCCTTTTCCTATTTGGAACCAGTCTGTTGTTCCAGGTCCAGTTCTAACTGTTGCTTCCTGACCTGCATACAGATTTCTCAAGAGGCAGGCCAGGTGTTCTGATATTCACATCTCTTTCAGAATTTTCCACAGTTTATTGTGATCCACATAGTCAAAGGCTTTGACATAGTCAATGAAGCAGAAATAGATGTATTTCTGGAACTCTCTTGCTTTTTCTATGATCCAGCGGATGTCAGCAATTTGATCTCTGGTTCCTCTGCCTTTTCTAAAACCAGCTTGAACATCTGGAAATTCATGGTTCACATATTGCTGAAGCCTGACTTGGACAATTTTGAGCATTACTTTGCTAGCGTGTGAGATGACTGCAATTGTGTGGTAGTTTGAACATTCTTTGGCATTGCCTTGCTTTGGAATTGGAATGAAAACTGACCTTTTCCAGTCTCGTGGCCACTGCTGAGTTTTCCAAATTTGCTGGCATATTGAGTGCAGCACTTTCACAGCATCATATTTTAGGATTTGAAATAGCTCAACTGGAATTCCATCACCTCCACTAGCTTTGTTTGTAGTGATGCTTCCTAAGGCCCTCTTGACTCGACATTCCAGGATGTCTGGCTCTAGGTGAGTGATCACACCATCGTGATTATCTGGGTCTTGAAGATCTTTTTTGTACAGTTCTTCTGTGTGTTCTTGCCACCTCTTCTTAATATCTTTTGCTTCTGTTAGGTCCATACCATTTCTGTCCTTTATCGAGCCCATCTTTGCATGAAATGTTCCCTTGGTATCGCTAATGTTCTTGAAGAGATCGCTAGTCTTTCCCATTCTATTATTTTCCTCTATTTCTTTGCACTGATCACTGAGGAAGGCTTTCTTATCTCTTCTTGCTATTCTTTGGAGCTCTGCATTCAAATGGGTATATCTTTCCTCTTCTCATTTGCCTTTCACGTCTTTCCTTTTCTCGGCTCTTTGTAAGGCCTCATTGGACAGCATTTCTGCATTTCTTTCTCTTGGGGATGGTCTTGATCACTGCCTCCTCGACAGTGTCTCGAACCTCCATCCATAGTTCTTCAGGTGCTCTGTTTATCAGATCTAGTTCCTTGAATCTGTTTGTCACTTCCACTGTATAATCATAAGGGATTTTATTTCTATATACTGATATATGTGCAGGTGAAGGTCCCACCTGTGGGTGGAGTCCCACAGATGACTTACAGTTGGCTAGTTGCAGGCCTGCTGACCCTGGTGGGCAGTGAACCGGGTGTTACCTCCTTCACTGGCCCATTCTGGAAGCACAAAGTCTGGTGCCTGAATAGACATCCACAGGAGGTGGGTTAGAATGGCAATCTCTTTCTCTTTTTCAGTCTTTTCAGCCCTGCCTCCCTTTACCTCTCCCTTGGCTCTCTTACCTACACTCCCATCCTTTCCATCAGGGAGACTCCTTGTTGGCTCACCCTTTTCATGAACCCCCACGTTTCTGTTTTGCGTTCCAGCTGGCAGAAGGGCTAGCTGAGAAAGAAGTTGGACTGAACAAAGTCTTCCAGAGGCCACCTTGCAAATATACCATGTCTTTGTTTCTTGTTTGTATCTTTAAGTTTCTGTCTGATACATGTTGACTTTTAGTCAGTGACTGTATCAGGATCTTAGTGTTTTATGTGCTTTTGTCTGTCCAACCACTCCTGCAAGTCTCCACCTCATTGTGGGTATGGGTTGAGCACTTAAGCCTTAAAATACAAACACAGCCCACACTGCCTGAGACTCCACCCTTCGATTATTTCAGTTCAGTTCAGTCACTCAGTCGTGTCCAACTCTTTGCGACCCCATGAATCGCAGCACACCAGGCCTCCCTGTCCATCACCAACTCCCATAGTTCATCCAAACTCATGTCCATCGAGTCAGTGATGCCATCCAGCCATCTCATCCTCTGTCGTCCCCTTCTCCTCCCAGCATCCCTCCCAGCCCCCAATCCCTCCCAGCATCAGGGTCTTTTCCAATGAGTCAACTCTTCACATGAGGTGGCCAAAGTATTGGAGTTTCAGCCTCAGCATCAGTCCTTCCAATGAACACCCAGGACTGATCTCCTTTAGAATGGACTGGTTGGATCTCCTTGCAGTCCAAGGGACTCTCAAGAGTCTTCTCCAGCACCACAGTTCAAAAGCATCCATTCTTTGGCACTCAGCTTTCTTCACAGTCCAACTCTCACATCCATACATGACCACTGGAAAAACCATACCCTTGACTAGATGGACCTTTGTTGGCAAAGTAATATCTCTGCTTTTTAATATGCTATCTAGGTTGGTCATAACTTTCCTTCCAAGGAGTAAGGGTCTTTTAATTTCATGGCTGCAATCATCTGCAGTGATTTTGGAGCCCCCAAAAATAAAGTCTGCCACTGTTTCTACTGTTTCCCCATCTATTTCCCATGAGGTGATGGGACCAGATGCCATGATCTTAGTGTTTTCTAAATGTTGATTACTTAATAGGACTTTAAAAGAACAGGGAGCAGGGGGAAGGAGCTTGCATTTCTCTCCCCAGTCTTTAAAATGTAACTATTCTGCCTGGACTTTCAGGAACTATCTGATCCAAAATCTGTAGCCCCTAGACTGAGGAGGAAAAGAAAGAAACCTTTTAAAACTCAAGCCAGAAAACTATATGGTCTTCAGCGCTGTGTCTTCATTATGTAATTAACTTGTAAATGTAAACACTAACTTGTAAATTTTTAAGTTAGAAATTAACTTGTAACTTTTGCAAGTTAACTTTTTACAAGTTAACCTGTAAAAAATTAACTTGTAAATTTAACATGTTAAAAAATTAACATGTAAATGAGTATTTAATTAGCTTAAAGTAAATTAAGAAATTATATAAATTCTAAGCGATGCAAAAGAAATTCACCAGAATACATTTCAGGTTCATGTGACCTGGGAAACAGTCAATATTGAGTTAATATCTAGAATAAAGTTAGCTTAAGCTTGTAGGTTTAATTAATACAGACCTGTCTTTAGAGTCATCCATTAAGTAAAATACTTTTATTGTTCCTAGGGTTACTGAAAGTCAGTAAATGCACATTGTTTCTGTTATAAAATTTGTCAATAAGGAAAATAACCTGATATAATTAAACTTTTAAGTAAATGTAACTTAGATAACAGCTTTTTGGTAAACTCTATAGGAATAATTGGGGCTTCCCAGGTGGTGCTAATGGTAAAGAACCTGCCTGCCAATGCAGGAGATGCAAGAGACACCAGTTCAATCCCTGGGTCAGGAAGATCTCCTTCAGAAGGAAATGGCAATCCACTCCAGTATTCTTGCCTGGAGAATGGACAGAGGAGCCTGGCAGGCTACAGTCCATGGGGTCAGAAAGAGTCAGACATGACTAAGCACAAACACATACATAGGAATAATAAGTTTTGAAAATGTCCATCTAAAATAGTTTCTCTAAATCTTGGTAACGTGACACTGAATTAAGTTAAATGATAGGAGCTCAATGAGTATTCAGGGCATTTCAAGATAAAATATTGGAACATTAATTGCTAAACAGGTCTAAATTTATCTATTTTTCTCTAACAAGAGGGAAAGTACAGATGTTGTGTTTGTTAGACACATATCTTTTACCATGTTGAGGAAAGAAATAATGCTTTGGGAAGATGCATGTTTCTAGAGGTTATGAGATATTCCAATCAGAAAATGCTGATATGACAGTTTAAAATTACTTGCTTCTTAGTTTTTGCTAGAGATTAATGCTCTAAGATTAAGAATTATGAGGAAAACATTTCAGTATACAAGGGAAATAGGAAACATGTTTTCAGTAAATGAAGGTATAAGGATGGAAATGCATTTTGTTAAAAGATAAAAAAATGGTTTTGTCCTAGAGCTGGTTGTTTCTAAATGAAAAAGAAAATGAGGGACAGAATAATATAGGATACAGAAAGTTGGAGAAGTTTCTAGAAAAGGAACATTGGGAAAAGAGTTTTGCACGTGGTCACGATTTCCTTAAGATTGGACTCAATTTTAACTAAGTAAATGAATTAAGAGTAGATGGCACAGGACTGGGAGTTTGTTTCTTTCTCTTAGGAGAACAAAGTTTTCTTGGAATGCTGCTTTTACTAACAGATTGTGCAGAATTCTTTGTTTTTAAATTTTAACTGTTACTTATTTGCCCTTTGAAATCTTTTATTGTCACTTTGGTTAAATGAGTAAGTATTGTTTCACAGGGACCTGTAAGCCTATATGACCAAGTGTGTTAAAACTTTTTAGTATTTTTTTACACCTTTCAAATATCAAATACTAATTAAAATTATTTTGACCTCCAGCGGAAGCATCCCAGAGAGATCCTAAACTAACTGGGTTTATTTGGTATATTAAATTACATGGGAAGCATTGTCAAATGAGTACTAAATAGTCTTAGATTGCATAATATGGGTAAATGTTATACACTAGAAATTATATGAAATTCTTAAAAATCTGGTATGATAAAAATATTATCAGTCATAATTTCTAGTTACTATAACCAAGTTTGTTTGTCAATTTCATTGTTATCAGATATTCAACTGTGCTTTTTAAATCTTTTGTCATTCATACACAGTTAAGCTGATGCTTTGCAAAAATGCTTCATCTTCAAGAAGATTCATAGAAACAGCATTTTGACAAGTACAGGTTTCTCATAACTTTCATATCATACCACTAAATTGGGTAAACTTGATGACCTTATAAAACTGCTAAATAAGCGAACTGAAGGATATGGTTATAATATTTCAGTTTTGTCTGAGATATTACTGGCTTTTATTCTGTGTTTTCCAGATATAAGGAAACCCTTCCCGTCAAGCTAATTATAATTAACAGCAATTTGATAAGTTACACCCCTAAGTAGAACTGAAACATTTACCTTTCCCTCTACCTGATCCCTCCAGAAATTGGAAACTAAGAGGTTCCCAGCGGCTTTATCAGGTAAATAAGGAAGGCCACTTCCTAACAGGTTAAGAATCTCAAGGTATTTTGAGGAGACTTCAAAAGGGAGGGATTCACCCAAATCTGTACAGCAAAATCTGTGATAAGCCCTTGTCACCACTTTCCATAAGAGGGTACAGAAAAACCAAACAAACTTTTTGGCCAACCCAATAAAATAACCTATATAACCATACATAAGTAACGAAGTCAATTTCTTGAAATCAGACTTAATTTGCAATCAAAAAATTATAATTTGGCTATATTTAGTAAAAACGAGGGTAATTTTAGAGAGAAAAAGATTGTTTCAGTGTCCATCAAATTCTGATTCTGTTTTGAGGTCTGTATCTACTAAGACTACTTCCCAGATAGTTCTTTGTTGTAAAGTTTAATTGAGTTATTATAAGATACTCTAAGCTCATTTCTGAAGCCTATCACTGCCATCTATCTTTAGGTGAGGATCAAATGCCCCATGACCTGTGACCAGGCTCTATCAAAAACTGGGAGCTGCTGTGTTAACTGTACAGTGGCCCTAGTACTTAGGAAAGCTGGAGAAATGTTACCTGCCAGAAATTCTTTTATAAAGCATAAAGACTTAATTCTGACTCTTTCAGTAATCCACTGTAGGAGCGGGATCCTACAGAGGGATGGATCTTCTGTGAGCCACGGAAACTGCAAAGTGGACAGAACTGCAAAATGGGCAACTCGACTGTAAGAGCCTGAGCAAGCTATGCCCCTGGTCTGTGCCCCCGGATTCCCTAGCCTTCCCTCGTATTCTCCACAGGAACAAGAAGAAGCTGAGAAATGGAGCTATGAGAAAGCAAGCATGAAAAGGGGTTCAATGTTTGGTCTCTGAAGCCCAACGATAGAAGCTTGCTGAGAGTTTCTGTGATGTCCCCCACTATGGGAGGGGTGTACTACAGGACTTGACCGAGAGTTTTTCAGGGAAGGGACTCAGAACACCCAGTAAAACCAGCAACCCTTGCCTACGATTTGTGTGCCCGTAATAACCCGCAGGCCCATCCAATTCCCCTTCACTATTCAGGGCAGTTCAACGTACCTGGGGGAAGACTGGCAGTTAGGTATCACCCAAGTGCCTCCACGGTCAGGATGTAAATATTTTCTTATGTTCGTTGATACTTTCACAGGATGGGTTGATGCTTCCCCTACCCAGTCTGAAAAGGCTACTGAACTCTGTAAATCCCTTTTAAAAGAAATAACTCCTGGGAATCCCCTGGTTGTCCAGTGGTTAGAGCTCTCTACTTCCCCTGCTTGGGGCATGGGTCCGACCCCTGTTCAGGGAACTAAGATCCTGCAAGCAGCGTGGCACAGCAAAAATAAAAGTCCTCAGTGTGGACTGCCAGAGCCCCCTGAGTGATTGTTGTCCTTCTTTTATACCCAAATCACACAGGGGCTCACAGCAGCCTGAGGGATAAACTGCAAGTTACACCTGTCGGCACCCCCAAGCTCTGGGAGATGCTGAAGGACAGGAAGGCCTGGTGCTCTCCAGTCCTTGGGGTCGCAGAGTCAGACACGACTGAGCAGCTGAACAACAATCTTCAGGGGAGGGAGAGAAAATGAGCCATACTTTAAAGAAAACCTTAGGGGAAAAAAAAAAAAACTGCCAAGAGACTCACACTGCACTCCTTAGGGTTCATGTACCCTCAGGAGTAATTTGAAATGACCCATGGGAAGGCTTTTCTTACTACTGACATTCTGCTAGATGAGGAAGTGAACAGACCCTAAAATATTATGAATCTGGGACAAGTTCAGAAGGCAACAAGGCACTGCCACCTCCACTAGAAATACAGTGGAAGGGGTAGTTCCTTCACAAGGAAACCCTGGGGACCAAGTTCTTCTTAAAATCTGGAAAGAGGGGTCCCCTGAAGACCAATTATTACCAAAGTAGAAAGGACCCTATAAAGTAATTTTATCCACTCCCACTGCTGTCAAATTGTAAGGGATATCTAACTGGGTACATTTGTCCAGACTAAAGTTTTTACCTCCAAAAATCTCACAGGTCACAACACAAGAACAATACACCTGTGAGCCAGTGGAAAACCTGAGCTACCTATTCAGAAGATAGGCACCATCGACAGATAAGTAAAATGATGTGGTAAATTGTACTCCTACTTGCTATTGTAACTCTTGCTTGCATTCTACCAGTTAGCTTAGCCACCCCCGCCAGGGAAGTGGCTCTTTCGTCTGTACTGGGTTTAAGGGAAACACTCCACCACAGAAATGCTTCTCCTATTGACTCTGTCAGCTTTACTAGTCCCTGTAACTAAAGGACAGTGGCAGGAAAACTCACTTACCAACATTTCCAGAATCATATCCAAAGGAGAACGTTTAAAAGATGCTGGATGTGCCATCAACACCCCCAGCTGGCCACCGGCCCTTCTCTTGCATTCTCCTGAAACTGCCAGTTCCAATGGTAATTAACAATCTAAATCAGGGACAATTACCACCCCCACCCCCAAACCTCTGCTGGTCACATGTGCACCTTCCAGGAGGCTATTCCAGTTCTTTAACCTGCATCCCCCATATGGACACACTATGTTAAACCGCACAAATGGTATTTGTTTCACATGCCTCAAGAACCCTCCAAGATATAAATGCACCAGATATCCTGCCTCCTTTTTTTTAACTTTTGGCCGGATCTTCGTTGCTGTGAGGGCTTTTCTTTGGTTGCATCGAGCAGGGGTTATTCTGTAGTTACGGTGTGCAGGCTTCTAATTGCTGTGGCTTCTCTTGTTGCAGAGCACAGGCTCTAGGACACATAGGCTTCAGCAGTTGCGGCCCAAGGGCTCAACACTTGCAGTTCTTGGGCTCTAAAGTATATGCTCAGTAGTTGTGGTACATGGGTTTAATTGCTCCGCAGCATGTTGGACCTTCTTGGACCATGGATCAAACCGTGTCTCCTGCTTTGGCGGGTGGCTTCTTTTTTCTTTAAATTATTTTAATTGGAGGCTAATTACTTTACAATATTGTGGTGGTTTTGGCCATACATTGATATGAGTCAGCCATGGGTGCACATGTGTCCCCCCATCCTGAACCCCCCTCCTACTTCCCTCCCCATCCCATCCCACTGGGTTGTCCCAGAGCACCAGCTTTGAGTGCCCTGTTTCATGCATCAACCTGCACTGATCATCTGTTTCACATATGATAATATACATGTTTCAATTCTATTATTATCATCCCACCCTCGCCTTCTCCCACAGAGTCCAAAAGTCTGTTCTTTACATCTGTGTCTCTTTTGCTGTTTTGCATATAAGTTTATCGTTACCATCTTTCCAAATTCCATATATATGCATGAATACACTGTATTAGCGTTTCTCTTCCTGACTTACTTCACTCTGTATAATAGGCTCCAGTTTCATCCACCTCATTAGAATTGACTCAAATGTGTTCTTTTTTTATAGCTGAGGAATATTCCACTCTGTATATGTACCACAGCTTTCTTATCCATTCATCTGCCAGTGGACATCTAGGTTGCCTCCATGTCCTAGCTATTGTAAACAGTACTGCGTTGGGGTACATGTGTCTCTTTCAATTCTGGTTTCCTCGGTGTGTATGCCCAGTAGTAGGATTTTCAGTTTTTTAGGGAATCTCCACACTGTTATCCATGCTGGCTGTACTAGTTTGCATTCCCACCAACAGTGTAAGAGGGTTCACTTTTTCTCCACACCCTCTCCAGCATTTATTGTTTGTAGACTTTTGGATAGCAGCCATTCTGACCGCCGTGAGATGGTACCTCATTGTGGTTTTGATTTGCATTTCTCTGATAATGAATGATGTTGAGCATCTTTCCATATGTTTGTTAGCCATCTGTAAGTCTTCTTTGGAGAAATGCCTGTTTAGTTCTTTGGCCTGCTTTTTTATTGGGTCGTTCATTTTTCTGGTATTGAGCTGCAGGAGCTTAATTTTTGAGATTAATTCTCTGTCAGTTGCTTCATTTGCTATTATTTTCTCCCATTCTGAAAACTGCCTTTTCACTTTGCTTATAGTTTCCTTCATTGTGCAAAAGCTTTTAAGTTTAATTAGGTCCCATTACTCTGGGAGGTGGGTCATAGAGAATCTTGCTGTGATTTATGTCAGAGAGTGTTCTGCCTATGTTTTCTTCTAAGAGTTTTATAGTTTCTGGTCTTACATTTATATCTTTAATCCATTTTGAGTTTACTTTTGTGTATGGTGTTAGACAGTGTTCTAATTTCATTCTTTTATAGGTGGTTGACCAGTTTTCCCAGCACCACTTGTTAAAGAGATCATCTTTTCTCCATTGTATATTTTTGCCTCCTTTGTCAAAGATACAGTGTCCATAGGTGTGTGGATTTATCTCTGGGCTTTCTATTTTGTTCCACTGATCTATATTTCTGTCTTTGTGCCAGTACCATACTGTCTTGTTAACTGTAGCTTTGTAGTATAGTCTGAAGTCAGGAAGGTTGATTCCTCCAGTTCCAGTCTTCTTTCTCAAGGTTGCTTTGGCTATTTGAGGTTCTTCTGTGTTTCCATACAAATTGTGAAATTTGTTCTAGTTCTGTGAAAAATACTCTTGGTAGCTTGATAGGGATTATGTTGAATCTACAGATTGCTTTGGGTAGTATACTCATTTTCACTATATTGATTCTTCCGATCCATGAACATGGTATATTTCTCCATCCATTTTTGTCATCTTTGATTTCTTTCACCAGTGTTTTATAGTTTTCTATATATAGGTCTTTTGTTTCCTTAGGTAAATTTATGCCTAAGTATTTTATTATTTGTGTTGCAGTGTTGAATGGGATTGTTTCCTTAATTTTTCTGTTTTTTCATTGTTAGTGTATAGGAATGTAAGGGGTTTCTGTATGTTAATTTTATATCCTTCAACTTTACTGCATTCATTGATTAGCTCTAGTAATTTTCTGGTGGAGTCTTTAGGGTTTTCTATATAGAGGATCATATCATCTGCAAACAGTGAGAGCTTTACTTCTTTTCCTATCGGGATTCCTTTTATTTCTTTTTCTTTTCTGATTGCTGTGGCTAGGACTTCCAAAACTATTTTGAATAGCAGTGGTGACAGTGGGCACCCTTGTCTTGTTCCTGACTTTAGAGGAAATGCTTTCAATTTTTCACCACTGAGGATGTTTGCTGTCGGTTTGTCATGTATAGCTTTTATTATGTTGAGGTGTGTTTCTCCTGTGCCTGTTTTCTGGAGAGTTTTTATCATAAAGGAGCTGACTGTGGCTCGGATCATGAACTCCTTATTGCGAAGTTCAGACTTAAATTGAAGAAAGTAGGGAAAACCACTAGACCATTCAGATATGACCTCAATCAAATCCCTTATGATTATGCAGTGGAAGTGAGAAATAGATTTAGGGACTGGATCTGATTGATAGAGTGCCTGATGAACTCTGGACGGAGGTTCGTGACATTGTACAGGAGACAGGGACCAAGACCATCCCCATGGAAAAGAAATGCAAAAGAGCGAAATGGCTGTCTGAGGAGGCCTTACAAATAGCTGTAAAAAGAAGAGAGGCGAAAAGCAAAGGAGAAAAGGAAAGATATAAGCATCTGAATGCAGAGTTCCAAAGAATAGCAAGGAGAGATAAGAAAGCCTTCCTCAGTGATCAATGCAAAGAAATAGAGGAAAACAACAGAAAAGGAAAAACAAGAGACCTCTTCAAGAAAATTAGAGATTCCAAGGGAACTTTTCATGCAAAGATGAGCTCGATAAAGGACAGAAATGGTATGGACCTAACAGAAGCAGAAGATATTAAGAAGAGGTGGCAGGAATACACAGAAGAACTGTACAAAAAAGATCTTCACGACCAAGATAGTCACGATAATGTGATCACTGACCTAGAGCCAGACATCTTGGAATGTGAAGTCAAGTGGGCCTTAGAAAGCATCACTACGAACAAAGCTAGTGGTGGTGATGGAATTCCAGTTGAGCTATTTCAAGTCTTGAAAGATGATGCTGTGAAAGTGCTGCACTCAATATGCCAGCAGATTTGGAAAACTCAGCAGTGGCCACAGGACTGGAAGAGGTCAGTCTTCATTCCAATCCCAAAGAAAGGCAATGCCAAAGAATGCTCAAACTACCGCACAATTGCACTCATCTCACACGCTAGTAAAGTCATGCTCAAAATTCTCCAAGCCAGGCTTCAGCAGTATGTAAACCGTGAACTCCCAGATGTTCAAGCAGGTTTTAGAAAAGGCAGAGGAACCAGAGATCAAATTGCCAACATCCGCTGGATCATGGAGAAAGCAAGAGAGTTTCAGAAAAACATCTATTTCTGCTTCATTGACTATGCCAAAGCCTTTGACTGTGTGGATCACAATAAACTGTGGAACATTCTGAAAGAGATGGGAATCCCAGACCACCTGACCTGCCTCTTGAGAAACCTGTATGCAGGTCAGGAAGCAACAGTTAGAACCGGTCATGGAACAACAGACTGGTTCCAAATAGGAAAAGGAGTGCGTCAAGGTTGTATATTGTCACCTTGCTTATTTAACTTATATGCAGAGTACATCATGAGGAACGCTGGGCTGGAAGAAGCACAAGCTGGAATCAAGATTGCCAGAAGAAATATCAGTAACCTCAGATATGCAGATGACACTACCCTTATGGCAGAAAGTGAAGAGGAACTCAAAAGCCTCTTGATGAAAGTGAAAGAGGAGAGTGAAAAGGTTGGCTTGAAGCTCAACATTCAGAAAACAAAGATCATGGCATCTGGTCCCATCACTTCATGGGAAATAGATGGAAAAACAGTGGAAACAGTGTCAGACTTTGTTTTTTTGGGCTCCAAAATCACTGCAGATGCTGATTGCAGCCATGAAATTAAAAGACGCTTGCTCCTTGGAAGGAAAGTTATGACCAACCTTGATAGTATATTAAAAAGCAGAGACATTACTTTGCCAACCAAGGTCCGTCTAGTCAAGGCAATGGTTTTTCCCGTGGTCATGTATGGATGTGAGAGTTGGACTGTGAAGAAAGCTGATCGCCGAAGAATCGATGCTTTTGAACTGTGGTGTTGGAGAAGACTCTTGAGAGTCCCTTATACTGCAAGGAGATCCAACCAGTCCATTCTAAAGGAGATCAATCCTGGATGTTCATTGGAGGGACTGATGCTGAAGCTGAAACTCCAATACTTTGGCCACCTCATGCGACGAGTTGACTCACTGGAAAAGACTCTGATGCTGGGAAAGGTTGGGGGCGGGAGGAGAAGGGGACGACGGAGAATGAGATGGCTGGATGGCATCACCGACTCTGTGGACATGAGTTTGAGTATACTCCGGGAGTTGGTGATGGACAGGGAGGCCTGGCGTGCTGTGATTCATGGGGTCGCGGAGAGTCGGACACGACTGAGCGACTGAACTGAACTGAACTGAACTGGGTGTTAAATGTTGTTAAAGGCTTTCTCTGCATCTATTGAGATAATCATATGGTTTTTATCTTTCAATTTCAATTTTTATCTTTCAATTTGTTAATATGGTGATTTGTGAATACTGAACAATCCTTGCATCCCTGAGATAAAGCCCACTTGGTCATGATGTATGATCTTTTTAATATATTGTTGGATTCTGTTTGCTAGAATTTTGTTAAGGATTTTTTGCATCTATGTTGATCAGTGATACTGGCCTGTAGTTTTCTTTTTTTGTGTGACATCTTTGTCTGGTTTTGGGATTAGGGTGATGATGGCCTCTTAGAATCAGTTTGGGAGTTTACCTTCCTCTGCAATTTTCTGGAAGAGTTTGAGTAGGACAGGTGTTAACTCTTTTCTAAATTTTTGGTAGAATTCACCTGTGAAGCCATCTGGTCCTGGGCTTTTGTTTTTTGAAAGATTTTTTATTACAGTTTTGATTTCCATGCTTGTGATGGGTCTGTTAAGATTTTCTATTTCTTCCTGGTTCTGTCTTAGAAGGTAATATTTTTCTAAGAATTTGTCCATTTCTCCCAAGTTGTCCATTTTATTGGCATATAATTGCTCATAGTCTCCTATGGTCCTTTGTATTTCTGTGTTGTCTGTTGTGATTTCTCCATTTTCATTTCTAATTTTATTGATTTGATTCTTCTCCCTTTTTTTCTTGATGAATCTAATGGTTTGTCTATTTTATCTTCTCAAAGAACTAGCTTTTAGTTTTGTTGATTTTTGCTATAGTCTCCTTCATTTTTTTTTTTTTATTTTTCTGCTCCAATTTTTACTTCTTTCTTACTTTCTACTAACTTTGTGGTTCTTCTGTTCTTCTTTTTCTAGTTGCTTTAGGTGTAAAGTCAGGTTGTTTGTTTGATGTCTCTCTTGTTTCTTGAGGTAGACTTGTATTGCTATGAACCTCCCTCTTAGCACTGCTTTTACTGAATCCCACAAGTTTTGGGTTGTTGTGTTTTCATTTTCATTTGTTTCTATGTATGTTTTGATTTCCTTTTTTATTTCTTCTGTGATCTATTGGTTATTCAGAAGCGTGTTGTTTAGCCTTCATATGTTTGTGGTTTTAATAGTTTTTTTTTTCCCCTGTTGCTGACATCTAATCTTACTGCATTATCATCGGAAAAGATGCTTGAAATGATTTTTTTTTTATTTAATTTACCAAGGCTAGATTTATGGCCCAGGATGTGATCTATCCTGGATAATGTTGCATGTGCACTTGAGAAAAAGATGAACTATCTTTTCCAGCCCCTCACTTTCAGTCTCTATGTGTCCCTAGGTTTGAGGTGGGTCTCTTGTAGACAGCATATATATAGATGAACTATCTTTTCCAGCCCCTCACTTTCAGTCTCTATGTGTCCCTAGGTTTGAGGTGGGTCTCTTGTAGACAGCATATATATAGATGAACTATCTTTTCCAGCCCCTCACTTTCAGTCTCTATGTGTCCCTAGGTTTGAGGTGGGTCTCTTGTAGACAGCATATATATAGATGAACTATCTTTTCCAGCCCCTCACTTTCAGTCTCTATGTGTCCCTAGGTTTGAGGAGGGTCTCTTGTAGACAGCATATATATAGATGAACTATCTTTTCCAGCCCCTCACTTTCAGTCTCTATGTGTCCCTAGGTTTGAGGAGAGTCTCTTGTAGACAGTATATAGAGGGGTCTTGTTTTTGTATCCATTTGGCCAGTCTTTGTCTTTTGGGTGGAGCATTTAACCCACTTAGATTTAAGGTAATTATTGATAAGTATGATCCCGTTGGTCATAACTTTCCTTCCAAGGAGTAAGCGTCTTTTAATTTCATGGCTAAAATCAGCATCTGCAGTGATTTTGGAGCCCAAAAAGTGCTGTGATTCATGGGGTCGCAAAGAGTCGGACACGACTAAGCGACTGAACTGAACTGATGATCCCGTTACTATTTACTTTATTGTTTTGGGTTCATTTTTATAAACCTTTTCTGTGTTTCCTGTCTAAAGAAGATCCTTTAGCATTTGTTGAAGAGCTGGTTTGGTGGTGTTGAATTCTCTCAGCTTTTGCTTGTCTGTAAAGCTTTTGATTTTTCCTTTATATCTAAATGAAATCCTTGCTGGGTAGAGTAATCTTCTAGATTTTTCTCTTTCATCACTTTATGTCCTGCCATTCCAATCTGGCCTGAAGAGTTTCTATTGAAAGATCGGCTGTTATCCTAATAGGGATCCCCTTGTGTGTTATTTGTTGCTTTTCCCTTGCTGCTTTTAATACTTGCTCTTTGTGTTTAATTTTTGTTAATTTGATTAATATGTCTTAGGGTGTTTTGCCTTGGGTTTATCCTGTTTGGGACTCTGGGTTTCTTGGACTTGGGTGGCTATTTCCTTCCCCATTTTAGAGAAGTTTTCAACTATTATCTCCTCAAGTATTTTCTCACACCCTTTCTTTTCGTCGTCTTCTTCTGGTACTCCTATGATTCGAATGTTGGGGAGTTTAACATCGTCCCAGAGGTCTCTGAGGTTGTCCTCATTTAATTCTTTTTTCCTCTCTGCTTCATTTATTCCACCATTCTATCTTTCACTTCACTTATCCTCTCTTCTGGCAGGTGGATTCTTTACCACTGAGCCACAGGGAAGCCCAGCCTCTTCCATAGGGATAAACTGAATCTACAACCTTACCCACTGGTGTCCTATTTCAAACTATGGCTCCACACCCCTAAACAAAACAGAAGGGTATATAAGTGGTGTGAACAAAATGTCCCATCCACCTGGTCAATCCAGTTCAACCCACCTGTGAATTCTGGCCTATCAAGTGCCACCCTCTGATGGTATCAGCAGGATCGTACATGAACATCTTGTTTAAAATATCATAGAGCTTTATATGCTTAATTATCAACATAATGGGCCACTATCCCCTAACTGTTCAAGTACTAACAACAGTTTATGTCCTTCAAGATTGTACACTCTTAACAGTCATGAGACAGAAATTCAAGTTTGCATCGTTGGAGGGTTTGTTTTCCTCTGTGGACACTCAAGCCATAGTGTTTTACAGAATTATGGCCAGGCCCTGTCCTTTTTCAACCAAGCTATGACTTACATGTGCACTGATATGTCCACTTAAAAGGAGAATGCACTATAGTAAACACAGGGGTAAAAGACTTTTCTCTATAACAGGACAGTGTGGCTCACCACCAAACCCAGAGAGCACTAGGAATGATCTTAGCAAGGGCAGGGCTGACTGTAGGACTGGCAGATCCATGGGAAGGCTTTCCCCATCATAAAACAACATTGAGAAATCTCACTAGACAGCTTGATTACATGATGAAACATACAGGGCAAGCCTTCAGTTCAGTTCAGTCGCTCAGTCATGTCCGACTCTCCGCGACCCCATGAATCACAGCACGCCAGGCCTCCCTGTCCATCACCAACTCCCGGAGTTCACTCAAACTCATGTCCAGAGTCGGTGATGCCATCCAGCCATCTCATTCTCGGTCGTCCCCTTCTCCTCCCGCCCCCAACCTTTCCCAGCATGAGTCTTTTCCAGTGAGTCAACTCGTCGCATGAGGTGGCCAAAGTATTGCAGCTTCAGCTTTAGCATCAGTCCTTCCAATGAACACCCAGGATCGATCTCCCTTAGAATGGACTGGTTGGATATCCTGGCGGTACAAGGGACTCTCAAGAGTCTTCTCCAACACCACAGTTCAAAAGCATCAATTCTTCGGCGATCAGCTTTCTTCACAGTCCAACTCTCACATCCATACATGACCACTGGAAAAACCACAGCCTTGACTAGACAGACCTTTGTTGGCAAAGTAATGTCTCTGCTTCTCAATATATTATCAAGGTTGATCATAACTTTCCTACCAAGGAGTGTCTTTTAATTTCATGGCTGCAATCAGCATCCGCAGTGATTTTGGAGCCCAAAAAAATAAAGTCTGACACTGTTTCCACTGTTTCCCCACCTATTTCCCATGAAGTGATGGGACCAGATGCCATGATCTTTGTTTTCTGAATGTTGAGCTTCAAGCCAACCTTTTCACTCTCCTCTTTCACTTTCATCAAGAGGCTTTTGAGTTCCTCTTCACTTTCTGCCATAAGGGTAGTGTCATCTGCATATCTGAGATTATTGATATTTCTCCCAGCAATCTTGATTCCAGCTTATGCTTCTTCCAGCCCAGCGTTCCTCATGATGTACTCTGCATATAAGTTAAATAAGCAAGGTGACAATAAACAGCCAATAAACAGCCTTGACGTACTCCTTTTCCTATTTGGAACCAGTCTGTTGTTCCATGTACAGTTCTGACTGCATACAGGTTTCTCAAGAGGCAGGTCAGGTGGTCTGGTATTCCCATTTCTTTCAGAATGTTCCACAGTTTATTGTGATCCACATAGTCAAAGGCTTTGGCATAGTCAATGAAGCAGAAATAGATGTTTTTCTGGAACTCTCTTGCTTTCTCCATGATCCAGCGGATGTTAGCAATTTGATCTCTGGTGCCTCTGCCTTTTCTAAAACCTGCTTGAACATCTGGGAGTTCACGGTTCACATATTGTTGAAGTCTGGCTTGGAGAATTTTGAGCATGACTTTACTAGCGTGTGAGATGAGTGCAATTGTGCGGTAGTTTGAGCATTCTTTGGCATTCCCTTTCTTTGGGATTGGAATGAAGACTGACCTTTTCCAGTCTTGTGGCCACTGCTGAGTTTTCCAAATCTTCTGGCATATTGAGTGCAGCACTTTCACAGCATCATCTTTCAAGATTTGAAATAGCTCAACTGGAATTCCATCACCTCTACTAGCTTTGTTCGTAGTGATGCTTTCTAAGGCCCACTTGACTTCACATTCCAAGATGTCTGGCTCTAGGTCAGTGATCACGTTATTGTGACTATTTTGGTCATAAAGATCTTTTTTGTACAGTTCTTCTGTGTATTCTTGCCACCTCTTCTTAATATCTTCTGCTTCTGTTAGGTCCATACCATTTCTGTCCTTTATCGAGCCCATCTTTGCATGAAATGTTCCCTTGGAATCTCTAATTTTCTTGAAGAGATCTCTTGTTTTTCCTATTCTGTTATTTTCCTCTATTTCTTTGCATTGATCACTGAGGAAGGCTTTCTTATCTCTCCTTGCTATTCTTTGGAACTCTGCATTCAGATGCTTATATCTTTCCTTTTCTCCATTGCTTTTGGCTTCTCTTCTTCTCACAGCTATTTGTAAGGCCTCCTCAGACAGCCATTTTGCTTTTTTGCATTTCTTTTCCATGGGGATGGTCTTGGTCCCTGTCTCCTTTACAATGTCACGAACCTTAACAAGACTTAAAACCTCTCATTTCTTTGACTGTTGCTGCTAAGTTGCTTCAGTCGTGTCTGACTCTGTGCTACCCCACAGACGGCAGCCCAGCAGGCTCCTCCATCCCTGGGATTCTCCAGCCAAGAATACTGGAATGGGTTGCCATTTCCTTCTCCAACGCTTGCATGCATGCTAAGTTGCTTCAGTTCAGTTCAGTCGCTCAGTCGTGTCCGACTCTTTGCGACCCCATGAATCACAGCATGCCAGGCCTCCCTGTCCATCACCAACTCCTGGAGTTCACTCAAACTCATGTCCATCGAGTCGGTGATGCCATCCAGACATCTCATTCTCTGTCGTCCCCGTCTCCTCCCGCCCCCAATCCCTCCCAGCCTCACAGTCTTTTCCAGTGAGTCAACTCATCACATGAGGTGGCCAAAGTATTGGAGTTTCATCTTTAGCATCAGTCCTTCCAATGAACACCCAGGATTGACCTCCTTTAGAATGGACTGGTTGGATCTCCTTGCAGTCCAAGGGACTCTCAAGAGTCTTCTTCAGCACCACAGTTCAAAAGCATCAATTCTTCGGCAATCAGCTTTCTTCACAGTCCAACTCTCACATCCATACATGACCACTGGAAAAACCATACCCTTGACTAGACGGACATTTGTTGGCAAAGTAATTTCTCTGCTTTTTAATATGCTATCTAGGTTGGTCATAACTTTCCTTCCAAGGAGTAAGCGTCTTTTAATTTCATGGCTGCAATCAGCATCTGCAGTGATTTTGGAGCCCAAAAAAATAAAGTCTGACACTGTTTCCACTGTTTCCCCATCTATTTGCCACGAAGTGATGGGACCAGATGCCATGATCTTTGTTTTCTGAATGGTGAGCTTCAAGCCAACCTTTTCACTCTCCTTTTTCACTTTCATCAAGAGGCTTTTTAGTTCCTCTTCACTTTCTGCCATGAGGGTGGTGTCATCTGCATATCTGAGGCTATTGATATTTCTCCTGGCAATCTTGATTCCAGCTTGTGCTTCTTCCAGCCCAGTGTTCCTCATGATGCACTCTGCATATAAGTTAAATAAGCAGGGTGACAATATACAACCTTGACGTACACCTTTTCCTATTCAGAACCAGTCTGTTGTTCCATGTCCGGTTCTAACTGTTGCTTCCTGACCTGCATACAGATTTCTCAAGAGGCAGGTCAGGTGGTCTGGTATTCCCATCTCTTTCAGAATTTTCCACAGTTTATTGTGATCCTCACAAAGGCTTTGGCATAGTCAAAACAGCAGAAGTAGATGTTTTTCTGGAACTCTCTTGCTTTTTCAATGATCCAGCAGATGTTGGCAATTTGATCTCTGGTTCCTCTGCCTTTTCTTAATCCAGCTTGAACATCTGGAAGTGCTTGGTTCATGTACTGTTGAAGCCTGGCTTGGAGAATTTTGAGCATGACTTTACTAGCGTGTGAGATGAGTGCAATTGTGCGGCAGTTTGAGCATTCTTTGGATTTGATCTTTAGGATTGGAATGAAGACTGACCTTTTCCAGTCCTGTGGCCACTGCTGAGTTTTCCAAATTTGCTGGCATATTGAGTGCAGCACTTTCATAGCATCATCTTTCATGATTTGAAATAGCTCAACTGGAATTCCATCACCTCCACTAGCTTTGTTCGTAGTGATGCTTTCTAAGGCCCACTTGACTTCACATTCCAAGATGTCTGGCTCTAGTGAGTGATCACACCATCGTGATTATCTGGGTCGTGGAGATCTTTTTTGTACAGTTCTTCTGTGTATTCTTGTTACCTCTTCTTAATATCTTCTGCTTCTGTTAGGTCCATACCATTTCTGTCCTTTATCGAGCCCATCTTTGCATGAAATGTTCCCTCAGTCACATCCAACTCTATGCGACCTTATAGACAGTAGCCCAGCAGGTTCCTCTGTCCACAGGATTCTCCAGGCATGAATACTGGAGTGGGTTGCCATTTCCTTCTCCATGTTTCTTTAGCTAACTGTCTCTTTTTCTTTCCCTCTCTCTTTTTTGTCTAACTCTTGATTACCTTATGGCAATACAAGGTGGATGGAGCTTCTTTGATAACAAATACTTTCTGCTGCACCAGGATCAACGCAACAGGACAGGGAGAAGTTAATATTAAGGAAGTATACACTCAAGCAGAATGGCTTCACAGTTTTGTCAGGAGCAATATCGCCTCCACAGTCTGGTCAACAGTTAAGGAAGTCCTCCTAAATTTAACCTGGTTCCTTCCCTTTCAAGGCCCTTTAATGGCTATTGGTGTTCTTTTCCTTTTGGGGCCCTGTTGGTATAAGTTTTTGGTTAAGTTTTTGTCTTCTATGCTGTGCTAAGTCACCTGTGTCCAACTCCATGTGACCCTATGGACTGTAGCCCGCCAGGCTCCTCTATCCATGGGAGTCTCCAGGCAAGAATACTGGAGTGGGTTGCCACTTCCTTCTTCAGGGGATTTTCCTGACCCAGGGATTGAACTGGCATCTCTTACATCTAACTTGCATTAGTTGGCTGGTTCTTTCATTAGCGCTATCTGGGAAGCCCATTTTTGGCTTCTAGGCTTCAACAATTTCAAGTAAAGTTCATGATGGCTCAAAGAATTCTACCCATTCCAGCAGAGGGCAGCCCAGACCCCAACAGGTCCTTGGAGAATAGTCAGTGAGGGACTTATGCACCGCTAGGCTGGGCTAGGGGCTGTGGCCCCTGTACAGCAGGAAGTTTTACAAGAGATCTTTGCCCTTTAAAGTAAGAAGTAGATGGGCCCCAGACCAAGCAGCTGGTGCTTTTCAGGCTGAGAAAATAAGACCGTGTCTCTTGCTGACAGATCAAGAAAGAGTTAACAGCAAGAGCAGAGAGAGACTAAGTTCTGCTGGAGTTAAAAACAAAGACGACCACATCTTTCATTCTTGAAGCCAAGGAGACCTCCCACCTGCACATGCAGAAAAGTTCAGAGAAGAGAAAAGTTCCTCAGGAGCCAAAAAGGGAAGGGGGCACTACCCTGTAGTATGTCTCACCAACCTTCCAGAGGCCCTCGTGCTGGGATCCATCTTGGTTAAAAGGTACACTAGGGAGTGCCTTGAGTCAGACCAGTTATGGGCAATGAGCCAGGTGGTTGGCCAAAGGGTACAAAGAAAACTGACCCTATATAAATGCTTAAACCACCCTTTTGGTGCACTCCTCATTAGCAAGGACATCCACACTCTTCTCTGAGTATGTAGCTCTGCTTTGTTCTGTCCTAAATAAACTGCTTCTTGTATGCTCTCTCACGCATATGAGGTTCTAATAAACTCAGTGCTTGTTTTACGACCTCAGTCTCTGTAAAATTCTTTTTTCAAAGGAGACAAGAACCATGGCTCTACTTCTACCCACTAGTCCCTGGTGTTCTAGCAGTTAGGAGTCCTGGTTTTCACCCAAGTGGCCAAGGATTGAGTCTCGGATAGAGAACTATCTCACTTCAAGCCACTGCACACTGCTGTCACCCCAATATCACCTTAACCCTTATAAAGGGTAAAGAATCCCTGGAGAGGAATGACACAGGCTGGTACTTGAAACCTGAGACCTTTTGCTTCAGTGTTTGCACCTGGACAAACCTCCCCAGAACAATAAAATACAAAGAAACTATAAGGGACTAAAAATAATTGTGTGTGCATGCACAGTTGGAACAAATTATAAACAAGAACCCAACTGCCAATCCTGAGGAGCCAGGGACAAAAACACAATACTTCACATGCACCCTGCACATGGTACCACCAAGAGGGTGGGCAGATGACCCAAGACACCTCTGCTCTCACCCCTTATAAGGAACCAGCGCGCTCCCCCACCTCAGGGAACAAGGGAAACAAACTGTTACTTGTTCCTGCTCCCTCCTGCTGCAGTAGGATTCCCAATAAATTTCGCCTGAATTTCTTGTCTGGCCTCTAGTCAATTTTTATTGATTAAGGGGTCCAAGAACCCTGGTTAGTAACCAAGTGTCTAAGGACAGGACTGGTGGAGTAGTGAGGTGAGCCTTTTGGGACTGCTAAACTCTCACTGTGTCAGAGACACCTTTAAGCGTCTGGAGAAGAAGGACTCCTGCTTAAAGCCATGTTTTAAAATGCATAAAGTAAAGTATATTGTATTATAAAAAGACTACTAATGTGGAAACACAAATATCAAAATATAAAAACATACAAATTTGTGATATAGGAATACCTGGATTATTTATTAAACTCATTAAGTTATTAGACAGGCATTATAAATAATGCCTCTGGATTAATCAATACCAGGAACATGAGGTAGTAGCATGAAGCTGCTGTTTTGAAGTGAATGTAACACCTCTAGTGAGTATGCAGATCCCTGTGATTTCTCTGTGAGTCACAGACACTGCTAATTCTGCTGGACTTTGCTGCCTCCATTCATAATCGAAAGAAACTCCAAGTTTCAGTTAGACATTAGTGAAAATGAAGGATTCTTTCCCCCTCATCTCAGCTCTTGGACCTCCCCAACTCTAGTTCTCTAGACCACAGGTTAAGAAGCTCCACTGAAGAAGGATGGAAGGACTGGCCACCTCCAAAGGCTATCCCAGCAACTCTCTAGGAAAGCAAAATGAGCTGACAGCTGGCATGTATTCCCAACACAAAATGGCATTTTCACGCTGTAGGAAGCAAGAACAGTGGAGGAAGGGCCCACAGCCTGGGGTGCAGAGAGAAAGCAGACCTTTTCTGGTCTGTTGGGTTACATCCTCCTTCCTAGGTAGGGCCCAGAGCTGCTGTCTCCAGGCGCAAGCAGCTGAACCATTAGCAGGGGACAAGCAGAATTCACCTGCTTGAAAGTGCCCAGAGGGAGTTTGAGTCGCAAGCAGGCGCTATAGAATTCATAACTGCAGGGGCACAGACAGCAGTGGAAAACTGGCCCAGAGCCAGGCAACCACCAGTTTCCAAGGGAAAAGTTAGGAATCCAGAGGCCACAATGAGGGACAAGTTAAAGGCCTGCCAGGGCCTAAGTTTACGACCCCACCCCAATAGTGGATAGAATGAATGAATGCATGCAAGACATAACGAATCGAGGGACAGTAGACGTTCCTTCACTGTGATGTCGCCCCCTTAGGCGTCTTTCTTCCCATGACTGTGTCATCTTTAGCCCCTTCTAATGGTAGTATCAGCTTTCATTTGGGATACCCCTTCTCCCCCTCAGCACACAATCTTGGCAAAACAGTCAGGCACGGTGCTGACCCCTTCTCAGCCCAGAGGCGGGTGTGTGTCCCTGAGTGGATGTGTGACACAGAGAACCCTCTCCTGGAATTCTGAGGGGGCACTCAGGAGAAGGTACAGAAAGGCAGCCCAGTCGAGGGATGAGAGGCGGTCTGGAAAGACTACCCTCACCCTCCACTGCCTGCACCCCGATAGCTGCCCAACCCCGGCCACAAGTTTCGGTGTGGGGCCCCCAAAGCTTGCTTATCCTTGTCCCTTCCCCTCTCCTCATCACTTCAGACCTCACATTCCCAAGGTCAGTCACCATACTTCTCCCCAACCCTGCCCTGGACGTTCCCATTTCTGACAGAGGCCCTATATCTACCAGATGTTAGGACAGACTTCTGTCTCCTTTCCAGTCCCCCATTCCTGCTACTCCTCACCAAAGCCAGAGAGGAAGGGGACCCAGGATAAACTTCCCAAATTTACAGCACTGACGGACCATCTCCTTAACTTTTACTATTTAATAATTTGCCTTAAACCAATTCACTTTTAAACTTACACATTTAGAAAAAATTTTAAACCCTTCATACCATAGTCCAAGTGAAAACTGTTACCCTTGCCATAAATAAAAAATGCCTGTGAAAACCCAAGAACACAAAACAAGACGGTTTATTCCAGAAAGCTCAGACAAGTCTAGTCTCAGTTAACAAAGTTCATTAGCAAGTAGAGAGCAGTGCCACTGTGTCAGCGTTGGAATCTAGTCTGCAGGAAAACTGAGGTCAGTTGTTTAATCAGGATCAAGCCCTATCTCAGTCCCTGGTCCTGCATCACCTGCTCCTGGCAAAAATACCTCTGCAGAGGGAAATGCCCAGAAACGAGAACACTCCAAGCCTTCTATCCTGCTGCCTGGGATGGATGAGGAAGACAAACCCCCAACATCTCCCAGTCTGAACTCATTCCCCCCGCCAAGAGGCCTCTCCCACCAGCTCCTCCACCCCCAAAAGTCCTGACAGGCAATGCTGGGTGCTGGGGACCAGGACTCCTAAAAATGGCGCCCAAGCAGAGAAATGGCAAGGGCCCTCCTCCAATGTTTGCCCAGAGCCTGAGGACAAATCCCTTTCTTGCCTTGAAGTGAAGTTGCTCAGTCGTGTCCGACTCTGTTCGACCCCATGGACTAGCCTACCAGGCTCCTCAACCCAACCTGATTCCACAAAGGGGTGGGAAAGCCTGCAATTAGTACAAGTATGAATGTGTAAGCGCCCTGTGGTCAGGGAGACGTGCTGGGCCCATCCCCCATTACTTGGCAGTTCCTCCTGTCTCCTGCCCACCTGCTCATGGCACCTGGGAGGCCAGCCCCACTCTGGACTAGTGACCGAGCTCAACACCCTCTTCCACCCATATACATTGGCACTTTTACTCTTGAAAACAGCCCACTTGCCTTTCACGAAGCAGGAGTGACTCCTGGTCCTCAGCAAGCGTTTATCCAGTAGGCTAGAGAAAATAATCCCCAAGGGGAGGGGGCGTTGGTGCAGGCAGCCGATACCGCACCTTATCCCAGCTGGAGGCAAAGCCAGGTCCAGCCACATCACTCTCCATCCTGGGGCAGGAGATAGATGGACCCCTGTGGACAGATACTTCAAAATAAAGATAATGGCAGGAGCAAGGAGGAGCTGAGTCCTGCCTGGATTAAAAAAGAGACCACATATTTCTCATTCTTGAGGTCAAGAAGACCTCCCAAACTACACGTGTGCACAATGATTCCTCAGGGATTGCAGAAGAGAGGGGGCACCAGGTCATCATATGTTCTGTCTACTTCCCAGAGACCCATGTGCTAGAATCCATCAAGGTTGAAAGATGAATGCACACACAGGGGAGGGCCCTGAGTCAGTTCAAATATGGATTCAAACAAAGCAAAATGGCTGGCCAGGGGAAGCCCAGAAGAACTGCCCCCATATAAGTAATTTAAACTACCCCCAAAATGCATGACTGCTTCCCTGAGCCTGTGTGTCTATCCACATGCACTTTTTTCCTCCTAATAAATGCTTTACTTGCTTCACTACTTTCCATCTCTTTGCTGAATTCCTTCTCCAAAGCAGAGAAAGAGCCAGGGCCCTACCTCTAGCAACTAATCCCTGGTGGTCTTGGATAGGACTTAGCTCTTTCATCAACATGGCCCAGGGTCAATCCATAGGCTGGGGAACTGATATCCTATTTCAAGCCACTGCTGGCCACAGCCACCCCAGAGCCACCTGAGATCACTCCCATTGTTACTGATCAGGGTTCTTGGTCTTCCTTAATCAACAGAAATTGACAAGAGGCCAGACAAGAAATTCAGGCAAGGCTTTATTGCTACAGCAGGATGTTAGCAAAAACAAGTAACAGTCTTGCTTGCTCCCCAACAGGGGCAAGCTGGTTGCTTTCATGGGGTGAGGGTAGGAGTGTGTCCAGAGCTTGGGCAGGAGGGGTGGCAGAGGTGGTCTGCCTGCCCTGTTCATTGGGCTGACTGCAGGGGGCATTCACAGTACCCTGCTTTTGCTTCTGAAGCCTTGCGTTTGCTCCCTGTTTTGCTCCTGGCTCTTCAGAAGCTGCAGTTGGGTTTTCTGTCTTATTGTATCTTGTCCATAATTTGCCCCAACTGTGCATATATGCAGTTATTTTTAGTCCCTTATAATTTCTCTGTATTTTGTTGCTGAAGAAGATGTTTGTCCAGGTGCAAGCACCGAAGCAATGGGTCCCGGGCCCAAGAGACTCTACACCCTTATTCCTAAGGTAAGGGGGGAAGGTATCCTCTGAAACTTCTTCCTGACAAACAGGGGCCACAGACCCCAGCCTACCTGAGAGGTGTATAAGTCCCTCACTGACTGTTCCAAGGATCTGTAGGGACCTGGGCCACTTTCCACTGCTATGGTTTAAATTCCTTGAACCATCATGAGCCTTACTTGAAATTGCTGGAGCCCAGAAGACACAAACGTAACCAAAAGCTTAAATAAACAAGGGCGAAAGGAGAACAAAGGGCCTAGAAAGGGAAGAAATCAGTTAACATTGGGAGGGCTTCCTTAACTGTTGACTAGACAGGGGAGGCAATACCATCCTTGCCAAAATTACAATGCTATTCTGCTTGGGTTTATATTTTTGTTAATCTCAGGGTTGACATGTTTCTATTTTTAGAGTGGAAGGTCTGGAACTATTGGTCCAGGTCTCCTTCTTGAACCAAAAAGTCTTAGTCACAGATTTACAACAGTAGGGAAGACAACAAAGGATTAGACAAAGTATAGCATAAAACAGTGTGACTGAAGCTCTCTTATGAGAAAATAAAAACTTCCCTCCATAAACTTTTTTTTAACTTTTTAAATTGGAGGATAATTGCTGTACAATGCTGTGTTAAGTCTCTACTGTACAACAGTGTGTATCAGCTATAAGTACACATACATCCCTTCCCTCCTAAGTCTCCCTCCTTCTCCACCCCCCGGAAAGTTTTCCAAGAGAACAAACCAGAGTTTTCAATTTCCCTTCCCATACCAATTACGACGATTGTTGGTTAACTGTATTTGCTTTGGGTTTTGAACTGCTTCTATGAGACGTAAAATCTCAGCCCCATATTTTACAGGGGAAATTTTTGCATTTTAAAAATGCATTTTTTCCCCCAGATAGCTGCGTAAACATGTAAAACAACAAAACCTGTGTATATATTTATAATTTTTCCTTCCCCTAAAGTTAAGGTTCGGTTAGGGCTATCAGTTCATCCCTCTGGGCCAAAGTGTTGGATAGCAAAGGTTTCCTTCTACAACACTAGGAGCATTCACAATAGCATACTCTGCTCTCTGGTGCCATCTTTAATAAAACTGAGGCCATCAACAAACCATTCTTCCTCAGACATTTCTATGGCCTGCTCTGTTAGAGCAGGTCTACAGCCATAAACCTGGTCAAGGGTTTTGAGGGAGGAATGTGTTACTCTGGAGCTTTCAGCAGGTATCTGTGTAGCTGGGTTGGTGTGGATAGTTTTGAGGGTTACCTCTGGGGAATCAAGGCTGATATTTAATAAGGCAGCCTCCAGTTAGCCAATTGTGGCCTTTAATCATCAGGACTCCTTGTATTGACAAGGGACCTGGACTTCCAGTGTCTGTCCAAAGGTAAGCATGTTAGCTTCTCCCACAATAAAGCAGTGGCAGCTACTGCCCAGAGGGAGCCAGGCCAACCTCAGGCCATGGAATCTAGTTGTTTGGAAAAACAGCCTATAGGCTAAGGAACTGCTCCCAGCTTCTGTATAAGGACCCGAAAAGCTTTCCCTTGTTTTTCAGCCATGTACAAGATGAATGTCTTTTTTAAATGGGGAGGTGCACTCACCCCTTCTTACGAGAACACAAGGATCACAACTAACTGCTGAATAACTACTGACCAAAGAAACACCAGAACATACCAAAAAAGATACCCTACCTCCAAAGATAAAGAAAAAGCCACAGTGAATCTACAGGAGAGGCATAATCACAACAAAATCAAATCTCACACCCACCAGGAGGCAAACACAATCTGGAAAACAATTGTACCAAAGAAGTTCTCCCACCAGAATGAAAGTTTTGAATACCACATCAGGCTTCCCAGCCAGTGCGGGTGGGGGTTGGGGGCAGGGGGGGGTTGTGTCTGTCAATGGGAGGAGGAATCCCCAGAGAATCTGGCTTTGAAATTCAGTGGGATTTGACTGCAGGACTTCCACAGGACTGGAGAAAACACAAACTTCACTCTTGGAGGGCACACATAAAGTCTCAGGCACATCAGGATCTAAGGGAAAAAAGTAGTGACCACATAAGAGAATGGCCAGTCTTACCTGCTAGTATTGGAGAGTCTCTTACAGAGGCAAGGGGTAGCTGTGGCTCACTGTGGGGACAGGTACACTGGCAGCAGCAGTTCTGGGAAGTACTCATTGGCATGAGCCCTCCAGGAGGCCACCATGTGCCCCGCAAAACAGCCTGAGGGCTCCAGTACTGCACTGCCAAAGGCCAAACAACCAATAGGATGGGAAAACAGCCCCACCCATCAGCAGACAAAGAGATTACAGTTTTATGGAGCACAACCCTGCCAACCAATATGACAATACATAGCCCTACCACCAGTCCATCCCATCTTGAACCTCTTTCATAGCCTCATCCATCAGAGATCAGACAGCAGAAGGAAGAACTTCAGTTTTGCAGTCTGCAGCACAGAAACCACAATCACAGAAAGTTAGACAAATGAAATGGCAGAGGAATATGTCCCAGATGAAGGAAAAAGATAAAACCCAGAAAAACAACTAAACGAAGCGGAGTTAAGCAATCTTCCAGAAAAAGAATTCAGAATAATGATAGTGAAAAAGACTCAAGATCTCAGAAAAAGGACAGAGGCAAGAATTGAGAACATGTAAGAAATGTTTAACAAAGACCTAGAAGAATTAAAGAACAAACAAAGATGAACAATACAATAACTGAAATGAAAAATACACTAGAAGGAATTAACAGCAAAATAATTGAGGCAGAAGAACAGATAAGTAACCTGGAAGACAGCGTGGTAGAAATCACAGCCACAGAACAGAATAAAGGAAAAAGAATGAAAAGAAACGAAGAGAGTCTAAGAGACCTCTCGGGCAACATTAAACACAACAACGTTTGCTTTATAGGAATCCCAGGAAGAGAAGAGAGAGAGAAGAGACCTGAGAAATTATCTGAAGAAATAATAGCTGAAAACTTCCCTAACAGGAAAGGAAACAGTCAGCCAAGTCCAGGAAGTGCAGAAAGTCACAGGCAGGATAAACCCAAGGAGGAACATGCTGAGACATGTAGCATTCAAATAGGAAAAAAAAATTAAAGAAAAGAAAAAATATTAAAAGCAATAAGGGAAAAATTAACAAATAACATACATGGGAACTCCCATAAGGTTATCATCTGGTTTTTCAGCAGAAATTTTGTAGGCCAGAAAGGACTGGCATGATATATTTAAAATGATGAAAGTGAAGAACCTACAACTAAGAATACTCCACCCAGCAAGGCCCTCATTCAAATTTTACAGGGAAATTCAATTTTTACAGCCAAACAAAAGCTAAGAGAATTCAGCACCACCAGACCAGATTTGCAATAAATGCTAAAGAAACTTCTCTAGGTGGGAAAGAGACCAGCAACTTAAAGTAACCTTGCACATATACAGACTGCTATATCAAACCATCATGGGAACAGCTAACCCCAAAACTACAAGAGATACACATACAAAAAAGAAAAACCCAAACATAACATTAAAGATGGTCATCAAACCACAAAAGAACGAAAGAGGAAAGGACTAAAAAAGACCTATAAAAAAACACAAAATAATTAAAAAATGGCAATAGGACCATACATATCAATAATTCCCTTTAATGTAAATGGATTAAATGCATGAGACAAAAAACACAGACTGGCTGAACAGATGCGAAAACAACACCCATATATATGTGTCTACAAGAGACCAATTTCAGACCTAGGGACACATACAGACTAAAAGTGATGAGATGGAAGAAGGTATTCCATGCAAATGGAAATTAAAACAAAGGTGGAGTAACAATATTCATTTCAGATAAAATAGACTTTAAAATGAAGACTGTTACAGAAGACAAGGATGCTACATAATGATCAAGTGATCAATCCAAGAAGATAAAACAATTTTAAGTACATATGAACCCAACACAAGAGTACCTCAATATATAAGGCAAATACTAACCACCATTAAGGGAGAAATTGACAGTAACACAATAATAGTGGGGGACTTTAGCACACCACTTTCACCAACGGACACATCATCCAGACAGAAAAATCAATATGGAAGCATAGGCCTTCCTTAACTCAGATCAGATGGACTTGATATTTATAAATCGTTCCATCCCAAAGCAGCAGAAGACACATTCTTCTTGTGTGCACACTGAACAGTCTCCAGGATTGACCATATGTTGGGCCACAAAGTGAGCCTCAGTAACTTTAAGAAAACTGAAATCATATCAATCCTCTTTTCTGACCATAACACTATGAGATTAGAAGTAGACTACAAGAAAAAAACCTGTAAAAAACACAAACAGTGGAGTTTAGTGGAGGCTAAACAATATGCTGCTGCTGCTGCTAAGTCACTTCAGTCGTGTTCGACTCTGTGCGACCCCATATACAGCAGCCCACCAGGCTCCCCCCGTCCCTGGGATTCTCCAGGCAAGAACACTGGAGTGGGTTGCCATTCCCTTCTCCAATGTGTGAAAGTGAAAAGTGAAAGTGAAGTCACTCAGTCATGTCTGACTTGTAGCGACCCCATGGACTTCAGCCTACCAGGCTCCTCCGTCCATGGGATTTTCTAGGCAAGAGTACTGGAGTGGCTTGCCAATACTACTAGACAACTAATAGGTCCCTGAAGAAATCACAGAGGAATTAAAAAAATACCCAGAGACAAACAAAAATGAAAGCACAATGATCCAAAATCTATGGGATGAATTTCCACACGTCATATGACATCATCAAAAACAAACTAAAAAAAAAAAAAACCCTATGGGATACAGCAAAAGCAGTTGTAAGAGAAGTTATAGCAATGCAATCTTCAGAAAACAAGAAAAATCTCAAATAGACAACCTAAACTTATACCTAAAGCAACTAGAGAAACAACAAATAAAACCTAAAGTTAGTAGAAGGAAGAAATCATAGATTGAAGCAGAAATAAAATGAAATAGAGATGAAGTAAACAACAGAAAAGATCAATGAAACTAACATTTAGTTCTTCTAAAAAATAAACAACATTGATAAACCTTTAGCCAGATTCATCAAGAAAAAAAGGAGGGGGCTTCAAACAATAAAATTAGAAATGAAAAGAGGGAAGTTACAACTGACTCTACGGGAATACAAAGGGTTATAAGAGACTAGGATAAGTATGTCAATAAATGGACAACCTGGAAGAAATTGACACAATTCTTAGAAAGGTACAGTCTCCCAAGATTGAACCAGGAAGAAACAGAAAATATGAACAGACCAATCACAAGCATTGAAATTGAAACTATGATTAAAAACTCTCAACAAACCAGGGCCCCACGGCTTCACAGGTAGTCTATCAAACATTTAGAGGAGAGCTAACACCTATCCTTCTACAACTGTTCCAAAAAACTGCAGAGGAAAGAAAACTCCTGAACTTATCCTATGAGGGCACCATTACCCTTATACCAAAACTAGACCAAGCGGTGAGTCCAGAGTGGGGGTCCCCGTGAGATGTAGGGGGCCGGGTGGAGGCCGGTGCATCTGTTTTGCCCCGGTGCTCAGCGGAGATGGCCACCAGGCGGTGCCGGCAGCCCAGGGTGTGGTCGGGACGACCCCTGATTCCCGGGGACCACCGGCTGTCCCAGCCCTGCCGCCGGTGCTCGCCAGTGTGCAGGGTCAGGGAAGCGAGGCCGCAGTGGCGAGGGCGAGGAAGGAAGAGTGAGCGAGGGAGAAACACAAGGAAAAGAAAGTGTGGGTGGCCGTGAGGTGCCATCACCTTCAGGCACCATGTACGTCTGGTCTGAAGAACAAGTCTGGTCAATTCTTTTCGGAAGGAAGAAGAAGAATATTTATTCCTTGGTGGGGAGGGCGCTTGCACTTGAGGTCCAAAATTGAGGTGCATGGGAGTATACAGAATTTAAGCCTTCTCTCAGAAGTGTATTGGTAGAGTTAAAGAAAAAGACAGCCAACCAAAGTTCATCTGAAATTGTGACTGGCTGCTAATCCCAGGACAAAATTAGAGATCACTACTCAAGCATAAGGCCTTCACAAAGATGTTTCATTTAAAGGCTTGGGCTGAGTATGTTATGGAATGGGCTGCAAAGGACCCATATGGCTTCCCTACAACAGTTATTTTGTCTCTGACTCCATTGTTTCTAGCAAGTGCTATGCGGTCTTGGAAACTGGCCAAGATGATTGAGGTCAGGGAAAAGGAGCAAAAGAAGAAACAAAAACGTCAAGAAAATATTGCAAAAGCTAATTGGAAGGACTGATGCTAAAGCTGAAACTCCAATACTTTGGCCACCTCATGTGATGAGTTGACTCATTGGAAAAGACTCTGATGCTGGGAGGGATTGGGGGCGGGAGGAGACGGGGATGACAGAGAGTGAGATGGCTGGATGGCATCACCGACTCGATGGACATGAGTTTGGGTGAACTCCAGGATTTGGTGATGGACAGGGAGGCCTGGCGTGCTGTGATTCATGGGTCACAAAGAGTCGGACACGACTGATCGACTGAACAGAACGGAACGGAAACGACTAAAAAAGGATTGAAAGAATGAACAGGCTGTGCGTCCAGAGGAAAATTGTTTGGAAAATTATGCATCTTTGAAAGGACCCATTAAGGTTTCTTTTCAGATCTTATGACGGTATTACTAAATGAAGTCTGAGTATATGGAGGAAACATGTTAGTTCTCACCTGTAATGTAGCAACTTTTTGGCTTCAGTATAGAAGTCTGTTCACAGTTACTGTAATTGGCATTTCAGTTCAGTTCAGTCGCTCAGTCACATCCGACTCTTTGCGACCCCATGAATCACAGCACGCCAGGCCTCCCTGTCCATCACCAACTCCCGGAGTTCACTCAAACTCATGTCCATCGAGTCGGTGATGCCATCCAACCATCTCATCCTCTGTCGTCCCCGTCTCCTCCTGCACCCAATCCCTCCCAGCATCAGAGTCTTTTCCAGTGAGTCAACTCGTCGCATGAAGTGGCCAAAGTATTGGAGTTTCAGCTTTAGCATCATTCCTTCCAATGAACACCCAGGACTGATCTCCTTTAGGATGGACTGGTTGGACCTCCCTGCAGTCCAAGGGACTCTCAAGAGTCTTCTCCAGCACCACAGTTCAAAAGCATCAATTCTTTGGCGATCAGCTTTCTTCACAGTCCAACTCTCACATCCATATGTGACCACTGAAAAAACCATAGCTTTGACTAGACAGACCTTTGTTGGCAAAGTAATATCTCTGCTTTTTAATATGCTATCTACGTTGGTCATAACTTTCCTTCCAAGGAGTAAGCGTCTTTTAATTTCATGGCTACAGTCACCATCTGCAGTGATTTTGGAGCCCAGAAAAATAAAGTCTGACACTGTTTCCACTGTTTCCCCATCTATTTCCCATGAAGTGATGGGACCAGATGCCATGATCATAGTTTTCTGAATGTTGAGCTTTAAGCCAACTTTTTCACTCTCCTCTTTCACTTTCATCAAGAGGCTTTTTAGTTCCTCTTCACTTTCTGCCATTAGGGTGGTGTCATCTGCATACCTGAGGTTATTGATATTTATTTATTATGCTACAAATCCTTCTGTCATTTGCCTTTTTGCAGCTTTTGTATAAATACTAAAATGAAAACATCCTGTGGAGAAAAGTGGCTTTAGATTATGAACTCTATTCAAATAATGACTTCAAATGGGGTCCTGTTCTGGACAAAGGAGATTAAGAATGTAAAAATCAGAATTGTTCTGAGCAGAAAAGCGTGGTTTGGCTTAAAAGATATATGGTGTGTTACATCTCATCATTATTACATATTTCTTGGAATAGAATCATTTCTGGTTCCCCAAAGCGAAATAATATTATTCAATGAGTACTTCTATTTTCTGTATTTTTCTCATTTTTGCTTTTGAGATACTGGTTCAGTTCAGTTCAGTTCAGTCGCTCAGTCGTGTCCGACTCTCCGCGACCCCATGAATTACAGCACGCCAGGCCTCCCTGTCCATCACCAAATCCCGGAGTACATTCAAACTCATGTCCACAGAGTCAGTGATGCCATCCAGCCATCTCATTCTCCGTCGTCCCCTTCTCCTCCCGCCCCCAACCTTTCCCAGCATCAGAGTCTTTTCCAGTGAGTCAACTCGTCGCATGAGGTGGCCAAAGTATTGCAGTTTCAGCTTTAGCATCAGTCCCTCCAATGAACATCCAGGATTGATCTCCTTCAGAATGGACTGGTTGGATCTCCTTGCAGTATAAGGGACTCTCAAGAGTCTTCTCCAACATATTCTGCATTTTTAAAAATCTAATTTTATAAAGAATTATCTTGTTATCTTGACTATGTAGAATACCACCTACTGGATATAATAATTTTTGTACTTATGCTGCTCTGCTAAGTCACTTCAGTCGTATCCGACTCTGTGCGACCCCGTAGACGGCAGACCACCAGGCTCCCCCATCCCTGGGATTCTCCAGGCAAGAATACTGGAGTGGGTTGCCATTTCCTTCTCCATTGCCATTTTCTTAGAGATTACTTGAATAGAGTAACACTATGATTTAAAGCTTAAGAGGAAAAATGCCAAACCCTGTAGTACCTTGGAACCAGTTTATTCTCACTTGTGCTAAGCAGAAATATGAAGTAGTTAAAATGTCTTATCAGATAACTTGCTGATTATGTAGATACCACTTTTGTTTTTTATTCCATTATTTGTTTTAATTCATGTGGTAGTGATGTCCTTTACTTTTTGATCAGACAGGTTCACAGTGAAAATTAAACTTTCAAATTTCTTTTAAGGAACTTTTAAAGAGTTATAGTTATGTCATATGTCAGAAATGGTAAAGTCTTAACATTCGGAAAAATTTTGTTTACACTGTATTGATTGAGTGAAAAAGGTATAAATTATGTCAAAATGAGAATGTTATAATTAGAAATAAAGAGCTAAAGGAGATTTCCTTTGGTGAAGAAGTATAATTGGAACTTTTTACTCTTTAACATGGCTTTTTAAAATGCATGGTTGATAATTTTATTTGTTGTCAATAACTAATGGCTTATTAGGGAGTTGGTGATGGACAGACAGGGAGGCCTGGCGTGCTGTGATTCATGGGGTCGCGGAGAGTCGGACACGACTGAGCGACTGAACTGAACTGAACTGAATAATGAATTTTAAATTGCAAAAAATTGTCCAATAATTTTAATTTTTAAATGAAACTAAATATTAAAATAATTCGATACTTAAAAAAACCAAACCTAGACCAAGATACCACCAAAAAAAAAGAAAATTACAGGCCAATATCACTGATGAACATAGACTCAAAAATCCTCAACAAAATACTAGCAATCTGAATCCAAAAATTCATTAAAAAGGATCATACACCATGATCATGTGGGATTTATCCTAGGGATGCATGGATTTCTCAGTATCTGCAAATCAATCAGTGTGATACACCACATCAACAAACTGAAGAATTAAAAACCGTAATAATCTCAATTGAGGTAGAAAAAGTTTTGACAAAATTCAATACCTATTTATAAGGAAAACTCTCCAGAAAGAGGGCATAGAGGGAACATATCTCAATATAATAAAGGCCACATATGACAAACCTACAGCTAACATCATCCTCAATGGTGAAAAGCTGAAAGCATTTCCTCTAAGATCAGGAACAAGACAAAGATTCCCCTCTGACCACTTTTATTCAATATAGTTTTGGAAGCCCTAGCTATGGCAATCAGAAAAGAAAAAGAAATAAAAATGAATCCAAATTGGAAAGGAAGTTAAACTGTCACTGTTTGCAGATGACATGATACTTATACATAGAAAATCCTAAAGATACTATCAGAAAACTACTAGAACTCATCAATAAATTTGGCAAAGTTATAGATTACAAAATTAATACACAGAAATCTGTTGTTTTTCTATATACTAGCAATGAAAGATTAGAAAGAGAAATAAAAGAAACAACCCCATTTACCAACATATCACAAAGAATACAATACCTAGGAATAGACCTACTGAAGGAGACAGAAGACCTGTACTTTGAAAACTATAAGACGCTAATGAAGCAAACTGCAGATGACACAAGTAGATGGGGAGATGTATCATGCTCTTGGACTGGAAGAATCAGCACTGCCAAAATGACCGTGCTCCCAAGGCAATCTATGGATTCAAGGCAGTTCCTTTCAAATTACCAACAGCATTTTTCACACAGCTAGAATAACAACAAAAAAGAATTCTTGAAATTGGTGTGGAGACACAAAAGACCCCGAAGAACCAAAGCAACCTCGAGAAAGAAAAACAGAGCTGGAGGAATCAGGCTCCCTGACTTCAGACTATACTACAAAACTATACTCATCAAAACAGTATGAAACTGGCACAAAAACAGAAATATAGATCAATGGAACAAGACAGAAAGCCCAGAAATAAACCCACACACCTATGGCCAATCAATCTGTGACACTGGAGACTAGACTGTACAATTATGGAAAGACAATTTCTTCAGTAACTGGTGCTCAGAAACTGGACAGCTACATGTAAAAAAAATTAAATTACAATATTCTAAGTTCAAAATGAGATTAAAGACCTAAATCTCCTCTATAAAAATCTTAGAGGAAAACATAGGCAGAACACTCTCTGACATAAATTGCAGCAATATCTTTTCTGATCTGTCTCCCAGAGTAATGGAAATAAAAAAATAACAATAAACACATGGGACATAATTAAACTCAAAAGTTTTTTCACACCAAAGGAAACCATAAACAAAATGAAAAGACAACCCACAGAATGAGAGAAAACGTTTGCAACTGATGTGGCTGACAAAGAATTAGTCTCCAAAATTTACAAACAGCTCATGCAGCTCAAAATCATCAAAACAAACAACTCAATCAAAAAATAGGCAGAAGATCTAATAGACATTTCTCCAGAGAAGACATACAGATGGCCAGGAGGCATATGAAAAGATGTTCAACATCACTAATTATTATAGAAATGCAGAAAAAAACTACATTGAGATATCACCTCATACCAGTCAATATGGTTATTGTGAAAAAACCCACAAATAAATGCTGGAGAGGGTGTGGAGGGAAGGGAATTCTCCTACACCACTGATGGGAATGTAAACTGGTACAGCCACTATGGAGAAAAGTATGGAGGCTCCTTAAAAAACTAAACATAGAGCTACCATATCATCCTGCAATCCCATTCCTGGGCATATATCCAGCAACAAAAACCCACCACAGCCAAAAATAAAAATAAATAAACAAATATTTTAAAAGAATGAAATAATGCTATTTGCAGCAACATGGATTGACCTAAAGTCTATCATCCTGAGTGAAGTAAGTTAGAAAAGTGAAGTATCATATGATATTGCTTATATGTGGAATCTAAAAAAAAATTATACAAATGAACTTATTTACAAAACAGACTCATACAGAAGAAACTAGGGTGGGGGAAGAGGGGGAGAAGGGATAGTTAGGGAGTTTAGGAATGACATGTACACACTGCTACATTTTAAATGGTTCCCCAACAAGGACCTACTATACAGCACATAGAACTCAGCTCAGTATTATACAACAACCTAAATGGGAAAGAATCTGAAAAGAAACAGATACGCGTATAATTGAATTACTTTGCTATACACCTGAAACTAACACATCATTATTAATTACCTATACGCCAATATAAAATAAAAAGGTAAGCAAACAAATAAAGGGAGGCCCAGAGTAAGAGCTCAGGTGAGGGCCTGTTTGATATTAGTAAAAGCCTCTTCTTGTTCCACAGTCCAAAGTAATGGTTTTGTATCTGGGCATTTAGAGGCTTCATATAGAGGCTTAGCCATTGGACCAAATACTGGAATTTAAATTCCACAAAATTCTACCATGCCTAAGAAGGTACAAATATTTTTATCTTTGGGATGTTTAGGCCTAATATAGCTTGTTTTCTATCTGGAAATAACTGTCTACTTCCAGGGTTTATAACATATCCAAGATATTTAAACTGTTGATTTGAGATTTGTGCCTTTATGTGGGAGACCCTTTAGTCCCAGGCCTCAAGGAAATCAAGGACTTCAAGGGTATTCTGATCTGAGGTCTCCACTGTGGGGCTGCATATTAACATATCATCCACACACTGTAGAATCATCCTTTTTTTAGGTGTATTTCCTTCTGTTCCTTTCCTAGGGCCTGGAAGAACAAGCGTGGGCTGTCCTGAAACCCCTGAGGCAATACTGTCCAGGTATATTCTTACATTTGGCCTGAGTAAGGGTTAGTCCACTCAAAGGCAAAGAGACTGTGATGAGCAATGAACTGTGGTGAAAAAAGAAGGCATTGTGGAGGTCAACCACAGTAAACCATTAGGCAGCTCTAGGAATCTTGACTAATATAAGGATTGGCCAAGAGGCGATGTACAGGGACCACTGCATCACTTATTGCTCTAAGGTCTTGTTCCATTTGATGTGGGAGACCATTTGACTTAACAACTGGCAGAATAGGGGTATTGCTGGGAGACTGACAGGGCACTAAGAGGCCATGTTTTAAGAATTTATCTATGAAGGCTGCAAATCCTTTTTGCTTCCAACTTTATGGGATACTGTCTCTTGTCAAAATAAGCGACTTCTGCCTTAAAGCTAGTTTTTACAGGTTGGGCATTTATAGCCTTCCCAGGGATTCCTTTGTCTCAAACTGCGGGGTTTACTGTGTGTAGAAGACAGCTGGGAAAAAGCCCTTGCTCCTCTAGCTGATTCGTCTTAGAGTCAGGGAAAGGGGCTGCCTGGTGCCTCCTAATCATAACATGGCTCTGAAGGCGCCCAGACGGTCTCTCCCCAGTAGTGGGGCAGGTCTGCTGCTGTGTAGTTGCTCAGTCGTGTCCGACTCTCTGTGACCCCATGGACTGTGGCCCACCAGGCTCCTCTGTCCATGGGATTCTCCACGCAAGAATATGGGAGTGGATGGCCATTTCCTTCTCCAGGGGTAGGACACTCAGGCACAACTAAAAAGGCATGTGAAGTCACTGATGAAATTGGCAAGTGAAAAGGCCCAGTGAAGTAACAGGTGCAAGGCTTTCCATTGACATCACTCAGTGTACAGCTTTTAGAGGAGAGGCCCAGTGAGGGATTAGGACAGAGTGAGTAGCTTCTGTATCAAGTTAAAAAAAAAAAAGGATTTCTCACCTACTACATCAAAAACCACCCAGGGCTCCTCAGTGGAGATAGATATCATATGTGGGAGGAAGGTACCAGGCTTCCTCGGGCACCTAGCATGGCCACCTCAGGAATGGGCAACCTCTTCCCCTTTGAACCAGGAAAGGTCCCACTTCCAATGACCTTGGAAGCATGTTTGAAGACTGGGCATGGACCAGTCTGGGCATGGACCAGGGGACTCCTTTCTGGTATGTACAGGCTCAGTGGCCAGCTGACTTGCATTTGAAGCCCTTGCTGGGTTTTGTTTTTGTTTTACAGTTCAATAACTTTACTAGACAATGAGCAGTTAGTTCTCATCCACATTAACTGTAGATTTTGAAAGTGGTGACAGGTACATAGGTAACCAACATATAGAGCTTCTTTGGTGAATCTTCATTATATTTTCAGGACAACCACACACAGATATGATATGGGACATTTCTTATTCCTTTGGCCTAGGCAACTTTGTTGAACCTGGTGTCAATGCATACATCTGGGGTTCCCATCTCCTTCATGGCAACTTTCTGGATTTCTTTGAGTGCCTATGGGGCACGCTTTTAGAAACCCACTCCATGGATATGCTTGTGAATGTTAATAGTGTATTCTCTGGTCACTACCTTATTGATGGCAGACCAGCCCTTCTTCTTGCTGCCCTTCTTTGCTGGTGCCATCCTGCCAAGCCAGTGTTGGAAAGGAAACCCCTTGCTGGTTTACCTCCAAATGAATGTTTAAACTTCCTTGGCTCCCTTGGGTAACCCTGAGGTGCAAGGCATGACTGACAGCAACGGCCATCAGTTAAGCATGAACCCTGGTCTGCCTGTTTTCACATTGGTTCTTTCTTCCTCTTCAACTTGATCTCGATTATTAAATACCACAAAGGCTACCTACCTCTAGGGGTTTTGTGGGCATGATATCAGGGTTGGACTGGCTGATAAAATGTTGTAGAAGCAGGGGTGTTGACACTCAGGAGTAGGAGGATCAATGTTATTAAATTTTCTAAAAGGTTCATAAGTTGTCCCTGGAAGAGCTGAATTTTCTTTTTCTTTTTGGTTCACTCCTTTAAACTTTTTATAATTAACTGGCCTTTTTTATATATTTTCTCATCCCTTCTAATACACATTGGATCATGTGGTTCCTTGGCTTTTGCTCCCTCTAAGGAATTATATTCTCAAATGGGCTCCTAGCTTAGAAGAGGATCCTCCCTTGTTGAGTAAACTGCAACAGGTAAAGAGCATTCCTAGAAATGAATTCCAGCATCCCAGAGACATTTACTAGGAGGCTTTTGCCGGAAGTGGGTCAGAGTGTCCTCCAAATTCCCTTCTTACCCAATGGGATTTTGAGTGTCCTCTACTCTCCCAACTGGAGAGTCTCTGATTAACTGGACGTCTAACTAGACATCGCTGGTTGACTTGGCCTCTTCCACAAGGGATCATGGGCAGGGGGACATTTGTACCAGGGCATTGCCAGGACTCTCCTTGAGGGGATCTGTTGTCTTTGAAGCTTATGCCCTATAGTAAGTTTCCTTATGCTGGGGTGTATTCCTCAAGACTGAGCATCTATAAGGTTTATAATGTGGGCCTCTGGGCAGCATCTACCTAAAAGGCTGTCCAAAGCAGTGTATGGGCTGCCAAGGCCTGAACTGAAGGGGGTCCTAGCAAAAAGGAGGAACTGGAGTTGGGAGCAAAGGAAAATGCCACAGGGGTCAAGAACTGAATTCCTAGAGGCAGGAGTATTCCTACAGGGGATTTTTGGACAAAGAGTAAGGTAAGACATTAGACAGCAGGAGAACCCCAAACCCTCTCCCCTATTTGTTTGGTGGTGATCATAAAAATGAGAAGAGTCTGATGATTCCGTCCAACATAGGCAACAGTGAGTCTGGACAGTGTTTCCCATGTAATTTAACATACTAAATGAATCCAATTAGTTTAGGATCTCTCTTTGGGATGCTCTTGGGTCACTTTGAAGCACCCCAAGGTCAGCTGAAGATCAAAAGAACTTTAATTAGAATTTCACATTTGGGAAGTCTGTCAAAAATTTCAAAAAGTTTTTATGGCTGCACTGTGCAGTTTGTGAGATCTTACTTCTCTGATCAGGGATCAAACCCATGTCCCCGGCAGCACAAGCACAGAGCCCTCACCATGGGACTGCCAGCAACTTCCTTCAAAAAGTTTTAAAACACTTGGTTATATAGGATCGTAAGTCGTTGTGAAACAATGAGGTAAGGTGAAAAAAATATTTCAAGAGTAAATAGAGATCATGTAAAGGCATCCACTCCAGGATTCTTGGGCTTCCCTGGTGGCTCAGCTGGTAAAGAGTCCCCCTGTAATGCAGGAGACCTGGATTCAATCCCCGGGTTGGGAAGATCCCCTGGAGAAGGGAAAGGCCACCCACCCCAGTATTCTGGCCTGGAGAATTCAAGGGACTCAGTCCATGGGGTCGCAAAGGGTCGGACATGACTGAGCGACTTTCACTTCACTTCAAAGGCACAGAAACTCACACCTTTTATCAAAAGCAGCATTCCAGGAAAACTCTGTTCTCTTGTGAGACAGAGAAGCAAATCCAGTTCTGCATCAGCCTACTATTAATAAAATCCATTTCCCTGATTAAATTTAATCCAACCTTAGAAAATCCTGACCAAATCCAAGACTTTCAGAATGTTCCTTTTTCTGCAAACTCTTTGCAACTTTCTGTAGCCATGTTATTTTGTCACTTATTCTTTTTTAAAATTTATTTTAATTGAAGGATAACTGCTTTACAATATTGTGTTGGTTTCTGCCATACATCAGCATGAATCAGCCATAGGTATACGTGTGTTTCCTCACTCCTGAATCTCCCTCCAACCTCCCACACCCTCTAGGTTGTCACAGATCCCTGGTTTGAGTTCCCTGAATCATAGAACAAATTCCCACTGGCTATCCACTGCAAGGAGATCCAGTCAGTCAATCCTAAAGAAATGAGTCCTGAATATTCATTGGAAGGACTGATGCTGAAGCTGAAACTTCAAAACTTTGGCCATCTGATGCGAAGAACTGACTCATTGGAAAAGACCCTGACGCCAGGTAAGACTGAAGGCAGGAGAAGGGGACAACTGAGGATGAGATGGTTGCTTGGCATCACTGACTCGATGGACATTAGTTTGAGTAAGCTCTGGGAGTTGGTGAGGGACAGGGAAGCCTGGTGTGCTGCAGTCCATGGGGTCGCAGAGTCAGACACGACTGAGCAACTGAACTGAACGGATCCACTTTACATACAGTAGTGGAGAGGGAAATGGCAACCCGCTCCGGTGTTCTTGCCTGGAGAATCCCAGGGACGGGGGAGCCTGGTGGGCTGCCGTCTATGGGGTCACACAGAGTCGGACACGACTGAAGTGACTTAGCAGCAGCAGCAGTGTAATACATTTCCATGCTACTGTCTACATCTGTCCCATCCTCTCCTTCCCTTCTTCCCATGTCCATAAGTCTGTTCTCTATGTCTGCATCTCCACTGCTGACCTGCAAATAGGTTCATCAGTACCATATTTCTAGATTCCATATATATGCATTAAAATATTATCTTTTCCTCTTTCTGACTTACTTCACCCTGTATAATACACTCGAGGTTTATCCACCTTATTTGCACTGACTCAAACGTGTTCTTTTTTATGGCTGGGTATGGGAATACCAGACCACCTGACCTGCCTCTTGAGAAACCTGTATGCAGGTCAAGAAGCAACAGTTAGAACTGGACAGGTAACAACAGACTGGTTCCAAATAGGAAAAGGAGTACGTCAAGGCTGTATATTGTCACCCTGCTTATTTAACTTATATGCAGAGTACATCATGAGGAACCCTGGGCTGGAAGAAGCACAAGCTGGAATCAAGGTTGCCGGGAGAAATATCAATAACCTCAGATATGCAGATGACACCACCCTTATGGCACAAAGTGAAGAGGAACTAAAAAGCCTGTTGATGAAAGTAAAAGAGGAGAGTGAAAAGGTTGGCTTGAAGCTCAACATTTAGAAAACAAGTATCATGGCATCTGGTTCCATCACTTCATGGGAAATAGATGGGGAAACAGTGGAAACAGTGTCAGACTTTATTTTTTGGGGGGCTCCAAAATCACTGCAGATGCTGATTGCAGCCATGAAATTAAAAGACGCTTGAGAGTCCCTTGGACTGCAAGGAGATCCAACCAGTCCATTCTAAAGGAGATCACTCCTGGTGTTCATTGCAAGGACTGATGCTGAAGCAGAAACTCCAATACTTTGGCCACCTCATGTGAAGAGCTGACTCACTGGAAAAGACTCTGATGCTGGGAGGGATTGGGGACAGGAGGAGAAGGGGACAACAGAGAATGAGATGGCTGGATGGCATCACCGACTCGATGGACGTGAGTCTGAGTGAACTCCGGGAGTTGGTGATAGACTCCTGGCGTGCTGTGATTCATGGGGTCACAGAGTCTGACACGACTGAGCGACTGAACTGAACTGAATATGGCTGGTACATATAATATCGTATATATATGTACCACATGAAATTAAAAGACGCTTGCTCCTTGGAAGGAAAGTTATGACCAGCCTAGATAGCATATTAAAGAGCAGGGACATTACTTTGCCAACCAAGGTCCGTCTAGTCAAGGCTATGGTTTTTCCAGTGGTCATGTATGGATGTTAGAGTTGGACAGTGAAGAAAGCTGATCGCCGAAGAATTGATGCTTTTGAACTGTGGTGCTGGAGAAGACTCTTGAGAGTCCCTTGGACTGCAAGGAGATCCAACCAGTCCATTCTAGAGGAGATCAATCCTGGGTGTTCATTGGAAGGACTGATGCTAAAGCTGAAACTCCAATACTTTGGCCACCTCATGCGACGAGTTGACTCACTGGAAAAGACTCTGATGCTGGGAGGGATTGGGGGTGGGAGGAGACGGGGAAGACAGAGAATGAGGTGGCTCGATGGCATCACCGACTCGATGGACGTGAGTTTGAGTGAACTCCGGGAGTTGGTGATGGACAGGGAGGCCTGGTGTGCTGTGGTTCATGGGGTCGCTAAGAGTCGGACACGACTAAGCGACTGGACTGAACTGAACTGACAGCTTCTTTACTCATTCATCTGTCAGTGTACGTCTAGGTTGCTTCCATGCACTAGTTATTGTAAGCAGTGCTGCAATGAACATCGGGATCCATGTTTTATTCAGTTATGGTTTTCTTAGGGTATATGTCCAGTAATAGGACTGTTGGATCAAATGGCACTATTATTCCCTGTTTTTTAAGGAACATCCATAGTGTCTTCCATAGTGGCTGTATCAATACACATTCCTACCAACAGTGCAAGAGCGTTCCCTTTTCTCCACACCCTCTCCAGCATTTATTGTTTGTAGATTTTTTGATGATGGACATTCTGATCAGTGTGAAGGGTATTTCATTGTGGCTTTGATTTGCATTTCTATAGTAATGAGTGATGGTGAGCACATTTTTCATGTGTTTATTAGCCATCCGTATGTCTTCTTTGGAGAAATGTCTGTTTAGATTTTTGCCCACTTTCTGATTGGGTTGTTTGCTTTTCTGGTATTGAGTTACATGAGCTGCTTGTATATTTTAGAAATTAATCCTTTGTCAGTTGTTTTATTTTCTACTATTCTGAGGGTCATCTTTTCACCTTACTTATAGTTTCTTTTGCTGTGCAAAGCCTCTAAGCTTAATTAGGTCTCACTTGTTTATTTCCATCACTCTAGGAGGTGGGTCAGAGAGAAGCTTGCTATGATGTATGTCAAAGTGTTCTACCTGTTTTCCTCCGAGAGTTTTATAGTTTCTTGCCTTACATTTAGGTCTTTAATCCATTTTCAGTTTATTTCTGTTTATGGTGTTAGGAAATGTTCCAATTTCATTGTTTTACATGTAGCTGTCCAGTTCTCCCAGCACCACTTATTGAAGAGGGTCTCTTTGCCCCATTGTATATTCCTGCCTCCTCTGTAAAAAACGAAGTACCCATGGGTGTGTGGGTTTATCTCTGGGCTCTCTATCTTGTTCCATTGGTCTATATTTCTGTTTTTGTACCAGTACCATACTGTCATGATGACTGTAGCTTTGTAGTGTAGTCTGAAGTCAGGAAGGTTGATTCTCCAGCTCCATTCTTTTTAATTGCAGGTGAATTAATTTACAGTATTGTGGTGGTTTTGGCCATACATTGACATGAATCAGCCATGGGTGTACATGTGTCCCCCTATCCTGAACCCCCTCCCACTTCCCTCCCTACCCAATCCCTCTGGGTTGTCCCAGAGCACCAGCTTTGAGTGTCCTGCTTCATGCTTCGAACTTGCACTGGTCATCTATTTTACATATGATAATATACATGTTTGAATGCTATTCTCTCAAATCACCCCACCCTTGCCTTCTCCTACATAGTCCAAAAGTCCGTTCTTTACATCTGTGTCTCTTTTCTCCAGCTCCATTCTTTCTCAAAATTACTTTGGCTATTCAGGGTCTCTTGCGTTTCCATATAAATTGTGAAATTTTTCTTTCTAGTTCTTTGAAAAATGCCATTGGTAATTTGATAGGGATCACAATGAATCTGTAGATTGCCTCTGGCAGTATAATCACAATACTGGTTCTTCCAACTCAGGAACATGGAATCTCTCTCCATCTGTTTATGTCTTCTTGATTTCTTTTATCAGTGTTTTACAGTTTTCTGCACACAGCTCTTTTGTCTCCTTAGGTAGGTTTATTTCTAGATATTTTATTCTTTTTGTGGCAATGGTAAATGGGATTGGTTCCTTAATTTCTTTTTCTGATTTTTCATTGTTAGTATAGGAATGCAAGTGATCTATGTATTGACTTTGTAGCCTGTGACTTTACTAAATTCACTGATTAGTTCTAGTAATTTTCTGATAATATCTTTAGGGTTTTCTGTGTATAGTATCTTATCAGCAAACAGTGAGAGTTTTACTTCTTTTCTTTAATCCTGTTCTGGATTCCTTTTACTTCTTTCTTCTTTGATTACCGTAGTTAGGACTTGCAGAACTCTGCTGATTAACAGTGGCAAGAGTGGGCACCCTTGTCTTGTTCCTGATCTTAGAAAGAATGCTTTCAATTTTACACCATTGAGAATAATGTTTGCTGTAGGTTTATCATATATGGGCTTTATTGAGGTTGGTTCCTTTTTGCCCATTTTTGAAGTTTTTATCATAAATGGGTACTGAATTTTTTAAAAATCTTTTTCTGCATCTATTGAGATCATATGATTTTTCTTCTTTCAATTTGTTAATATGGTGTATATCACATTGATTAATTTGTGTATACGGAGGAATCCTTGCATCCCTGAGATAAACTGGACTTGACCATGGTGTATGATCTTTTTAATGTGTTGTTGAATTCTGTTTGCTAGAATTTTGTTAAGGATTTTTGCATCTATGTTCATCAGTGATACTGGCCTGTATTTTCTTTTTTTGTGCTGTCTTTAATCTGGTTTTAGGATCAGGGTGATGGTGGCCTCATAGAATGTGAGTTTGGAAGTGTTCCTTCCTCTGTAATGTTTTGAAAGCGTTTAAGAAGGATAGGCCTTAGCTCTTCTCTAAATATTTGACAGAATTCACCTAGGAAGTGATCTGGCCCTCGGCTTTTGTTTTGGGGGAGATTTTTTATCACAGTTTTGGTTTCTGTTCTTCTAACTGACCTGTTCATAATTTCTATTTCTTCCTGATTCAGTCTTTGAAGGTTGAACTTTTCTAAGAATCTGTCCATTTCTTCCAAGTTGTCCATTTTGATGGCATACAGTTGCTTGTAACAGTCTCTTATGTGTGTCATAACTTCTCCTTTTTCGCTTCTAATTTTATTGATTTGATTCTTCTCTTTTTTTCTTAATGAGTCTGGCTAATGGTTTGTCAATTTTGTTCATCTTCTCGAAGAACCAGCTTTTAGTTTTATTAATCCTTACTACTGTTTCATTTATTTCTGCTCTGATCTTTATGATCTTTTTCCTTCTTCTAACTTTGGGGAGGTTTTGTTCTTCTTTTTCCAGTTGTTTTAGATGTAAAGTTAGGTTGTCTATTTGATGTTTTTCTTGAGATCGGATTATATTGCTATGAACTTCCCTCTTAGAACTGCTCTTGCTGCATCTCATAGGTTTTGGGTCATCATGTTCCATCATTTGTTTCTAAGAATTTTTTCATTTCCCTTTTTCTCTAGTAACTTGTTCATTATTTAGAAACGCATTGTTTAGCCTCCATGTGTTTGTTTTTTTACATTTTTTCCCTGTAATTGATATCTAGTCTCATAGCATTGCGGTCAGAAAAGATGTTTGATACAATTTCAGTTTTCTTAAATTTTCTGAGGCTTGACTTGTGACCCAAGATGTACTCTATCCTGGAGAATGTTCCATGTGCATTTGAAAAGAAAGTATATTCTTCAGCATTTGGATGGACTGTCCTGAAGATATCAACTATGTCCATCTGTTCTAATGTATCATTTAAGGCTTGTGTTTCTTTGTTAATTCTGTTTTGGTGCTCTGTCCACTGGTGTGAGTGAGGTGTTAAAAGTCTCCTACTATTATTGTGTTACTGTCAGTTTCTCCTTTTATGTCTGTTAGTGTTTGTCTTATTGAGGTGCTCCTACGTTGGGTGCATAAATATTTACAATTGTTATGTCTTCTTCTTGGATTGACCCCTTGATCGTTATGTAGTGTCCTTCCGTCTCTTGTAATGGTCTTTGTTTTAAAGTCTGTTTTATCTGATATGATCATTGCTACTCCCGCTTTCTTTTGATTTCTATTTGCATGGAATATCTTTTTTTCATCCTCTCACTTTCAGTCTGTATGTATGTCTAGGTCTAATGTGGGTTTCTTGTAGATAGCAATGTATGTGGGTCTTGTTTTTGTGTCCATTCAGCCAGTCTGTGTTTTTTGGCTGGTGCATTTAATCCATTTACATTTAAAGTAATCACTGATATATATCTGACAACAATGCAGGAGACCAGGATTTGATCCCAAGGTTGGGAAGATCCCCAGGAGAAAGGAATGCCAATCCATTCCAGTATTCTTGCCTGGAGAATTCCATGGACAGAGGAGCCTGGTGGATTACAGTCCATGAGGTTGCAAAGAATCAGACACGACTGAGTGACTAACACTTTCACTTTTCACTTACATTCCTATTGGCATTTTCTTAATTGTGTGGGGTTTGTCTTTGTAGGTCTTTTCCTTCTCTTGTGCTTCCTACCTATAGAAGTCCCTTTAACATTTGTTGTACAGCTTGTTTGGTGGTGCTAAATTCTCTTAACTTTTGCTTATCTGTAAAGCTTTTGATTTCTCCATCAATTCTGAATGCAATCCTTGCCAGGTAAAGTAATCTTGGTTGTAGATTTTTCCCTCTCAGAACTTTAAATGTATCCTGCCATTCCCTTCTGGCCTGCAGTGTCTTCCGATTGTATGGGGCTTCATTTGTATGTTACTTGTTGCTTTTCCCTTGCTGCTGTTAATATTCTTTGTGTTTAATCCTTGTTAGTTTGATTACTATATATCTTGGCATGTTTCTCCTTTGGTTTATCCTGTTTGGGACTCCCTGCACTTCTTGGACTTAATTGACTATTTCCTTTCCCACATAAGTGAAGTTTTTGACTATACTCTCTTCAAAAATTTTCTCAGGCACTTTCTTTTTCTCTTCTTCTTCTGGGACCCCTGCAAGTCAAATGTGTGTGTGTTTAATATTGTCCCAGAGGTCTATAAGACTATCCTCATTTCATTTTTCCTTTATTCTGCTCTTCAGCAGTTATTTCCACAATTCTATCTTCCAGCTCACTTATCTGTTCTTCTGCCTCAGTTATTCCATTGTTGATTCCTTTTACAGTATTTTTTATTTCAGTAATTTGTTTATCTGTTTATTCTTTATTTCTTCTAAGTCCTTGTTAAATGTGTTAATTGATTCTTGCATTTTCTCCATTCTATTTTTGAGGTTTTAGATAATTTTTACTATTACACTGAATTCTTTTTCAAGTAGTTTGCCTATTTCCTCTTTATTTGGTCTTGTGAATTTCCACCTTGTTCCTTCATTTGTGCAATACTTGTCTTTTCATTTTTTTCCTAATTTACTGTGCTTGAGGTCTCCTTTTCCCAGGCTTTAGGGTCGTATTCTTTCTTCCTTTTGGCATCTGCCCTCAGTGGGTAAGGCTGATCCAGTGGTTTGTGTAGACTGTGTAGGAGGAACTTGTGTCTGCATTCTTGTTGGAGGAGGTGAGTTTCTTTTCCCTGTGCTGGGCAGGGTTGTGCTAGGTGATATGTTTTTGGGTGTCTGTGGGAATCCTGTCTGTTAATGATTGAATCTGTGCTTTTGCCTTTCTTGTTGTTTGGGTGCGGCATCTTGCACTGGGTGCTGCCGGCAGTTGGGTGATGCTGGGTCTTGTATACAGGTGAAGACCTTTGTTTGAGTTCTCACTAACTAATACTTCCTGGGGTTAGGAGTTCTCTGGCAGTCCTGGATTCGGCACTTCTACTCCAAAGGCTCAGGACCAACACTGGTCAGGGAACCAAGATTCCACAAGTCACTTGTGTAAGGTAGAGACGTGCCAATGATGTTGAATAAGAGAACCCAGACGCCAGATAGATAATGTAACAGGCTTTAATGGCTGCGCACCCCTGGGCAGAACCCCAAGACCTAACAGAGCAAGGTCAGGAAGTCCGTTCCCAACAAAGGCAAGAGGTAACTTTTATAACTTTAGGCAAAATGTGAAGTGCTGGTCTCTCATAGGTCAGTTAGCCGGGGGGTGGGGGGGGGCAAGACCGGGTTGGTTGCCCGATCTGCTCAAGGTTGTGCTGACACAGCGGAATAGTTCTTGCTGTTTCTGGGCAGAATGCTGTTTCTGGACAGGAGGTTAGGAGAGGGTTGATCTCTACCAGGAACCGCTACCTCAAGGACACTCTAGCAATGGGGGAGGGAATGAGGGAACAGAGCACAATAGTCAGCCTTTTCCCGCCAGTGGAAAGAAGAGAGGGGGGAAGGGAAGAGGCCAAAATGGCCATTGAGGTCCGACCTTACATTTTGACCCTTTTGATAGGATAAGGGGCGACGTAGTCGTCTCTGGCTACTTTCTGCTGAAAAGAGGCGTCGTGGGGGTTTTTGGGTCGTTGGTCAGACTCTGGTGTCTTTCAGGGGTTTTTAAGGTCTTTGGGCAGGAGTCTGGAATAGGTGGTCATCATCATTTTCTGTCTGTTGGCATTTCAGGTCATCTTTTGCAGCTGTTGGTATGTGTGCTGAAGAGCAATGTGAGTAAAGTGACTGCAAGAATAAAAACAGGTTTAATTCCGACCAGCTAACATGGTCTTGGGTCTGCGGCCTGTTATTCCGTAAGAGGCCACAGAGCAAGCATGACTGATTAAGATCTTAGGCAGAGGAGAACCAAGGTATAAAAGGTGACCTGGGTGTCGGTATAAAGAAGGTAGTCAAAGTTTAATGATAGCCTGGGTGAGAGAATAGAAGTCAGTTATAGGAATGGCAGGCCAGAGGTCTTGCAGGAGGTGAGACAGAAAGTTTTCAAGATTGGCTAAGGTGAGAGACATGTAGAGAGGTAGGTCACTACAAAAAACTAGTAGCACCCCAGAAGTATAGCGCAACCTACGATGTAGGTGAGGGCCAGAAAGAGGCGGAGAGCAAAGGACCATTCCGGTGGGGCGATTGAAGCGAGCCCTATGGCAAAAAATATGGCCAGGAGGATGACTAGAAGCAAGTTTTACCAGTTGAGTTCAACAGTCATTATTCGCCTATGGGCGGAAGGGGTATTTTGGTTATAGTGAGTCTGGCAGGCCCGGAAACTTTGAAAATGTAGGTATGGGTATTTGTGGACTGAGGAGGGGGCAAGCCGTGCAAGGGGGCCCGTTTGAGTCTAGTAATGTGGTACCAGGGTTCGTGTCCCAAGAGTTTGGCTACTGTGGGAATGGTGAGAATCACCATGAAAGGGCCAGTCCACCGCGGTTGGTGGGGGTTAGGTGTCAACGTCTTTAAGAGAACCTGGTCTCACGGAGTCAAGGTAGTTAATGGAGGCTCCCGATCTGCATCACTAATGGGCTAGGGTAGGGTGCGGTCTGCGTGTTCCCGTAGAAGGGATCGGAGGAATGTGAAATAGGGCAGATAGGTTCTGAGAGGTGGTAGCGGGGGGTCTGGGAGACTGGCGAACAGATACGGCCTACCCTATAGCAGTTTGAATGGCGTGAGGCCTGGCTTGGAGTGGGGAGCTGTTCGGATGCGTGTGAGTGCTGCCGGCAGAAGGTGACTTGTTTCAGCATTGTCTAGGGGTTGGTCAGGGAATATTCTTGTCATACTATCATTTGGAGATTTGTTGCATCCTGGAAGAAACAAACTTAACAAGAAAGTTAAAAGGTATGTGGCCCAAAGATTAAAAGAAGTAGAAAAGCTGCTCAGGGGCTACCAGGAGAACCAGGACCAGACATTGGTTTATGACGTTAATGTTTCTCTAGGTACGAGAAGATGCAAGAATTTGGGCTCAGAAAATCTTTACCTGAAAACATCTGACTATCTGAAGGCTGGTTCTTCTGGGTTTTTTTCGGAGCACAGAGTGCCTTATTTCTGATCTCCACCCTGAACTCCTTTCAGGGGGTGTTAAAGGTCAGCAGCTTGCAGTGGTCATGATGTAATCTTTGTAGAGGCAGCTGGCAAGTACCAACTTCCAGTCAGCCGGGTCCCTTCATAGCCACATATTTGACCATGTTTGGGGGCCATTTTATGGCCACTGTGTCCCACGGTGCTGGGAAGGCTCATTCCCAGGTCCAGGGAAGATTCCACGGATGGGCCACTCAGTGTGCTAAAATTGGACCAGGCCTTGCAAGTAGCAAAAGTCTCTGGAACACTGTCTTACTAGCCTCTTGGTCCAGGAAAATATTCCCTCTTGTTACTTTTTCCCATATCTAGAGTTACATTATTACAATCATTGATCTCATATGGAACTGCATATCAGCATTATATCACAGGCTCAGTCACATATTTGTTAAAGTAAGAAATAATCTTCTGAAACAAGTGACATAGAAAATAATATAGCCATAGCTAGCAGTTATTAGTAAAGTAAGAATTATAAGTCAAGAACTTTCATTAGATAAAGCCTGGTACATCCCAAGTCATCTGACTTCATTTGTTAAATGACTATAGTCTGGTGTTAATCTCCTGGTTGTATATTATGGAGCATCTGATCTTTATCTGAAGATTGGTTACTGAGATAAGCCTTAGAAACAAACTTAGAGTATCCTTTTTAATAATTTAATTAAATTTTTAGCAATATCATGTAACAAGGAACTGTCTCAGCAGTGAATCTTAGTAAACATTAGACTTTAATTAACAAAACTAGAAACTTAGTTTAACAATTTACAAAACTTAATATTCAGTGATTTTTTATTATGGAGGCATTAACCCTGTAGCTAGGAAGGCTTTAACCCATCAAATAAAAATGAGGTTTGTCAGGGAGCTGGGAAAAGCCAAGCGGCCGTCTTGGATTTCCCATAGCCCTGACTCTGATCTTCAGCTACTGTTTACCCATTTTTAATTTCCCAGTTTAGGAGTAGATTGTTACCATGGTTTAAGGACATTAGGATAGCACAAGTCTAACAGAGTTTTTGTATAAGCAGAATGAGTTTTTATATGTACTATAATCTTAAATAATGTTTATTTACTTTATTAAAGTAATAAAAGATTTTAAAAACAAATATAAATCATTTAAAGGCAAAGAAATTAATAATCTGTTATTGATAGATTCATTCTAAGAAAACTTTGTTCTCTTAACATAGAGAGTAGACTAAATTCCAGTCTGTTACCAATTTACCAGATAGCAAACAAACAAAATTTATCAGTTAATTTTAGAAAAGTCTTTTCCATAAATCTTGAAGAACTAGCAGTATTTTTCTAAAGGCATGAGAATGAAACCATACAAGGCATGTTTAAAATCCAATTAAATTATAATTTACAAAGTAGCCTGGTCATTGCTGTGACTTGTAACATTTGACAACATTTTACCAGGACATATCAGATTTTCATGAATTTCACATAATTTCTAGGATATTTATATAAGTAGCATCACCCATACAGTATAACCTGAGAAGACTCATCATTCCTCCAACAATATTTCCCATGCAGTTTAACATGTCAGATGAACTCAGGTAGTTTAATAGCTCTTTGGGATGTCTCAGGGGCCCTCTGAAGCATCCCAAAGTCAGCTAGAAGTCAAGCTATTTAGGCAGTTTTGTCAATAAATATCAAAAGGGTTTACAACACTCAGTCAGATAGAATCATGTAGATCACTGTGAGATAATATATTCACTTGGCCAAAGTAACAAAGAAGATTTTAAAGGTAAACATAGAACAAATCACTTCAGAGGTAAACAAACTTAAAATCCATTATCAAAGGCAGTTCAACATCTCAAGAAAACTTTTATCTATACATAAAAACTCTTCTCTTGGGGTCTACTTTTCATCAAACCTTCTTATCACTTTTTGTACCCATTTGTTTTAACTTCATTTTTTATACCTTCTTTACTGAACATATATATCTTACTTCCCCTAAGTGGGGACCTAGCCGTCCCATATTGTGGGGTCTATAAGGGAAGATTCAGAGGCATAAAGGAGGAATAGAGGCAGGGAGGGGAGTAAGGGCGTGAGAAAGGCAGATGTATGGTGGCTTTGAGCTTAGTGAGAATGTCTCCTAATAGCGGAGTGGGACTAGGAAGGAGTGGGTGAATAGGTGATGGTCGAGCTGACCAGACTGTGGTACAGTCTGTAGGGGGTGTGAGGGCTTGCCATCTATACCCACCATCGAGATCTGGGAAGGAGTTAGAGGGCCCCCGTAAGAGGGAAGAACAGAATAAGTAGCCCCCGTATCCATCAAGAAATTGATAGACTTACCCACCACTTGAAGCACTACCCTGGGCTCGGCTTGGGTTATGGGGGTCCCTGAGTCTGGGCGTCGTGAGTCTTCATCGAGGGCGAGAAGTTCCAAAGCGGGAGGCGAGGACGAGGTACCCCTTTGGGGGCCCAAGCCCCGGCCTGGCAAGGTCGAGGTCATGGCCACCTGAGGGCAGCCATTCACCTAGTGCCTCTTTTGTTTACAGCGAGGGCATGGCCTGGTTAGAAGCTTGGGATTTGGGCACTGGCGGGCCCAATGACTCTTGTGGCCACATTTGAAGCAGACTCCTGGAGGTAGCTTCTGGGGACCCACCTTTTGTTCGGTGGCCGGCCGCAAGGCTGCTACCAGTGTCTGGGTATGCCTCTCAAGGAGGTTGGCCTGCAGTTTGGCCTGTTGTTTAAACCTTGCCTTACGGCTGGCTTTGGCTACATCTTCCCGGGCATTATATACTTTAAAAAAGGCCATTTTTACCAGATCTCGGATGGGGGTCTCAGGCACGTCCTCAGCCTTAGATAGCTTTTCCCTGATGTCTGGAGCTGACTGGGATATGAAGCGATTAGCCAGGGTGGTGACCCCTGCTGGAGAGTTGGGGTGATGTGGGTGTAAGTGGTGAGATCTTTGGTCAGCCTATTGAGGAAGACTGCAGGGTTTTCATCAGGGCTCTGGGTTACTTCATCTAGCTTTAACATATTAACTACCTTGAGGGAGGTGGCTTTCACGCCTTCTAGCAAACATTCCAGCATGTATACTGGCCCTTCTCCGTTGTCCCTCCCGTTAGTCTCTGTTAGGCAGCTGCCCCAGGGGGTTGGGCGGGATCTGCCAGATTTGCCAGGTGTCTCTGGTTAGCTACCGTTTTGGCTGCCACACAGATGGCCTGACTCTCTTTTGGGGTGGGGAGAGTGACGGAACAGAGGGAGCCCCCCGGTGGCGCCTCCAGGGAGCCATATCTTGAGTGAGAAGACTGCAGAGAAGGCACTTAAAGTGTTAATGATGGAGGGGTTGGGGAAGCTGGGAAGAGGGAGTTGAGAAAGTAACAGAAGTGGAAGGCACGGTGCCGTCAGGTCTTCTGGGTCAGGTCTTCTGGAGGAACCGTGAGGGCAGAGTTTTCCTTGGTCAGCTGCTGGCGCTGTGCCAAACTGCGCAAGCTGAGGGCTCCCGAGGCTGCTTGCATGAAGCCGAGGGCAGAGTTTTCCTCGGTCTGTGTGGACCGTTTTGGTTGTTTTGGCTGGCGGCGAGGGGCCAGAAGGGGAAAGGGAAAGAAGGATTTGGGAGAGGGGGGAAAACGTATGGGGGAGGGGTGGGGGCGCAGTCGCCATCAAAGCCTGTACATAGGGTACCTCAGACCACTTTCCCATCCTTTGACAGTAATTATCTAAATCACAGGGGATGTTAAAATCAAAGGTCCCCACTGAAGGCCATTGAGAGCCATTGTCAAGAGAATATTGGGGCCAGGCCTCAGAGCAAAGAAAAAAATCAACCACTTGCGGCGGATATTGTGAGACAGATGCAAAGTCTTAAGGTTGGCCACGAGGCATTCCAGAGGAGTTGACCAACCCTGGTCAGGTTTGGAAGCGGCTGCCCCCATGGCAAGTGACGGAATAGAGGCTCAGGGGTAAATCAAACAGGCGTTCCCAAGAGATTTAACACCCCAGCAAGAAGGGTCACCGCAGTAGAAAATGGATGTCTCCAAGATCGACTGGTGCCGAGGAATCGGAAGGGCTGCCGCAGCCGAGTCAAACATCTCCAAATCGACTGGCGCCGAGGAGCAGGCCTGGCCTGCGGGAGGGAGCCAGACACAGCTGTGATTTCGGAACAGGCCTGGCCCACAGAGAACTGGACTCCCTAGGATCACTCGCCAGAAGGGAGAGCTCACCCCAAAGCCTGACTTGAGGAACTTACCCCGTATTCTGCCAGACGGTTGAGCGGTCCTATTGAGGAGATGACTCAGCCCAGGGCGTGGGTTGGGCCCGAGGGAGCCACGGGCCCTGTGGCCGGCGGGGTGGGCTCTCAACTCGCCCCACGTTGGGCGCGAAATGTAAAGCCCAATGATGTTGAATAAGAGAACCCAGATGCCAGATAGATAATGTTAACAGGCTTTAATGGCTGCGCACCCCTGGGCAGAACCCCAAGACCTAACAGAGCGAGGTCAGGAAGTCTGCGCCCAACAAAGGCAAGAGGCAACTTTTATAACTTTAGGCAAAATTTGAAGTGCTGGTCTCTCATAGGTCAGTTAGCCAGGGGGTTGGGGGGGCAAGACTGGGTTGGTTGCCCGATCTGCTCAAGGTTGTGCTGACACAGCGGAATTGTTCTTGCTGTTTCTGGACAGGAGATTAGGAGGGGGAGGTTAGGAGAGGGTTGATCTCTACCAGGAACCGATACCTCAAGGACACTCTAGCAATGGGGGAGGGAATGAGGGAACAGAGCACAATAGTCAGCCTTTTCCCGCCAGTGGGAAGAAGAGAAGCGGGTAAGGGAAAAGGCCAAAATGGCCACTGAGGTCTGACCTTACAGCCTGTTATGGCATTAAAGGGAATTAAACACACAAAAACTAAAAACAAAATAAGAAACAAAAGACAAATCCCATACGAATGGTACAAACAAAGTCAGACAAATAATAACAAAAACAATGGAACACGCACACACAAGCAAAACCAAAACAGTCCAAAGAAAAAGAAAGTATAAGAAAGTGACCCAGCAAGTAAAGGAAACCAAAAGTGTTATCAACCAAATAAAAACAAAACTAACTAAAAAACTAACCAGGAAACAAAACCAAAGCAGAGTGCCAACTGGGGGATAAAGCAAAAAAAACTAACAACTTGATGAAAGAAAGAAAAGGAAAGTTAAATTGAAGTATGTAAAAAAGATTTATGTATATTAAAGAATAACTACAGCAGGAAAAGAACAATAAGAAAAACATACAAAATAAAAAATTAAAAATAAATTTTAAAAAGAAGAAAAAAGAAAACAAACAAACCCACAGACCTGCAAAAGGCGAATGTAGAGATAGAAGTATATAAAGGAAATAAAAGTGTGATTTAAAAAAAATTCTCAAAAGCTTAAATAGAGTTAATAGTAATAATAAAATCAACAACCACAGTTACAGAGCGGGTAAAAAAAGGAAGGAAAAAAAAGTCCAGAACCAATCACAGAACCAGTCAAAACACGAGTAACAATAAATGCTTTTCTCAGCTCTCAGCTGTCAGCATCCTTTCCCTTGTTGTGAGTCACAGGCATCTCCACGTCCCTAGGATACTCTCCAACGCTGGGCTGGTCTCCAGACCTGCTATGGGGACAGCTGAGACTCTAATCTGGCGCTACTCCTGTGTATTCTTTTCTCCAGTGTCCACAGTTGCCAGAGATACTGCGTTTACCTTTGTGGGAACTCTCACTGTCCTTTTATATACTCCATAGATACAGAGTCTGTCTAGTTGACCATATGCATTTAATCTGCAGCTTGTACAGCTGGTAGGAAGATTTTCCATCCTCTTCCTTAGTCACACTGCCCCTGGGGTTCAACTGTAATTTTATCTTCACCTCTGCATGTGGGTTATCCACAGGAGTCTGCTCCAGAGGCTTCCCTGGAGGACTTGGAGGTGTCCCAGTGAGGACCAGACACAGAGGTGGAGCAGCTGCTTGGATAACAGGGACCCCAGCAGTGACAGGGACTTAGGAGAGCTGGCAGCCAGGGGAATGGGAAATATAGACTCTTAGGGCCTTCTGTAGCCTCTGGCAGCTCTGCCCCAGTAGGGATCAATCATGAAGGTGGCACACCTGCTTGGATCACGGGGTTTGTCCCTTATTCTTTCCCCATTCAGAAATAACAAGCTTGGAGAAGGAAGTGGCAACCAACTCCAGTATTCTTGCTTGGAAAAGCCTATGAAACAGAGAAACCTTGCGGGCTACAGTCCATGGGGTCGCAAAGAGTCGGACACAACTTAGCGACTAAACAACAACCACCTCAGATCATTAGGCATTAGATCCTGGAGGTTGGGTTTCCCTGCTATAGAGCACTGTTTTTGTGAAATCTCTGACTGCTTGCCTCTATCAAAATACTTAATAGGCATTCAGTTCAGTTCAGTTCAGTCGCTCAGTCATATCCGACTTTTTGTGACCCCATGAGTCACAGCACGCCAGGCCTCCCTGTCCATCACCAAATCCCGGAGTTCACTCAAACTCATGTCCATCAAGTCAGTGATGCCATCCAGCTATCTCATTCTCTGTCGTCCCTTTCTCCTCCTGCCCCCCAATCCCTCCCAGCATCAGAGTGTTTTCCAGTGAGTCCACTCTTCGCATGAGGTGGCCAAAGTATTGGAGTTTCAGCTTTAGCATCAGTCCTTCCAATGAACACCCAGGACTGATCTCCTTTAGAATGGACTGGTTGGATCTCCTCGCAGTCCAAGGGACTCTCAAGAGTCTTCTCCAACACCACAGTTCAAAAGCATCAATTCTTCGGCGATCAGCTTTCTTCACAGTCCAACTCTCACATCCATACATGACCACGGGAAAAACCATAGCCTTGACTAGACGTACCTTTGTTGGCAAAGTAATGTCTCTGTTTTTTAATATGCTATCTAGGTTGGTCATAACTTTCCTTCCAAGAAACAAGCATCTTTTAATTTCATGGCTGCAATCGGCATCTGCAGTGATTTTGGAGCCCAAGAAAATAAAGTCTGACACTGTTTCCACTGTTTCCTCATCTATTTCCCATGAAGTGATGGGACCAGATGCCATGATCTTTGTTTTCTGAATGTTGAGCTTCAAGCCAACTTTTTCACTCTCCTCTTTCACTTTCATCAAGAGGCTTTTGAGTTCCTCTTCACTTTCTGCCATAAGGGTAGTGTCATCTGCATATCTGAGGTTATTGATATTTCTCCCGGCAATCTTGATTCCAGCTTGTGCTTCTTCCAGCCCAGCGTTCCTCATGATGTACTCTGCATATAAGTTAAATAAGCAGGGTGACAATATACAGCCTTGACGTACTCCTTTTCCTGTTTGGAACCAGTCTGCTGTTCCATGTCCAGTTCTAACTGTTGCTTCCTGACCTGCACACAGGTTTCTCAAGAGGCAGGTCAGGTGGTCTGGTATTCCCACCTCTTTCAGAATTCCCCACAGTTTGCTGTGATCCACACAGTCAAAGGCTTTGGCATAGTCAATGAAGCAGAAATAGTCATTACTATTTATAAAATAGATAATCAATAAGGACCTACTGTACAGCACAAGGAGCTCTAAACTCAATACGTTAATGGCCTATGTGGGGAAACAATCTTGAGAGGGGACACGTGTATGTGCATAACTGATTCACTGTGCTGCGCGCCTGGAACACAACGCTGTACATCAACTATATTCCAATTTAATTAATTAGAAAGAAGAAATAACAAGCTCTAGGACAAAATATCGGAGAAGGCAATGGCAAGCCACTCCAGTACTCTTGCCTAGAAAATCCCATGGATGGAGGAGCCTGGTAGGCTGCAGTCCGTGGGGTCGCTAAGGGTCGGACACGACTGGGCAACTTCACTTTCACTTTTCACTTTCACACATTGGAGAAGGAAATGGCAACCCTCTCCAGTGTTCTTGCCTGGAGAATCCCAGGGATGGGGGAGCCTGGTGGGCTTCCATTTATGAGGTCACACGGGGTCGGACACGACTGAAGAGACTTAGCAGCAGCAGCAGCAGGACAAAATATATTTCCATTCCTCATACCTTCTTTTACCGAAAGCACACATCCTACTTTCCTTAAGCAACCATGACCTATCTTTTACATTAGCGTTCCCTGATTGGAACATCCCATAACCTCTAGAAACATGCATCTTCTTAAAGCACAATTTCTTTCCTTAATGTGGTCTGTGGTAAAAGATATGTGTCTGAGGGCATTTGGGGCTGGTGCACTGGGACGACCCTGAGGGATGGGATGGGGAGGGAGGTGGGAGGGGGATTCAGGATGGGGGACACATGTACACCCATGGCTGATTCACGTCAATGTATGGCAAAACCACTACAGTATTGTGAAGTAATTAGCCTTCAATCAAGATAAATTAATTTTTTTAATAAAAAAAAAAAGATATGTGCCTGATATACTCAAACATCTTTAGTTTCCCCCTCATAAGAAGACAAAAGTAGGCAAAGGAGTAAATTTGGATCTGCTTAGCAATTAATGTTCCAATATTTCATCTTATTTGAAATGGCCTGGATCCTCAATGAATTCCTATTAATTAACTTAATTTTGTTTCAAGTTATCAAAATATGGAGAGACTATTTTAGATGGATATTTCCAAAACATGTAGCTCAGCTGGTAAAGAATTATTCCTATAGTTTACCAAAAAGCTCTTACCTCAGTAATATTTACTTAAAAATGTAATCATATCAGGTTATTTTCCCTGTTGACAGATTTTATAACAGAAACAATATGCATTTACCGACTTCCAGTAACCCTACATACAATAAAAGCTTTACATTTATTGTTCATGATTCTAAAGACAGGTTTGTATTAATTAAGCCCACAAGCTTAAACCAAGCTCTAATACCAAATATTAATTTAATATTGATTATCTCCCAGATCATATGAATCTGGAATCTATTCTGGTGAGTTTTATGTTTCTGAGTATGTACATAAGCACTCAGTTTCTTTTAAGCCAATTAAATACAGTTCATTCACAAGTTAATTTTTACATAAAGACATTCAACAGAATCAGAGATCTTTTAGTTTTCCAAAGGTCTCTTTTAATACAAAAATACTTATTCAAAAAGATAAATGCACCCCTATGTTCATTACAGCATTATTTACAACAGTCAAGATATGGAAGTCACCTAAGTGTGCATCCATGGATAAATGGATAAAGAGATGTTTATCTCCTCAGAAGATAAATAAGAATGAAATATTGCGATTTGTAACAACATGGATGGAACCTGAGGGTCTTAAGTGAAATAAGTAAGCAGAAAGACACACACTCTATGATTTTAATCATGTGGAATAAAAACAAAAACAACAAACAATACAACAGCAACAAACTCATAGATTTGTTGAGACAAATCAGTTCCGTAACTCAGCAGAGAACTGATCAGTGGTCACCAGAGGGCAAGGGACTGGGTGAGAGGGGAGCTATATGGTGATGGATGCTGACTATACTTACAGTGGGGCTCACTCTGTAGTATGTACAGATGTTATTTTATGATGCTGGACACTTGCAGCTTACATCATCATGATCATCTTCACCATCATCATAAATAAAAAAGAGATGTAATTCCCAAAAAATAAAATGTCTCTTTCTTTTCCTCAGTCTGGGGGACTACTGATGGATCAGAAAGTTCCTGAGAGCCCAGGCAAAAGAGTTACACTGTAGAGGCAGAGGAAGGGGAAGTACAAGTTCATCTCCTCCACTTTTTTTCTCTTTAATATCTAAGTAACCCAAGGCTGGAGTCTCAGGCAATGTGGGCTGTGTTTGAATTTCAAGGCTTAGTGTTCCACCATGCCCACAATTTTAGCAGAGACTTGCAGGAACAGTTGGACAGACAAAACTGCATAAGATGAAGATCCTTATTTAACAAGTACCAATCACAGAGCCTGACACAAGCAAGTTTTCAGCATAACAGGGATGCGAGTGCAGATATAAGGATCAAGGGAGAGGTACAGGGAGGAAGAACAGAAAGACTGAAAAAAAAGAAAAAAAAACAGCAGGAAAATAAAGGTGAGAATACTGGGAGGATAGGGCTTCCAGCCCCTTATATGATGTTTAAACCTCACTCACTATCCTAAATCTCCCGTCAGGGAGAGCCCACTGGACCAAGGTTTGCTCGGTGTGAGGCCAGCCTCTCCCACCTCTGCTTGTCACCTGTCAAGGTGAGCTGTAGCCAGCCACAGGCTGAGAGCAGTGATTAGCTGCAGGAGGTCCACTCTCTCAGAAGGATACAACAGAGGAGCAGAAAAGGAGAAAGAAGTAGAGAGATAACAAGAAGGGGAAGGAGACAAAAAGGAAGGGTTAAGCTTTGTCTGAACGAGGCACCCAGGTGGGACGAAGTGAGGTTCAGGTGATCACTTGTCACCAATGGTGGTCCCGCAGGCGCCCAGATCTCCTGGGAAGCAGACCATTGTCCCAAGTTGGGTGCCAAAACTCTGCTACTGATCTGGGTTCTTGGCCTTTCTTAATCAACAGAAACTGACCAGATAGAGGGGAGACAAGAAATTCAGGCAAGGCTTTATTGGGGTCCTTGCTGCCGCAGCAGTGACAGAGTAACCGGGTCCCTTGCTGGCTCCTGAGGGTGGGGGGGCAACCTGGTTCCTTAAATGGGGTGAGGGTAGGGCTGTGTCTAGGGGTTAGTCAGGAGGGGGTGGCTTAGACGCTTTGCCCATGCTTCAGGCCAAGTGCAAGGGGCATGCACAGTACCCTTCGGAAGTGGCAGCTTGGGGTTTTTGGTCTTTTTGTATCCTGTTCATAATGTGCCGCAACTGCCCACTCACACAGTAACTTTTAGTCCCTTGTAGTGTCTTTGTATTCAGCTGGATAAGACCTCTGCGCAGGTGCAGGCACCGCAGCTAAGGGCTCCAGATCCCGGCCTGTCTCACTTCTGCCTAAACCCCTCAGACCTGGGACAGGGGCCTGAGGGTCGTCAGTTAAGCCGACTGAGGTCCAAATATGGGCTGAGGAAGTTCGTGAGGAAAACGTTAACGAGAAGGGGCTGGGGGGCTGACGCACGCCGCCACCACAGCGGACCGCACAGTCTGGCAGGGCCCCGCTTCAACCTACGTGAGGCCAGCGCGCAGGGCCCGCCACCCGCGCCGCGCGGCGCCCGGGGCGCCTAACCCGCACGCGGGGCTGCGGCCGCGGGGCGGGCCGGCGCGGGCCCCCACCCCGCCCCTCGCGCACCGGGGCCGGCAGCGGGTGATGCGGCCCCTTTAAGTCCCGGCCGCCCCGCCCTTCGCAGCCGAGTCCGCGGCGGCCCGGGATCCAGGCCGGGCCGCGGCTCTCGCCGCCCAGCCCAGCCCAGCCCAGCGCGGCCCGGCCCGGCCCGAGCGCCGCGCCCAGGCCGTCCGCGTCCCGCAGCCTGGAGGAGCCGGCGGGGCGGCGCCCGGCCCGGTCCGCAGCCCGGCAGGCCGGCCCGCGCCTCCGCCCGGCCCCGGGCTCGCAGCGCGCCCCGGGGCCGGGGCCCCTGCAGCCTCCCGGCCCCGGCGCTCCGGCCCCGGCCCCGCGGGCCATGCGGCCTCGGCCCCGCCGGCGCCCACCGCGTACCTGAGGAGATGAGGCTCCGCAATGGCGCCTTCCTGACGCTGCTGCTCTTCTGCCTGTGCGCCTTCTTCTCGCTCTCCTGGTACGCGGCGCTCAGCGGCCAGAAAGGTGAGCCCCCCCGGCGCTGCCCCGCGCCCCGCTCCGCGCCCGCCCGGCTGCGGGCCCGGGCGCCGCCGCGGAAGGCGGCCGGAAGCCGGCGCCGCGCCCCCTCCCCCCGGCCGGCGCGGGCGGACGCCCCTCCCTCCGCGCCCCACTTGTTTGCTGCGGGAGTAACGAAATCCGCCCCGGGCCGGGCTGGGCCTCCAGGCGGGCGCGCGGCGCTGGCCTCCGCGAGTTCTGCCCGCGCTGGGGCGGGTCGCCCGCTCAGGCGAGCCGGGGGCCTCAGAGTTCTCAGAGAGGGAGGGGAGACACAGGGCCGGAGGCGGCCGGGCACACGGATGCCGCGTTCCCGAGAGCCGCGTGAACTGGCAACCGGACGTGCAGGCGGCACTGTCACTTCCAGCACGGCTCCGCGCCGGCCCGCTCCGCGTGCGGCTCCCTGGGGCCTCAGCAGCCGCCCTCCGGAACCTCTGCCCCCAGGACTCCACGGGGAAGCGGGCGCTGTGGAAGCCTTCCTCCGGCTGCTGGCCTGCGGGCTGCCTTGGGGGCCTCAGGAGCAGCCCACCTGGCTACCGGTTAACTTCCTTTACGCGGCCTCACGTGAAGTTTGCTCCAGCTAGCCAGTCCACCGCCGTGGCCCTCCGAGTCTGCTAGCACACTTCGGGCTGCGGGGGCAGACCCCAGCACTGGCTCCATGTTAGTTGGGATGGATGGGGCTGAGGGGAGCCTTTGCTGAGGGCACAAGGCTGAGGAGGCTGTCGCAGGCCTCTGTCGACCCAGCCTGCAGCACCAGAGGCAGCAGGAAAAGCTGCTTCCTTCCTGCCTCTGGCTTTCCCTGCAGGAGGCCTAGGCAGGATGGGGCTGAGGCTGCTGACCTCAGCCTTGCTCCCACCTCCTGCTTCCCTGTCCCCAGCAGAGGCTGCAGGAGGAGCCTTTCTGACCCTCGAAGTCCCCGTGTCCCCACTTGGCTCCTGCCTGCCCAGCTTAGCCCAGCCCTGTTTGGGTGAAGGCTTGGGCTGTCCTTGGGGCACCAGAAGGCCTGGAAGGAGAACCCTAGGACTTGGTACATTGAGGCCACGGCTGGAGCAGAGTTCTCTGTAGGTCTCTGTATGTGGGGTGTTTGACCCAGGAAAAGGCATGGCTGGGGCAGAGTTCTATGTAGGTGAGGTGTGTCACCTAGGGGAGGACACTTGGGACCCTTGGGAGAGCGGCCAGGTAGGCAGACTAGCTTGGAGGCCAAGGTGGGGTTGTACCTGATGGGCTGGGGCACATTTGTTCAGTTGTGAGTGAAGTAATGAGCCCTTGCACCCTGCCCTGGGTGAGGCCACAGTTCCTAGGTGCCTGTTGCAGCAGCCCCATGCTCCCAGCTGGATGTCAGGAATTGCAATGTCAGACCCCCACCTGTGCCAGGACACCAGACTGTGAGTCTGACTAGCCACAGTGTCCAGGAGCATAGGAGTGAGGGATACCCATGGCTCCATTTAGGCCTACTCTCCCTAGGGGCTTCCCAGGTGGCCCTAGTGGTAAAGAACCTGCCTGCCAATGCAGGAGACTTAAGAGATGTGGGTTCAATCCCTGGGTGGGGAAGATCTCTTGGCATGGCAATCCACTCCAGTATTCTTGCCTGGAGAATCCCATGGACAGAGGAGCCTGGCAGACTACAGCCCATGGGGTTGCAAAGAGTCGGACACAACTGAAGCTTCTTAGCAGCAGCAGTAGCAGCTCCCTAAGGGAAGCATCCAGGATCCTGGTCAAAGACTTGGCGTTCAGATACAGGGTCCTTGTCCCTGGGGCCTGAAAGCCCAGAAGCCTGTGACATGTGACAAGAGGGTCACCTGGGCCTTCCCTACTGAGGGCTGCTACTCTTTTGGGGGGCCCAGTAGGATCTGGTCTTTGAAGGCCTGAAGAGAAACTTGAGTCTGGGCTCTTATATGAGCCTTTCTCATTTTTACATTCAGATGATTGTATTAAGCCTGTAGGGAAGCCAGACTAAGTCTGAGACCAGACTGGACTTTGGCTTCCAGTTTGCAGTGAATATGGAACTCGGGAGAGGGCTGGCCTCGGCAGGGATGCTTAGAGGAAAAGCAGAGGAATCCATATCTGTAGGGAATGAAAGAGGTGGGTAGGGAGCCAGAGAGAAAGGAAAGTAGGAGCAGGTGGCGTGCTGGAAGCCAAGGGCCAGGAAAGACACAAAGGCCTTGGCAAGATGGACCCTGGATGCAGGTTTCAGGCTCACCTTCACATCCAGCCTTGACAAAATTTGTGCATCAGCTCTACTAATGCTTCAGTTATAGCCCTGCAAAAGGTCCCCAGGGAAGACAACAGACTCTCCAGGGGGTTAGCCTGAGCCACACAGCCCTCCCCCATGTCTAGGCTGTCCCCTCTCTTAGACTTCAGCAATGATGGATGCCCATCTTGACCCCTGGGAGGTTGGATGCAAATCCTGGAAAGGAGGGGGACACCTGCACTCCTCTCCATGCTTCTGCCCCACTGCAGGTTAACAGCAGACCTTCACTGGGCCTGGCACCTGCCTTTGCCTCTCTTGAGCCTATTTTTCCATCCCTCAGTACAGGGCACAAGGTGTGTGCCCTGGCTTCAACCTTGAAATCTGCTTCTTTAATGAACAGGGAAACTTGTGGTCTGTGAGCTTCAGATATCTTGATTATTTTGCCTTCTGGTAGAGGGAGGGGCAGGAAAGCCTCCAGTAGTGTGACCACAGCTGCCCCCAGGACTTGGAAAGAGGAAAACTTCTGGCAAGAGGACCAGGGTAGGGAGCAGGCTGTGCCCAGGCCTCAATGGTCAGGGTGATTCAGGTCAGCAGGGTCCACCTCGGACAAACTAAGGTTGGCCAGAGCTCAGCCTACTTAAAAATCAGAGAAGGCCATGTGTAGGGGGAGCAGAGGCAGCAGGCAGAGAGAGTGAGGCCTCCTTACGCTCCCTCTACCTCACAGAGGGCCCTGCTGCAGGGACTTCCTTGGGTATAGCCTGTAGCATTGGGGTGGGCATCAGGGACAATAGGTAGGTAGGTGGAGACTATGCAGGAGGGAGGCCACCTATCTGCTTAGACAGCTCTAAACCACATCCTACTGGGCCTCAGCACTCTCCAGTTACCCTTCCTATTGGCCGCTGGGCGGGGGAGTGTTGGGCATAGCCAGCTCCCTGTTTAAAGGGTCAGGTTTCTGGGGTAACCTGGCCTGGGAACCCTGGGCAGAGCCTCAAAGATCTGGTAACCTGACTCCTAACTCCCTCTCCAGTGGGCTGTCCTGAGCACCGAAGCTTGAAGTGGCCTGGCCTTTGGCCCCAGGGGCAGGGTGTGGGGAGGGAGACTGGGGCAAGCTTCTGACTTTGGAGTGCCTTGTCAAGGCTCTTTTTGGCTCCCCTACTCTTCCCCCCGCTCAAGCCTCTCTGTCCTTCCTAGGGGCTACTCCTTTTTCTTTTTCTGGAACTTAGCACTTAGGCCTCTGCCCTAGGTACAGGAAGGGGGTGTCCCGGGATGACCGAATTTTGCCTTGGTCATTACCTTTGGAGTATCTAGTTGTGGTGAAGTGACACCATCCCAGGGCATTCTGGGGGTTGTGATCCCCCTGAGGGATCAAGAAATATAAGAGCTGCCTGAGGATGAGAGGGGAGAAATCTGGAAGGCTTCCGAGACTTGGAGATTTTTGCACCGAGGCCTTGAAGGCTCCATGGGCTTTCATTAGGCCCAGAAGAATCCCAGGCTGATGAAACAAGCATGTGTGAAAGCATAGATGTCAGACGAGGAAAAGGCAGTGTGTGTGCTAGCAAATAAGAGAGGGCAAAAGCCAGATCCGAAAAGGCCTTGAGAGTGAACAGCCTGGCGAGACCTGGCTGCCTCAGCAGCAGCAGCGGGTAGCACTGTTGTTTTTGTCTCATTCTTGATTGCTTGACCCTGCCAGGCCAGTGGAGCCAAGTACTTGGCACCCTGGGGCTCCCTGTCCACTGTCAGGCAGCACCACCTCTGTGCTGCTTCAGGCCATGTCCACCTCAGAGCCTGCAGATGGGACCCAGCTGGAGGTTCTGATACAGGTCCCTCTGGGTGGCATGGTATAGGCCTGGGACAGCTCTTCAGAGAAGCAGGCCTCAGGGCATTCAGAGCTTGTGTTCCCTTTCTGCTGTTACCTTGCTGAGGGACCTGTGACTCGTTTTTCAACTTCTTTTGCTCCTATGAGCCCTGGGGGCTGTAACTGCAGCAGTCCCCCCACCCCCTCACTATGTGAGATTATGAATCCAGAGCTTGTGTCTAGTGTATAATGACCGCCATGGGGACAGTGATGAATGTGTGTCTGGGGCCCAGTCCTACTTGGAGGATAGGAGGGGATGTTCAGGGAGGTTTTCTGTCCCCAGGGAGCCTTGGGGATGGGGCTGCCTGTGATCTCCGTGAAGTGGGGTGGGAAGCGAAGTGCAGAGGCTGAAAGAAGGAACAGGGGAGGGCTGGCCTCAACCTCAGAACTGCTTGAGGAAGGTGGGTCTTGGATGAGCTCTTGGATGTCCTACCTCCTGGAAGGAGGAGATGCTGCAAGGAGAAGCAGGAAGGGGCTGTGAGAGCTACTGGGAGGAGAGAATTCAGTGCTAGGCTTTTCCACCTCCAGCTTAGTTTGTCCCACCTGGGCCTGAAAGTGATCCTGCAGCCTTCCCACTTCAGACATCTCCTCAGTGGAGAAAATAAAGGGAGAGCACTGGAGAGAGCTAATTCCCCCTGTGGAGGCTTTTCTTCTGCAGGTGTGAGTGTCACTGTGACTTCAGAGTGACTTTTATGTAAGCCCTTGTGACTCACATATAACAGGCATGAGAACAGATGTGAACAGATATGTGTGCTGACACACTCAGGGGGCAGCAGGTCACCTCTAGGCTGCCCCCTGGTGACAGCGTGCATACCACTCACAGGTGATGTGGTGGATGTCTACCAGCGGGAGTTCCTGGCCCTGCGTGACCGCTTGCATGCAGCCGAGCAGGAGAGCCTCAAGCGCTCCAAGGAGCTCAACCTGGTGCTGGATGAGATCAAGAGGGCCATGTCCGAGAGACAGGCGCTGCGAGTCGGAGACAGCAATCGCACGTGGGGCCACCTAACGGGTGAGGCGCAGGGAGTGGGATGTGGTGGGGACGCTAAGCTGATGGTTAAGGTCGTTGTCTGACCTGCCCCTTCCCAACACACCCAGAGGATCCGCGCCTGAAGCCGTGGAACGTCTCGCACAAGCACGTGCTGCACCTGCCCACTGTCTTCCACCACCTGCCGCACCTGCTGGCCAAGGAAAGCAGCCTGCAGCCGGCCGTGCGCGTGGGCCAGGGCCGCACCGGAGGTAGGGGGCCCAGGAGAGGCCAGAGGCGGGCGGTGGGGCGATGCTCACGCATGCCCAGGGCCAACCCTCCGTGTCCCCGCAGTGTCGGTGGTGATGGGCATCCCCAGCGTGCGGCGCGAGGTGCACTCCTACCTGACCGACACGCTGCACTCACTCATCTCGGAGCTGACCCCGCAGGAGAAGGAGGACTCGGTCATCGTGGTGCTGATTGCTGAGGCGAGTGGGCGGGGCCAGGCCAGGGGCGCTCAGTGCAGGGCACAAAGGAGCTGGGAGAGGAAAAGAGCAGGGTTTCAGAGGAAGAGACTCGCAAGTTCAGTTGTTGGTTTCATCCACAAACTTGCCAAGGTAAAAAGTTAAAAGGAAAGAAACAGTTTCTCCTCCTGGGGATGTGAAGTTACCTAGTCCGCCCCACCCCTTGGTCCCAGGTATCTAGAAGGGCTTTCTCTGAGGTACCTATGGTCCCTAGGCCCAGCCGTACTTAGCCTTTAGGACGGTGGGAGAAAGATCTGTGTCCTTCCCCCAGCCTTTTCTTCCAGGCTGTTTGGGATGACAGCCTGACTCAGGGAGGGCACTTGGTCTTCCCACAGACTGACCTACAGTATACCTCGCTGGTGACAGAGAATATCAAGGCCTTGTGAGTACTGACAGCCCAGCAAGGCTGGTGAAGGGAGGACTCTTTGTGAAGTGTTGGGCAGGAAGGTGCCTTCCGCCTATGGGAAAGGGTGCTTCCCTTCTTGGCTCTGGGAGGGGTATGTAGAGATGACCCAACCCCTCTGAAGCTTCTCTGTGTCAGTAGGATGGGTGTGGTATTGGGGGATGTCTGCCTGGTGGGCTTTAAGTAAAGGACGGGGTCTAGCTAGCTCAACTCTGCCCTTGCTGTGGTCCCTGGAGTCTGCACACTCACTGGGCCTTCCTGTCCCCAGGTTCCCTACAGAGATCCATTCTGGGCTCCTGGAAGTCATCTCCCCTTCTCCCCACTTCTACCCTGACTTCTCCCGCCTCCGAGAGTCGTTTGGGGACCCCAAGGAGAGAGTCAGGTACTACCAGAAACCTGCCCCCCTGTGCTAAGGAACCTAGCCTGTGGGTGTCTTGAGTCCTGAGTCCTTTTCTGCAGTGCCTCCATTGTTCCATTGGAGGACCCCTGCATGGGGGCGGGGGGCCTGCTAACCCACTCAGTGGCCTGTGTGGTGGCCACACTGGAGGTAGAGGGGTCTGAGCTCTTGAGGCCCCTGCCCCTGACCCACAGGTGGAGGACCAAACAGAACCTTGATTACTGCTTCCTCATGATGTATGCACAGTCCAAAGGCGTCTACTACGTGCAGGTGAGCACTGACTCTCCGCACGGGCCTGGGTGGCGAGCCCTGCCCTCCCTGTGCCCATCCTGAGTCCTGGCGCCCTTCTCCCCACCCACCACTGTGCAGCTGGAAGACGACATCATAGCCAAGCCCAACTACCTGAGCACCATGAAGAACTTTGCGCTCCAGCAGCCCTCGGAAGACTGGATGATTCTGGAGTTCTCCCAGCTGGGTTTCATTGGTGTGCCAGCCCCCTTCCTGCCCACCTGGCCTGACCAGAATATCTCTTCCCAGCCCACTTCTGCCTCTGTCATCAGCTCTCAGCCCCCTTTCCTGTTCCCAAGCCCAGGTCAGGCTCTGAGTCTTTTCCTAGAGTGCCCGCTGTAGCCCCTCCTGGTCTATTCCTGCCTGCCCCTCTGCATCAAGATGTTTGGGCTCACCAGCCCATCCACCCTCTGCTTACCCACACCTGCCTGCAGCCAGCCAGAGGTTTTGCTGTGGGACCCTCCCCAGAGTCCCCCACAGGAATTAAGAGGAAGTAGGTCAGGGCAGCGGAGAGGGCAATGGCACCCCACTCCAGTACTCTTGCCTGGAAAATCCCATGGACGGAGAAGCCTGGTAGGCTGCAGTCCATGGGGTCACTAAGAGTCGGACACAACTGAGCGACTTCACTTTCACTTTTCACTTTCATGCATTGGAGAAGGAAATGGCAACCCACTCCAGTGTTCTTGCCTGGAGAATCCCAGGGACGGGGGAGCCTCGTGGGCTGCCGTCTATGGGGTCACACAGAGTCGGACACAACTGAAGCGACTTAGCAACAGCAGCAGGTCAGGGCAGAGCTGCCTTCTCAGAACCCTTTTCCCCCTATTCCCGCCCTCAGGGAAGATGTTCAAGTCGCTGGACCTGAGCGTCATTGTGGAGTTCATCCTTATGTTCTACCGGGACAAACCTATTGACTGGCTCCTGGACCACATTCTGTGGGTGAAGGTCTGCAACCCTGAGAAGGATGCGGTGAGCAGGGCCTGCACAGAGGCGGGCGGGACGGTGGAGCAAGCAGCCTCCTTCAGGGACTGTGTTGGTGATCGTGCACCCGCCAGGAGGAGTCTGTGTGTTGCTGGCTGGAGGAGTTTCTGTCTTCAGAGGTGGAGTTTAAGCCCCAGTGTGTCACCCTCCCTCCACAGAAGCACTGTGACCGGCAGAAGGCCAACCTGCGGATCCGCTTCAAGCCATCCCTTTTCCAGCATGTGGGTACCCACTCCTCACTGGCGGGCAAGATCCAGAAACTGAAGGTGGGCAGTGCCACACTGGAGCCTTGTCGAGTACCGCAGAGCCTGGGCTGAGGTTGGGCAAGCCCAGGGCCCACCCTGGCACCTCTGTCCCTCCACTACTGTAGGACAAGGATTTTGGGAAGCACGCACTGCGGATGGAGCACGTGAACCCACCGGCAGAAGTGAGCACGAGCCTCAAGACGTACCAGCACTTCACCCTGGAGAAGGCCTACTTGCACGAGGATTTCTTCTGGGCCTTCACGCCCTCTGCAGGGGACTTCATCCGCTTCCGCTTCTTCCAGCCGCTGCGACTGGAGCGGTCAGTGCCAGCGCCCACAGATCCACTTTGGGGGAGGGGGAGGGTGGCTACTGCAGTTCAAGTCTCACCACAAATTTCTTAACCCTACAGATTGCCCTCTGTGACCCCCCAGCAGATTATTTAATGTTGTTAGGTTTTCTTATCTGAAAAGTGTAGCTCAGAACAGTAGCTACAGAATTCCCTGGTGGTCCAGTGGAAAGACTCAGGCTTTCACTGCTGTGGACCCGGGTTCAGTCCCTGGTTGGCGAAATAAGATCCATAAGCTGCGTGTGGTGAGGACAAAAAAAAGGAACAGTAGCTACTTCGTAAAGGCAAGTCCAGCAGCGCCCACAGGAGCTTGGTGACATTGCCCATCACCATCGGCCTTATGAGTAAGTTGCCTTGTACGGTCCAACGACTGCTTTCGGTGGTGCCCAACTTGGCTCAGTACCATAGGGCCCATTGAAAGGTTGTTGCTGAGCCATGAAAGACGCGGGGATTCTTGGCCTCCAGAGGAGAGGAATTCAGTCTGGGGCCAGAGACGAGGCTTGATTGCTCAGAGCTTTTGTGTGACAACGTTTTATTAAAGTATAACAGATGGAGAAAGCTTCTGACATAGACATCAGAAGAGGGCAGAAAGATTCTAGCAGGATGTTATATTAGAGGAAGGAGATGTCTCAAAGCTCAGAGTGGCACCAGGCCCCTCACCCACAGCATGCGTTTTCAGATAACATTGGCATCAGGTGAGTCATCCCAGGCCATAACACAGCTGACATGAATCTTGAAGAAAGGCAGGTTTCCAAGTAAATGTGTTGTTTCATTAACATAGATTAGGAGAGCAGTGTATGAGGAAAATATACCGGTTTGTTGAGCACTTAATTGGTTCTGAGTCTTAAGCAGAACCAACTCGAAGACAGACACAGTCTAGGGTAAATACGTAGTTCATTAACATAGCTTAAGAAAACCATTTCCATAAGAAAAACATTGGTTGGCTCAAGGTTTGAGAAAAGTTCAGGTGGAACCAGGTGTCGTCATGGCAACACAGAATTTTACCTCCTTTTAATTTTGTGTAGAGAAGGAAAAAAATGTCTAACCCTTGCAGCCTGTTTCCTCCATTTGGAGACTGCTGGCCTTCCTTCCTGTTCCCCTCTCCCCACCGACTGCAGTCCTGGCCCAGGCCTGGCCTTTTCTCTGCTGGGTGTCATCCCTAGGCAGTGCCCACCCCTGCAGCAGCTCACAGGCCTGTCTGGCCGCAGGTTCTTCTTCCGTAGTGGCAACATCGAGCACCCGGAGGACAAGCTGTTCAACACATCTGTGGAGGTGTTGCCCTTTGATGTGAGTGTGGGGCGGGGGTGGGGTGGGGTGTGCACCGAGGCCTGCCCCTCCCACAGCCATTGGCTTCAGCCCCTTGATTTTGCCCCCAGAACCCCCAGTCAGACAAGGAGGCCCTGCAGGAGGGCCATTCGGTCACTCTGCAGTACCCTCGGAGCCCTGATGGCTACCTCCAGATAGGTGAGTGAGGGGCTACTGGGCAGAGGTGGGGGCGAGGCTCTGAGCAGGGCTCTTGGGGCCGCCTCTCACTGCTGCGCTCCCCCAGGCTCCTTCTCCAAGGGCGTGGCACAGGGTGAAGTGGATCCTGCTTTCGGCCCCCTGGAAGCACTGCGCCTCTCCATCCAGACAGACTCACCTGTCTGGGTCATTCTGAGCGAGGTGACGTGGGGCAGGGGATGGGGAGCTGTACCCAGCAGCTAAATCCCAGCACTCTCTGAAACCCCAGCTGACAGTGAGCCTGCTTCTTCCAGATTTTCCTGAAAAAGGCTGACTAAGCTGATACTTACGAAGGTGCATTTCAGCTGGTCCTGAAGCCCAGGAGACCTGGAATGTCGCCGCTGCCCCCGGAGGGCCAGGCATGGCCGCCCCAGTCTGCAGGGTTCTGCCTGGGACCGCTCTCCGCCGGCCTGGGGTGGCCGCTGGCCCGGAGGCCCCAGGAACTGGTGCTGCCCCGCCTGCCGGCCGCGGGGAAGAGGCAGGCGGCGCCTACACTGTGCCTGAGGCTGGCCGCGCCGCCAGGAGCCGCTCCCTCCTGGCCCCGTTGGGCCAGGCCGTTTTAGAAGAGCTTTTTCCTGGGCACCCACTGTCTCTGGCGCGAACACTGGAATGCATATACTACTTTATGTGCTGTGTTTTTTATTCTTGGATACATTTGATTTTTTCACGTTAAGTCCACATATACTTCTATAAGAGCGTTCCTTGTAATAAAGGGTTAATGACGTGTTCGCCTCTAATCCGGCTATATCATCAGGCATCCCTGCCTTGCCACGTGGCTCAGCACGACCTAACCTCCATTTCCTGGGAGCGGCGGCTTGGTAACTAGGTAACTGATGGAGCTAGTGTGGAATCTGGGTTCTCCTCCCCCCTACCCCCCCCACCCCACCACGTCCGAGATGACCTTCCTCAGAGCAGTCCCCCTAGCACCCTTCATAGCTCTGGAAGTGCCTGCAGCCGCCTCTCACCAAAGAGGCCCCCATCTCCTCTCCCAACGCATTCCTGGGTCTCGCCCTGTTTTGACCCCCGTTTCCAAGGCCCTGCACCAGCCCCTGGTCTCTGACCCATTTTAGGGTCTCTCAGCCGGCTCAGGGCCTTTGCTGTTACCTGGTTCCCCTCCTCTCCATTCTCAGCTAAAAGCCACCTCTTGAGGGACTATTCCCAGTGGGCATTCCTTACAGATCTGGGTCCCAAGACACCCCGACGTTTACCGGAGAGCACCTGTGCATGCGTGCTAAGCCGCTTCAGTCGTGTCCAAGTTTTTGCAAACCCATGGACTGTAGCCTGCCAGGCTCCTCTGTCCATGGGATTCTCCAGGCAAGAATATCGGAGCATGCCATTCAACCAAATTGATTATATTCACAGGTTGCCCGGAACACCTGTTCTCAGTCGCGCCCGACTCTGGTGACCCCATCCCACCACTCTCCTCTGTCCATGGGATTTTCAAGGCAAGAATAGTGGAGTAGATTGCCATTTCCTCCTCCAGGGGATCTTCCCTACCCAGGGATGGAGCCCATGTTTCCTGTGTCTCCTGCATCAGCAAGTGAATTCTTTACCACTGTGCCACCTAGGCATCTAGATGCCGGTAACCCAGTACCGATCCCAAAAAGTCCCTTGTGTTGGCTGTGAAGGCCAGGGTACACGGAATAGGGCGGCTGAGGGTCAGCAGAGAGGCAGGATTCATAGGAGAGGGACAGGCGAGGAAAGGGCTGACCGCAGGGAGAAGCCCTGGGTGAGCATCGGGAGAAAGGGAGCCTGCGCCCCGGGCGTGTGCCTCCGGGGTCTGGGAACAGGACAGAACCCGGACGGATCGAGGACCCCCACCCCCACCCCCGTCCCGGTCGGCCTCGTGCCTCCCGCAGCCCCGCCTCCGCCCGGCAGCCCACTGTCTGCTACGGGCCGAAGTTAGGCCCCTGCAGGCTCTACAACCCGCATTGCGCGACCCATTTCGACCAAAAGAGTGCACTCAGGGTCCTGTCATGGACGCTTTAATGAGAACTGGAGGAGGCTCCGGGAGGCTCCGGCTCAACTGCAGCTCCGTCGTCCCGGCGTCCTCCGTCTCAGGCCCTCAGCAGCAGTTTCCGGAGCTGTCCAAGGAGCGTGGCACGCAGCGCGGCCGGGAGGAAGTGGGCGAGCAGGCCAAGGGCCGCCAGGGCCACGAGAAGCCAGAGCGCGCGCGCGCTCGCGTACAGCGGGGCCAGCCTGCGAGTGGGGCTCAGCGGCGGCGGGTCAGGACGCCGACCCCACTGCCCGCCTCCACCGGGAGCCCACCCACTGGACCCCAAAAGGGACCCGCCTCCAGCCAGCCGCCGGTCCCGCCGCGCTCCGCTAGCGGCCTCGGCCGTCCCCGCCCTGCGCATCTACCTCCTTTCCCCGCCCCGGCGGGCCTCCGGGGAGCCGCCCCGCCCCGCCTCTCACCTTTGCTGCGCGGAGCGCGCGTAGCCCTGGAAGTAGCGGAGGCGCGCGAACAGGTAGACCAGACCACACAGTGCCGCTGCACCTGCGGCAGGGGAGGGGACGGCGGGCAGGCCGCGGTGAGCCCGCTGCTGCGGGGACCTTCAGGCTCCAGCGCGCGCGCCCCTCGCCCACGTCCAAACCTTCGTGAAAGAAGATGCCGGCCACCCAGAGCATGGCGAGGAACAGCGGGAAGTACTCGCTGCAGTTCACCCTGCGGGGCGGGCGGGGCAGCATGAAGGCGCCGGCCTGCTCCCTCAGAGCCTGCCCGCCCGGGGGCTGCCTCACTGCCCATCCCGCGCCCTCCCACCGCGGCTCACTGGGCTCGGTAGATGCGCTCGAACTCCGGCGGGCCGGTGGTGAGCGGCGGCGACACGCGGAAGGCCCTGCGCGCTGAGATCACCTGCAGGGAGAAGTAGGCTGGGGACAGAGGGGTTGCAGGAGTCAGACTCGGCACCCTGACTCCCGGCCTGGCTGCGCACCTTCTCTGATCTCTGCTCCACGCCCTGCTCGTGGAGATTCCCCTTTAAAGCCCAACATAGAGGACCACCGGACCCCGCTCGTCTCTGGTGTCCATGACACTCAATAGGGAGGACAAGGTGTGGGCCTGGGGCTCTGAGAGGTCCTGTCCAGCCCGGTGAGTGTAGGAGGAAGGGATGACACGTCACAGGACACCTGCCCTTGAAAGGACTTTGCTCCTGAATTAGTTTGACTTGCAAAACACAAGCAGATACCCAATTCCCAAGGTAATGGCAACCCACTCCAGTACTCTTGCCTGGAAAATCCCATGGACGGAGGAGCCTGGTAGGCTGCAGTCCATGGGGTCTCGAAGAGTCGGATACAACTGAGCGCCTTCACTTTCACTTTTCTCTTTCATGCATTGGAGAAGGAAATGGCAACCCACTCCAGTGTTCTTGCCTGGAGAATCCCAGGGACGGGGGAGCCTGGTGGGCTGCCATCTGTGGGGTTGCACAGAGTCGGACATGACTGAAGCGACTTAGCAGCAGCAGCAGCAGCAGGCATGGACTGTGGCCCACGGCATTGGACTAGGAGTCCCACTTGAAGGCAGTGAAAGTGAAAGTGTTCGTCGCTCTGTCCTGTCTGATTCTTTGAGACCCCATGGACTGTAGCCCACCAAGCTCCTTTGTCCAAGGGATTTTCCAGGCAAGAAAACCGGAGTGGGTTGCCATTTCCTTCTCCAGGGGATCTTCCCTACCCAGGGATCGAACCCGGGTCTCCTGTATTGCAGGTTGGTTCTTTACCAACTGAGCCACCGTTGGCTGCATCCTTCCAGATTCAGGGGAGCACACACCTTGTGACCATCGTCCCTGCTCCCCGCCCTCAGAGTTCACCAGGAGGGACCTCCTGGATCACTGTGCCTGCAAACCGTGGTGTCGGGTCCTGCCTCGGTTCCTCTGTCCAGGCTCTCTGGACCCTGCCGCAGTCAGGGTCTGGATACCATCTCCTTTGCCCCCAGGTGGTTAACAGCTGGGACTCTTCTAGTCCGCCTCCAAACTCCCGGCCTCTGCCCCTCTGCCTTCCTACACTGATGGGTATAGAGAAAGTGGGGGCTGACTCTTGAAAGCCTGAGTGCACAGGAACCCTTCTACTCGGTTGCAGGCCAGGTGCCCACCACACACAGAGTTACTGTGCTGGGTGTTTCCAACTATCTTCCTGCAAGTTCTGTGGCTCTGATGCCCTTGGTGCTGGGCTTTCTGTAGGGCCCAACTTCAGTGCACTGCAAATACCGAGGGTGGCCTTGCCAGCACCGTTCAGGGCCTGGAGGGCGGCCCTGTGTCTGTGTGAGGAGGACCTGACATGAGCTCGCTGGTATAGGTGGAGATCAACTCAGACTACTCAGCTGCTCCAGGGCCCCTGCCTTCAGCTGTGTCTTGTCCTAGGGCATGTCTGTCCCAGGAATGTGTCATCTAGGGCCAATCTGAAAAGAGCACTCAGCAGGCACCTTTGGGGGTTTCAACTCTGTCCAGCTTCACACGTTCGAGGATATAGAGAGTGCCTTTGAAGGCAGGGCCAGGCGATGGGGTCCCCTCACTGGGACACCCAGAGAAGAAAACAGTTGGAGAGGACAGTGGTCATCTGGAGTAGGGCTGCCTCAGGCCCATGGCTGTCCCACTTCTATACCCACCATCAGAACATCCATTCATGCTGGCAGCCTGCCCTCCTGCTCAGGTCCAACATGGCTGGATGCCCCACTTTCTCACATAAAGCCCTGCCCTCCTCCAGGGCTATTTATGCTGGTCAGAGGACCACCCCAAACCCCAAGCCAGGCATCCCACATGCCTACCTCACTCATCCCTCAGGAGCCTTTTTCCATTTCCCTGCCCATCCCCTAGGTCAGGCACCTCCCAGCCATAGTCCCTGCCCAGAGTTTCACAGTTTGCCCCGCAGACACCCCTCCAGGGTCTCTCCCCTTCCCACTTGGGGAAAGTGCCAGGCCTTCAGCCCTGAAGCATCCCTTCCTCTGGAGCCAGCAGAGCTCGAGTACCAGGAGTCTGGGCTGTCCCTCACCTAGGCCTGGCCTTTCCAGACCACTCCCCCGACCCTGCCCAGAGCCTGGAAGGAGGAAGGCAGGCCTCAGGGGTCTGAGGCCCACCCACCTCCGGAGCAGGAACCAGCCCACCTTGCAGCAGGACTCCCAGGAGGGTGACAGTGGCCAGAAGAGCTACCTCGTCCTTCATGGTGGCAGCGACTCTGGTAGGCCAGGCTGGCCTGTGAGCGGGTTATCTGCAGGGCTTTATCACCCTCCTCTGCTGCTCGGAGGCTGGCCCCGAGAGGAAGAGTGGCCCGCTCGCCCCGCCCCGCCTCAGTGGCCGCGGGTGGGGAGGGGGCGTGGCCACGGCCAGGGAGAGCCTGGGCAGCTGAGCAGGCGGAACAGGACCACAAAGAGCCTGGGCGGGAGAGAGCCTGGGGACAGCCCAGCCTCCTCCTCCCAGTTCTTTTGGCCCTTCTTGGCCTAGCCTTGCGCTGGCAGAACTCAAATTGTCCACCTTAGGTTTGCTTCAGCTGCCAGGTCACCTGAGTGTCCCCAAAGGCCCTACAACCGCAGCAGATCCCACTTGGCTCTCCAGACCGTCTCTTGTCCAGGATCTGATCTCAGGAATCGAGACGCTCCTACTTGAACCACCCATTGCCACCACTTCCCAAGTCCCATTCATTCTCAATTCCCAGTGCCACTTTCCAAGGCCCACCCTACCCCAGTCACCTCTTACTTGGCCACGGGTCACGGGCCCCTCACAGACTCCTGGTCCTGGCCCCCCATCAACCAACTCCTCTATCTCCCGCTCCCCAGCTGGGGTTGTTTTATAACATGCAACTCGACTACAAGGTACTCCAAGCACCCAACCCACACCAGGCACAACCAAGTCCTTGCTCCCTTCCAGAAAACCCAATGTCCACCAGTTCTACAGCTGCCTGAGCTCCATGCACGTGAGCCATCCCAAAGACCACTGGGCTGGCCTGGTCAGCCCCCTCGGGATGGCTGAACCTGTCCTCTCTGGGCCTCTGACCCTGGTACACAGTCACCTTCCATTTCTGCCTGTCCAGCATCCCTCTTTGTGAAGCCTCAGCTCTGCCCACACTCAGCTTCTGTGCCCTGGACAGAGCCGCCTGCCACCCCTATGCCTGTGGGATGGACACGCGGGCCAAAACTGCCTGTGGGAGCCAAGGCTGACCCAAGATGGTGAGCCAGAGTCCTGGCAACTTCCTTAGAACTTTGGGGAAGGGAACTCGGAATGGAAAGGAGATTCTTGAGGACAACTTCCAGCCTCTGGCCATCCTGAGGAAGACGGAGCCAACATAGGGCTAGGCTGTGAGAAGAGAGGCAGCTTACTTCCTGAAGCCCCGGGGCCACCTTGCCTGAAACAACCCCCTGACATTCATGTTTTCCATTTTGTAAAACGGTCACTTCTCCTTTTTGCTCAAGTTGGGTTGAAGTGGGTTTTGGTCAGTGGTGACAGAGTCCAGACTGGTACACGAGCACAGGCAGAAGCAAATGAACAGAAGCCAGGCTGTGGGAAGGACAGAGCATCTGGGTTCTGGGGCAGCCACTGCTGCACTGGCTGGTGGGCTGCCAGGACACCCTGGCCCCGCTTTGCCTGGTCCCGCTGGAGAGTCTTTGTGCGTCACGGTGCTATGACCTGGGGGGCTCCACCCTCACTGCCCAAGCCTGGGTTCCAGCCTGAGGGCTTTGTTGCCTGTTAGGCTCCCCAAGAATTCCCTTTGGCTTCTTATCACCTGCTCAACACGCAGCGAATGCCCTTTGTCCATCATTGTCCCCCCAGAACCAGCTGCACCCCAACTGGGGTTGCTGGGGGCTCCTCAGGAGCAGGGGTGGGTCTCTGAGTCTGTGCTCCGCTTTGGGCAAGTCTTCCCGTAGCAGTTAGTAGGTGCACTGCGATGTGGAAATGATGGAACAGAGACAGGAGTACTAGGGAGCAGAGGCCGGGTCCGTCCTCCAGCTCTCTCCACCAGTCCAGCCCCTACTAGGACCCCTGCTCAGATCTCCCCTCCAGCCCTAGCCAGGCTCCCTGACACATGCGCCATGGGTGGGCTGTGTGCCAGGGTTCACATGAACCTATGTGTCTCCATGCTGCGATCCCATTGGTCAAGGTGTTTACGATTATTTTGAAGCTTGTTCACGGGCCTCTGTGTGTCCATGTGTCTCTGCACATCTTCAAGCTGTCTTCTCTGACAAGCTCTCATTTCCTCTGAGGCTGAGACAGACTCTGTTCTGAGCTGGCAGCAGGAAGCTGAGGCCTAATATCAGCAGCTTCTGAGGAAGTCCCTGGGCAGACGTCCAGGCGACAGCTGGGGCTCAGCCCCTGAAACCCTCTCCAGATCTCTTGATCTGCATCCCTGTCTCCGAGCTTCCCCAGTCTCTCAGGGTTGGGCCTTGCTCAGGCTGACAGAGGTTGAGCCTAAGGCCTTCCATGCAGAGGCCACCTACTCACCCTCCTCAGCAGCCAGCACTGGAAGTGCCAACATTGAAGGGAAGTGAAAAAGTCCCTCCCTAAACCCCTGCAGAAACCCTAGATCATGGCATCCAGTCCCATCACTTCACGGCAAATAGATTGGGAATCAATGGAAACAGTGACAGATTTTCTTTTCTTGGGCTCCAAAATCACTGCATGTGGTGACTGGAGCCATGAAATGAAAAGACGCTTGCTCCTTGGAAGAAAAGCTGTGACCAACAAAGACAGAATATCAAAAAGCAGAGACATTACATTGCTGACAAAGGTTCGTCTAGTCAAGGTTATGGTTTTCCCCGTGGTCATGTATGGATGTGAGAGTTGGACCATAAAGAAAGCTGAGCGCCGAAGAATTGAACTCTGGTGTTGGAGGAGACTCTTGAGAGTCCCTTGGACTGCAAGGAGATCCAACCAGTCCATCCTAAAGGAGAGCAGTCCTGGGTGTTCATTGGAAGGACTGATGCTGAGGCTGAAACTCCAAATCTCTGGTCACCTGATGCGAAGAACTGACTCATTAGAAAAGACCCTGCTGCTGGGAAAGATTGAAAGCGGGAGGAGAACGGGAGGAGAAGGGGAGGACAGAGGATGAGATGGTTGGATGGCATCACCGACTCAACGGACATGAGTCTGAGCAAGCTCCAGGAGGTGGTGATGGACAGGGAGGCCTGGTGTGCTACAGTCTGTGTGGTTGCAAAGAATCAGACACGACTGAGCGACTTAACTGAACTGAAACCCCTGCAGGCCATGCCTCAGTGACTCAGGCCTATGCCCCTGTACTAGCTCCTGCTTTTCCCTGAAGAACATCCTGGAAACTGAGCTCACCAAGGACCTCTGGAAATTGAAAGTCCAGCCAAACCATTCTGTTGAAAAGAAACCAGTCTCAGTACCATAGACAAGCATAAGCAGTGCACAACTCAGACCCCAAGCTTAAGTTTTAAAAAAAAGGTTTATTCTGAAATTATTTTACTTACCAAGAATGTTGCAAAAATAGAACACATTTCCTATCACCCAGCTTCCTCTAATCTTAAAATCTTATATAATTATAATTCAATTATGTAAACTCAGAAATTAACATTGATACAATACTATCAGATATTTACAAACCTTATTCAAGTTTCACCCAGTGTCCCACTAAAATATTAACAGTACAAAGACCTCTAAAACGTTATGCAAAATTGTGGCAGACTCAAAACACATATTCGATTCACTTTATATGAAATGTCCAGAAAAGACAAATCCATGGAAACAGAAAACAGATCACTGGTGACCTAGGGCTGGGAGCATTACTGGGATGGTGTTCTTGTTCAGTCTCTTAAGTCCTCTCTGACTCTTTGCGACCCCATGGACTGCAGCATGTCAGGCTTCCCTGTCCTTCACTGACTCCTGGATAGTCCATTGAATCAGTGATGCTGTCTAACCATATCATCCTCTGCCGCCCGCTTCAACTTTTGTCCTCAGTCTTTCCCAGGATCAGGGTCTTTTCCAGTGAGTCAGCTCTTTGCATCAGGTGGCCAAAATATTGAAACTTCAGCATCAGTCCTTTAGAATAGACTGGTTTGATCTCCTTGCAGTCCAAGGGATTCTCAAGAGTCTTTTCCAGCACCACAGTTCAAAAGCTTCGATTCTTCAGCGCTCTTCTTTATGGTCCAACACTCACATCCATACATGACTACTGGAAAAACAATAGCTTTGACTAGACGGAACTTTGTCAGCAAAGGAAAGTCTCTGCTTTTGAATGCTGTGTCTTAGGTTTGTCATAGCTTTTCTTCCAAGGAGTGAGCATCTTTTAACTTCATGGCTGCAGTCACCATCTACAGTGATTTTGGAGTCCAAGAAAAGAAAAATCTGTCACTGCGTCTTTTTTTTCCCTTTCTGATTTCCATGAAGTTATGGGACCAGATGCTGTGATCTTAGTTTTTTGTTTTGGGGTGGGGTGTTTTTTTTTGTTTGTTTGTTTGTTTTTAATGTTGAGCTTAAGGCAGCTTTTTCTCTGTCCTCTTTCACCGTCGTCAAGAGGCTCTTGAGTTCCTCTTTGCTTTCTGCCATTAGAGTGGTATCACCTGCATATATGAAGTTGTTGCTGTTTTTCCTAGAAACCTTAATTCCAGCTTGTGAGTCATCCAATCCGGCATTTTGCACCATGTAATCTGTTAAATAAGCAGGTTAACAATATAAACTGTGTCATACTCCTTTCCCACTTTTGGACCAGTCAGTTGTTCCATGTAGGGTTGTAACAGCTGCTTCTTTACCCACATACAGGAGACAGGTAAGGTGGTCTGGTATTCTCATATCTTTAAGGATTTTAAAGTTTGTTGTGATCCACACAGATGATGAAAATGTTCTAAAACTGAATTGTGGTAAAGTTTCAAAGGTCGGTAAATTTACCAGAAATCATTGCATTTCCCACTTAAGATAGGTGAATGTCATGGTACGTAAATTATACCTTAATAAAATTGTTTTTAAAAAACAGTACAAAGAGAGGAACTTCCCAGGTGGGCCAGTGGTTTAGACACCACACTTCCACCACAGGGGGTGCAGGTTCCATCTCTGGTGAGGGAACTAACACCCCACATGGTCTGCAACTTGGCCAAAGCATTAATAAAAAAAATAGTACAAAGGATGCTTGTAGCTTCTTCAAAAGTTAGCACGTTACATAACAACGTAGACTAACATTGATCCAGCACTGACAATTAATCTGCAGACCTTATCCAAATTTCAGCTTGTCGTTCCATAACATCCTTTTTCTGGACCAGGACCGTGTCCTCCAGTCTGAGCCAACGGGATGGGTCCTCAGTGTGTCTTCACCTTTTACCGTGTCAGCACTGCTGTAGAATGTGAGCTCTTTGGTAGATGACCCTCAGTTTGGATGTTCTGATGTCTTTACATGATTAGACTGGGGTTATTCATTTGGGCAAGAAGGCCACAGAAGGGATGTGTGTCCACAATTCTTACCAGAACCCTAAGCTTTACACACAAAGAAATAACATTCAGGATGAAGTCACGTCTTGCTCTTGACTTAACGCACGTGTTGCCAGCTCATGCTCTACACTTAGATTCATGGCTCTGAACTTGGCCCTGCTCAGCGTGATTCTGTGTGGGCACCTGGGGTCCCTTCGGCACCTCCGGGGTCTCTGAGCACCCTTCCCTGGCAGCCCTGTCCCTCTCTGTTTTCCTCTCCCTACCCTTCCGGGACACCTGGGAGGAGACGACTGTCCTCTGCCTGGCCCCCCAGCCCTGCCCACGTGCTGTAGATGCTCAGAGAAACATAACTATGAATGAGCAAGTGAGTGACTGCCCAGCTGTCCTGGCTGCCTTTCTGTTCTCCCCCTGGAAACCGTGGAACTTTCCACCATCTCTGCAGTTTTCTCTTTTCCGTGCCATGTGATTGGAATCATAGTAGCCTTTTCAGATGGGCTTCTCTCGCTTAGTAGTATGCATTTAAAGCTCCTCCATGTCTTTTCATGACTTAATAGCTCACTTATTTCAGCGCTGAATTATATTCCATCGTCTGGGTGTACCACAGTTTATTTATCCATTCACTGCTGAAGGACATCTTGGTCGTTTTCAGGTGTCAGCAGTTATAAGCTGCTGTAGACATCTCTTCTATGTGCAGGTCTTTGTATAGATGTAAGCTCTCAGCTCATTTTGGTAAATATCAAAGACTGTGACTGCAGGGTCGTATGGTAAGACTCTATTTAGTTTAGTAAGAAGCCAGCCAGCTGTCCTCCAAAGCGGCTGTACCATTCTGCACACCCACCAGCCTTGGGTGAGAGCTCCAGTTGCTCCGCATTTTGGCCAGTATTTAGTGGTGTCAGCGTTCTAGATTTTGGCTGTTCCAGAGGATATGGAGAGGTATCTTGTCATTTTAGTTTGCATTTCCTGATGACATATGATGTGGAGCATCCTTCTATATGCCTATTCACCATCTGTATCTCCTCTGGTGAGGTGTGTGTTGAGGTCTTTTGACATTTTTTTAAAAATTGAGTTGTCTTATTGGTGCATTTTAAGTTCTTGGTATACTTTGGGTAATATTCCTTTATCAGATGTGTCAGATGCCTAGCCTTTTCAACAAATGCTGCTGGGACACAAGGACATACAGAGGTGCATAAATAAACTTGCATTCATATCTCACATGTCTGAGAAGTAGATCAAAATGGATCATATTCTTAATTGTAAAGCCTAAAGCAATAAAAGTTTCTTGAAGAAAACACAGGAGAAAGACTTTGAGCCTTGGCTTAGGCAGAAGTTTCTTAGAACAAACACCAGCGATCCATCAAAATTTTAAATTTTTGCTCAAACATACTACTAGAATTAAAAGGTAATCCATAGACTCAGGGAAAATATTTGCAAACATGTTTGATGAAGGGCTGTAACCAGAATATATAAATAACTCTCATGGGATCGCTTGTAATGTTTAAAGATATTGGATCACTACTGAATCACTATTAGTTATAGACACCCAAAACTAATACAATATTTTGAGTCAATTATATCAGAAGAAAAAAACTTTCCCATCTTGATAGCAAGAACATTTACCTGGTTAAACTGGGTAGACCCCTTTCAGGAAGGCTGGAGTAAGCACTGGCCATGCATTGCCATTTTTACAAGGGGACTGGCCTTGACTTCAGTCAGTAGGTTCTGGGTCTGAGAACTAATTAAGGTCTGGAAATGGGTTAAGGGATTATGAATTTTCCTGGAGCAGCCAACCTACCTTTCTGCTTGTCCATCTTTCTTGGCTGCAGCTGTCAAGCAGTCCATCTCTCTTGTCACTAGGAACATTGTTCTGTGAGCTGCCCCTCCAGATCCCAGCATCCTGATCTTGCTGACCATCATGGTCGTCAGTGACACTTGGTTTCTGACAGCTCTGTGCTGCCATCTAACCTCTTTCTTTTTTTCAATTAAGCATTTATTTTAAAATTTCTGAATTTCTAGCCTCTGGTATTTCTGACTCATCATTTCTGTCTTTCCCATGGAACCCAGTTCTATAGTGTCGCTTCCTGTCCCCCATCACAGGCTGCAGAAGATGGCCACTACGGGCTTTTGAGCAATGCTTATGCCCCCATCCATTGTTGCCTTGGTAAATGGCATGCTCTAAGGAAAGAGGGATCGGAGAAGGCAATGGCACCCCACTCCAGTACTCTTGCCTGGGAAGTCCCATGGACGGCAGAGCCTGGTAGGCTGCAGTCCGTGGGGTCGCTAAGAGTCGGACACTACTGAGCAACTTCACTTTCACTTTTCACTTTCATGCATTGGAGAAGGAAATGGCAACCCACTCCAGTGTTCTTGCCTGGAGAATCCCAGGGACGGGGTAGCCTCGTGGGCTGCCGTCTATGGGATCGCACAGAGTCGGACACGACTGAAGCGACTGAGCAGCAGCAGCAAGGAAAGAGGGACACAAACTCTTGGGTCTCTGAGGACAGTGGGACACAGAACTGATTTAACACTGACATCCAGGGACCTGAAGCACCATCACCAACTTCCTTCTCGGAGCAGGGGGGCGACCTAGGAGTCAGGTGACAATCCAAGCATACTCTGGCTTCCCAAATGGAGTCCCCACCCCGGGGCTATTTCAGAGGAACCACTGGGTCCAAGACCCCTGAGTCGTCTCCCTGGCTCCTGCTGCTTCATTGGCGTGGTCACGTGAGCTGGTCAGCTGTGCACCAGAAACAGCCAACAGTCCTGAGACTGAAGTCCTGGCAACCTGCTTCCAAAGCACCTGGGAACTTGGATTTGGGGAGGGTTCCCACCACTCACTAATGAAAATGGCTCACAGTGTCAAAACTGTTTGGGTTTATGTGAACGCCTGCTTTCTTTCTGGGAGCCTGGGGTTTCAGTACATGCCAGCAGAGGGCACCTGCGTGACCTGCTGCCAACAAAATTCTTGGTGCTGAGTCTTGAGTTTGCCCAGGTGGCAGCTTTCCCCATGTGTTCGTCATCATTGCTGGGAAATTAAGCGAATCCTGTGTGTCTCCACCGACAAGGGACTCTTGGCAGCTTGAGTCGTGAGTCCTTATATTGATGGCATGGTGTGAACTGACCTGGTGAGCAGGAAGTGTTGAGCACATCAAGGCTTTGGTGCGACGCAGGCACTCCGGAGGGTCAGGGGCTTGTCCCCTTGGTGAGGTCAGCTGGCAGTGGCATCTCAGACAACCCCTTGGAGCTAAATACAGGCTGTTGCACTTTGCACCTCCTATCATGATGAAAGGAAGACAAAACTTGGGTTTTGGAGGTGGCATATTCCATACCTGGGGACCCTGCAGAGACACATACACCGCGTGACACAGAAGGCTGGCAGCTGTGACTAGGGCCATAGGAAGGAAAGGCCTTTGCAGCAGGGCAAGCAGATGCTGCTTGGCTCACGAGACTCAGCAGGTCCCGGGACTGCAGGACCTGCAGTGGACACAGACATGGGCAGAGTCTCTGGCGAGCCTCCGTAGGAGTCCTGGTGCACACCCTCCGGCTGTTAGTCACGAAGTCGTGTCCGACTCCTTCGTGTCTCCACGGGCTGTAGCCCGCCATGCTTCCCTGTCCGTGGGATTCTCCAGGCAAGAGTACTGGACTGGGTTGCCATTTCTTTCTCCAGGGGATGTTCCCGGCCCAGGGATCGAACCCATGTCTCCTGCATCGGCAGGAGGATTCTTTACCACTGAGCCCCCAGGGAGGCCCATTCTCCTACCTTACCTTCTTGTCAAAGTTTGATAACTTTCACAGTGACAGCTTTAATCCACTTGGAATTAAGTTGCTTTTTATGTCAGATTGGGGTTGCATTTTTGCCCCAAAACTTTTTTTACATACTTTTATACTTAAAGGTTGCAAAGAAGAATATAAGGAATTTCAGTATAGCCTTGACCGAGGTTTCTGTTGTTTTACTGTATTTATTTGTCTCTGGTCTCTCTCCATACCCACAGACACATACAGAGGCGTACACACACACACACACACACATATTATCTTTCTGAGCCATTTGAGGATAATTTGATTACAAAATAGCCCTTTGTTCATCAGTACATCTGTGTGTATGAATATTCTCTTGTACAGCTAGAGTACAATGAGAAAAATCAGAAAAATAACACTAGGGCAATCGGCTTCCCTGGTGGCTCAGGGGTGAAGAATCCACCTGTCATTGCGGGAGAGGCAGGTTTGATACCTGGTCAGGAAGACCGCCTGGAGAGGAAACAGCAACCCACTTTCGTATTCTTACCTGGAAAACCCCAGGTACAAAGGAGCCTAGCAGGCTATAGTCCAGGAGGTCACAAAACGTTGGACACAATTTAGTGACCGAACAACAACAGCAACAGTTGTCAATATACACAAATATTGAATCATTATGTTGTTACACTGGAAGCTAATGTAATGTTATGTCAATTATATCTCAATTTTTAAAAGGTCAGTATCATTATCTAATCAATAACGCCTTGACCAGATGTTGCCAGTTGTCCCAATGGTGTTTTGTTTTTGTTTTGTTATTTCTTTATCTATTTGGCTACGTCAGTCTCAGTTGAGGCACCTGGGATATCTTTGAACTTTATTGGAGCATGCGGGATCCAGTTCCCTGACCAAGGATTGAACCCAGGCCCCCAACATCGGGAGCATGGAATGTTAGCCACTGGACTACAAGGGAAGTCCCCCAGTACTGTTTTTATGGACTCCAGGATTACATGTTGGGTTCAGCTGCCAAAAGTCTTCAATCTCTTTCAGTATGAAACAGTTTATGAGTTCATGTATCTTTCTTGGTCTTGCATGATCACAGGTCACTTATTTTGCAGAAACCTATTTGGGCTTATCTCAGGATTATAACTGATGATGCACTTTAGGCAGGAAAGTCAGAGAAAGGTGTCCTCAGCAGTTCAGTGATGTCAGTCTGGTGATGTTAACTTGTGCTGTTAGCATGGTGTCTGCTGGTTTCTCTATGAGAACTGCAAGAACTCTCAGCCCACACACCCTGGAGAAAACCCTCACCCTACAGAACTTTGCCCAAACTCAGCTTGAGGCTGTGCCCATCCCTGGGATGACCCAGCCCCCTTGAGTGCTGGGAAAAGCTCTAGGCTGACACAAGAATTTACCGTTTGTTCCAGCCAACACCTAAAGTTAGGCTCCTGATTTCCCTGTTCTTAGAGTATTTATTTTAAAAAATCTACAATTGTAAGAACTTCCTCTTTCCCTTTAAGATGTGTTTGTATCTCTTACATCCCAGGAGTGTCTTTCTCAAGGAGTGTCATCCCCTTGAAATTTCATAATCAGGAAGACAGGGGCCTCTTCTACCAGTCTTTGGGAGAGAGAGAAAATCTAATTTCAATAGTACTAGTTAGCAGACATGAATGGCCTAATCACTTTGACATTGGCCAATTTTCTTACCCGCTTTTTGTAATTTTTCTCTTCCTGGACGCTGCTGGAGTCCTCGCTCTGTTACCTCCCCTACTTGTTGTCTGACTTTGTTTATCTTTGACTTTAACATTTTTCCTCCATTGAGGCAAGTATTTTTGTAGAGCCAGATTTTGAAAATATGTAAAAACTCTTCTCCAACTTTCACCCCCCCCCCCATTTTAACAAGTATTAGTGATTCTTGCCTGAAGATGGTGGTCAAATATGGTTTTCTAATTCCATCATTCTTTTAACCTTTATTACTAAGAAAGAACTTCCCCTTCTCTATTTATTTACTTACCTGAATCATTGTGAACTGAAATTCTTAAATTAAAAATAAACTTTTATTTTACTTAATGGGTTATAATATTTTATTGCCGTTATTTATTTTGATGCACATATTGTCCCAGATTTGGTCAGTGGGTGTGCCTTCAAAGGGGCTTCCCAGGTGGCACTTGTGGTAAAGAACCTGCCTGCCAAAGCAGGAGACTTAAGAGACCTGGATTTGATCCAGGTTGGGCAGATCCCCTGGAGAAGGAAATGCAACCCACTCCACTGTTCTTGCCTGGACAATCCCATGGACAGAGGAGCCTGGAGGGCTACAGTCCACAGGGTTGCAAAGAGCCGGATACGGCTGAAGCGACTTAGCATGCACGCACGGCATGTATGCCTTCAGACCGGCTTCTTATCCTTTTGACCTGCACACATCTTCCTTTGAGCACGTCCTTGTTTCTGTCACAGTAAGATTCTCAGAATGCATTCAAGTACTTCCCTTAGTCCAGCACTGGAATTAGCCATTCCTCCAAGGACAAGAAGACCTATTCTTTCTAGTAGACAATGGTATTTCGAAACCAAAGTCTGGGCCCAGGTGTGCTCACCGCTACTAGGGTATCATCATGTCCATGCCTTCTTGGGGGAAAAAACTGGGAAAGAGATGTATGTATACACACACACACACACACACACACACACACACATGCATGCAGGTTGTGTGTGTGTGTCTATAAATATATGCAATGTGTATATGTGTATTTATGTGTGTGTGTATATATGTAAACACATACACACATAGAGATGCATGTATTTACCTATACCTCTATGTTAAAAACCGTGAGTTTGCACTGAGAGTTTTAAATCTAAAACCACAAGGTTCATTCTACCCTTCCTCCTTTCCATAACTCCAAATTTCACCAACAGTAAAAAATCTAGCTCCCATCACCCAGAATGTTATTCACATACTTGCGCAGGCGAGAGTTCCGGGACTGCTAGCTGCTGCCTCTAGAAATCCACAAGCTGGAGCTGCACATTTGTCTAGTTGTCTCTTTGTCTTCAGCCTGAGGGCATGTAGTCCAAATGATATATGTGTTTCTTGTCCTTATTGACTTTATTTATTCTTTCTTTTTGACTTTTGAGAATATAAATCATTCACAAATTTCCGAAAGTCTGCTCAGAGAAGAGGCTCTGCTTCCATCTCTTTCCTGCAGTCCTTCCATCCCATCCCCACCCGCACTCCCCTTCAGTTTCTGGTTTGTCTGCCCTGTGGTTTTCTTTCTTATTTTGCATATATGAGTTCAGTTCAGTTCAGTTCAGTTCAGTCGCTCAGTCGTGTCCGACTCTCCGCGACCCCATGAATCACAGCACGCCAGGCCTCCCTGTCCATCACCAACTCCCGGAGTTCACTCAAACTCATGTCCACAGAGTCGGTGATGCCATCCAGCCATCTCATTCTCGGTCGTCCCCTTCTCCTGCACCCAATCCGTTCCAGCATCAGAGTCTTTTCCAGTGAGTCAACTCACCGCATGAGGCGGCCAAAGTACTGGAGTTTCAGCTTCAGCGTCAGTCCCTCCAGTGAACACCCAGCACTGACCTCCCTCAGAACGGACTGGCTGGTCTCCTTGAGCAGACACATGCACATTTTCTTATTTCCTCTTTTTTCTCACACAGAAGGTAACATACTAGATAAACTCTTCCGCACTTTGCCTTCTTTCCTAACGAAAGACAGCGAAACATCCTGGACAGCTCGCTGGACCAGTTCATAGTGCTCTTCCCCATTCTTCCTTGCTGCTGCTGGTGACCCCATTGCGGGTGTTAGAGTTCATCCAATGATCCTGCTGCATGGGCATGTAGGGTCACTCTAATATTTTGCATTTACCACTGAAGCTCCCGAGAGTAAGTGTTTTCAATATAATGATTTTGTAAAATTTAATTTTTATGAATAGTCAGTACATTCACCTGATTGAAATGTAAGACCAGCTGTCTTTTTAATGTGTCGATACTGATTTCAACATTAGCACTAATAAGACTTTTTGATGATATTCACCAAAATTCCCCACCTGGCAGTTTTAAGAGAGCTTAAAATCACTTAGAAGGAAAAATCTCATGACAATGAAAATGTTACTTTCCCAGAAGACACACGCATGTGTTGAGAGGGTACAGTGATGGGAAACGGCTGTTACTCCAGTGGGCTCTTCTAGAGGTGGAAGGAGACTTGTTTGGGGCCACAGAAGCCTTTGAAATGCTTAAAGCTACCCTCACTCCATACCATGCCATGTGCGGAGTGAGTTCCTCAGAAACAAGAGGATTTGGGTGCTAGGGGTTTCCTGGGGATTGGGCCTGGAAACATCAGTTGTAAATACTGGAGAGCTGGGCGGGTCACAGGGCATCTTGAGCTGTGATGTGGTTGCAGCCAAGGCTCAGATCACCCCAGAGAGAGCCTTGGGACTGGAAAGGCCTTCAAAGTGGTCCCAAACTGAGGCAAGCAGGTTGGGTCTTTACATGCCCCACATGGACCAGGCATTGTACCTGGGTGGCCCTGGGGCTGGACAGCTCCCTTACCAAGGTGATTCCCAAGGAAGGGGTCCTGCTACCATGTATCCATGGCAGCACTGCTGTTGAGAAGGCCCCTTGGTCCAAAGTGACATAACATGCATTCTGTAGTGGCAGGTCACACACTTGGACCCCTTGGACAGCAGTGCTGACTGCCACTTACCTGCAGGAGTGGCAAAGCCATACTTGGACTTTGTGTCCATTCTAGGAGTCCACAGCTGGTGCCAATGATATAAACCACAAAGCCACAGAAACTGTCACAGACCGGGACAGACTAAAGAGACTTGATGACTCACCGCGGTGTGATTCTGCATGGGATCCCAGAACAGGGCAGAGCCATTTATTGAAATGTGAATGAACCTGTCCATTAGTTAACAGTCTTTGTTGCAATATTAATTTCGTTTTTTCAGTAATTGTGCTGTTGTTATAAAATATATTAACATATGGGGAGACTAGGTGGAGGAAGGGCACGTAAGCATTCTTTGCATGATTTAAAACAAATATTTATTTAGCTTCATCAGGTCTTAGCTGAGGCACACGGGATCTTACCTGCATCACACGGGATCACGCCACAGCAGACTGTCTAGTTGTGGTGTGCAGGCTCAGCTGCCTGGGGGCATGTGGGATCTTAGCTCCCCAACAAGGGATTGAACCTGCATCCCCCACATTGTAAGACAGATTTTTTTTTTAAGATTTATTTATTTATTTTGGCTGTGATAGGTCTTTGCTGCTGTTCATGGACTTTTCTCCAGCTGTGGCGAGCAGGGGCTACTCTTTGCTGTGGTGCAAGGGCCTCTCACACAGGCTCGGGCAGTGCAGCTGTAAGTAGCTGTGGCACGTGGGCTCAGTAGCTCTGGCATGCCAGCTCTAGAGCACTGGCTCAGTAGTCGTGGCCTGGACTTAGTTGCTCTGAGACATGTGGGAGCTTCCTGGACCAGGGATTGAAACCACGGCCTCTGCATTGGCAGGCAGATTCTTAACCACTAGACCACTAGGGAAGTCCCCTTTGCACTATTTAAAAAAAACAAAACAAACAAAAAAACTTTATTGAGGTATATATACCAGAATATTCATCCATTTAAATTTACCCATTTCTGCAAGCATCATAATCTGATTTTAGAACATTTTCATCTCCCTGTAAAGATCTCAGCCCCAGGCCACCACTGATCTGTTTGTGGACATTTCGTATAAAGGGAACCATACAATATGTGGTTTTTCGGGTCTGCCACAGCTTTGCAAAATGTTTTTAGGTCTTTGTATTGTTTTCACAGCCCTTTTTGTAAGTCTGAAATGATTTAAAAATGAAAAGCAAGGGGGACAAGATGGGGGAAGAAGGAAAGAAAAGAAGAGGTGAATCTCTGCCCCTTTCCAGCATGGAAAGGGCCAATGTGCCACTAAGTGGCCGGCTGGTCTCCTCGAGGGATGAGTTGACTCACAGGCTTGGCATTGGTCCCTGTCACTGGAAGGGTGGACATTCAGCAGTGCCAGAGCTAAAGAAGACTTGGAGAGTTAGGGCAATGCTGCTGGGATCATGCAGAGCCCCCACCACTGGTCATAATAGCTTGTTTATTCATAAGCCCCTTTTCTCAGCACTGGAGTGGCTGACAGCAGAAGCTGGGTGATGTTCGTTGCTGCTGAAGTTTGAACTCAACTTGGCTGAGTTTGCAGCAGTCCAAGTCTTCAGCCAGGGACTATGTGCTGTTTGTAGGGAGCGCTGGATTAAATGAGCATATGTCAGGCAGACCATCACCCCTGCATCCACTGCATGGAATTCTCCAGTCAGAATACTGGAGTGGGTAGCCTTTCCCTTCTCCAGGGGATCTCCTCAACCCAGGACTCCTGCATTGCAGGCGGATTCTTTACCAGCTGAGCCACAAGGGAAGCCCAAGAATACTGGAGTGGGTAGCCTTTCCCTTCTCCAACGGATCTTCCTTACCCAGGAATCGAACTGGGGTCTCCTGCCTTGCAGGTGGATTCTTTACCAACTGAGCCACCAGGGAAGCCATAAGGCTTTTAGGGTGGTACTAATCTCAACTTTTCCCTCCAGAATGCAATATTACTTTTTATACTCTCTTTGCTGGGAGAAGCAATTTCCAAGGCTTTCACTTGGCCAATGGGAGGGTTCAGTAATGATCGGGTGTCCGTCCTGACCGAACGTCAGGGCTAGGGAAGCAGAGAGGTGGGTCTGTGGCCCCAGTGGTTCCATTGTGAGTTAAACCTGGGCTAGGACTGTTTCCTGTCTCGCTGTTACTCCCCTAACATAACAGGGGAGTCATGAAGATGCTCAGCATCCCCAGGTATCATTGTCAGCTCAGACCTCGTATCCAAGTGACCTAAAAAAATTTAGGTATTCTTCTTCCCTGGGGTATGGTTCTCTGAGTAAACGGCTATAACTCCCATTGGGAAGGACAGGGGGAATCATTGTATCATTCACAGCAACAGCTGCCTGTCTGGAAACTGGGCAACGTCTTAATGACTTTTGGGGTCGGCTTCCCTCAGCCACCCAATCAGTGGTGCATTGTCGAGACCTTCTGCTTGTATAGAGGAAGCCAGCCCCTTGTCAGCTGATTAGCTAATCATCCCTGGGTACACTATGATCCATTAACAGCTCCCTAGCTTTCTGTCAGTTGGGTCCTCCAACCTGGCTGCTTGTTCGCTAGCTGTTCATATCTGGCTTCTGAAGGTCCGTGCTGCCACCTGGCCCTACTGATTTGGGACCCCATGACACCATTACTATCAGGGAGCCTGGTTCTATCACATCTTCTGCTCAGTCTCGGCCTCAGAGGGATGGCCGTCCAGCTTCTTGTAAGGGCCACCCACTCCCTCTCTTCTTGGTAAATGGGATGTCCTCTGGATCCTCTTGCAGAACATAACTAGTTGGTAGATTTTGAGGCCCATCCCAAATACAGCCTGTCCACTCGAGTATACCATTCACGGAGGACCCGGACCTCTACTTTCCTGCTTGCCGCAGCATTTCTACTTCCCCGAGCACGGGCCATGGCTTTCTCAAGCCTCCAAGAGCCACGCTAGGGGCCTGTTTCCTGGGAGTGCAGCACCAGTCAGTCGTCCTGTGTTCCACCAGGGCAGTCCCACGTGATGAAGCCCTCCCTAGGCCGCTTTGCTGTTAGCACCACCTTGCCTACACCCCACTCTCTGGTCCCACACACGCAGCTCCTGCCCATCCATCTTGGCAAGGTCCCCGAGTGCCTCTGGCATACTGGCCCTTTCCTCTCATGGCAGGCCCAGCTTCCCCAGCCAGGTTGTTATTACATAACCCTCATCATTGGTCCAGCGGCCAGGAGAGGAAGTGGAAAGAGACTTGTGCATGATTTTTAAGAGAAAGTACCAAGCCTTAAGGGGGAGAAGCAGGGTGTTTGTGGGCCTCGAGGTTGTAGGGGGACCTGGACTTCCAAGACCTTCTAGGGCATCAACTTTTGAGTAGCAGATTTGGTGGGCTGAAATTTCAAACTGCACTTTTAACCCCCAAGCCCTGGCCTGATCCCCTCAGTCTGTCTGCCCTTCTCAGAGCCTGCCAGACAGACCCTTTGATTTCTTAAGTTGGTGCTTAGTCATCCTTAGCTTGTCAGCATTTCTTCAATGGTGATGGTCCCTAGGAATAATCCTGACACCATAGTTCTTTTAAAATTTTTATTTTGATTAAAAAGACTTAACACCCCTCTTAAAATTTTAAGTGTATAATACAGTGTTCTTGATTGCTGTTATAGAGATCTTAGAGTTTCATCTTGCTTCGTTGAAACATTTTGCCCATTGATTAGCATTTCCCCTCTTCCAGTCCCTGGCACCACCATTCAGCTCTGATTCTGTGAATTTGACTATTTAAAATACCTTATGTATGTGGTATTTTACATCTTGGGTTTCCCAGGTGGCACTAGAGGTAAAGAACCTGCCTGACAGTGCAGGAAACATGAGATGTGGGTTCGCTCCCTGGGTCAGGGGGATCCCCTGGAGGAGGACCTGGCAGCCCACTCCAGTGGCCTTTGTACCCCCATGTGGGCCAGGTTCCAGAGGTGGGCTGCCCCCTGGCCAGGAAGGCAGCTCCCTTCCACTGAAGGTAGTTCCCAGACAGACACAGCTGAGAGCCGGCAGCAGCCAGCATTCCCGGCATTTGGTGAAAGGAGCCCCCCGTTCCTAAAGAGGCGGCTGGGCTCACATCGTCTGTGGGAGCAGGACTGGGCTCAGACAGTCTTGTTCTCTTGTTCTAATATTCCTGTAACACCATGGCGGGGCTAAAACGATGGATGGATGGAGGAGGAGCCAACAGAGGAGGCTGGGAAGGTTCAACAGAAGGAATGAGAGGCAGCAGCAGAGTTTAAGAAAAGCCATCTTTTACTGCACAAGCAAGGATCCCAAAGAAGAAACGGCGCAGGGGGAGATACGGCTAATAAAGCAGACTTGGATGTTCTTACTACTTGGGGGCAAGGAGCCCTGGTCTCTAACTCGCGTGGCAACGTGACAGAGTAGGAAGGACAGTAACATATGCAGCTCTTACGTGGTCGGGCTTCACCCTGTGTTACACAAAAGAAGTGAGTGCCGAAGAAAGGAAACAACCGGTCTAGTCTTAAAACTCAAGATGAGGAGAAGGCAATGGCAACCCACTGCAGTACTCTTGCCTGGAAAATCCCATGAACGGAGGAGCCTGACAGGCCACAGACCATGGGGTCGCAAAGAGTTGGACACGACTGAACGACTTCCCTTTCACTTTCAAGAAAACTGTATAAATAGCATACCAAAATGTCCTTGTACATCAGTTAGAATAAAGTGTTATTTCAGAAATTTAAAAAAAAATTAAAACTCAAGATGAGAGATGGTGGTGGTCAGCAGTGATAAGTTCAAAGGTAGAGCAATAAGCACGCACCTCAGCTGCATCAAGAGGCGCTAGCTCCTTCACAATTTAAGAATATGGAATCCCAGTTTTTCTTTCCATAACCTGGAAAAGTTCTGCTTTCCAGATACAAAGACATACAGAGCCTTCTGCTTGGACATCTGGTGTGGACCTGACAGCCCCCACGTGTGAGGCGCACCTGTCGGCCAGGACCCACAGAGTCACCTGCAGCAGGGACTCTCCCTGCCCTGCCCAGCCAGACAGAAGAGGGCTCTAGAACCCCCTCACCACCTCATCACAGCACAACTGCTCTATTTGTTGCCATATCTGTTTTTGCAGCAGATGGCCTCTCCTTTTTCTCGCGTGGGTTTGCATTCCAGGACACTGATATCAAGGTGGATCCATGTGTTCTGTCCCTGCCATGCTGGATTCCACTTTGAGTGAGGGTCTGAAGCTATTTTTCCCCCAAGTTTCATGAAATGGTCTGGATGCACCAACTAGGGTCTGCAGCCCTGCTTACTGCAACCATTTAGAGGGCAAATTATCTGAAAAGTGGCAGATGCATCACCAGCTCGAAGACCAAAAGGGAAATGACCAGTAAGGCAAACTGATCCCACATGCAGATCTGTTTCTAAAACATCGCCCACCATTCCTGTGTCAGTCCTGGAGGGCCTGGAGCTTTTAGTTGATTAGTCTTGGAGCAGGTTCGCAGGCAACCATCATTTTGCATCTTTTAACAGCTTTACAGCTACATCGCCACTTCCACGCTCTCATCAGCTGACTGGCCTTAAGGTGGACTGATAAACACGCGAATGATGGCAGAAGTCTAACCCCAGGGATGAGCACAGTACCCTATCGTAACTTCAGCATGTCCTTAGGCTGGACTGGCAAAGACCCCAGAGTAGCACAGGCCTCCGGACGTGGCAGTGCTGGGAGCACCTGCAGAGGGACAGTTTTTAACTGAACAGTTTTTAGGCGTCTGTTGAGTCTGCTGTCTCCACACGCCTTCTTTCCTGTTAACAATACCCTCTTCCTTTGGGGAAGGGCTTCCCAAGTGGCACTGACGGTAAAGAACCCGCCTGCCAATGCAGGAGACATGAGACATAGATTCGACCCCTGGGTTGGGAAGATCCCCTGGAGGGCATGGTGACCCACTCCAGGATTCTTGCCTGGAGAATCCCATGGACAGAGGAGCTTGGAGGGCCACAGTCCCTGGGGTCGCAGAGTTGGACACGACTGAGCAACTGTGCACAGCGCCTCTGGGGAACTTCCTCTCCCGTTCCACGTGGCTGTGAAGTGCACTTCCCCAAATCTCGCACTGGCTCCCGCCGGCACCCGGCCTGTACCACATCTCAAGTCTCTCAGGCCTCCCCCAACCCCCTCCCTTCCGGTAGCCCCAGCACAATCTTATCACTGCTTTAGTCCCTTCCTGACACTTCATCATTTTGAAACAAGTCACCCGCTTATGACACCCCTCCCACATGCTTCTCAAAGGCCCCACAACAGGGCCCTGTTCTGCCCTGCTGCCTCATTCCCTGCTCCTGACACAATGCCTGGCCAGGCCACAGCACATGCTCACAGCAGGTGAGCGAGCCTGCCTCCACGTAAGCCTGCCTTGTGACTCAATATACATGGAAGATGGCTGAGCAGCAGAGACCAGAACTGCCTGACCCTCGGCACTCCTGAGGTTTAGCTTGTTCAACTTCTCCTTTGATTCTGGGAGTTACCCAGTAACCTAAAAAGTGCACTGGGGACAGGGAATTTTCAGGGTTTTATTAGCCAGTTTTTCTGTTTGCACCCAACAGAAGCTTGATAAAACCAGCACTCAAAGTTACTATGTTCAAAGCCTTCCTGAATAGCGGAGCAGCTGTTCAGCACAGGGAAGTCAACTCGGCACTCTGCGATGACTCGGGGTGGGGGTTGGGGGTGGGATGAGAGGGTGGTAGGGAGGCTCAAGAGGGAGGGAATATATGTATACTCAGGGCTGATCCAGGGCTTCCCAGGTGGCTCAGTGGTTAGGAATCTGCCTGCCAAGCTGAAGACATGGCTTCGATCCCTGGTCTGGAAAGATCCCCTGGAGAAGGAAATGGCAGTTGCAGTATTCTTGCTTGGGAAACCCCATGGGCTGGTGGGCTACAGTCCACAGGGTTGCAAAGAGTCGGACACAACTTAGTGACTAAACAGCAGCAGCAGCATAGCTGATTCATGCTGTTTTACAGCAGAAACCAACATTGTAAACCAATTATCCTCCAATTAAAATCTTTTAAAACCCTTCTATTTAAAATAACTAATACATATATATATATATATTATATCTCATCAAGTGGAAGTAACTTACTTAACTAATCCCCTCTGACAACTCTTTGTCAGATTCTCCTAGTTTTCTGTGGTTACAAATAATACTATCAGGAACATCACTGTAATCAACTTTTTCTGCACCTGGATTTTCAAGGATGGCTTCTCAGAGTTGGAATTGCTGGGGTGGACAGATGGCATGAACATTGTAAAGGAGCTTACTACCTTTTTCAAAGTTTCTTCCCACAAAGAAAGTGGTACAGCAGCCTGCCTCATCACGCTGCAGCGAGCTTTGTTGACCTGACCAGCACAATCACCTCGCTTTTCTTCTATGTTGGACTTCTGTGACCACTGAGCAGAGTGGGCCCCCCCGCCCCCACACATGTTCCGTGCATTCTCAGCCAAGACTTTATGAGTCGTGTGTTCTTCCCTTCCCTGCACCCTATATTCATGGCTTCATCAGAGTAATCAAACCTTTTAATCCCATCACATGACAGGCTTCCTCCCTGAAGGCTGCTTTCTCCTGCTCTTCTGAGAGCTTCAGCTTCTCCAGGCCTGACCCTCTTCCAGCCTGTGGCTGAGGTGAGAGGTCACTGAGAAGACGCACTTTCCAGGTTCCTGGTGTGTCTCCATTTGATGCCCTTCACAGTGTGATTCCGACAGGAGTGAGGGGGTGAACATGCCAGAGCACATGCCTTCCTACAATAAAAAAGGAAACTAAACAAGATCCAGAGAACTGCACTGATAATAAACCTAAGGGTTTTAAGTAAAACATTTGAACTGCTAAGGACCTAAAGTATCCCTGAGTTATCTGGTCCAGCTTTCCTCACATTAGACATAGGACATGGATGAGCCAGAGGGGAGAGACCGGTGGCCTTGGGTAAAGTCAGTGCTAATTTTCTGTCTATCATCAAAAAGTAAAAGTCACTCTGAGGGAAACCAAACCAAACACCCCCACCACCAATGTCCATTAAGAAAGCAGCTAAATCACAAAACTGCCAAACAAAGCAGCTGTGCACTGGTCCACCTCCCACCTTGCTGACATGGCCATGTGAAGTAAAATACGTGGGCAGTTTCCATACTAGCAAAATACTTTTATTATTTTATAGTGATAAAACAGCAAAGTAAAGATTTCTTTTTGGTGTATACCAGAGTTAAGGAAGTAAAAGAATAAGGGAATTAATAGAATTTTTAGGTACTTTGATGACAGTAAAAAGTTAACAATACCAACTGTTTGCCATAAAACTTACAGCCCCCCCAAACACATATATAAAGGATCATAGTTTTAAAATCTATAAAAGTAAAAAATATACAGTCAGAAGCTCTAACGCTTATTCCATCTTTAATATAAAATTGTAAACATTTATTTACACAAAGCAAATGTGTATAACAAAAGTCCAAGCACCCTTTTCTTTTGAGTCATGGCTCCTGGAAGATGGGGATTTGCACTGAAGTGGAGTTGTCTCCTTCCCTGACTACCCAAAAACCAGATTCATAAATAAAGCCATTGGCAGCTCCCTGGGGGGGCCCCAAGCATCACATTTATTGCTCTGACACTGCAGCAGCTGAGAAGCCTGCTGTCTGTCTAGGTGGCCCCAGGACTAAGGCAGGGGCAGCCCTCCCCACAAGGGGGGCAGAGGTGTGAGTGCCGAGGACAGAGGTGAGTGGCAGCCAGAGGGAGACCGGGAGAGGAACAGGGACACACCACCAGCCTCCAGCCCGCTATTTTTGGTAAAAAGAAAAAACCCACTGAAGTCACCCTCTTCCCCTTCAGATCGGGGAACTCACTAGGAGGGCAGCGTCTTCACTGGCTTCATTATTCATCCCTTTCTCTGAGCTATATTCAGCCTCCAGGGAAGGCCGGGAGGGCGATAAAAGGGAAGTGGCCCGAACGCCACTCACGGTGGCAAATGGCTACTAGAGAAGACCGGAGGGTCCAAGCACCCCCGTGAAAGGCACTGCTGGTGCAAAGTAACGACCGATGTGTGCACAGCCCTTCACCCCTCAAAGCCGCTCAAGCTGGCTGTGTGAGCATTTTTTTCGGCTCAGTTCTCTACATATGATACTCCTTGAATCATCCATTTTGAAACTCCACGGAAATGAAGCAGGGCTGTGATTTCACTGGAGATCATTCTGCACATAAGCCACTCTTTTCAGTGGCCGTCTCCTCCAACACTCCCCTTGGAAGCGTCCACCCTATGCTCTCCGTTTTGCTATTGAAGTGCTCCCTCCGTCCTCACTTTCCACAAACAGCCCCCAGGCAATACTATGTGGACTCAGCTTAGTCAAGACCTAAACAGCCACAGACCTTAAAAGAGAAATCCACTCAAATGTTTAGAAAGGCTGTGTTAGTGTTACAAAGCAATTCTCTCTAAAAAGTGCAAGTCGTCTGAAGAGGCAGTGGCGGCAGGAGCAGAATGGAGCGGGGTCCCTTCCTCTGGCCCGTGTCCTTTTTCCTCCTTCCCCCGAACCTCTGCTTTCTGGGGAGGTGATACCCGCCTCCTTACAATGCTAGAGTTCCCTGGGGAATTCTAATGACTCTCTTCCTCTCCAATCTAGTAAATTAGTGCCATAAGGAGGTTTTCCACTTGGGCTGGAGAAATAAAGAATGGAAGGAAGAAAGAACGGTTATGAGAAAAGAAGATAGGGTGAAGGAAAAGACATCTGTGCACAACTCAACAACGATCACCTTCCTAACACATTAAATACAAGTCTCCAGAGAAACTGCAAAAGGTGGGAAGTCACAACAAAAGCAACACAGGAACCCCAGTTTGTATTTCAGCCTTTAGCCTGGGGTCCTGCTCTGAAAACATGGGAGGAAGGGATTCCTCAGCCGGGTCCTCCTAAATGCCAACCTGGAAAAACAGAACTCTGGGAGAACGCGGGGCTGCTATAATGACCCATCTCCGCCACCAGTTCTGCTTCTCACGGTATCCTGCTCCTTTTTGGCACATGCAATTTTCCAGTGAGCCTCCCTTTGTCCTGAAAGCTGGCAAAGAGCAGGAGTAAAAAAGGCTCTTAATCAAAAGGATACCCTAAGTTTCCAATGCCACTTATAGATTTTAACCCCCTACTCTAATCTGTTTTAAAACCTTTAAAAAATCTTTTCTATGCTACAAATTGCAAATAGTTCCACTATAAAGTTTCAACAAAAATCTGTCCCAACACTGGGCCAAGTGGAGAAATATTGGATTAGATCAAAATGATAGCACAGATTTTTATAGACATGGCATCGTGGGGTTTTACTGTTGGTTTTTTGGTCTTCTGGATAAAAAAAACCACCTGTAGAACCCTGTCCTGCTGTCCCAACCCCAGACAGTGACACCAGCAGATGGGGTGAGGCCAGCCCAACATACCAACCGCTGGCTGGGAGCCAGGGGCCCCACAGTCCTGGGAGGACCAGGCCTCAGTCCCGTGCCTCTAGCTCTGCCTGCCTGGCTCCCTGGGCTGTGGGCTTTTGGTCCGAAGTAGTTCCTCTTTCTTGAATCTGAGAACACAAATACAGGCTGTGAAAACACCACAAATCCTCCTGCTACTGAGGCCCGAGAAGGTCGTCCAGATCGTTCATCCACTCCTCAGAAGTCCTGTTCTTCAGCAGCGAGTCGATCAGGTCGGCGTCCCCAGCCATGCTGGCCAGCCCGCTGCTGCCCGGCTGCCCGCTGTAGGCGAAAGGCAGCTCCTGGCCTGCGGTCCGTACGGGGTAGGCCTGGGCACAGTGCAGGCCTGCCCGGCCACCCATGGCTGGGGCAGGGCTCTGGCTGAAGGCCCCCAGCTCAGGCCCCGCCGGGCTCAGGCCTGACAAGCCCTGCTGTGGGGCTCCCTGGGGAGGTGCCGGGGCAGGGGCACTGGTCCTCTGCTGTGTGCTCACAGTGGGCAGCATGGGCCCTGCCACAGCTGCTGAGCTCATGGGGGCCATGGGTCTGCTGGGCATCGCCTGAGAGAACTGCGGGCTGGACATTTTCAGGTGGGCCTGCTGTAGGTGGAAACTGGAGGCTGCAGTGAAGGGGCTTACAGCGCTGTTTCCTGGGGGCTGGCCGCTCAGGCTTGTCATTCCCTGATGCTGCCATGTGGAATTCTGGCCTCCCATGGCTGCTGATACCCTTGGGACCTGTGGCTTAGTTAAACCCGAGTTCAGGGTCCCCTTACTGTGCTGCTGGGAGAGACCAGAGTTTCCCAGCGAGTTCTGTCCATAGGCAGCTGAAACCGAGGTGTTCTGGCCCACGCTGGTCTGCCGCGGAATGTGGGCGTGTCCGTTGGTGGCCTGTGGTGGAGGCTGGGCAACTATCTGGGTTATGCCAGAAGTCATGCCATAGAGGCTGCTCTGTGGCATGCTTTGGGAGCCAGTGAACTGAGCCACACCCCGGTCCTGCTGGCCTGAGTTTGAGGGGAGAGAAGAAACCGAAGTGTGTCCAGGGCCCATTGGCATCAGATTCCCAGCCTGAGGGAACACTCGGGGACAGCTGGAGTTAGATGGACCCAAGCTGTTCACGCCAGGCATGGCAGAAGAGGACCCTAGAAGACAGAGAAAATTCTGTCAGCTGAGCTAGCATTTCTTCATCACCACTATGGAGATATATCTAAGACCTATGCAGCACCTGCTGTCCTACAGGCATGAAAGGCAAAGTCAGTGTTCTGATAACTCACCAGATACCTCATGATCACTGGAACCTTAATGAAGAGACCCTGGGGGCCAAAGGTTCCCCACAGGGTGGAATGGAGGCCGGTCTGGATCAATAAGGAGATTAAGACAGGTACATTAAAAGAAAACAAAAAAGGCACAGAGGAAGGGGCAAACTCTGTGGCTAGGATGTTGGGAGAGTGTCTGGGATAACACAAAGAGATGGTCCCGGCCAGGTTCAGAGGAGCTGCAGGCCCCATATGCGGGCCAGGGTTGCAGAGCTGCAGGGTAACCGGACTGAGGCTGGTTTAGACCCAGCTGGCCGGGGACTGACAGGCTCACTCAGATGAGGGCCCGCACACTGTGGTACCGCAGGGTGCAGCAGGGAGGCAATCAGAAGACGTGTCCTGAGCACCTGCTCTGTGGCGCAGGCTGTGCTGGGGAGACAGAGGGCCTGTCCTTGGGGAGCCTGCTGTTTGGGACCCTGTCTTAAGCAGTGGATGCATGGTGACAGCGCTAACGGAGGTGGTTTGTGTGTGCGCAGGAGACGGGCTGTTCAGGAGTTGGCCATAACTGAGTACACTTTGTTTCTCCTCTTCTGCTTTCCATCAGCACCTAACTAAAAACTGAGTTGAAAAAGAGAGAAATGCTGAAATAATCCACTTCTTTCCCACTGATAACACACAGCAACATTAAATGGGATGAAGGCAGGAAAGCTGGCCAAGGCTCAGCTTCTGAGCTGCCCACAGACTTCAGTCCCCTGGTCTTGTCAGCATAACATGAAATCCCACTCCGTCTCCTCTGGAAGCACAGCTGTGGTCAGCTTCACTGGGACATGTTATGGCAAGTCACTGACCAAGGAGAGCACAGGTTTTGAAGATATTCCAAGAGCTAGGAAAGCAAGTGTGGCCTGGACTTTTCTGCATCGATCAACTGAACTCTCTCTGTATTTCTAGAGCAAAAGCCTGCGCGATGCTGGTCAGGTTCTCTCACGTTATCTGAGACATGACAGCTGAAACCTCAGAACGCTTCCTGCCCGCCCCAGATCAACTGTCTGCTACTGACACCAACATGAGTAGACAGAAAGAAGAAAAGAAGCAAAAGGCCACAAGTGCACTGAGTTTCTCCTTATCTGGAGAACAGGACAGGGTCATTTTTTAAAGAGACACATAACAGCAGAAGCAAAGAACTTTCTTAAGAATTACAGAAGCCACTTCCTATGGATAAGATATCTTTCAACTAGAAATGATTGTGCCTTAAACGACTATACAGCCAGGGACCCAGCCAAAGCAGTCTGCTTCTGTCCTCCTCCTCTGACTGGCCTACAGGGCAACCAGAGAGCCAGGCTCCTTACGCAGACTGAAGCAGCAGGAGCATGCATGTCCATTGAGCACCTACAATGGAAAGCTGAGAAGACAGCAGAAAGTCAGCATGAGGGGAGCGTCTATCCAGAGACTGTCTTCCCCTGCCCCACACCAACGCCTCAAACTCCTCACCTGTGAACTGGCCAACCTGTTGTGGGAAGGTGCTCTGTGTTGGGTCTTGATACTGGGGTGGCGGGCGGGTCAGATGGCGCTGAAACTGCTGCTTCTCCTAGAAAATGCCAAGATCAACAAAAAACAAGACCCACATAAAACAAAAACAAAGCGATCAGAGAAAAGTAAACTGTTCAAGTTTGTTACTCAGAGGGACTCCTGTGGAGATAATGTTCATAATCTCATTTGGGGGATTCTTAATAAACAGTATGACACAGAATGATTGGGCAGATCTAAGGAGCCACAGAAAGGAATGGAGTTCTGATACACGAGACAGTATGGCTGAATCCCGAATGTTTTATATGAAATGTCCCAAACAGGCAAATCTATAGGGATAAACAGTAGATCAGTGGTCGCCCAGGCTTAGGAAGATGAAGGAATAACTGAATGGGCGCAGGGTTTCTTTTAGGTAATACTCTAAAACTGGTCATGGGGATGGTGCGTAACTCTGACTAAACTGAAAACCATTTGAATTGTATACTTTAAATGGGTGAATTGTATGTCATGTGGATTATATCCCCCCAAAAGCTGCTATTTAATACATGGTGAAACCGAGGCAGTAATGTGGGTTTTACAGTCATCCTTAATCAACTTTATCCTCAGGGTAACTAGTTCTCTTCTGTCTTAAGGATGGAATTTAAAGTCCTGAGAATTCCTGTAACCTTGGAATCTGCCTAGTACAATTTGATGACCAAGGGGGCAAACAAACTGCAGGACTAGGAGGGGGCTGTCAGTCCTAATTCTCGAATCCCAGGACCTCAGGGATGTCTTCATTTCCCTACTTTATGTTCTGCCTTACAGCAAACTCTACAACAAAGCTGGATCTCACATAAACTTGGTGGATCAGTGAGCTCAGTGCTTTGGTAGCTGCTGGAAAAATGGTTCTAATACATTTAGACTCCACCTTCATTAACCCCCACTAAGTGACATAAAGCTGCTCTGACACAGGCTACCACTGTCTGAGAAACAGTACACTCCTGTTTCCCAGAGTACTCTAAAACCAGACATACAAATACTCACGAATCCACACACACACTCACCGAAGCTGGCAGCCACTGCAGTGACCTGGGAGGCGGGCAAACACGGGAAGGGGCGGGGGTAGGTTTTCTCACACCTTGCTCTTTACCTGTTCTGCCAGAAGCTGCTGCTGCCTTTGCAAAAACTGCTGTTGCTGCAAATGTTTTTGCTGCTGCTCCCTCTGTTTCTGTTGGTCCAAAAGCAACTGATGCTGCTTCACTGCAGCGGCCTGCTGCTGGTTACTGAGACAGGAAGTGCTGCTGTGCGCGCCGGCCACGGAGGCAGCGGGCGGCGGGGCCCCGACCCCGGCAGCCTGGGCTGGCACAGGGACACTGGGGGGGTGCTGGTCCTGTCAAGAGACAAGGGGGTCTCACGTCAGGCTGGACACACTGAGGACTGTAAGCCCTGATCAGAGCGGACGAGCTCTGTTTAGTGAAAGCCTGGCTCCAAGTTCTCTTTTGAAGCCTCTGCTTTTTTGGCATGTGACTCCAGAGCAACGCCACTGCAAGGCAGGACTGGAGACCAAAAGCACTAACACGTGAGTGTCCAGGCATGGCAATGAACAGTTAGTAGCTGAGTGTTAGCTTTGTTTCCTACAATTCACCAGTGGCTTAAACTTGCATACCTGCATACCCAGCTCCAAAATCAACTGTAGCTTGTAAATGCTCCCCTACTGGAATGCATGGGCACAGATAGGCCCCCAGAGAAGGAGTTTCTGAGGAACACTGGCTGATGGAGAGGCTACACTGAGTGTGCAAACCTTGGGCCCCTGGTGGCAGGGCTGTCCCTGAACCAGCAGAAATTATATGGTTTGTCCACCTATGTACAGCATTTTCCTGGGAACAGACTGCTTGGCTTCTGTCAGATTTGTTGTTTAGGCACTGAGTTGTGTCCAACTCTTGCAGTTCCATGGACTGTAGCCCACCAGGCTCCTCTGTCCATGTGGCAATATAGTGGCTGAAATAAGTAGAAGGATGAAGATTACATATACACTCTTCTACTGAGAGATGCTTACACTGCTTTCAGTTTCTGGCTATTAGAAATAATCATGCAATGAATATCTTGTACATAACATTCTTTTTCTTTTTTTTTTGTATTATTTCTTGCAGGGGTATAATGTGTCAACGTTTACAAACATTTTTATGGCTTATGAAAACTATATAATGTCAGATTACTTTCTGAAAGCACTGTGCCCATTTACATATCCTTACTACTACCCGAAACATGTCAATTTCTTCAGATATTACTAGCATCGAGTTTTTCTATTTCTAAAGTGTTCAGTTCAGCTCAGTCACTCAGTCGTGTCTGACTCTTTGCGACCCCACGGACTGCAGCACGCCAGGCTTCCCTGTCCATCACCAATTCCCGAAGCTTGCTCAAACTCGTGTCCTTCAAGTCAGTGATGCCATCCAACCATCTCATCCTCTGTCGTCCCCTTCTCCTCCTGCCCCCAATCCCTCCCAGCATCAGGGTCTTTTCCAATCAATCAGTTCTTCACATCAGGTGGCCAAAGTATTGGAGTTTTAGCTTCGGCATCAGTTCTTCCAATGAATATTCAGGACTGATTTCCTTCAGGATTGATTGGTTGGATCTCCTTGCAGTCCAAGGGACTCCCAAGAGTCTTCTCCAACACCACAGTTCAAAAGAATCAATTCTTCAGCGCTCAGCTTTCTTTATAGTCCAACTCTCACATCCATACATGACCCCTGGAAAAACCATAGCTTTGACTAGGCACACCTTTGTTGGCAAAGTAATGTCTCTGCTTTTTAATATGCTGTCTAGGTTGGCCATAGCTTTTCTTCCAAGGAGCAAGTGTCTTTTAATTTCATGGCTGCAGTCACCATCTGTAGTGATTGTGGAGCCCCCAAAAAAGTCTGCCACTGTTTCCACTGTTTCCTCATCTATTTGCCATGAACTGATGGGACTAGATGCCGTGGTCTTAGTTTTCTGAATGTTGAGTTTTAAGCCAACTCTTTAATCAAGAGGTTCTTTAGTTCATCTTCACTTTCTGCCATAAAGTTTGTGTCATCTGCGTATCTGAGGTTATTGATATTTCTCCCAGCAATCTTGATGCCAGCTTGTGCTTCCTCCAGCCCAGCGTGTCTCATGATGTACTCTGCATATAAGTTAAATAAGCAGGGTGACAATATACAACCTTGACGTACTTCCTTCCCTATTTGGCACACTCTGTTGTTCCTTGTCCAGTTTTAACTGTTCCTCTTGACCTGCATAAAGATTTCTCAGGAGGCAGGTAAGGTGGTCTGGTATTCCCATCTCTTGGAGAATTTCCCACAGTTTATTGTGATCCACACAGTCAAAGGCTTTGGTGTAGTCAATAAAGCAGAAGTAGATATTTTTCTGGAACTCTCTTGCTTTTTTGATGAGCCAACAGATGTTGACAATTTGATCTCTGGTTTGTCTGCCTTCTGTAAATCCAGCTTGAACATCTGGAAGTTCTTGGTTCACGTACTGTTGAAGCATGGCTTAAAGAATTTTGAGCATTACTTTGCTAGTGTGTGAGATGAGTGCAATTGTGTGGTAGTTTGAACATTCTTTGGCATTGCCTTTCTTTGGGATTGGAATGAAAATTGACGTTTTCCAGTCCTGTGGCCACTACTGAGTTTAAAATGTTAGTGTGTTACAAATACACAAAGGTACATTCACTGCAGCCTTTTGCTTACAGTAGTGAAAGGAAGGAGATACCTCACTGCACCATGACAAAACAACCATCATGCAACTGTTGCACAGTCACACCACTGTTAGCTCAGGCAGTGATCCACCTGTGTGGAAGGTGTAGGGGAGCCCAGGACATGCTGCGGTAGGGAGAAGAAGTGCCAGCTCTGAGGAAGTCTGGGACACTGTTTACTCTTCGGGGGTGGTGGTGGCGCATTTTAGAACGTGAATGTGAGTAGAAATGCAGACAATGATCATGATAAAATGGTTCTCGACCATTCTCCACCCTCCAGAGCTAAGTGATTCTGCCAGGCTTGAGAGCCTTAAGCAAATAACCATGCAATTTAGACCTATTAGGAAGCAGCATTCACCTCAATGCTGTAAGCTTACTAAAACTTATGGCATTTTGAACATACATATCTGAAAGTTTATTTAAAAAAGAAAAAAAGCAGGGCCTCTAAGGACATTAAACACAGCCACAAATGATTTAAGTTGTGTGGCATGAGAGACACCAGACCAAGTGCAAAGGGGTTCTATCCTGTTCTGAGAATCAATCCTGGTTTGCTTGATCGATTTTCATTCCCAAGGAAGCTGGAGGTCAAAAAGTAGCTGCTCACTTACTCTCTTTGTTCCCCAACTATCTGGGACCTGAAAAACCACTCGGTGGGTGGAAGTGAATGCAGAGTATCAGAGCAAAGACCCATGCTCACCTGGCTAGGTGCAACCAGTGGTCGGAAGGGCATATTTCCTGGCTTTGGTTTTATCAGAAATAAGGAGCTCTGCTCACTGCTAAGATGAGGCAGCTGCTGGGGAAGATAAGCCATTAGAGCCGGCTTGCTCTGGCCAGCCCCAGGGCCGCCTTGTCCACAATCTGCTTTGTAGTGAGAAAGGGGCTTGGTGTTGCCATAGTCCAGCACCGAGCCTTGGCTAGCCACGGGGTTCTGATTCAAGTTACTTGGCGGCTGGTGGCTCAGCAGGCTCACATGGCTGGACTGGAGGTAGGGTCCTCCAGGTCGAGGGGAGCTCTTGTTGACATTGGGCATCATGAGCAGTTTGGAGGTGGTGAAGTCTGGCTTGTAACCAGGAGGGCTGGCCGGCTTTTCCACGGGGTAAGGGGCATTTAAGGGACTGTGGGCGGGGCCTGTCTGCTGCCACGTGGACATCTGGCCTGGAGCAGGTGCTGGGGCAGCCTGCTGCGGGTTCTGGAGCATCTGCTCACGTTTCTGCTTGGCAGCGATCTGCTGGAGTTGGTGGGCAGAGGACAGCTCTGGGCCTCCACCTGGGCCCTGGCTGGGCAGCACCACACTGGAGAGGGCTCTCTGTGCATTCTGGGCCTGGGCTGATGCCGGCATCAGGCTGGGACTGGGACTGTCCACCCCAGGCTGACCAGCGGTGTGGAAGAGAGGCTGGGAGCCCCCGAGGCTGGGTGAATCTGTGGTCACAGGGCCAGATGAAGGCCCCATAAAGGTCTGTCCTGCAGACCCAGCCCTCACTTGTGGAGAGCCTAACTGTTCCTGTTCAAAGGCCGCTGGAGAGAATTCCGTCTTAATATTAATGTCCTGTGCCAAGGGGGTCTGTGTGGCAGAACCAGAAGACTCTGGGTCCTTCTTCTCTTCAAAGTCCTCATTGAACAGATCCTTCATGTCTTCATCAGGCACTGACCTGTTCAGCTCCTCGATGAGCTCCTTCCACTCCTGCTCATTGAGATTGAGGTCAGGCATGAGGTTGCCTTGAGAGATGGAGCCTCCGGCCCCTGCGATCATGCAAGGCAGGTCATCCATGGGCTCCTGTTTCAGTTCTTTATTCAGGCTCAGGGGAAATGACTCACTAGCGTTGCTGCCTCCGTTCAAATGGAGGCTCGAGTCTGCCAGACACTTCTTGCTGATGGAGTCCAGCCCCAGTGCGTGCTTCCCAGTGGCCTGCAGGGCTTCAGGGCCAGGCTTTTCGGGCTGGCCAAGTGGGGAAGCTGGGGGCAGGCCGTTGGAAGAGACAGCGGCTCCCAGAGAGGCCTCTCGGCGTGTCTTCTTGTGCCCAGGAAAGAAATCTCCGTAGCCATTCTGCTGATCACCATTTTGAGGGGATGTGGTACTGTCGAGATTCCTCTTTACCGTATCATGGAGATGCTGAAAAACATGAAAAAGAGTGACTCATGTATACAACACCACGGATCCCTCTACTTCTGACGGTGACTCAAAACTAGGGTCTGCACCCCCTGGAGCGCTCTCCTGCCGATTCTGCTTGCCTAGTTTACGCTCTCCACTTCCCGGAACACACACCCATTTCCCCTCCAGGGCTGTCTTCCCCTTCTCCTTTCCTGTGGCCTTGCCTGAATCAGGACTAGCTCAGCTGTGGCTAAGCAACCCAGCTGCAGTCAGTGAGTCAGTCCCTGGACATATGCAGCTTTTAGTAGGACACAAGTCTGATGCGGCCTAGAGTCATCTAGTCTGAGGGTGTGCCTGATAATGGAGCCAGTGAGAAAGAGCCACACGATATATATACATTCTTGAGAACATTTGAGTCCCGGGGTCTAGGTTATGCCTGAGACCAGCCATCCCACTGGACTTTTCACTTACGGGAACCAATGAATTCCTCCTTACGTATAGGCTGGTTTAACTCGGATTTCTGCTGCTCTTGGCTAAAGGAGACCTGGCTGGTGTAGGTTGGACCTTGTCGGGGGCTCATCACACGCTCCAGGCTCCAGCTCAGCGCACAGCACTCTCACGCCCTCCGCAGTCTTTCCAGGTCCCCTGCCGGCTCCACCCTTCTCTCCAGGCCTGGCTGCTTCCTCATGTGCCTCACAGGTCCTCTGCCTGTGTCCCGCTCTCCTTCCCGCCAATCCTGAGCACCTGCCACCCCCTGAACCCAGTCACCAGCCCTCACAGACCCTACCGCTTCTGAAGACGACTGTTAATTCCAATACCGTCCTGTCTGCCTGGCATTGGTACTTACCTCCCATCTGCTCCTCAACTGCATTTGTTCAACTAACCTTATTGAGAGTCTACCATGTGTCAGGGACAAGTGCTGCAGGGATATCAAGACAAATGCGGTGGTCCCATGGGCTTCCAATCTTCTCGGACATAGCTACAGCATAAGATGAACACTCTATGCAAGCAGTAGAGCACCCTAAGAGCTCCAGGACAGGCGTTTCACAGAGAGAACATGACAGTGGAGTGGAGCAGACGAGTGGTGCTATCCTTCCGTGTTTCCCCAGCTCTGTTTCCAGCTGCCAGGACTCAACGCCGCCACCAACAGAGGCAGCAATGCTCAACCTCTGAACTCGGCTGCTCCTGTCCATGGTTACTTCCGTTACACCTTTTATCCTTCGTCCCCCATTCTCAATTCCACACCCCCACCAGCCCTAAGCATCTATTTGGTGCTATTTACAAAGTGCCAAATAACAGCTTTCAACATTATCGTTAAGTCGGTTTCAGAGAACAGCACAGGACACTCCGCGCTGCTATCTTCTGCTGCAGAGAAGGACCACAAAGACCCGCTACACCCGCTCTATGGGGCTGAATGCAGAAGGACCCGATCCCCAGGTGGCAGCGGGGCGCAGAGGGGGCCAAGGGCACCAGCTTGCAGCAAGAAACTACCTGTAGACACACATGCACAATGAGCAAGAAAATGAGGAGGATAATTTTATCAGTCTCTGACTTTCAATGATCCATTCCCTCTCCCTCAAGATTTTCTTATTTAACTGTTAAAGCTGACTGCACAGTGTTCTATAAATTCTGGCTAAGTACTTCTTTAAATAGATATTTGGATACTTAGCTCAGAAAAAGTTAGAAATGCTGAATAAACGGAACTGTAGGTCAGAGGTATAAGCAAAACAAACTCAAGAACACGGCCCCTATGTATAAAGGACACATATCTCAATAAATTTATGACAAATCCACAGCCAATATAATATTCAATGGTAAAAAGCTGAAAGCCTTCCCACTAATTCTGGAATAAGACAAGGATGCTCACTCTCACCTCTTCTATTCAACACAGTACTGGAAGTCCTAGCCACAGAGACTAGGCAAGAAAAAGAAATAAAAGGTATCCAGATTGGAAGAGGAAAGGTACAATTATCATTATATGCAGATGATAATACATATCGGTTCAGTTCAGTCGTGTCCGACTCTTTGCGACCCCATGAATCACAGCACGCCAGGCCTCCCTGTCCATCACCAACTCCCGGAGTTCACTCAAACTCATGTCCATCGAGTCGGTGATGCCATCCAGCCATCTCATTCTCTGTCGTCCCCTTCTCCTCCCGCCCCCTAAATACTTCACACAAAAAGTACTAGAACTGATAAACTGTGCAAGGTAGCAGGATACAAGATTAACATACATAAATCAGTTGCATTTCTTTATATCAACAATGAAATATCAGAAAGGGAATAAAAGAAAAACACCTTTTAAAATTTTTGCTAAGTCACTCAGTTGTGTTGGACTCTTTATGACCCCATGGACTTAAAGCCTGCCAGGCTCCTCTGTCCACAGAATGGTTCCCGGCAAGAATACTGGAGTGGGTTGCCATTTCCTTCTCCAGGGGATCTTCCCAACTCATGGATCAAACCCATGTCTCCTGAGTCTCCTGCACTGGTAGGTGGATTCTTTACCATTAAGCCACCTGGGAAGCCCCCAGAAGTCATAACAGAAAAGGAATGTTTAAAAAACAAACAAACACTTTCAAAAAAGTAAACCCCAAAATAAAACACTTAGGAATAACCCTGACAGAGGAGGTGAAAGACTTACATGATGGAAACTATAAAACATTAAAAAAGGGAACTGTTTCCTTCTAGGAGTTTTATGGTTTCAAGTCTTGCATTCAAGTTTTAATCCATTTTGAGATAACTTTTTGTGTATGGTGTGAGATAGAGGTCTAATTTCATTTTTTTGCATGTGGCCATAGAGTTTCCCCAGTATAATTTTTTTTTTAATTGGAAGCAAATTACTTTACAATATTGTGGTGGGTTTTGCCATACATTCACATGAATCAGCTATGGGTGCGCTATTTTTTGAAGAGATTATTGTTTCTGCAGCCTATGTTCTTTACCGTTTGTCATAAATTAATTGTCCATAAATCCCATTTATCATGGTGTATAATAATATTTTATTGAGGATGTTTGCACCTATATTTGTTAGAAATATTGGCCTGTAGTTTTCTTTCTTTTTTAATGTTGCCTTTATCTGCTTCTAGCACCAGGGTGATGCTGGCCTCATAAAACGAATTAGAAAACATTCCTCCTCTGCAATTTTTTGAGAAGGATATGAATTAAGTCTTCTTTGAATGTTTAGTAGATTTCACTTGTGAAACCATCTATTCCTAGACTTTTAGGGCGTTTTTTTATTACATTGATTTTTATTACATTTTTGATTAGCTTTTTTATTACATTTAATTCTCTGTATTGTAGTGATCACTGTAGTGATCATTGTAGTGATCTGTCTACTCAGATTTTCTTTCTTCATGATTCAACCTTGGAGGATTGTATGCTTCTAAGAATTTGTCCATTTCTTCTAGGTTTTCTAATTTGTGGACAAATAGTTGTTTATTATATTCTCTTATAATTTTTTGTATTTCTGTGGTATCTGTTAAAAAAAACTTCCCTGGTGACTCAGACAATAAAGAGTTTGCTTGCAAAAAAATAAAAAAGGAAACTGAAGATGACTGAAAGAAATGTAAAGTAATCCCATGCTCTTGGACTGAAAGAATTAACATAGTTCAAATGGCCATATGACCCAAAGCAATCTACAGATTTAATGCAATCCCTATCAAATTTCTTTGAGAAATTCTCAAAGAACTAGAATAATCCTAAAATTCATATGGAACCATAAAAGACCCAGAATTGTCAAAGCAAGCCTGAGGAAAAAGAGTAAAGCTGGAACCATAACCCTTTCAGACCTCAGATGATACTACAAAGCTACAGTAATCAAAACAGTGTGATACTGGCACAACAACAGACAAACGGATCAAAAAAACAGAACCAAAAGACCAGAAATAAACCCATACACCTATGATCAATTAATCTTTGACAAAGGAAGCAAGACTATACAAGGGGGAAAGGACAGTTTGTTCAGAAAGTAATGTTGGGAAAACTGGACAGCTGCATGTAAATCAATGAAGTCAGAACAAATCCTCTCACCATAAACAAAAATAAACTCAAAATGGTTTACAGACTGAAACATAAGACATGACACCATAAAACTCTCAGAACAGATCACAGGCAAAACATTCCTTGCTCTAAACTGTAACAATGTTTTCTTAGACCTCCCAAGGCCAAAGAAATATAAACCAAAAAACAAAGCAAAAAACCTCAAATAGGACCTAATGAAACTTACATGGTTTTACATAGCAAAGGAAACCACCGACAAAATGAAAAGACAATCTATAGAATGGGAGAAAATATTTGCAAACGATGCCACCCTCAAGGACTTAATTTCCAAAATATACAAATAGCTCATACAACACAACAACAAAAAAACCACAACAACTCAATCAAAAAATGGGCTGACCTATAAATATTTCTCCAAAACAGACACATGAACAGGCACATGAAAAGATGCTCAACATGGCTAATTATTAGAGAAATGCAAATCAAAACTACAATGAGGTAGCACTGCACGATGATCAAAATGGCCATCATTTAAAAGTCTAAATAACAAATGCTGTTGCTGTTGTCCTACACTGTTGGTGGGAATGTAAGTTGGTGCAGCAACTGTGAAGAACAGTATGGAGGTTTCTCAAAAAATTAAAAACAGAATTACCATATGATCCAGCAATCCCACTCCTGGTCACATATTCAAACAAAACTATAATTCAAAAAGATACATGCGCCCCTATGTTCACAGTAGCACTATGCACAACAGCCAAGTCCCGGAAACAACCTAAGCGCCCATCGACGAGTGAATGGGGTAAGGATGATGTGGTGCATGTATACGGGGGAGTACTGCTCAGCCACAGAGGAGAAGGAGACAGTGCCACTGGCAGCAACATGGCTGAGGTTATCACACCAAACAAAGCAAGTCAGAAAGAGAAAGCCAAACACCATGTGCTGTTGTTTACATGCGGAACCTAAACATCCCCTGGAGAAGAAGGAAATGGCAACCCACTCCAGTGATCTTGCCAGGAAACCCCATGGACAGAGGAGCCTGGCAGCTACAGTCCGTGCAGTTGCAGAGAGTTGGACACGACTGAGAGACTAAACAACAACAGCAGCAAAATATGACATAAATGAACCTGTCTGTGAAACAGAAACAGAATCGCAGACTGAGAACAGACTGGTGGCTGCTAAGAGGGACGGGGTTGAAAGAGGACTGACATGGGAGGCTGGGGTGAGCACGTGTAAGTTTTTATATACAGAATGAATAAACAAGGCCCTACTGTACAGCACAGAGATCTATATTTAATATCCTATGATAAACCATAATAGAAAAGAATACAAAACACAAGTGTGTATATACATATATATAAGAATATAACTGAATCACTTTGCTTATAGCAGTAATTAACACAACACTGTAAATCAACTATACTTCAATTATAAAAAAAATACTAAGAATACAGCCCCTACAACATAAGGACATGTGCTTTATTTTCATGTAGGTTTTTCTGCTTCTTGCTGCCACCTAGGGGTAAGAGGGGGGAAACGGAACCACGATCCTAAAATGGACCCTTCATAAGATCCATTGTTTTAAAAGTTTCCTTTGGGGAAAGTAAAATTTATACCCATTTAATTAGTCAAAAGGAAATAAAAATGAATTGCTAATATTGAGGGGTTTTGTTTTATTTTTTACTGAAGCATAATTGTTTTACAGAATTTTCTTGTATTCTGTCAAAACTCAACCAGAATCAGCCATATACATACATCTATCCCCTCCCTTTTGAACTTTTCTCCCATCTCCCTCCCCATCCCACCCCTCTAGGTTGATACAGAGCCTCTGTTTGAGTTTCTTTGTTCAGTTCAGTCGCTCAGTTGTGTCTGACTCTTTGTGACCCCATGAACCACAGCTCGCCAGGCCTCCCTGTCCATCACCAAAACCCAGAGTTCACTCAAACTCATGTTTGCATTGGGTCAGTGATGTCCTCCAACCATCTCATCCTCTGTCATCCCCTTCTCCTCCCGTCCTCAATCTTTCCCAGTGTCAGGGTCTTTTCTAATGAGTCAGTTCTTTGCATCAGGTGACCCAAGTACTGGAGTTTCAGCTTCAGTATCGGTCCTTCCAATGAACACCCAGCACTGATCCCCTTTAGGATGGACTGGTTGGATCTCCTTGCAGTCCAAGGGACTCTCAAGAGTCTCCTCCAGCACCACAGTTCAAAAGCATCAATTCTTTGGTGTTCAGCTTTCTTTACACTCCAACTCTCACATCTATATATACTACTGGAAAAATCATAGCTTTGACTAGATGGACATTTGTCAGCAATGTAATGTCTCTGCTTTTTAATATGCTGTCTTTTATGTCTAATATGTGACCAAAAGGTTGGTCACAACTTTTCTTCCAAGGAGCAAGTGTCTTTTAATTTCATGGCAGCAGTCACCATCTGCAGTGATTATGGAACCTAAAAAAATAAAGTCTGACACTGTTTCCACTGTTTCCCCATCTATTTGCCATGAAGTGATGGGACCGGATGCCATGATCTTCGTTTTCTGAATATTGAGCTTTAAGCCAACTTTTTCACTCTCCTCTTTCACTTTCATCAAGAGGCTCTTTAGTTCTTCTTCGCTTTCTGCCATAAGGGTGGTGTCATCTGCATATCTGAGGTTATTGATATTTCTCCCAGCAATCTTGATTCCAGCTTGTGCTTCATCCAGTCCAGCGTTTCTCACGATGTACTCTGCATATAAGTTAAATAAACAGGGTGACAATATACAGCCTTGACGTACTCCTTTTCCTATTTGGAACCAGTCTGTTGTTTCATGTCCAGTTCTAACTATTGCTTCCTGACCTGCATACAGGTTTCTCAGGAGGCAGGTAAGAAGGTCTGGTATTCCCATCTCTTTAAGAATTTCCACAGTTTGTTGTGATCCACACAGTCAAAGGCTTTGGTATAGTCAATAAAGCAGAAATATATGTTTTTCTGGAACTCTCTTGCTTTTTTGATGATCCAACAGATGTTGGCAATTTGATCTCTGGTTTGTCTGCCTTCTGTAAATCCAGCTTGAACATCTGGAAGTTCATGGTTCATGTATTGCTGAAGCCTTCCTTGGAGAATTTTGTGCATTCCTTTACTAGTGTGTGAGATGAGTGCAATTGTGTAGTAGTTTGGACAAGCTTTGGCATTGCCTTTCTTTGAGATTGGAATGAAAACTGAGCTTTTCCAGTCCTGTGGCCACTGCTGAGTTTTCCAAATGTGCTGGCATATTGAGTGCAGTACTTTCACAGCATCATCTTTCAGGATTTGAAATAACTCAACTGGAATTCCATCACCTCCACTAGCTTTGTTCATAGTGATACTTTCTAAGGTCCACTTGACTTTGCATTCCAGGACGTCTGGCGCTAGGTGAATGATCACACCATCATGAGTTTCTTAACCATACAGCAAATTCCTGATGGCTCTCTATTTTACATATGGTAATGCAAGTTTCCATGTGACTCCTTCCATACATCTCACCCTCTCCCCCCTCCCATGTCGTAAGTCCATTCTCTGTTTCTCCACTGCTGCTCTGTAAGTAAATTCTTCAGCACCATTTTTCTAGATTCCACATATATGCATTAGAATTAGGTATTTATCTTTCTCTAATTTACTTCATGGGGTCACAAAGAGTCGGACATGACTGAGCGACTGAACTGAACTGACTTCACTCTGTATAACAGGTTCTAGGTTTATCCACCTCCCGAGAACTGACTCGAAGGCGCTTCTTTTTATGACTGAGTAATATTGTGCATACACTGAATATGTTCCACAGCTTCTTTACCCACTCACCTGTTGCTGGACATCTAGGCTGCTTCCATGCTCTAGCTACTGTAAATAGTGTTTCAGTGAACAACGGGATGCATGTGTCTCTTTCAGTTCTGGTTTCCTCAGGGTGTGTGCCTAGGAGTGGGATTGCTGGGTCATACGGTGGTTTTATTCCTAGTTTTTTAAGGAATCTCCGTACCATCTTCCATAGTGGCTGTTTCAATTTACATTCCCACCAGGGATTTTTAATTTTATTATATTCTTTCTGGAAAATCATGTGTTCCTCAGTGTCAGGTTTGGGCTGTCTGTAACCTGGGAGCTAAGCTGAGTTTTCCATTTTCCTAAGCGGGGGAGATGGATACCTAAAAGGTCAACGCACTTGATGAGTCAGCTGGTTGTCTCTGACTAGGAAAAGAATCCTTCTTTGCCCTAACAGTTATAAAAGCTACCACTCCCTCTTTCAATATCCACATGCAAACAAGTTGCGAACAACTTAATTTTGCAATACCAATTGCTTTTAGCCAAAGGAAACACCAGGTCATTTTCTCATCTGCTCACAAAATTTAGCTGGAGTGCTGTTGGCAGGTTTGGGAAGTGTGGAATGTGGTGGCTCTGGCAGAGCTTTAAGTCTTGAGCATTTGCAGGAGTGTAGGGGATTGCAAAAGAAAGCAAAGAAATGGGGAAACGGTCTGAACAGATTATACATTATTTAAGAACAAAGCACACGAAACTGGCTTGCCCTCAGCTATCTGGTACTCCTGGGCAGTCTGCTCAGAGGGTCCTAGGGTAACTGACAAATAGTCTCCCCATGCACAGGGTTTCTGGGGGATTCGGTTCTGGCATAATGTGATCTGGTGCTCATTTCCTTCACGCAGAGGTTTTGTTGAATACTGCATGTTTTGACGGTAAACTGGAGGCCCTGCGATGCTCACCCAGTCAGTCATGACCCCCACCCTCGCCTATGCCACCCATCATCTTCTATTTGGGAGAGGGGCCCCCAGATTATCAACGCTGAGTCAAGCTGGAGCTGCCATACCTTATGAACAAAAGATCAGTATCCTGTGTCCCACCCGTTAGCTTTATAGGAGAGTCCCTCACCTCGTCCCTGCTTGCTCCCTCTTCCACCACCTACCAATGGAGTCTCAGCTGCTCTGTGGTACGACTCCTCCACATGAACGTTCTTCTGCTCTGAGTTAACCAACAGCTGTGGCTGTTAAGACCGGGTGTGGCTCTTATCAATGTTCCGTGCGCACTGCCAGTCACCCGGGACAGCCACCAGTGCTTCCTGCCTCTTCTCACTGGACATTCACTTTCCTCCTCCCCCTCTGCTGTCATCCTCTTGTCAGCCAAATGCCACCGCCTCCATCCCTGAGAGCCAGCCAGTGTTTTGGTTCACCACCTGGGAAACGACTCAGTGTTGAATGGGAGGACTTGGGAGGACTGCCTTCTCAGAGACTGGCAATGATCTTCATGCTATTAAACAGTTTAACACTGTGTCTTTCCTTCCCTGCCCACTCGCTCTTCTATCATCTGCCACATAATGATTCCCTTCATTCATTCATTCATTTGGTTGCACCGAGAACTATGTGGGATCTTAGTTCCCTGAACAGGGATGGAACCCTCATCCCCTGCTTTGGAAGGCAGAGTCTTAAACCACTGGACCACCGAGGAAGTCCCTATTCCCTCCATCTGTTAGGGGAAACACACTGATTGAAACCGCCCACCCTGGCCAGGCACCAAAGTAACTATTTGAATGAGTTATTTTACAACAGGTCTTAGTAAGGAACACGAAACTAAACAGCCACCACCAACCAGAAGAGTTTGAGAAAGGTCAAAAGGAGATGCCACCAGTCCTACCACCTCCCAGAATCCTTCTTGCTGACTTCCATGTTGGCTGAGTAATGCATGTGCCACCAGGAAGGATCTTGAGTCAAGAGAAATTGGCCCAAGAAATCCCATCGCCATAAAACCTGAGACTGTGAGCCACGTTGCAGAATAGTCCCCCTGGATTCCTTTAGTCTCCTGCTCTCCGCCTGGGCGCCCCTTTCAATGAGGTCTCTTGCTTAGTCAGCTCATATGTCTCTTTGGACAATTCATTTCTGAGTGTTAGACAAAAGTCCACTCTTAGACCCTGGAAGGGGTTCCCCTTCCTGCAATGAAGGGTGACTCTGGCAGACTGTTCTTTGTGACTGACATCCTAACCATTCGGGGTACTGAGGGACCAACCTGCTTCCTCACTGATGGACCAGACCCAGCGGCTGCAACTCGGACCCTTTTGTCTCTGGTCTCCCGACGTGGACGACTGGCCAGAGTGCCCTGACCCGGTAAGGAACAAAAGACTTTACTGACTTCTTTCCCCGTCCGTCTCTCTTTCCTCTCCTTAACCCTTCCTAGCCTACCCTTTTTTTAAAGTCCCCCAGTCCTGGACGCAGGAGTCTGGTCAAACGGCCTCAGTCTGAGCTGAGGGCTGGAGCTTGATCATCTCTGGTTGGCAGAGAGAGAGAATTCTGGTTCTGTTCTGGTTTCTGGTAGGGCCGAGGTCCAGTCCTCCCTTCCCTGGGAGCTCAGGGTAAAGTCCGTAATGCCTGGGTGTCTGCAGGTGGCAGGAGACATCTGTAAGGTCATCCCTGTAGTCCACCTTCCCCCCGGCTCCTTCCTTCTCTTCTTTCAACCTGGCCTCCTTCCCTCCCTTTGAAATCTTTGAAGACTGGAGATACTTCCATTTACTCTGTTCGTACTTGTCTCTATAGGCGGTTTTCTGAGACTGTAATCTTGCATTTAAAGGAGTGTCTGACTGGGACTACCGGGCCTGTGTGTGTTTTATGCTTTGTGTTCTGGATTGTGATTGTGACAGCCATTTTGGTTTTTGTGGCCACCATTTTGTTTAGACTTCAGAGAAAGTTGGTTTAGGTAAAAGTGTGAAAAAGTGGTTCCAAAGTTGGTTTGTTTTGCATAAACAGTAAGAGCAAGCTTGGTTAAAAGACCTTTCAGAATTGTGACCCTGAGGGGGAACAAGTTCTAGTAGAGCTTGACTGTCTCTCCCTGTGCCTCAAAACCAGGCTCTCAGGAACACTGGATCTAGATGATCTCTAACACCTGAGACTGAGGGGACGACAGGAAGAAGCCCTTAAAATTCTGTTTATTCCAACTGTCATTATAAACTAGTGAATTTGATATTAGAACATTTGATTCATAACTAAGCTTAGAAAATGAAGTTAGATTTCACGTTGTGTCTGTCCAGACATGTGTATGTCTCTGTATATGTCTTTGGTTAATATTGTTGAGATTAATTTGTAAATGAGCTCTACTTAATTGGTTTAAGGCAAAGTAAGCACGAACAAACCAAACAATTCTAAATTAAGCTAAATAAATTTCAGGTCCCTATGAACTGGGAAATAGCCAGTGTTAACCTGATACCTGGTGACACAGACATGTCTTTGGAGCCATCAATGAGCAGCACACTCCTGCTGTGCCTGGGTCACTAGAGGCCAGATACGACCGCATTCTGTTTCTTACAAAGCTGTCAGCAACAACAGGAACTTAACGTGGAAAAACTTCTAAGGAAAATAAACGTGTTTTCAGTAAAAGAAGCTGTGAGAAATGAGTAAGTACTGAAATGAGTAAGTTATGCATGATCAGGAGTTTCTAAAATTGGATTACAATTAGTTGGGTAAATGATTTTGTTAGGAATGACACTGTCATAGAACCACCTAGGTCCAAGATGTCAGAGTCAACTTTTACTAGACCTTGAGCCTCACTATACATCCATTGTGACAGATCATACAGTAAGCCAAGTGACACACCCCACCAGCACTGGCTAAATCTGAGTGTTCTAAACTCTTTTGATTTTTTTTGACAAAACATCCTATATCAAATTCTACTGAAGTTCTTTTGACCTTAGTTACCTTTAAGATGCTTCAAAGGGGCCCCGAAACATCCCAAAGAGAGATATTAAACTAATTATGTTCATTTGGTTGGTTACATTATATGGAAATATTATCAAATGAGTAATAAATGTTCTCAGGTTACACTGTAAGATAAATATTACTAATATAGATATTCTAGAGGTTATATGGGCTTCCCTGGTGGCTCAGAGGTTAAAGTGTCTGCCACCAATGCGGGAGACCCGGGTTCGATCCCTGGGTCGGGAAGATCCCCTGGAGAAGGAAATGGTAACCCACTCCAGTATTCTTGCCTGGAGAATCCCACGGAAGGAGAAGCCTGGTAGGCTACAATCCACGGGGTCGCAAAGAGTCGGACACGACTGAGCGACTGAACAGAACAGAGGTTATATGGAGTTCTTAGAAATCTGATATATCCTGGTAAAATGTTATCAGTCATAATTCTTTGAAGGACTATCTCCAACCCAGATGAAAGGACCCTTGTCAGGGCCCCGGCAATGGACTGGTCTATAGTGAGAATGGCTGACCTCAAAATCATCTTAAAATGACTCTCAAAGGCAAAACTATACTCACATCAGGACGAGAAGACGACGACATCAGAGAGAAACAGTTTGCCCAAGGTCCTTGATGTGACTCGTATGATCATTTATGTTTTCCTGATGTCTTGGACTTTTGTGTGTGAATCAATTTTTTTTCTATTGTAGGCATGATCCAATGCTATCTTTACAAATCAATCCAATTGTTGGGTTTATGGGCAATTACCTATATCTAGTAGTTCTGGGTTACCTTGGTGGATTTCTCCCCTCCAAACCTCTAACTGGATGACTTTTAGCAAAGTTCAGCTCTGTTCTGTCTGCTCTTGATATTACTAGATGGGATACCCTCACCTGGCCAATTAATAATGCCTGCTATGATCGTGGCCATAAATATGAGTTTTCTTCTATTACTCAAGCTTAATCAGAGCAACAAGCAAAGTTTCAGCCAAGGAATAAAATCTCCCACAATTATGGGATGGATTTATGAAGATAACACCAGGCTATGGTAATTTAAGTTTAAAGTCTCCTCTATGTTGGGAACAATTAAATCATACAAAGGAATCAGTATAGTAACACCAGGACACTGGGCTATCTGCCTTATAGACAGTGAAGTGAAAGGAAAAGGAGAAAAGGAAAGATATTCCCATTTGAATGCAGAGTTCCAAAGAACTGCACAGAAAGGTAAGAAAGCCTTCCTTAGTGACCAACGGAATGAAATAGAGGAAAACAGTACCATGGGAAAGATGAGCTCTCGTCAAGAAAATCAGAGACACCAAGGGAACATTTCTTTCAAAATGGGAAAAGTAAAGGACAGAAACGGTATGGACCTAACAGAAACAGAAGAGATTAAGAAGAAGTGGCAAGAATACACAGAAGAACTGTACAAAAAATATCGTCACGACCCAGATAACCATGATGGCGTGATCACTCACCTAGAGCCAGACATCCTAGAATGTGAAGTCAAGTGGGCCTTAGGAAGCATCACTACGAACAAAGCTAGTGGAGGTGATGGAATTCCAGTTGAACTATTTCAAATACTAAAAGATGATGCTGTGAAAGTGCTGCACTCAACATGTCAGCAAACTGGGAAAACTCAGCAGTGGCCACAGAACTAAAAAAGGTCAGAAGGTCAGTTTTCATTTCAATCCCAAAGGGCAATGCCAAAGAATGTTCAAACTACTGCACAACTGCACTCATCTCACACACTAGCAAAGTAACGCTCAAAATTCTCCAAGTTAGGCTTCAACAGTGCGTGAATTGTGAACTTCTAGATGTTCAAGCTGGATTTACAGAAGGCAGAGGAATCAGAGATCAAATTGCCAACATCCATGGATCATCTAAAAAGCAAGAGTTCCAGAAAAACATCTACTTCTGCTTTATTGACTACGCCAAAGCCTTTGACTGCGTGAATCACAACAAACTGAGGGGAAATTCTTAAAGAGATGGAAATACCAGGCCATCTCACCTGCCTCCTGAGAAATCTGCATGCAGGTCAAGAAGTAACAGTTTGAACTGGACATGGAACAACAGACTGGTTCCACATAGGGAAAGGAGTACGTCAAGGCTGTATATTGTCACTCTGCTTATTTAACTTATATGCAAAGTATATCATGAGAAATGCCGGGCTGGATGAAGCACAAGGTGGAATCAAGATTGCCGGGAGAAATATCAATAACCTCAAATACGCAGATGACCCCACCCTTAAGGCAGAAAGCAAAGAAGAACTAAAGAGCCTCGTGATAAAAGTGAAAGAGGAGTGTGAAAAAGTTGGCTTAAAAAACATTCAAAAAACAAAGATCATGGCATCTGGTCCCATCACTTCATGGCAAACAGATGGGGAAACAGTGACAGATTTTATTTTGGGGGGCTCCAAAATTACTGCAGATGGTGACTGCAGCCATGAAGTTAAAAGACACTTGCTCCATCGAAGAAAAGCTATGACCAACCTAGACAGCATACTATAAAGCAGAGACATTACTTTGCCAACAAAGGTTCATCTAGTCAAAGCTATGGTTTTTCCAGTAGTCATGTATGGATGTGAGAGTTGGACTATAAAGAAAGCTGACAGCCGAAGAATTGATGCCTTTGAAGTGTGGTTTGGAGAAGACTCCTGAGAGTCCCTTGGACTGCAAGGAGATCCAACCAGTCCATCCTAAAGTAAATCAGTCCTGAATGTTCATTGGAAGGACTGATGCTGAAGCTGAAGCTCCAATACTTTGGCCACCTGATGCAAAGAACTGATTCAGTGGAAAAGACCCTGATGCTGGGAAAGATTGAAGGCAGGAGAAGGGGACAACAGAGGATGAGATGGTTGGATGGCATCACTGACTTGAAGGACACGAGTTTGAGCAAGCTTCGGGAGTTGGTGATGGACAGGTAAGCCTGGCCTGCTGCAGTCCATGGGGTCACGAAGAGTCAGACACGACTGAGCGACTGAGCTGAAGTTCAGGAGGAACCAGGTGTTATCATGACAACAGAGGGAGATAGCCTCCCGGGCTCATTTACCAAGATCCTACCAGGTGCCACATAATGCCCTTTACAGGCTGTGCACAAGATTATGGTGAATTCAGATATTTGGTAGGTTTTTACTCTACTCCAGGCAGAACACTAGGCACTGGAGATAAACAGATAAACAAGACATGAGACCTGCTAGGCAGCCCGGTGCTTAAGACTGCAGGCTTCCACTGCAGGGAGCATAAGTTCCAACCCAGTTGAGGAAATTTAAGTTTTTGCACGCGGTCAAAAATTAAATAATTAAAAATAAATAAAACATTCACTTAAAAAAAAGAGATAAATAAGACATAGTTCCTGATCCACCCCTGGAATCTGATGGAGAATCAATGAAGTATTACGGGAGGAGAGAAGAGAACAGTGTGGGAATGGCATGGTAGACTTCTCAGAGAAAGGGATGACTGAGTTAGGTATTAAATAAGCAGAGAAGGCATCCAGAAGAGGGGGGAAGGCACTTCGGCTGAGAGGCAAAGGCAAAAACATACAAATAAGCATGGAATGGCGGCAGATGGAGGGAAGCAAGCAGAACAAAATGAGCTGTTTAGCGTTGATGAAGTGTAAACGGCACGACAGGGAGTGTTGAGAGGCTGGAACGGACTGTGACTGTCCCCAAATGTGATTTAGTGGAAAATGTTAAAGAAATACACACAACTAGAGAGAACAGTGCAATGAATGCCAATATGCCATCCCTCACCTGAAACAATCATTAGGATTTGGTCCTTGTGTTTCAATTCTATCTCCTTATCCTCCCCCTTCTACCCCCTCCCCCAACTAGGTAATTCAAAAAACAAATCCTAGACATAGCATCATTTAATCCACAAATACTTCAGTATGTATCTCTAAAAAGTAAGAACTCTTAAACATACAAGCATGTGTATAACATCACAATACCATTCACAACTAAAACATTAATTTTTAAAAATTTATTAGTTTTTACTTTTTATTTAAAGGACAGTAAATGATTTTAAATAGCCAAAACATTTTAACAATCATTTGGGACTTTTAAAATCTTATTCTGCTAAAAAATTTTTTTCAAATTGTATTTTACAACTTTTTTTTTCTTCCCTGAGGTGAGCAGACATCTAATTTATTATGTCTCTGCCTTATCCTAAATAATTTTTTTATCATCACCACCTTAAACTCATGAGGATGTCTACTATCAAAAAGCCAGAAAGTAACAAGTACTGGCAAGAACACAGAGAAATTGGAACCCTTGTGCATGTAAAATGGTGGGGATGTAAAAATGGTGTACCCACTATGGAAACAATACAGTGGCTCCTAAAAAACAAGATTTACTGTATTAGGAAGCAATTTCTTGTCTAGAATAATTCCATTTCCCAAAGAACTGAAACCAAGGATTTGTATACCCATGCTCATAGTAGCATAATCCACAACAGCCAAAAAGTAGAAGCAACCCAAGCGTCCATCAATGGACGAATGGATAAAATAAAACATGGTATACCCACACGAGCCTGGAAAAGGAAGGAAATGTGGACATAGGTGACAACATGGATGGACCCCAAATACCCTGTAAATGAAATAAGCCACAAAAGGACAAAACAAACACTCTATGATTCTCCTCATACGAGATACCCGAAGCAGTCACATTCATTAAAGACAGAAAGTAGAATGGTGCTTGCCAGAAGTGGAGAGAGGAAGAAATGCAAGTTACCGTTTAATGGGTATAGTGTTTTCAGTTTTGTAAGATGAAAAAGTTCTGAAGATGGAGGGTGGTGTGGTTGTAACTGTGAACTTCATGCCACTGAACTGTACACTTGAAAATGGTTAGGATGGCAAATTTTTATGTCATATGTCTTTTACCACAATTTAAAATTAACTCTTTATTATTATCCTATATCCCATCAGTGTTCTCATTTTCCTGTCTCATCAATACCTTTTGCAAACAAAACAAAAACAAAATTGACCATAATAAATTATGGAAAATTTCAAATATACACTACAGGAGGAAGATACAATGACCTCTACGTACCTACTGCCCAAGTGAAACAACACATAGCCCAGCTTCTCTTATTCATACCCTACCCATGCTCCTTGGGCTAACCGAGGAATCGCATAATTAATTTCTCCTTAAATACTTCAGCATGTATAGATAAAATATAAATGCTCTTTAAATTACAATCATGGGGACTCCCCTAGTGGTACAGTGGCTAAGACTCCAAGCTCCCAATGAAGGGGGCACAGGTTCCATCCCTGGTGAGGGAACCAGATCCCACACACTGCAACTAAAGATCAAAGATCCTAAGTGCTGCAACTGAGATCTGGCATAGCCAAATACATAAATTAAATCAATCAGTATTTTTTTTAAAAAAAGGGTGAGCCTTCAGGTCTTAAAAGAAAACAAAAGACAATCACCAAAGAAGTACTTTAAAAATATGAACTAAAAATGTCAGTAGTAATAATAGGGGATTCCCCTGGTCCGTGGTTAAGACTCCGCCTTGCAATGCAAGGCACACTGATTTGATCCCTGGTCTGGGAAGATCCCACATGTCTCAGAGCAACTGAACCCTTAAGCTACACCTATTGAGCCTGTGCTCTGGAGCCCTTGAGCTGCAACCACTGAGCCCACGTGCCCTAGTCTGTGCTCTGCAACCACAGAAGCCATGCGGTGAGAAGCCCTAGCATTGCAACTGGAGAAAGCCAATGTGCAGCAAGAAAGATACAGCACAGTCAAGAATAAACAAATATTAAAAAAAAACTTAAAGACATTGTAGAAACGTGATTAGGGATAATCAAGTTTACAGAGGGAGAACCAGAGACAAAGCAGGTTAGTGGCTGCCTGGGATGGAAAGGGAGTGGGGGGCTCGATGGCTAAGGGGTGCCAGGCTTCTGTCTGCAGTGATAACATGTTCTCCAGTTGACTGTGCCGATGGTCACACTTAGGCACGATTAATCACTGTGAGTATACTAAAAATTACTGAATTGTACACTTTAAATGGATGCTATGTAAATTATGTCTCAATAAATTTTGTTTTTAAAAAGCAGAGGAAAAGAAACTGCTTGATAGCCAGAGAGGGTCAAAGGAGGGTTATTTTAGAGTAATACTTGAGCTCCCTTAAAGAACAGCAGATAATCAATCACTTATTGATTAAGTGATTAATCATTAAGACTAGATCTCTCTGATACCCTCTGGAACCCTGTTCTAAGAATTCAATCAGGTATAGGAATATGAATATGAAAAAGGTATCATGATATCCTTTTCTTTCCTCAGCTTTTTGTGAAGCCTCATCTCAGACAACCATTTTGCCTTCTTGCATTTCTTTTTCTTTGGAATGATTTTGGTCACTGCCTCCTGCATAATGTTACTAATCTCCCTCCACAGTTCTTTGGGCACTCTGTCTCTACCAGATCTAATCCCTTGGGTCTATTCATCACTTTCACTGTATAATCATAAGGGGTTTAATTCGGGTCATACCCGAATGGTCTACTGGTTTCCCCTACTTTCTTCGATTTAAGCCTGAATTTTGCAATAAGCAGTTGATGATCTGAGCCATCAGATCCAGGTGCTGTTTTTGCTGACTGTATAGAGCTTCTTCATCTCTGACTGCAAAAAATGTAATAAATATGATTTCGGTGTTGACCATCTGGTGACATCCATGTGCAGAGCCATCTCTTCTGTTGTTGGAAAAAGGGGTTTGCTATGACCAGTGTGTTCTCTTGACAAAACTCTGTTTGCATTTGCCCTGCTTCATTTTGCACTCCAAGGCAAAATGAGAGAAGCAAAAGGCAAAACAAGGAGAAAAGAAGCAAAAGGGAAGGGTGAAAGGGAAAGATACACTGAACTGAATACAGAGTTCCGGAGGTACTCTGATAGGAAAGCCTTCTAAAAAACAATGCAAAGAAATAAGAGGAAAACAACAGAAAGGGAAAGACTACAGATTGCTGCATGAAAACTGGAGATATCAAGGGAACATTTTATGCAAGGATGGGCATGATAAAGGACAGAAATAGTAAGGACCTAACAGAAGCAGAAGAGATTAAGAAGAGGTGGCAAGAATATACAGGAGAACTATACTAAAAAGGTCTAAATAACTGGGATAACCACAATGGTGTCATCACTCACCTAGAGCCAGACATCCTGGAATGCGAAGTCAAGTAGGCCTTAGGAAGAAGCATCACTATGAATAAAGTTAGTGGAGGTGATGGAATTCCATCTGAGCTATTTCAAATCCTAAAAGATGATGATGTGAAAGTGCTACACTCAACATGTCAGCAAATATGGAAAACTCAGCAGTGGCCCCAGAACTAGAAAAGGTCAGAAGGTCAGTTTTCATTCCAATCCTAAAGTGTGTCAAGGTTGTATATTGTCACCTTGGTTATTTAACATATGCAGAGTGCAAAATGTTGGGCTGGATAAACACAAGTTGGAATCAAGATTGCAGGAGAAATATCAACAACCTCAGATACGCAGATGATACCACTCTAATGGCAGAAAGCAAAGAGCAACTACAGAACCTCCTGATGAGGGCAAAAGAGGAGAGTGAAAAAGTTGGCTTAAACCTCAGCATTAAAAAAACTAAGATCATGGCATCCAGTCCGATCACCTCATGACAAATAAAAAAGGAAAAAGTAGAAGCAGTGACAGACTTTATTTTTTGGGCTCCAAGATCACTGCAGACAGTGACTGCAGCCATGAAATTAGAAGACAGTTGCTCCTTGGAAGGAGAACATGACCAACCTGGACAGCACATTAAAAAGCAGAGGCATCACTTTGCCAAAGACGGTCTGTCTAGTCAAGGCTATGGTTTTCCAGTAGTCATGTAGGGATGTGAGTGTTGGACCACAAAGAAGGCCGAACACCAAAGATGCTTTTGAACTGTGGTGCTGGAGAAGACTCTTGAGAGTCCCTTGGACTGCAAGGAGATCCAACCAGTCCATTCTGAAGTAATCGACCGTGACTATTCATTGGAGGACTGACGCTGAAGCTCCAATACTTTGGCCACCTGATGCAAGAGCCAACTCATGGGAAAAGACCCCAAAGCTGGGAAAGACTGAAGGCAGAAGGTAAAGGGGGTGGCGCAAGTTGAGGTTAGATAGCATCACCAACTCAAAGCATATGAACCTGAGTAAACTCCAAGAGACAGTGAAGGATGGGGAGCCTGGCATGCTCAGTACACGGGATGGCAAGGGGCTGGGCAACAATCATGACAACTACTAATAGTACAAACACCACGAGTGTCCCATCTGTGGGGGAACTCTGACTTAATCAGGAGCTCAGGGCGTCCCTGGGGGTCTAACGGTTGGGAATCCGCCTGCCAATGCAGGGGACATGCGTTTTATCCCTGGTTCGGGAAGAGTCGACATGCCGAAGAGCAAGGTGGCCTGTACACCACAGCTATGAGCCCCCGCTGTAGAGCCTGTCTGCAACAAGGGAAGGCACCACAATGAAAAGCCTGCTCACCACAACCAGACAGTAGCCCGTGCGAAGAAGCAAAGACCCACAACAGCCAACAATAAATAAATAAACTTAGAAAACTTTAAAAAATAAATCAATGCTATGCCCTTAGCCAAGCCCTCCACCTGAGTTCTCACCCAGTTTGGCCTTTCAGTGAGATCTTGGCTCATTCAATTACCATCTTATTCTCTATTTGCTATTCATTTCCCTCCTTACCAGTTCCTTCCTCCTCTAAGTACTGACAAATGCTGAGCACCTCCAATCTTTTAAACTCCATCCTGCTCTACACACCATTGAGCACAGTGCTAAGCGCACAGGGAGGCTGCTTAACTGCTGTATGCTCACAGGCAAACGATTAAACACCCAGAGCAGCTCTGGTTCCTCGTGTAAGAACAGGGGCAGGAGGGAGCACTGAGAAGAGTCACTTCTGGGGGAGAGGAGGCACTGTGAGGAGCGCCACTGCCCCTCACTGAGCCTCTTCAAACACCAGTCTCTATTCTGCCATACTCACCAAGGTGACCGCCTGCTTCTTAAATCCAAGCAACACTTTTCAAACTGTGTTTACTTGACCTTTTTGAGGCACTGAGCTCCGAGCGTCGCTAAACTTCTTCCTTCCTTAAGGCCCATGCACCCACTCTGGACCTGCGCCTGCTCCAAGGCCACTCTGTGCAGCTGCTCCAGCTCATGCCTGCCCCTTCAGTGATGGCAACCGCAGGACGCGCATCCCTCTGCACTGTTCTCGTCTCCCCAGGAAACCCCATCCACAGCCCGACCAGATGACACAGAGCAAGCATGCAAATATGGACCGAGTGAACGTTCCCCACACCACCCTCTTTCTGACCAGCCCTCTGTCCTGCGCCCCACGTAACTGGAAACTGGTCATGTCCTCGTGGAAATCAGACAGGACACCCTCCAAGGTCGCCTCTGCCTCTCTCCCCAGCTCAGCCCCTTCTGTTCTTGCTCCCTGACTCGGTGCATGGCTTAAATCTTGTCCTATCAGATGATTAGGGCGGGATTTCTGTTTACTGTATCTTCTCAAGCACTCTCTAGTGAGATTCCTCCATGCCACCTCCATCTTAGTTTTTTTATTTTTCATCCTAGATCACTGAAGTAACTTTATGCTGATCTGTTTCTGTTCTCCTTCTGTTCTAACCCACTCTTTATACTTTCAACATGAGCTCTAATAAACACGTATTTTAACCATTTAAAATTAGTTACTTCCCTATCACTTACACATGAAGTTCCAACTCCTTAAGCTAGCATGTACAGGCCTGTTTGATCTGATCGCAGTAAACTTCTCTGTTCAATCTCCTGCTAGTACTTTGAAGCCTGGACGTAAACTGAACTCCTTTCAGGACTGAGAATGTATCTCTGGCCTGGGAACCTCCGGACATTTAGCTCAGACATCAACTCCTCGACAGTATGTTTTCATTTCCCCCAAACTTGGCCAAGTTCCTTACGATACCCCTTAGCGCTCTGACGAAACTCTGGACTTACATTCCGTGACCAGCCATACTGTAAACACTCACTGATTTTTTTCTCTACATCTCCCTCCACCCATGAAGGGCAAGAGCCCTGCCCTTTTCATCTCCAGTACCGAATCCAACGCTCAGCAAGTTATAGGTACCCAATGGACATTTCCAGAAGGAACCCACCCACCTTCCCCATCACTTCCTTTCACAGTCTTACTCTACTGGTTCTTTAGCCCCATGGATATTTGCCCTTCAGTTTCGTGGGCTCTCTGCCCAATAGTGGACAGTACTAGTTCTGCAGTATGAGTTCACTTAATCCCCACAACTACCTATGTTATGGATTTAGTGTGAATGGAAAGTGAGTGCTGAACCAGGATTTAAACACAGATCTATCTGATTTAAAACTTAACCTCAAAACTTAATGTACACCCATGGCTGATTCATGTAAATGTATGGCAAAACCACTACAATATTGTGAAGTAATTAGCCTCCAATTAAAATTATTTAAAAAAACCACTTAATGTCTTATCAATCCTCTTCTTTCCTGCTCTTCTTAGAGGGAAACATCTCACCTTGCAAAGATTAACTTCCTTCAGCTGCACCTTCTTATTTTCTCTGAACCTGCCTCATCTGAGACTTTCTCCCTTCAAATTCTTCCCCTTTCCATCTCAGGAAAAATTTAATGTTGTTGTTTAGTTGCTAAGTCTTGTCTAATTCTTTTGCAACCCTGTGGACTATCCTATGCACCCTTTGTCCATGGGATTTCTCAGGCAAGAATACAGAGTGGGTTGCCATTTCCTTCTCCAGGGCATCTTTCCAACCCAGGGATCAAACCCGTGTCTCCTGCATTGTCAGGCGGATCTTTACCACTGAGCCTAGAGCAGTGGTTCTCAGTGTAGTCCCAAATCAGTAGTGTCATCTGGGAACCTATCAGGGATGCAAACTCTGAGGCATTGACTTGGGTTAATGAGACCCACTGAATGAGAAGCGTCGGTGTGGGCTTAGGAAACAGTTCTAACAAGGCCACCAGGTGTAATCACATGAAAACAAGCAGGTGAAGCTAATTTTAACATCTTATTTAACCCATATATTGCTATTTCAAGTGTTAATATTTAAAAGATTTTGCCGAGAACAAAATGGCAGAGGAGTAGATGGTCGTGGAGTACATCTCTCTCCACAGATACATCAGGAATACACCTTCAGACACAGAAGTGCATGTAGAACACCAGCTAAGAGCGGACAGGACCTGAGCAGCAGAAAGGAATATATAGACCCGTGCAAAACTCGGTAGGAGGAAGGAACTAGGCGGGAAACAGGACTGTTAGCAGGACTGGACCTTCCCTCGGTGGGTGGGGGAACTGAAGCAGGGGTCCAATCCCCACATCGGGGCAACTGTATGAGTCAGAGGAGAACCATTTACGGCTGAGAGTGAAACAGCTGATCTGTGGCAGCCTAACTGGAATGAGAATCAGACAGTCCTTGCAACAGCCATACACACCCTGGGCAGGGACGCAGGTCCCCTGGAAGGCTCAGTGGCTGGGAGCTGGAGCTTAGGGACTGTGGAGCAATCCCAGGGCGAGGGCTGCTGTTGACTACAGAGAGACGGATCGAGGGGATGCGAGGGAGCAGATTATGGTGGGAAATGCCTGTGGAGGAAAGCCGGGCAGCCATGGAAGCAAGGTGACACTGCTGAGTCACGTGTAGGGGGTGGAGCCATCACCATAGCCTCCCGCCCCCCACAGGCAAGCACTGGAAGCAGAACAATAGAGGGGTTGGCCCATCAAATGCCTGATGCCCTGAACTACAGAGTAGGAGCCCACTCAGGTGCCCCTTTAAGTGCCTGATGTGCCAAACTACAGAGTAGGACCCCACCCAGGATGCCCCTTTAAGTGCCTGACACGCTGATCTACAGAGCAGGACCCTTGAGCAATACAGAGCCTGGCCCATCAAATGTCTGACACACAGAGCAACAGAGAAGGACCCCAGGCAAGGAGCCCTCTAAGTGCCTGAACGGGAGGAGATATGGAGAAAGACTGGCCAAAGAGGCCTTCTGATCACCAGCTACAAGAGGTTCGAAAAAAAGACTCTGATAGGGACATAATTCCTGGGGCAGAGGCAGTCCGTGTCCCTGCACACTTTGCACCACCAGGGTCCCCGCAAGCCAAGCAGCTGCACAACCTTCACACTTAACTCTCACTGGGGCAGAGATGCCACAGGCGAAAAATAAAAATCTTGCGTCTGTACACGCAGGGTTGCTTCGGTCACGTCCAACTCTTAGCAACCCTGTAGACTGTGGCCTGCCAGGCTTCTCTGTCAGGGAGGGGTGTTCTCCATGAAAGAATAGTGGAGCGTATTGGCCAATACTGGTTGCCATACCCTTCTAGAGCACTTCCTGCTGCCCTAGCTGCCACCCGCCCTGAGTACCTGGTGCTGCCAGAACCCCTGCAACCCAAGCAGCTGCACCACCTCCACACCTGGCCCTCACAGGGCAGCCTCAGGAGGAATTCCAGTGGACGACCCACATGCAGAGGTGGAACTAAAACCACAAATGAAACCCAGGGGCAGTGTGGCTAAGGAAGAAGACCCAAAACCTTCCCACAAGCTGTACAAGCTGCAGGTTAAATCCACATGATCAACTAGGCAGACTCTGTGTCTATGGAATATATAAAAGGACACTGAGAGCTCCCACAAAAGAAAATGCATTAGTTCTGATAGCTGTGGACATTGGAAGCAAGAACACACAGGAATAGGACCAGATTAGAATCTGAGCTGTTTCCACAGCAGGTCCAGAAGTCAGCACAGTGTTGGAAGGCATCCTAGGGAGGCGAGGTGGACTGTGGCTCCCAGCAAGGGAAAGGACTCTGACAGCAGTGACACAAGAAAACCAGTTATTATTTTTACGTTTTCACTTGTTCTGTAGATTTTTTTGGATTTTTTTCTCCCCCCGCCCCCGTTGTAGTTGTTGATTTTATTGGCACTATGAAATCTAATTAAGCTTTCAAGCTTTTTTATTTCCCCTCACTCACATTTTTTATTGTTGTCATAAACCTCTGCCTCTACTTTGGGCTTTTGCGGTTCTGTGGCATTTTTCTCTTTTTTTTTCTTTTTAAAATTTTTAAAACCTATTGTTACTTTTTCTACATTTATTCCTCTGCTTTTCCTACTACTCTTTACCCCTTGCAGTAATCTTTAATGTATATAAATCTTGTTTATCTACCTCTATTTTACTTTGCACATATATTATTTCGCTCTTTTTTTTCTCTCCTCTCCTCTCAACATATTTGTTAATTTCATTTTCATTGTTTTATTCCCCATTTGGCACCTTGCTTCAGGTTTGTTTTCCACTTTGCGCTTTAGTTTTGTTCTTAACTGTAGATATAATTTTCAGTTTCCTTTGTTCGCCAGGTCAATCTATTATACTTTAATTCTGTTGGAATGTTTTGCTTTTGCTTATGGGTGGATATGTATATGTGTATATTCAGTCACACTTTTTATTGTGGTTATAAACTTTTGTCTCTATGTTGGACTTTTGCAGTTCTATAGAGTTTACCTTTTTTAATTTTTCTCTTTATTCTTTTTTATAGTTTTAATTTTAATCTTTTAATCATATTATAACACCGAGGAAACCAGAATTGAAAGAGACATGTGTACTCCAATGTTCACTGCAGCACTGTTTATAACAGCCAGGACATGGAAGCAACCTAGATGTCCATCTGCAGATGAATGGATAAGAAAGCTTCGGTACATATACACAATAGAGCATTACTCAGCCATTAAAAAGAATGCATTTGAACCAATTCTAAAGAGGTGGATGAAACTAGAGCCTACTATACAGAGTGAAGTAAGCCAGAAAGAAAAACACCAATACAATATACTAACGCATATATATGGAATTTAGAAAGATGCAAATGATAACCCTGTGTACAAGACAGCAAAAGAGACACAGATGTATAGAACAGTCTTTGGGACTCTGTGGGAGAGGGTGAGGGTGGGATGGTTTGGGAGAATGGCATTGAAACATGTATATTATCATATGTGAAACGAATTGCCAGTTCAGGGTCAATGCATGTTACAGGATGCTTGGGGCTGGTATGCGGGGATGACCCAGAGGGAGGATAAGGGGAGGAGGGAAGTGGGAGGGGGGTTCGGGAGGGGGAACTCATGTACACCCAGGGCGGATTCATGTCAATGAATGGCAAAACCAACCAATATAATATTGTAAAATAATTAGCCTCCAATAAAAATAAAAAATTTTTTAAAATAATAAAATAAATCCTATTATACTTTTTCTACATTTACTCCTTTGTTTGCCTTTCCTACTGTTCTTTTCCCCTTGCAGTTAATCTTTCATGTATATAAATCTTATTCATCTACCTCTATTTAACTTTGCATATCTATTCTTGCTTTCTTTTCTTTCTTTCCTCTCAACATATTAGTTCTGTTTTCATTCCTTTATTCCCCACTTGGCACCTTGCTTTAGTTTTGTTTTCTGGTTTGTGTCTTAGTTAGTTTTGTTCTTAACTGGTAAATAAAATTTTTGATTTCCTTTCTTTGCTGGGTCAATCTACTGTACTTTATTTTTGTTCAACTATTTTGACTTTGCTTATGGGTGTATATGTATATGTGTATATTCCATTAAATAATTATTATTTCCCTGATTTTGTAACTGCCATTTGTCTGGGGTTCACCTTTGGTTTCTCGTTTTTGGATATTTGTTTTAATCTCACTTAATGCCATAAAAAACCACTTGTGGAATCTTCGTTTCAACCAGAGATCAAGCCCTGAATTTCTGGAGTGGGAGCACTGACTCCAAGCCCTAGACTACCAGAGAACTAACCCTCCGTTCCGTTCCGTTCAGTCGCTCAGTCGTGTCCGACTCTTTGCGACCCCGTGGACTGTAGCCTACCAGGCTTCTCCGTCCATGGGATTCTCCAGGCAAGAATACTGGAGTGAGTTACCATTTCCTTCTCCAGGGGATCTTCCCGACCCAGGGATCGAACCCGGGTCTCCCGCATTGGAGGCAGACGCTTTAACCTCTGAGCCACCAGGAAAGCCCCAGAACTAACCCTGCTGCTGCTGCTGCTAAGTCACTTCAGTCGTGTCCGACTCTGTGTGACCCCATAGATGGAAGCCCAACAGGCTCCCCCGTCTCTGGGATTCTCCAGGCAAGAACACTGGAGTGGGTTGCCATTTCCTTCTCCAATGTGTGAAAGTGAAAAGTGAAAGTGAGGTCAGTCAGTCGCGTCTGACCCTTAGTGACCCCACAGACTGCAGCCTACCAGGCTCCTCCATCCATGGGATTTTCTAGGCAAGAGTACTGGAGTGGCTTGCCATTGCCTTCTCCGAGAACTAACCCTAGGCGGTATCAAATAGTGAGAACTCACACAAAGGAAACCACTGGAATATAAGACCCAGCATCACCCAACCACCAACAGCACTCTGTGCAGGACCCTCATCTAAACAACAAACAAAACAAAAATACAAACCCAATCATCAGCAGACAGGATTACCACCTCACTCCACCTTGCCCATCAGAGGAAAAACAAACAAACAAAAACTCAGCACAAATCTCACCCTATAGGAAGCTTACACAAATCACTGGACCAACCTTGCTGCTAAGTCACTTCAGTTGTGTCCGACTCTGTGTGACCCCATAGATGGAAGCCCATCAGGCTCCCCTGTCTCTGGGTTTCTCCAGGCAAGAACACTGGAGTGGGTTGCCATTTCCTTCTCCAATGTGTGAAAGTGAAAAGTGAAAGTGAAAAGTGAAAGTGAAAAGTGAAAGTGAAGTCGCTCAGTCGTGTCTGACCCTTAGCGACCCCACAGACTGCAGCCTACCAGGCTCCTCCATCCATGGGATTCTCTAGGCAAGAGTACTGGAGTGGCTTGCCATTGCATTCTCCAAGGACAAACCTTAGGAGGGCAGAAACCAAAAGGAAGAAAGAATTCAAACTTGAAGCCTGTGAAAAGGAGACCGCAAACACAATAAGTTTAAAAAAAAAAATGAAAGGCAGAGAAATGCTACACAAATGAAGGAACAAATCAGAAACACAGAAGTCCAAATAGATGAAGAGAATATATACATGGCAAACAACCTGAAAAAGAATTCAGAATAATAATAGGAAAGATGATCAAAAACTTTGAAAACAAAATGAAGAAAATGCAAGAATGAATTAACAAAGACATAGAAGAATGAAAGAATAAACACACAGAGACAAACAACACAAATACTGAAATTGAAAATACTCTGGAAGGAATCAATAGCAGAACATCTGAAGCAGAAGAACCAATCAGTGAGCTGGAAGATAAAGTGGTGGAAATAACTTCTGAAGAACAGAATAAAGTAAAAAGAATGAAAAGAACTGAGGACAGTCACAGAGACCTCTGGACAATATCAAACACACCACCATTTGAGTTACAGGGGTCCCAGAAGAAGAGGAGAAAAAGAAAGGGTATGACAAAATTTTTGAAGAAATTGTAGTTGAAAATTTCACCAACATGGCAAAGGAAATTACCAATCCAGTCCAAGAGGTGCAGAGAGTCCCATACAGGATAAACCCAAGGAGAAACATGGCAAGACACATACTAATCAAACTAACAAAGACTAAACACAAACAAAGAATATGAAAAGCAACAAGTAACATACAAGGGAACCCCATACACTTAACAGCTGATCTCTCAGCAGAAACTCTGCAGGCCAGAAGGGAATGGCAGGATATATTTAAAGTACTGAAAGGGAAAAATCCCCAACCAAGATTACTGTACCTGGCAAGGATCTCATTCAAAACTGATGGAGAAATAAAAAGCTTTTCAGACAAGCAAAGGTTAAGAGACTTCAGTACCAATAAACCAACTTTACAACAAATGTTAAAGGGACTTATATAGTCAAGAAATACAAGAGAAGGGAAAAGATCTACAAAATTAACCCCAAACAATTATGAAAATGGCAACAGGAACAGATATATCAATAATTACTTTAAATGGATTAAATGCTCCAACCAAAAGACACAGTCTGGCTGAATGGATACAAAAACAAGACCCATATGTATGTTGTCTACAAGAAATCCACTTCAGACCTAAAGACACATATAGACTGAAAGTGACAGGATGAAAAAATATATTCCATGCAAATGGGAAGCAAAAAAAAAAAAGCTGGAGTAGCAATCCTCCTATCAGACAAAATAGACCTTATAAAAATATCACAAGAGATAAGGAAGGACACTACATAATGATCAAGGGATCAATCCAAGAGGAAGAGATACAATTGTAAATATCTATGCATCCAGCATAGGAGCACCTCAATACATAAGACAAACATGAACAGACATAAAAGGAGAAATTGACAGTAACACAATAATAGCAGGAGACTTTAACACCCCACTACACTAATGGACAGATCATCAAAACAGAAAATTAATAAGGAAACACAAGTCTTAAATGATACATAGATGAGATGGATCTCATTGATATCTTCAGGACATTTCACCCAAATGCAGAATACACCTTCTTCTCAAGTGCACATGGAACATTCTCTAGAACAGACCACATCTTGGGTCACAAATCAAACCTCAGTAAATTTAAGAAAACTGTAATCATACCAAGCATCTTCTCCAACCACAACGCTGTAAGACAAGATAACAATTACAAAGAAATAACTGTAAGAAACACAAACACATGGAGACTAAACAATGTCTCTAAATAACCAACAGGTTACTGAAGAAATCAAAAGGGAAATCAAAAAGTTCAATAAACAAACGACGATGAAAAACACGACAATGCAAAACCTATGGGATGCAGCAAACAGTTCTAAGAGGGAAGTTTATAGCAATACAATCCTACCTCAAGAAACCAGAAAAACATCGAATAGACAACCTAACTTTACACCTAAAACACTGGAAAAAGAAGAACAAAAAAACCCCAAAATTAGTAGAAGGAAAGAAATCATAAAGATTCAAGCAAAAATAAATGAAAAAGAAATGAAATAAACAATAGTAAAAAATTAATAAAACTAAAAGCTGGTTCTCTGAGAAGATAAAATTGACAAACACTTAGCCAGACTCATCAAGAAAACAAGAGAGAAGAATTAAATCAACAAAATTAGAAATGAAAAAGGAGAGGTTACAATAGAGAATGCAGAAATACAAAGGATTATAAGAGACTATTATGAAGAACTATATGGCAATAAAATTGATAACCTGGAAGAAATGGACAGATTCTTAGAAAAGTTCAACCTTCCAAGACTGAACCAGAAAGAAACAGAAATTAAGAACAACCCAATTACAAGCATTGAAATGTGATCAAAAATCTCCCAAAACACAAACGCGCAGGACCAGACGGCTTCACAGGAGAATTCTATCAAATATTTAGAGACGAGCTAATGCCTATCCTTCTAAAACTCTCCAAAAACTGAAAAGGAAGGAGCACTTCCAAACTCATGCTACGAGGCCACCATCACCCTGATACCAACACCAGACACAGAGACACAAGAAAGAAAACTGCAGGCCAGCATCACTGATGAGCATAGACGCAAAAATCCTCAACAGAATTTCAGCACACAGAATTCAGCAACACATCATAAAGCTCATACACTATGACCAAGTTGGGTTTATTCCAGGGATGCAGGGATTCTTCAGCACACACAAATCAATCAATGTGATACACCATATTAACAAACTGAAAGATAAAAACCACAGGATAATCTCAGATGCAGAAAAAGCCTTTGACAAAATTTAGCACCCATTTATGACTGAAACTCTTCAAAAAATGGCCACCACCTCAACACAGTAAAGGCCATATATAATAAGCCTACAGCAAACACTATTATCAATGGTGAAAAACTGAACGCATTCCCCATAAGATCAGGAACAAGACAAGGGTGTCCACTTTCACCACTATTATTCAACATAGTTCTTGAAGTCCTAGCTACAGCAATCAGAGAAGAAAAAGAAATAAAAGGAGTCCATATCAGAAAAGAAAAAATAAAGCTCTCACTGTTTGCAGATGACATGATACTGTACATAGAAAACCCTAAAGATAGTATCAGAAAATTACTAAAGCTAATCAGTGAATTTAGCAAAGTTGCAGGATACAAAATCAATACACAGACCTGCATTTCTATATACTAACAATGAAAAATCAGAAAGAAAAATTAAGGAATCAATCCCATTCACCATTGCAAGAAAAAGAACTAAATATCTAGGAATAAACTTACCTAAGGAGACAAAAGAACTGTACACAGAAAATTATAAGACACTAATGAAAGAAATCAAAGACGACACAAACAGATGGAGAGATAGTCCATGTTCCTGGGTAGGAAGAATCAGTATTGTGAAAATGACTATACTACCAAATGCAATCTACAGATTCAATGTGATCCCTATCAAATTAGCAACGGCATTTGTCACAGAACTAGAACAAAATATTTCACAATTCATATGGAAACACAAAAGACCCTGAATAGCCAAAGCAATCTTGAGAAAGAAGAATGGATCTGGAGAAATCAAGATTCCTGACTTCAGGTTATACTACAAAGCTACAGTCATCAAGACAGTATGGTACTGGCACAAAAAACAGAAATATAGATCAGTGGAACAACATAGAAAGCCCAGAAATAAACCCATGCACCTATGGGTATCTTATTTTTGACAAAGGACGCAAGAATATACAATGGGGCAAAGACAGCCTCTTCAATAAATCGTGCAGGGAAAACTGGACAGCTACATGTAAAAGAATGAAATTAGAACACTTCCTAACACCATACACAAAAATAAACTCAAAATGGATTAAAGACCTAAATGTAAGAACAGAAACTATAAAACTGTTAGAGGAAAACAGAGGCAGAACACTCACTGACATAAATGAAAGCAAGATCCTCTATGACCCACCTGCTAAAGTAATGGAAATAAAAATAAAAGTAAACAAGTGGGACTTGATTAAACTTAAAAGCTTTTTCACAGCAAAGGAAACACTAAGCAAGGTGAAAAGACAACCCTCAGAATGGGAGAAAATAAAAAGCAAATGACACAACTGACAAAGGATTTCCAAAATATACAGGTGGCTCATACAACTCAGTACCAGGAAAACAAATAACCCAGTCAAAAAGTGGAAAAAAGACCTAAACAGACATTTCACCAAAGAAGACAAACAGATGGACAACAAATACATGAAAAGATGGTTAACCCTGCTCATTATTAGAGAAATGCAAATCAAAACTAGAATGAGATATATCCTCACACCAGTCAGAATGGCCATCATGAAAAAGTCTACAAACAATAAATGCTGGCGAGGGTGTGGAGAAAAGGGAGCCCTCTTGCACTGTTGGTGGGAACGTAAACTGATACAGCCACTATGGAAGACGGTATGGAGATTCCTTAAAAAACTAGGAATAAAACCACCATATGACCCAGCAATCCCGCTCCTAGGCACACACCCTGAGGAAACCAAAATTGAAAAGGACACATATACCCCAATGTTCACTGCAACAGTATTTACAGTAGCTAGAACATGGAAGCAACTAGATGTCCATTGACAGATGAATAGATAAAGAAGTTGTGGTACATATACACAATGAAATATTACTCAGCCATAAAAAAGAACGCCTTTGAGTCAGTTCTAATGAGGTGGATGAACCTAGAACCTATTATACAGAGTGAATGAAGTAAGTCAGAAAAAGATAAATTCTAATGCATATATATGGAATCTAGAAAAATGGTGCTGAAGAATTTACTTATAGGGTAGCAATGGAGAAACAGACAGAGAATAGACTCATGGACATGGGGAGAGGGGAGGAGAGGGTGAGATGCATGGAAAGAGTAACATGGAAACCTGCATTACCATATGTAAAATACAGAGCCAATGGGAATCTGCTGTATGGCTCAGGAAACTCAAACACGGGCTCTGTATCAACCTAAAGGGGTGGGATGGGGAGAGAGATGGGAGGGAGGTTCAAAAGGGAGGGGATAGATGTATGGCTATGGCTGATTCATTTTGAGGTTTGACAGAAAACAACAAAATTCTGTCAAGCGATTATTCTTCAATGAAAAATAAATTTTAAAAAAAATTTTTTGTGGGACTTCCCGGATGGTCCAGTGGCTGGGAATCTGCTTGCAATGCAGGGGACTTGGGTTCGACCCCTGGTCCAGGAGAATACCACATGCCAAGGGGCAACGAAGCCCATGTGCCACAACTACTGAAGCCTCTGAGCCTAGACCCTGAGCTCCATAATAAGACAAGGCCCCGCCTGCCACAACTAGAGAAAGCCCATGGGTATCAGTGATGACCCAGTGAAGCCAAAAATAAATAAAAATTATTTTTAGAAAAGATTTTGCATTCTTTATTTGGTATTCACTTTTCAAAATCCAGTTATGAATTTTACAGTTTTGGCAAAATTTAATTTGGACTAGACAGACAGTCAGTAAAGAATCTGCCTGTAATGCAGTTCAATCCCTCGGTCAGGAAGATCCCCTGGAGAAGGAAATGGCAATCCACTTCAGTATTCTTGTTAAATGTTAAAGTGCTGTTAAAGCGCTGCACTCAACATGCCTGCAAATCTGGAAAACTCAGCAGTGACCACAGGACTGGAAAAGGTCAATTTTGTTTCCAATACCAAAGAAGGGAAATGCCAAAGAATGTTCAAACTACCACACAATTGCACTCATCTCACACACTTGCAAAGTAATGCTCAAAATTCTCCAAGCCAGGCTTCAGCAGTACATGAACCGTGAACTTCCAGATGTTCAAGCTGGATTTAGAAAAGGCAGAGGAACCAGAGGTCAAACTGCCAACATCCGCTGGATCATCGAAAAGGCAAAAGAGTTCCAGACAAACATCTACTTCGGTTTTACTGATTATATACCAAAGTCTTTGACTGTGTGGATCACAACAAACTGTGGAAATTTTTTCAAGAGATGGGAATACCAGACCACCTTACCTGCCTCCTGAGATATCTGTATGCAGGTCAAAAAGCAACAGTTAGAACCAGACATGGAACAATAGACTGGTTCCAAATTGGGAAAGGAGTATGTCAAGGCTGTATATTGTCACCCTGCTTATTTAACTTACATGCAGAGTACATCATGCAAAATGCCAGGCTGAATCATGGCATCAGGTCCCATCACTTCATGGCAAATAGATGGGGAAACAGTGGAAACAGTGAGAGACTTTATTTTCTTGGGCTCCAAAATCCCTGCAGCCATGACTGCAGGGATTTGAACATTTTTTGCATTGCCCTTTGGTATTGGAATGAAAATTGACCTTTTCCAGTCCTGTGGCCACTGCTGAGTTTTCCAGATTTGCTGTCATATTGAGTGCAGCACTTTAACAACACTTTAATATTTAACTGCATTTTCATGGCTGCAAAATGACTGCAGCCATGAAATTAAAAGACACTTGCTCCTTTGAAGAAAAGTTATGACCAACCTAGACAGCGTATTAAAAAGCAAAGACATTACTTTGCTGACAAAGGTCCATCTAGTCAAAGCTATGGTTTTCCCAGTAGTCATGTATGGATGTGAGAGTTGGACCATAAAGAAAGCTGAGCACCAAAGAACTGATGCTTTTGAACTGTGGTGTTGGAGAAGACTCTTGAGAGTCTGTTGGACTGCAAGGAGATCCAACCAGTCCATCCTATAGGAGATCAGTCCTGAGTGTTCATTGGAAGGATTGATGCCGAAGCTGAAATTCCAATACTTTAGCCACCTGATGTGAAGAGCTGACTCATTGGAAAAGACCCCAATGCTGGGAAAGATTGAAGGAAGAAAGAGAAGGGGATGACAGAGGATGAGATGGTTGGATGGTATCACTGACTTGATGGACATGAGGTTGAGGAAACGCTGGGAGTTGGCAATGGACAGGGAAGCCTGGCATGCTGCAGTCCATGGGGTTGCAAAGAGTCAGACACGACTAAGCGACTGAAGTGATGATTCTTGCCTGGAAAATCCCATGGACGGAGGCGCCTGGCAGGCTACAGTTCATGGGGTTGCAAGAATCTGACATGACTTACCGACTAAACCACCAGACAAACTTCAAAGATTTAACAGTCCTCCATGGCTGGTGGCTATGGAGGCACAGCTGGACGGCACAGCTCCAGAAACCAGCGCTGAAGCTAAGTCTCCAGGACAGCACCAAGACAAGGGCGAGCTCCTCAACCTGCTGCCTCTCTCTGGCAGCAGGGCCCTTTCTGCACACAAGACTCCTCCTCACAGCCTGCTTTCCTGTGTCAGGCAAGCTGAACTTCAACACACGAGGCCCTGTAATGACTCTGCATGGGCAGCTACCTGGCTAGGAAGCCTCAACCTTGCCCCTTCTCAGTTTCTCCCAACCTCCTTCTCAGCTCATTCAGAGTATACAACCAGAATCTACTGAGCACTCGCCAAGCCAGCCACTGCCTGGGCCTTGGGGATATAGCAAGGAACAAAACAGACAAATCCCTTGCTTTCCGAGAGTCAAAATTTTAATCAACTTGTGCTCCCAAGGAAATAAAGTACAGAAAGGGAGTTTTGTGGCGGTTTATGATTTTTCAAATCTGCTCAGTAAAGGCCTCACTGAGTGCTGAGAATTCGCAACAAGAATCTGTGAGAGATGAGTGAGTGAGCAGTGCCATCTCTTGGAAAAGTGATGCAGAGGCTAAGTGGGAGTGTGCCTAGTGGTGGTGATGGGGAGCATGGAGAGATGGTGCCAGAAAGGATTGAGGTTGGGGGCAGGAAGGATGGGGGTACCACACTGCACAGGGTCTGTGGGGCTGATTAAAGGTTGGCGAGATGGAAAACCTGTGGCAGGGTCCAGCAGAACAAAATCGTGCTGGTTGTTGAACAGAGATTACAGGAAGAACAGAGAAACAGGAAGAATGGTCAGGAGCCCATGATCCAGGTAAAAGAAACAACGGCCTAGGGGCGGACCAGTAGTAAAGGATCCCTGTGCCAATGCAGGAGACATGGGTTTAATCCCTCATACAGAAAGATCCCACATGCCATGGAGCAAGTAAGTTTGTGGGCCACAACTCTGGAGCCTGAGCCCTGAAACCCAAGGCCCACAAATGCTGAGTCCATGCACCCTAGAGCCCGTGCTCTGCAACATGAGCAGCCACTGGACTGAGAAGCCCGCAGACCACAACTAGACAGCAGCCCCCTCACAGCAAAATTGGAAAAAAGCCTGAGCAGCAACGGAGATCCAGCACAGCTGAAACAATACTTTTTTTTTTCTTTCAAGAAAGAAACAATGGCCTAGATCGGGGTGATAGTAGCAGAGGTGGTGAGCTGTGGCCAATTCTGGATGTATGTTGAAGGTGGAATTGCTAAGGTTTGCTGATAGGGTTTTGCCCAAAGGTCTTTGGAAAAAGTGTGTAGCTGGCAGGCTCCTGTGTGGGTAGGGCAGAGTAAGAAATGACAGGAGGCAGCAGAGAGGTCAGGTTCATTGGCGCTGTTTTGAGGGACTCCCAGGCCGGCGATGGGGAGAGACCATGGGTGTGTGGCCTCAACGATGGAGGCGAGCAGGCAAAGAACTGGAACTAGGAACACAGGGAACTAGGAACACAGGGAGCTACGTGGGCATCCCTCGGCACTCCACAGTAAAGAGCACCCGGTGCCCACATTAAAGTCTTCCTCAATTCCCAGAGGCGACTGTAGAGTTTCCCACTGGCTTTTCATGTTACCCTCCAATGTGGCACAAAGGACACAGCACAGGGATGGCCCATCTCTGTCAGCCCCAAAGGAAGGGTCACTCCCTCATTTAACTCTTGTCTTTTCAGCACTAGATTGGGACTTGAGTCATTAACGCTGATCAGTAAACAGACCTCTAAATTCTGCCTGGTGGTTCAGATTGCCAAGTTTGCCAAACCAGTTCATACTTCATTTGACGAACAAAGGTCAGAAGGAGATCAAAAAAAACAAAATAAAAACAAACATTTAAAAAGAAATCCCCTGAATTTCCCTGGTGGTCCTGTGATTAAGAATCCACCTGCCAACGTAGGAGACACTGGTCTGGGAAGATCCCACACACCTCAGGGCACCTAAGCCCGTGTGCCCTAACTCCTGAGCCCTGGCACCTGGAGCCTGTGCTTGGCCACTGCAGTGAGAAGCCTGCACGCCCCAACTAGAGAGCAGCCCTCCCTCACTGCAGCTAGAGAACACCTGAGCACAGCAACAAAGGCTCAGCACAGCCAGAAATAAATGAAAATTTAAAAATATATAAATATGAAAAGAAACCTCCTAAAGCAGGAACAGTTATCATTTATTAAGTACATATTCTGTGCTAGGCAGAGTAACACTGCAAAGCAGTTGTTATCAGCATTTTACATGGAAGGAAACTCAGAAGGCTCTCAGAAGGCTCAGAGAGGGTAAAGACAGCAAGAGGAAGACCAGCAGTAATTGGAACTCAAAAGCAACAGCAGAAGAGCGTGTGTGTGGAGTGAATATGGGAGTGACAGTTGCTCACATTGGAATAATCCTGCTCTCGTCTGGAAGACACAGTAGAGAACACTGGGAAATGAGCTGCAAACACCCACCTGCAGCTTCACAGCTCCCTGCTATATATAGGCGAGGACTGCACAGTTACAGAACACGCACACATTCCTAACCCTCCACATGACAGGCTGCAAACATGTGCTCAAGCTATACCTCAGAATCCAACCTGTGACTAGGCTTTCTAATGAAAACGTTTAGGACAGCAGTGTGAAAGGTTCTGCTCTTGTTCTGCGGTTCTCCACGCATCTGTCAGCCAGATTCTATGCCAGTGTTCTAGGTGTCTCTTGAGATGTACGTTCACATAAGACATTCCATCTCATCTTCTAGGCGACCTGTCTGGTTTTCCTCTGACAAGCTCTTATACGGAGTGACTACTGTCATTCTGAGGTCCCTCTTCACTGGGGCCTCAAACACTGGCTCTTCACGGAGTCTGGGGCATACCAAACCGTGGAACTATAGCACTGGTTCTCCTAGGTCTCCAGCTTGGCAACTGCTGATCTTGGGACTTGTCCGCCTCTGTCACTGTGTGAGTCAATTCATTCCAATAAAACCAATCAATGCCCCCCTCCCCGCCCCCATATATATGTCTCCTAATGGTACCATTTCTCTGGAGAACCCTAATATAATATTCAAGGTTTTTATGATTCGACATGCTTACATCTCCAGGATTTTTGCTCAATACATCCTTCTATTACATTTTTCCTTTGCAATTAAAATCTTTTCATTGTGAAAGATATCACAATATATGCATATATGAAGAGTAACAATAAAATGAACAGTGTATCAACGGCTCAAGTTAAGAAACAAGAGTCCAGCACTTTAGAAAGCTGGCACTCAAAGTATTGTCCCACAGAAGAATGAGCATCACCTGGAAGGTTTAAAAAATGCTGAATCTCGGCCTCCTCCTCTGCCTTAGAATCTGCGTTTTAACAGGATCTCCCAAGTGATTTATATGCACATTAAGTCGGAGAAGTTCTCCTTAGAAGCCTGTTTCTCTTCTCTTCAACACTTGCCACAAATAATATCCTGATTTTGTGTTAATCACTTTTCGTAAAAGTTCTACCACCCTCATGTAATCTATCCCCAAACCACACAGCACCTCGTCTTGAAAATGGAGGGCCAGCAAACACCAGCCACGTGAGGAGCGGGCAGCACTGATCTCACTGGACAGAGGCTCCAGAAGGAGGCGAGCAGAGCAGTCTCAGGCCATGGTCTGACTTCCGCTTCCATGGAAGCTGACAAGGCCCCCTCTGAGGCAGATGCAAGCAAGGTCGCAAGTCAGTCCTGGAAAACACAGGGCTTTCCACAGTTGGGAAAGTTGGGAGCCGGGCAAGACGAGCAGCACGCAGGCCAGGCACTGGGCACGCAGAGAAGTCTGGTCTCTGAGAGTGGCCTGGTCTGTGCTTCGGCTCTGAGTCCAGTGTGGCCTGCCCCCTGCTCTCAGGGAAAAGCTGGACTTCCATGAGTGTCCATGGCAAAGCTTGGAAAGAAGACATGATCATGATGGGCCAGGCACTGACGAGGGTCTGGGCCAGGTTCTCTCAGCATTCTGTCCGCAGTATGGAACAGGGGGTCTGCGTGCTGACAGTCTGTGCTGGCTCACACTGCTGCAGCGTGGCTCAGCGGCCTGTCACATCTGATGTGGAGCCGTCATGCTGGCGTCACTTTTCTTCCTCCTCCAAGTGAAACCTTACCATTTTTTTCTGTTGGATCTCTTTTTTTCTGTGTCTCAGGTTTTACTCTTCCTTGATTTATTCTTTCAATTTTGACAGAGTATTTCTTACAGTAACTTAAGAAAAAATATGTGACAATTAAAATTTTTTAAATCTCTGATTTCTGAAAATGACTATTCTATACAACTATTCTTGTTGTATACCTTGGCTAGCTATATAATTCTAGGTTGGTAATCGTTTTACTTCAGAATTTCAGCACCGTACTATTGCCGTCTTGATTCTTATGTTGCTGCCAAGAAGTCCAAAGATACTCTTCATTCTTGCTATGTAACCCAGTACCCTCCCCACACTGGAAGTTTGTTCTCTTCTTTAAACTCAATGTTGAGAAATTTTATGACTGCCATGGGTCTATTTTCCTCCCCAGTGCTGAGCACAATGTGCCCCTTTAATCTGGCAACTCATGCCCTTAAATTCTCATTTCTTTCTTCCAGTCATTTCTATTTTTCTGATGTTCAATCTCCTACACTCGTCCTCAAATTTTCTTCTCTATTTTTAGCTTCTTCTCTTTTCTTTCTTTACATTTTGGTAAAATTACTCATACTTCATATGTATAATTCACACATATATTTCACATTTTATAATATTTCTCAGCTTTTGTTTTCTGAATTAAAAAAAATTACTGTTTCATAACATCACATTGGCCAAAGTAATTCATAAGTCCAAGCTCCAAATTAAGGAATGGGGATGTATACTCTGCCTGTTCTGAAGCTATGACAAGGATGCAGGTGTATAATATGACCCAAAGAGTGAAAAACTGAGACCAAACATTTAAGCTATCCCCACACAACTAAGGAATATGACACATTCCCACTAATAAAAGTGACTCATTTTAGCAGTGATAAGCAACCAATGCAAAGAAGTAGAGGAAAACAACAGAATGGGAAAGACTAGAGCTCTCTTCAAGAAAATTAGAGTTACCAAGGGAACATTTCATGCAGAGATGGGCTCGATAAAGGACAGTAATGGTATGGACCTAACAGAAGCAGAAGATATTAAGAACAGGTGGCAAGAATACACAGAAGAACTATACAAAAAGATCTTCATGACCCAGATAATCACGATGGTGTGATCACTCACCTAGAGTCAGACATCCTGGAATGTGAAGTCAAGTGGGCCTTAGAAAGCATCACTACGAACAAAGGTAGTGGAGGTGATGTAATTCCAGTTGAGCTATTTCAAATCCTGAAAGATGATGCTGTGAAAGTGCTGCACTCAATATGCCAGCAAATTTGGAAAACTCAGCAGTGGCCACAAGACTGTAAAAGCTCAGTTTTCATTCCAATCCCAAAGAAAGGCAATGCCAAAGAACGCTCAAACTACTGCACAATTGCACTCATCTCACACGCCGGAAAAGTGATGCTCAAAATTCTCCAAGCCAGGCTTCAGCAATACGTGAACTTTGAACTTCCAGATGTTCAAGCTGGTTTTAGAAAAGGCAGAGGAACCAAAGATCAAATTGCCAACATCTGCTGGATCATTGAAAAAGCAAGAGAGTTCCAGAAAAACATCTATTTTTGCTTTACTGACTATACCAAAGCCTTTGACTGTGTGGATCACAATAAACTGTGGAAAATTCTGAAAGAGATGGGAATACCAGACCACCTGACCTGCCTCTTGAGAAACCTGTATGCAGGCCAGGAAGCAACAGTTAGAACTGGACATGGAACAACAGACTGGTTCCAAATAGGAAAAGAAGTACATCAAGGTTGTATATTGTCACCCTGCTTTCTTTAACTTATATGCAGAGTCCACCAGAGAAACACTGGGCTGGAAGAAGCACAAGCTGGAATCAAGATTGCCGGGAGAAATATCAATAACTTCAGATATGCAGATGACACACCACGCTTATAGCAGAAAGTAAAGAGGAACTAAAAAGCCTCTTGATGAAGTGAAAAAGGAGAGTGAAAAGGTTGGCTTAAAGCTCAACATTCAGAAAACTAAGATCATGGCATCTGGTCCCATCACTTCATGGGAAATAGATGGGGAAACAGTGGAAACAGTGTCAGACTTTATTTTTTTGAGCTCCAAAATCACTGCAGATGGTGATTGCAGCCGTGAAGTTAAAAGACGCTTACTCCTTGGAAGCAAAGATATGACCAACCTAGAGAGCATATTAAAAAGCAGAGACATTACTTTGCCAGCAAAGGTCCATCTATTCAAGGATTTGGTTCTTCCAATGGTCATGTATGGATGTGAGGGTTGGACTGTGAAGAAAGCTGATCGCCAAAGAATTGACGCTTTTGAACTGTGGTGCTGGAGAAGACTATTGAAAGTCTCTTGGATTGCAAGGAGATCCAACCAGTCCATTCTAAAGGAGATCAATCATGGGTGTTCATTGGAAGGACTGATGCTAAAGCTGAAACTCCAATACTTTGGCCACCTCATGCGAAGAGATGCCTCATTGGAAAAGACCCTGATGATGGGAGGGATTGGGGGCAGGAGGAGAAGGGGACGACAGAGGATGAGATGGCTGGATGGCATCACCAACTCGATGCACATGAGTCTGAGTGAACTCTGGGAGTTGGTGATGGACAGGGAGGCCTGGAGTGCTGCGATTCATGGGGTTGCAAAGAGTCAGACACGACTGAACGACTGAACTGATCTGAACTGAAAGGATGAAAGTCAAGGGAGAGGTGGAAGAGGGAGGGTATCTGTAGACAAAAAAGATATATAGTTAAAAGTGCCCCAAGTATTGCAGTCCTCCTTATCCACGGGGTTCCACACCTAGTGCATGCCTGAAACCAGGGACGGTGCTGAATTCTGTGCCCTTCTCACTGAAAGGAAGCACTTCACACCTTCTCTTTGGCATCTCTAGATCTCCTGCATCACTACTCTTCTGTTTGGGGACTATTATTAAGTAAAATGAGAGTTAGATGAACACACGAACTTAAATACCAGGACAATCAATCTGATGACCCAGTTGGCTAAGTGACTACAGCATAGTCATATACACAGCATAAATATGTGAGACAAAGGGGTGATTAGTACCCCCAGGCAGACGGAGTGAGACAGCACACGATTTCACACACTGCTCAGAATGGCACATGATTGAAAACTTATGATTTATTTCCAGAATTTTCCATTTAATATTTTCAGACAATAGTGGACCTCAGGTAACTCAAACAGTAGAAACCAGAAGTGCAGTTAAGTGGGGACCACTGTAATTCTGATATACATGACCCTCTGCCACAGAGTATTTTTGAAAAATCACTGTTCTACACTAAATAACATATTAACCATTCTAAAAAAACATCTAATTTTTATGGAAACTCTTTCTCATGCAGGATCTCATCTGCAGAAGCCAAATGGCACAGTAGAAGGATAAAGAGTTTTGGTAATGGAGTTTGGTCTGAATTTCTGGTCCTACCACTGAGCTGGCAAACTTGGCAAGTTAATCTATGAGTCGTAAGTTTCCTGACATGTAAAACTGGATATAATATCTATCCTATGAAACTCCTGCTGCTGCTGCTAAGTCACTTCAGTCGTGTCTGACTCTGTGTGACCCCATATGAGGACTAAATGACAATAAATTTAAGAGTCTGCTTCTTTCAAAATTCTCTTGACATGACCAGCTAGGTCACCTATATCAGAGCAGACCTGACTGGACGCCATGATCCCAAAGCAGGCACCTTACGTACAAGCAGCAGAGACGGCTGAGGGCAGAGTACCTAGACAGTGGCTCCTTACACAGCAGACCATCTCCAGCCAGCCTACAGCTTCCATAATGGAAAGGCCCTGGTATCATTAGCCAATCAGCAACACTCAGAATCTCTGCTTTCCCAATGAGGGATGGTTTGTGGTCTTCTGGTTTTAAAAAGATCATCCAATTTTTCCTCCCCCTGAACATCCATGCCTCGGAGCCTAGACTGTGCGAGACTAGTTTCCCTCCTTTGGAGGTAAAATTTTTCTACTCAGTTTACAATTTTTGGTCTCTTAGAGTATTTCCTTAATACTTTGGAAAGGTAAAAAAGTTGGAGCAGAAAGTAAGCACCATGCCTAAAATCACAATTTGTTGTCGTTCAGTTGCTAAGTCAACTCTGACTCTTTGCCACTCCATGGGCTGCAGCACACCACACTCCCCTGTCCTTCACTAACTGCTGGAGTTTGCTCAAACTCATGTCCATTGAGTCAGTGATGCCATCCAACCATCTCATTTCTCTGTCTCTCCCTTCTCCTCCTGTCCTCAATCTTTCCCAGCATCAGGGTCTTTTTCAGTAAGTCGGCTCTTTACACCAGGTGGCCAAAGTAGTGAAGCTTTAGCATCAGTCTGTCCAATGACCATTGAGGATTGATTTCCTTTAGGACTGACTGGTTTGATCTCCTTGCTGTGCAAGAGACTCTCAAGAGTCTTCACCAGTACCACAATTATCAACACTTTGGCTCTTAAAATTCTTATGGTCCAACTCTCACATCCGCAAAAGACTACTGAAAAACTCATAGCTTTGACTATACCAACTTCTGTTGGCAAAGTGATGTCTCTGCTTTTTAATATTCTGTCTAGTTTGTCATAGCTTTCCTTCCATGGAACAGGTGTTTGTTTGGTTTTTTTTAATTTCATGGCTGCAGTCAGTGTCTGCAATGATTTTGGAATCCAAGAAAAGAAAATCTGTCACTGTTTCCACTTTTTCCCCATCTATTTACAATGCAGTAATGGGACCAGATGCCGTGATATTAGTTTTTTGAATGGTGAGTTTTAAACCAGCTTTTTCACTCTCCTTTCACTTCATCAAGAAGCTCTTTCATTCCTCTTTACTTTCTGCCATTATATTGATATCATCTGCATATCTGAGGCTGATATTTCCCCTGGCAATCTTGATTCCAGCTTGTGATTCATTCAGCCCAGATTTTGCATGATATACTCTGCACAGAAGTTAAATAAGCAGGGTGACAATATACATACTTGATGAACTCCCTTCTCAATTTTGAACCAGCCTGTTGTTATTTGTCCAGTTCTAACTGCTGCTTCTTAATCCGCATACAGGTTTCTCAGGAAACAGGTAAGGTGGTCTGGTATTCCCATCTCTTAAAGAATTTTCCAGTTTGTTATGACCCACACAGTTAAATGCTTTAGCAAAGTCAATGAAGCAGAAGTAGATGTCTTTCTGGAATTCCTTTGCTTTTCCTATGATCCAACACATGTTGGCAATTTGATCTCTGGTTCCTCTGCCTTTTATAAATCCAGCTCGTACATCTGGAACTTCTCAGTTAATGTATTGCTGAAGCTTAGCTTGAAGGATTTTGAGCATTACCTTGCTGGCGTGTGAAATGAGCACAAGTGTATGGTAATTTGAACATTCTTTGGCATTGCCCTTCTTTGGGATTGGAATGAAAACTGACCTTTTCCAGTCCTGCGGCCACTGCTGAATTTTCCAAATTTGCTGGCATGTTGAGCGTAGCACTTTAACAGCATCATCTTTCAGGAATTGAAATAGCTCAGCTGGAATTCCATCATCTCCGCTACTTTTGTTTGTATAGTAATGCTACCCAAGGCCTATTTGACTTCACACTCCAGGATATCCAGCACTAGTTGAGTGACCACACAATCATGGTTATCCAGCTAAGATCTTTTTCGTACAGTTCTTCTGTGTATTCTTGCCACCTCTTCTTAATCTCTCCTGCTTCTGTTAGGTAACTGCCATTTCTGTCCTTTATTGTGCCCATCCTTGCATGGTATGTTCCTTTGGTATTTCCAATTTTCTTGAAGTGATCTCCAGTCTTTCTCATTCTATTGTTTCCTCTATTCCTTTGCACTGTTCACATAAGGCTTTCTTATCTCGCCTTTCTGTTCTCTGGAACTCTGCATTCAGTTGTGTATAACTTTTCCTTTCTCCTCTCTTCTTTTCTCAGCTATTGGTAAGGCCTTCTCAGACAACCATTTTGCCTTCTTGCACTTTTCTTTAGGATGGTTTCAGTCACTGTCTCCTGTACAATGTTACTTACCTCCATCCATAGTTCTTCAGGCATTCTATCAGATCTTATCTCTTGAATCTATTTGTCACTTCCACTAAATAATCATAAGGGATTTCATTTAGGTCATACCTGAATGGCCTACTGGTTTTCCCTACTTTCTTCAATTTCAGTCTGAATTTGGCAGTAAGAAGTTCATGATCTGAGCTGCAGTCAGCTTCAAGTCTTGTTTTTGCTGACTGTATAGAGCTTCTCCATCTCTGGCTGCAAAGAATATAATCAATCTGATTTCAGTATTGACCATCTGGTGATGTCCACGCAGAGTTGTGTCTTGTGTTGTTGGAAGAAGGTGTTTGCTATGACCAGTGCGTTCTCTTGGCAAAACTGTGAGTCTTTTCCCTGCTTCATTTTATACTCCAAGGCCAAACCTGCCTGTTACTTCAGGTATCTCTTGACTTCCTACTTTTGCATTCTAATCTCCTATGATGAAAAGGATGTCTTTTGGGGTGTTCTATAAGGTCTATAGGTCTTCACAGAACCCTTTCAACTTCAGCTTCTTTGGCATCGGTGGTTGGGGCATGGATAACTGCGATGTTGAATGGTTTGCCTTGCAAATAAACTGAGATTATTTTGTTTTTGAGATTGCACCCAACTACTGCATTTTGAACTCTTTTGTTGCCTATGAGGGCTACTCCATTTCTTGCAAGGGATTCTTGCCCACAGTACTAGATATACTGGCCACCTGAATTAAATTTGTCTGTTCTCGTCCATTTTAGTTCACCGATTCCTAAAATGCTGATGTTCATTCTTGCCGTCTCCTGCTTGACCATGTCCAATTTTACCTCCACTCATGGACCTAACATTCTAGGTTCCTGTGCAATATTGTTCTTTACAGCATTAGCTGTAAGTGCCATGCCTAAAATCACAAGATTACTTTAGGCCAAAATTTTCACTGCATACAGGTTTTTTGACTCCTGGCCCATAAACAGCTTTATCTTGCCTGCATGCACTGTGCTCATTAGCAGCATCAACCTTTATTTTTGTTTAGATTAACAGACTTTATTCATATATGGTAATAAAGATACTATGTAGGAATAGAGATATATACATATAAGGTTCTTCCTTGTATTATATTTAGGCAGAAAATCATAGCATCTATCACATCTTTATTAATATTTATTAGCACTTTAAAACGACTCCAGTCTTTCTAACATCACTGACAAGCCTTGTTCTCTCTTTCGGTCGCGCCAGGTCTTAGTTATGGCACAAAGGCTCTTAGCTGGAGCATGTGGGGTCCAGTCCACCTGCATGTCCAGTGGTTAGGACTCCACACTCCCAATGAAGGAGGCCCAGGTTCAACTCTGGTCACAGAGCTAAGATCCCACATGGCGTGGTATAACTGCTAAAAATTTTCCAGGCATATGACTTGGAAAATTATAGTTTTTGTCTTCCAGTTAACTTTTTAAATACTGTGGTCACAAATGAACCTACCTATGAAATGAAAATATAACCAGGGACACAGAGAACAGACTGGTGGTTCCCAAGGCGGTGAGCAACGGGAGAGGGCTGGACTGGGAGTTTGGGATTAGCAGATGCAAACTGGTGATACACAGAATGGACAAACAGGGTCCTACTATATAGCACAGGTATTCTATATCCTGTGATAAACTATAATGGAAAAGAATATGAAAAAGTGTGTGTATGTAAAACTGAGTCATTTTGCTATACAGCAACATAACACAGCACTGCAATTCAACTATACTTAAAAAAAAAAGGTGGTCAAAAACCCTTATCATGAAAGTTTCCATCTTGAGCTCTTTTATGTGTACAGTACAGTAGTAGTGTTAACTGTATGCACACTGCTAGGCAACAAATCTCTAGTGCTCTTCATCTTGCAAAACTGAAACTGTACATCCATTACATAATTCTCCCCGTCCCTCCAGCCCCTGGCAACTATCATTTTATACTTTCTCAGAGATATTTTAGATATCTCAGATAAATGGAATCACGCAGTGTTTGTCTTCTAGAAATTGATTTATTTCATTTAGCACAATGTCCTCATGATTCATCCGTTTCAACATATGACAAGATTTCCCTCTTTTTTAAGGCTGAATAATAGTCCACAGTATGTAAATATCACATTCTCTTCATCCATTCATCTGCTGATGGAAACTTAAGATTGCTTCCACCTCTCGGCTATCATGAACAAGGCCACAGTGAACATGGCAGTATAAATCAGGGTCTACTGTCACCGCTGTTAAGTCCACCACTGAAATGACTGCAGCCTAAAAACAAAGAGCTGCTGACTCCCAATTCACAGCTCCTTCCACAAAACCATTAACATTTATTCAACAGATGCTTGCTGACTGCCAAATACGTAGCAGGTATGTGCTACGTTGTTGGTCTTGCTCTCAGGTTGCTCACAGTCTAATGAGAGCAGCAAACATACTAACGTCCACTGTGGTTGTTCTGCCAGAGGTTAAGTACCCAGCCTGGCTAGAGAAAGGACTCAGAGAAGAGGTCCTAGAGGAGATGACACATGAGCAGAGTTCTGAACGGTGAGCAGGCGTCAGGCACTATGTGGCTAAGGAAGGGCGTACATGTGAAGACATCTAGAGAAACTAGGCCATTTTAAAAGAACTGCATTCACAGCGTTTTAGGGATCTTGGAGTGCTGCACATGGGCTTCATTTCCATGGTGCCAATTGCTGTAATACCTCAATGACAGGCTGCTCCACCAGGCCAGCAACACTGATGCCGCTCCAAAGTTCACTGTATACCACAGTGTCTTACACTGCTCTGCTAGGCACAATACTTCTTCACTACCTTAAAGGCCTTGAGTACTTAACTTGCCGAAGTTTAGCCTGTGAGTTGGGATGCTCTGAATTAGACTGGGCAGAGTGGGCAGCCAGAGTGCTGATTTTTTCATCATAAAAACATCATTCTTCCATCCTCAACTCACCAGTAACATACAGCTCTTCAAAAGAATGCTTAATATGAGTAAGATGCATGCAGGCAATGCACAGTATTTGATGAGACAACAAAACTCATGACAAGGCTCCACACAGTTCAACTCTCTCCCTTAGAATGCAGAAGTGAGATGGTACTCATGGGATGTATAGTATTATGTGTATTTGAAAAATGAAGTCAAACTTTTTCTGATAGAAAGCTGATTAACTTGACAGTGATGACTGATTTTGCCAACTGGGTTACCTGGTGGACATTTTGCAAACAGTAAACAAGCTACAGTCACAGTTCAAAGGTTTTGATGAAAACATATCTGAAGTGGATAAAAATATTTATCAAAAACTACTGGCAAAGGTGTATTGAAGTGAACAATATTTTTATTTTCCCAATCAATTTTGAGTATATTAGGTTATACAAGATCCGTCTAAATGAAAGAATAACAGGTATAATCGACAGTCAATTGATAAGACTTGGTAAAGCCTGTGTTACATTTCTTGGTAAGTGAGAAAGTGAATGACTGATGATGAGATTATCCTTTTGTAAGTCAGATGGTCTCTAATTTTCTGCTTTCATTAAAATTGACAGTGTACCTAACCAAGCTGTCGTCTAATTAACAAATTAATTTTTGATGATACATATCACTACGTGATTTGGGGCATACAACTCAAATTTCAAAAACTTGAACATTACTAAAATTAAATTTCTTCCTTTCTTTTATACTTAGGCAAACAAGGATTTCTGGAACTTAAATTTGTAAAGACAAAAAAATAGGAATAGAATTAAAAACTGTCATTTTTGTCAATAAGTCAATACTTTGGCCACCTCATGCGTCAAGTTGACTCACTGGAAAAGAGTCTGATGCTAGGAAGAATTGGGGGTGGGAGGAGACAGGGACGACAGAGAATGAGATGGCTGGATGGTATCACCGACTTGATGGACATGAGTTTGAGTGAACTCTGGGAGTTGGTGATGGACAGGGAGGCCTGGCGTGCTGTGATTCATGGGGTCACAAAGAGTCGGACACAACTGGGCGACTGAACTGAATACTCACCCACAGTTACGTGAACAAATTTAGGCAGAAAAGCCTCCTCCATCTCACTGAGAGGCAAGTCTAATAAACCCGTACTTTTTTTCTTCAGGGAAAACGTGAACACAGTCCCCTACCGCCACATATTACGCAGTCGAGTGTCCCACATCGGGGGACTGCAGGAGTCAGCACACACGGAGTCCAAAGGACCGACCCGGGAAAGCCGCCGTGGTGACCACCATTATCGCCCTGTCAGCTAAGTGTAATAGACCTGCGCTTTTCTGCACAAGTTATTTATAAAAATTTATAATGCCTGTTGTTTGTTGTATACTAATTTACTATAATAATTTATTAAAATATTGAATATATATAACACATAGAATCTTATAAATGCTACATATATTCTTTTGTATCAATCAACTTTTTTTTTGGCCACACCATGGGGTTTGTCGGATTTTTTCCTCTACCAGGGATGGAACCTGGGTCCTCTGAAGTGAAACAGCAGAGTCCCAATCACTAGACCACCAGGGAATTCCCTACACATGACTTTAATAAGAGCAGAAAGGGAACTCACTGCATAGTTTTAATAACCAATAAAGAAAGAGAATCTGAGAAAAAGTACATATACATGTGTGTGTGGCTGAATCACCCTGCTATGTGTCTGAAACTAGCAGAGCACTGTACATCAACTACACCTCAATGAAGAAAAAGAAAGGAAAAAAGAAATGCAAGTTTCAAGAGAAAAAATGTCTGGGGCTTCCTTGGTGGTCCAGTGATTAAGAGTCCACTCCCCAATGCAGGAGACACAGGCTTGGTCCCTTGTCCAGGAAGAGCCCACATGTCTCAGAGCAACTGGGCCCGAGCCCCACGACTACTGAACCTGCACACCCGAGCCTGTGTGCCCAGAAAGAAAGGTCTCCGCCACCAGGGGAGCCTGCGCACCACAACCGGAGAAAGCCCCAGCGCAGCCACGGAGGGCCCGCTAACTGACAGATAAAACTTCCGTTACAGAAAGCGTTCTTTAAGTGGCTGAAAGAAGCACATCACTAAAGTTTTCGGATTCCACCAGACATTTTTAAAAAGTGATGTAATCATTTTAAAACGTTAACATTTATGATTCTCTGGAAGTTGTATCCTCTGCCACTATAGATAGCATTTTTGCCCTTTTCTTTTCTTAAAACAGCTGATTCACATTAAACATACAGCAGTACTTTATGTGTTGCGTAAATGTTCTTAGTTCATACATTTCATTTAAATTGACTTATGGTAATTTAGTATACCATTGATCAACACGACAAATGCATTATAATTCTGATAAGCTTAAAATGTCAACAAAAATCTGTCAGGGAGGTTCACAATGTTTCAAAATTATTTAGTCCAAACACCTAGTATCAAACATAAAGCCTTTTGTGATAGGACTCCTACCTTTCCAGTTTTATCTTCCAGCCTCTGGCACTTAAAGTCTTAAATTCAAAGAATTATTCACTGTCACAGTTTTGTGCTTTTGCTTAGTTTTCCAAAGGGATCAAAATCCTATTAGATGTACCCTGATAAGAGCGCAAGCCCACATGCATATTAAGCTATTAAATGTTTGGAAACCTCCTAAATAAAGGAAACTGTTTAAATTTGTTTATTCCTGTATCACCCTATGCAACTCTAGAACCATGAAATTAGTGCTTCATGTAACACCCTTTGGGAAAACATCTGGCAAAATATTAAGACCCACTTTAAAATCTGTAACACTTTCCAAGCTTCACCCAAGGGGTATTCCCATAGGTTTTACAGCCTTCAACAGGGCTTTGCGATGACTATATTACATAGGTCTGGCACCACAATTCCTGGTTCCCAGCAGGAGTTCAATGTTGGGTGAACAAATGACCAACTTAAAGATGGAAATAGGGACTACCCTGATGGTACAGTGGTTAAGACCCTGCGCTCCCAATGCATGGGTTCGATCGCTGGTTGCGGAAGTAAGATTTCACATGCTCCAGGACACAGCCAAAACAAAACGACGGAAATGAAGAAAAGGGGTGGATAATTCCCAAGCTCCTACTTTGGTTGACTGGACAAGGGAAATACTCTGAAGAAATATAAGACTGGCAAGAAAAGCGGAGAATCCCTTTTGGATAATGTGGGAATCAAAGTGGAAATGTGCAGCACACAGCTGCATTTGACCCTGGGTAGAGATGTGAACGGAGAAGGCAATGGCACCCCACTCCAGTACTCTTGTCTGGAAAACCCCATGGGCGGAGGAGCCTGGGAGGCTGCAGTACATGGTGTCGCTAAGAGTCGGACACGACTGAGCGACTTCACTTTCCCTTTCACACATTGGAGAAGGAAATGGCACCCCACTCCAGTGTTCTTGCCTGGAGAATCCCAGGGACGGGGAAGCCTGGTGGGCTGCCATCTGCGGGGTCACACAGAGTCGGACACGACTGAAGCAACTTAGCAGCAGCAGCAGAGATGTAAAGAATCTATTATAGGTGACAGATGCATGAAAGAATCAATGACATTAACACTGGAAAAGAAAATTGAGTGAAAAAAACTAGGCAACATGAATATTTAAAAAGTGTCCAAAGAACATTTCTCAAGCCAAAACACTTGGAATTCCCTTCAACTCCTTCAATTTGCCTCCAATCCAATCCATTTAGTCCATCACCAGCCTCTGTCACCTCTGCCTTCAGAAGCTATCCAGAATTCACCTCCTCTTCTCTGTCTGCACTACCACAAACAGTTCCAGCCTAGACCACTGCAAAAGCCTGAACTGCACCCACTCATGTCCAGACCAATCCCAGACACCCTCTATCTAGCATCAGAATGGCCTTTTAAAAATGTTAGATCATGTGATGTTTTTTTCCTTCAAATCCTGCACTTGATCTGACCCTTGCTTACCCAGCTCTCATACCAGCTGACTGCCTGCTGCTCTGCCCATACTGTCCCTCCTTTCTGTTCTTCATGCAAGCTCAGAAGGTTCTTGCCTCAGAAACTTTCTGGTGGTAAAAAGAACTGGAATGTTCTTTTCTGAAACTTTCAGCTGACTCTTAACCTCCTGTCATTCAGCCCAAATTAAGACAGAGCTGCTACTATCATATCTAAAACCGCTACTATAAATCACTCAGTATCACATCACTTTAGATTTTTTCTTAGCATTTATTATAACTTAAAATTAGCTTTAAAAATTATTGACCTCTCTCCATGAGAGCAGAGTTTCAATCTGTCTTGTTCACTGCTGTATCCCTAGCAACCAAAAAAATGTTCTGACCTACAGTGGGCACTCAAATATTTTTTGCCTGAATTAATAAAGGAAAGCAGGAGGAGACTGAGGAAAAGTCAGAAAGCTGGAAAGAAAATCAGAAGAGAGTAGAAGCTAACAGAAGAGTCTTAGGAAGGAGGAAGTCAAAAAGAATGATGACTAAGAAGCCACTGAATTTGGCAAGTCCATCTTTGGTGTCCTTTAAGGGGGCAGCTTCGGAAAAGTAAAAGAGGGAGAAGGCAGATTACAATGGGGAAATGAGTAAATGGGAGGTGCAGTGGAAAGGGCAAAGGGAAGGAAGGAGCCACAACACTATTTTGAGGGTGAGAAAAGACAAAAGAAAGGAGAATATTTGTTCATGTTTCAAGCTAAAGGCAAGGACCCAGTGGAAAAGGGGATACTGAAAAAAAGGGGAAGAAGATGCTAGGACAAGGTCATGAATGTCATAGGAAGAAATGCAATCCTAAAGCCACATTACTCATCTTTTCTCTAAAATTATCCCACAATGTCTGTTTCATGTTCAGAAATATCTACTCTCTGAAAATAATTTATTATTTATATAATTCTTACACAGGCTCAATCTACAAAATAATTATTAACATTTTGCACATCTGTGACTCTTAGAAGATACACAGGGAGGTGTTTTGGGGTAGAGAGTCAGGTGTGCAGTGTCCTCACAGACGGTTCAGAGAATAGAACTTTTAGGGAAAGAGAAAGGTAGAGAGGAGAGAAAGAGTATGTGTGACACGATAAAGCAAATAAGGAATGACGACGACAATAGGAAGAGTCTAAGTAAAGGGAAGCAGATGTTCTTTGCATTATTTGTGTAGTTATGTATAGGTAAAAGTTAAAAGGAGAGCGACAAAGAGAAATATTATTTCCTAAACAATTAACAATGTGTTGGTAACTCTTTCCTAACAAACAGTATAATTTCCTAAATTAAGCAGGAAAGGCAGCTTCCATGAATGGCTGACATGGAACTGTCAGATTTCCTGGTAGATTATTACAGCAACTGAAGAAGTGAGCAGCAAGAGTGTGACACCGCTGTGTAAGGGGCCGGGCATAAACCTCTATAACGTTTCACCCAAAGATGTTCAAGCTATTGTAGAAGGCCATTTTCATGACAGAATTGATGTTTGTATAAAGTGAGTGGTAATTCTCTATTATTTGGCATCCCTAATAAAAAGAAGTCAATCCTGTCACTAGAAAATTACTATTTGGTTTTCAACGAGCACACGCAGTACAAAGAAAACCTAATAAGGTCATTCCTTGACAGCTAGAGGAGAAAGAAGTCTGAAGCACAGTTTCTGATTCATCTGTAACAGTATCTACCGTAAATAGATATTGGTCAAGACTTTGCTGTAGTGGATCATGCTAAGAAGGGGGGAAAAAATAAGCAGAAACTGGACTCTACTAGTAATTTTGATTTGATCCATTTCACCTGTAGAAATGGTTTGTTGATGGTAACTTTGCTAGAAAACAGATGCCTAAGAGTACTACAGGACTTTTGGAAAAAATAAGAATAATATTCCTTATGTAAGGAGTATTGGGCTTCCCTGGTGGCTCAGCTGGTAAAGAATCCACTTGCAATGTGGGAGACCTGGGTTTGATCCTTGGGTTGGCAAGATCCCCTGGAGAAGGGAAAGGCTACCCACTCCAGTATTCTGGCCTGGAGAATGCCATGGACTGTATAGTCCGTGGGGTCGCAAAGAGCCAGAAACGACTTTCACTAAGGAATATTAATTATATCAAATATATATACAGAATTGTCAAAAATAATAATCACTTTCTCCCCTCCATCTCTCTGGACAAAGCTGTCCTTTCTCTCAAGGCCAAAACACAAGAACTCTCCCCTTCTCTGAACTGAAGGAGCCACTAAAATGGGTTCCACTAGACACTCATCTTCCATGCCTAAAACTTCACTCCAAAGCCAAAGAGCTCAACTAGAATCATGTGGAGACTGAAGTTAAAAGGGTCCCTCTTCCTAACAGGGAGGCAGTAGAGCAATTCCATTCTAAAGTTTAACTCATGAAACCCATGGGTCAAGGTTTAATGTGATAAGACACCAACATAACAGGACACACCTGATCACCCAAAGGAGTGACTGACAGGCCAGGCTCAGTTCTAACATACTCAGAACTCATTTCTCTTCAAACAGCAGGTCCAGCTTCTCTCTAGTAGTTTAGGGCTAAAAATATCACAGAGGATCTAAATTCTTACTCTCTCGTTAAACAAACTGAATCACTACTAATATATATTCTAGCGGGTGTTCAAGGCAACTATTTGTGTGTAAATCTGAGATTTTTTTTTTAATGGGCTTTCACTATTTACTTAAATGGAATGACCACCCAAAACTTGAAGTCTTTCCTTTGAGCTGCACCCCTCCCTGTCTCTTAGGGCTTACAGTCTAGTTTTCAAGACACATCTAAGATAGCATGCAAGGATGTGCTTAAAATATTTAAAATAGCACAGGCAATGCATTTCCTTAATGCTCTGACAAAGGAAATTCTAATTGCTGTGGAGCAGGGTAAAAACTGGTTTTAAAGAGGAAGATGAACTGTACCTGAAGGATGTCAGGATTCTGAGAGGTGACAGGGATGGGTCTTACATGCAGCCTTTCATTTATGAAGTATTTTCACCTTGACACTCATTTCTTTGGTATCTTACAAGAATCCCAGAGGAAGTCAAACACATCTTCAATTTACAGAGAAGAAGAGTGAGGACGAGAAGTCCTGACTATGTAAGAATTGATAACAATAAGCAATGAGATGTCCAGCAGTCCAGGCTGGTGTGGGAGAGAATAAGAAAAATACAAACTGAGCATAGGGCCTGTGAGGGTCATAGCATTTAAAGGGTTAGAGACTAAATATCTGAATACTAATTAGGGAAGAGTACTGCAACAGCCTGGTGAGACCTAATAAAGGCGTGAATTATAAAAATACACAGAAATTAAATTGGTAGCATTTGTTCTAAACTTTAAATTACGACAACAGCAACGAACCTTGTAAGTAGTTTCAGGAAGGAAAACCTCTAACCAACAAACTTCCCTAGCACTACTGAGAGCCCAAAAGGGTGTAATAATTTACCAACAAACTGTAATATCATCAGAGGTTCTAAACAGGCGTCTAATTAAAACTGGAACTGTCAACAACACTGCTGTAATCACAAATTCACAAATTTCACAGTTGCCTAAACAATACTTTTCTACATCTCAATGAGCAGCACTATGTCTTTACGAAGATTTCTTGACCTTCCATTCAGAACAGCTTCATCTGGTCAACTGAAGTCCGTCTCATTTCCATATTTAAGCCCTGACCCTGCAAAGAGCAAGGACTCAAAGAACAGCTGCAGAATAAATGAGGCGATTATCACAGGCAATTTAATGCCAGTCTGTTCCAAAACAGAGTTTTCAGAATTTCGAAATCAAGTCTGGAAGAAAACTCTTTGACCGCCCGTTCACCAGCCTTCCCTGCCGGGGCCTTAAGGTCGGTCCTCAGGATCCTGTTTTCCCAAAGCAACGCCACAGTGCCATTTCCCGCAGATGACAACCGCTCAGTCCCAGCCATGTTAGCCTCCCCGGGGCGAGACCCAAGGAGCTGCGGGCACTGAGGCTGTCTCCAAAGGCCCTGCGCGGCGCCAGGGGCAGCACCTCCCGAGAAGGGGCTGCTCCCGGCGTCCTACTCACCGCGACTGGGAGGCCGTGCTCAGGGCCGTCGGCAGCATCGAGGCGGGGGGCCGGCGCCGGGGCCGGCGGCGGGGCCGGGGCGGGCGGCTGCCGGTGCTTGCCGGCGCGCTTGGCCTTGGCCTGGATGCAGCGCTGGTGAAGGGCGAAGGTGTGCTGGCGCTCGAGCTCCAGCCGCTCGGGCGACACGGCCTCATAGCGGGCCTCACAGGTGCTGTGGTGGCGCCGGCAGAGCTCGATGCGCCGGCGGAGGCGCTCCATGACCGCGCTGTGCCGCGGCAGCGCGAACTCCGCCATGGGGCAGGTGGGCAGCACCATGGGCCGCGGGCTGCACGGGCCAGGCCCGAGGCGGGCCTCTCGGGCCGGCTGGCACTGCACGCCCCGCTCCCCGCCGGCTGCCCGGCTGCCTCACGGCCACGCCATGGTCCCGCGACGCGCGGCGGGGGTCTCCCTCTGGCCCCGCTCGGCCGAACCCGGGCAGGCGCTCGCTGCCCACCTCAGGCCTCGGCCTGTCCCCGCCGGCCCGGCCCCATTGTTTTCCGCGCCGCCGCCGCCGCCATCTTAAAATTGTTTTCGGGGCTCTCGGAAGAGGGCGGGGCTCCGGCAGGCAAGCCTGCCGTCACAGCTGAAGAACAGACACCGCGGCCAATTAGAGAAGGAAGAGCGGGCCGCCCGAGGGGCGGGGCCGCGCACGCTAGAGGCGCGCTGGGCTGGTCCCTGCGGAGTTTAAAAGGAACTCTCATGTGAGGCGGCGGGGGAAGCAGCTGGGCGGGCTTCAGTCCTCAGCTCTCAGCTGAGTGTGACCGACAGAAGCTGGCTCTAAGCCGCCTCACGCGAACAGGCCCTTCCGGGTCCGCGGTGGAAAAAGGGGCAGCAGGCGCGGGTAACCCGCCAGACCCAGATACTGGCCTGGCACCGTAGCGATTTTCCTACCGCTTCTTAAATTCGGGTTTGATAAGCTCAACAGTAGCCACGCTTTTTCAGTGTCATCGGGTTTTCTTCGACCTCACTCCTCACATTCAGCCTCAGTTGGTAAGAATCGTACTCGAGCTGGAGGTTTCCTCATGCGCTATTCTGAATCGAGAGTATCAATCTGCTCTTAAAGTATTTCAAAAGTTACAACTACTAAAAGAAAAAAAGCCGACATGAGGAAAAGGATATGAAGTCTCCTGGGGGAGGGAGTGGGCACAGTAGAACTGCGAAGATGATTTAGTAAAAAAAAAACAAAACAGGTAGCCTGGCCTGCAAGTTTTACGTTTAAAAGATGGTCTGTTAGGTGAAACTGAATCACATAACAAAATCCAACTAAAGACAATTATACACTAGTATTATACCAAGTAGGCAAAGGAAGTGGGAGACTAGGGGGAAAAACAGGAGCAATCAAACTAGACAGTCTGTTGGGTCAAGAGAACTAGGGTGCCAAGGCACCCTAACTGCTAAAAAGAAACAGAAGGTGCCAAAAGGTTACAACGAGACACCATCGACAGCTCAAACATGTGGTACAGTAACTTCTTACTAGGCCAATGAAAATGTTTTAAAAGCAGAAGAAAAAAATCGAATCTTTATTCAAATAGTACTTGTTTTTATACAAATGCAGTAAAAAATACAAGTGACCCACCAAAGCAAAAATGCTTAGGGTTCATGAACACCATAACAGTCCTGCTTTTACCATTCTTCAAACATAAATTTTACACCAGAATTAAAGTTCCTTTCTAATGGGAAAGATAATTGTAACCAGGAGCACTACATTTTGTGTACTCTTCAGAAAGCAATTCAAAAGCCTAATACTACATAAAAAAAGTTTTGACCTAATGTTCTAAGATATCCCTAAATAGGAATATAAAAGATGGAGTCTGATTCCAAGTCATTTTTGAATAAAAATTTTGAAGTGAAGTGGTTTCCATAATCTACAAGATTATCTACAAATCACCCCTCTTCTGAGCTGCTAGTCATCCTATACAACTGAAACTAATGAACCCCAATCCAACAGGAAAAAAATGCAAAGCCTACTTTGAATTATATTCACCTTCATGTGGTAAGATGAAGTAATAACTATTTCACTGTTCATAATAGTTTCTGTGTATTAGCTAACTTTCATGTAGTAGCCAATTAATGGAAGATTAACCCACTCCTGAAACAGTAAAACAAACTGAAGGTTATTTGTGAAGTTCAGTCAAAAGCAGATGCTTAACACAGGGCTTTAATGTAACACCATTTAGTAATGCCAACAATCTGAGAAAAGTGGAGTGTGTTATGGATAAGAGAAATTGAGGAACACATCTGATGCAGTGGGCGTTTTATATCAATGGGGCAGATAACCAGCATATAAAATAAGTGCCTTTTGAAGAGATGAATACTGCTGCTGTTCATTCATTAATGTCAGACTTCTAATTAGGAGGCTGCATCTTCAACAAAGTGGAACCAAGAAAAGACTTTTTATTTAGCTTTGTTTTTTGGTGGGTTCCCCCCCACCAAGCTAGGGGGGAGGGGAGGCAAACATTGCCAAATTACCCTGGATATGATAAATTACCCTGCAAATGAACAGTCTACTGATTTATGCTATTTATTCCACAGCTCAGCTGGAAGAAACTGTAGGGAAGCATGATATATAATGTTAATTTAGGGTGAAGAAGGCAGACTTCTAGAAATGCAAAGATCCCACACACTTACTTCAAGGAGAAACCTGCAGACATACTTTCAGGTCTTGCTAAGTAACTGTTTATTTGCACTCAATACATTTGGGAAAGTCTGCTACATAGCTAAGGTCACTGTGACCGCAGAACAACAGATGAAAAAGGATAAAGCAAGGAACAGCAAGAAAATGCATCCCACCCTCATAAGAATTTAAGTGAACAAGTAAAAAATTGAAGATAAACAGATACAGCCTTCATCTTTTACGAATATACTTCCTCCCCAATATCTCCCCAATATAAACACCCTGGAGTGTTTATATATTCAGTGCAAGAAACAGTATCATCGGTATATTTGCAACACCTCTGAAGAAACAAAGCTAAAAAATAAAAAATCTAGTTCTGAATACATTTCAGTGTGGTGTAATAATGATATTATTACACTATGGTGATGGGGGAAGAGGCTCTGATAGCACCCATCTGCATTCCACATGAAAAAACAGACCTAAGCTCATTTATTAAAAATTCTACAAGCCACGTAACTTTAAAAAAAAAAAAACTGAACAGGACTGCTTTGTCATGTAATTTAAGACACAACTGTTACATGAACTGCAAATAAAGATTTAAAAGGTTTAGCAGCTACAAAAATCAGAAAACTCATGCTAAAAGTCACTCCCCCCATAAATACTTTTAGCCTGTGTTCAATTACAGTCAATTCTGAACTGGCTCAACTCTGGATTAGACTTCTGAAGTCTTTAAAGGGAGTAAAAGAAATGATAAAGATGAAGGATAATATTCTGTCCTGTACTTTGACCCTGGAAAGGTGTGGGTCTGCTTAACAAAGGAAGAAGAAACACACATAATCACAATAAAGCTTAACACTATGCAGAGCTTATCATCATTTTAGCAATGGACTGCAAGCTGCGCTGTGAAGACAAAATGCATAGCAGAGGAGAAAGCTCTTGGGAATTTGGGGAACTTGAGAAGGTAAGACAGTGTCAACAGTGGAAGATGTGATGAAAACATCTGCACCTACTCTGGAGCTCACACATGGTGGTAGTTCCTTGAGAAGCCACCTGCTTGAGAAGGCTGGAGCCCAGACACTCCTGGCGTGTGAAGGATGAATGCCTGAGTGCCGTATATGCCACCTCTTCCACTAACTGCAAAGCTGTGTGGGAACTGAGCTGTTCCAAGGGCAAGAGAACACACATACTTTATGGTCTAAAACCAACAAGTGAAAGGTTTTTTCTTTTTGTATGTCTGTTTTTAATATAACTTAAATAATCTTTATTTAAATTTGGGCTTCCATCCAATCACTCTCAATTTCCTTAGGAGGAATTGAATAATGGAAGCAAGCAAAACAAGATTATAACCACAAATGACTGCATTTTAAACATGATTATCAATTAGGGGACAAAGACACTTAAATGTTTTGTAATACCAAACTTAAAATCAGTTACAATTCACCAACTTCAAATTCATCCCCCTAACATTTTTAAAGGTTGGTTTTATTTCTGCAAGGACAGATTAATATATTAAATTAAGCCAAGATTTTTAAAGACTGGCAAAATTCTATCACTCTATTTTAAAAAAACAAAGATGTTTAAAAACAAAAAAAATTACAAGTTAGTTGCTTCATGTTACATTTCACAACAATTATGTTAAGCTTTTCTCTCTACAGAAACAGGGTCCTTTATGTCACAACTCCAATTATTTACTGCTAGATGTTTAAAATTACATGAGCGAGTGTTCAGCTGGAACCTGTTGATGGTGATACATCTGAAGGTTTTTTGAGTTTCAACCTAAGGTGTGCCAGGTCCTCTCCTAGGACCCACACTTGCAGGGGAAGGGGAGGGAGAGAAAAATCACAGATTAAGTTCTTAAGATTGTTTCACTCTCTTCTCGGCTTTCTGTTTCTTGGTGATCTGTTCAAAATTTCATCCTCCTGTTGGTTGAAAAAACAAGAAATTACTGTAATTAGCATTTTTTTTAAAGTAAAAATTCACCAAGTTTTCAAGATCAACCAGGTGAGTATAACTCATATTTGAGGAAAAACAAACAAAAAAATTATTAGAAGAAAATGCACCAAAAACAATGATTGGCTCAGTGGTGGTAGAATTGTGTGTGTTAAAATTAATTCGGTCTTTGTTTTCCATTAATATGCACTTTTCTAAACCTAATCCATCAACATTGTCTTTAAAAAAGACCAAACACCAAGCTATCACATGTTATCCTGCTTAATCCTGAATAATCTACTGGTCTATGGACATATTAGTCCCACTTTGAGGCTGAGAAAGCATAGATTCATGAGAACTAAAGGCTATCCAAGCCCAAGCCGAGTTCATATAATACTCACTACTACAAGTCCAAGGACTTCCCTGGCAGTCCAGTGGTTAAGACTCCATGCTGCCAGTGCAGGGAGCACAGGTTGGAACCCTAGCTGAGGAAATAAGATCCCACATGCTGCACGGCATGGTCTAAAAAAAATAAGACTACAAATCCAGTGCTCTTGCTACGCTACACCCACTTTGTGTGAGGAATTTGGGGGAATATAAAAATAGACTGGCCCCCACCTGAAAGAATTCTGCATTCTAGTTGAGACAGAATATATTCATTGAAAATATAAACAGCATTGGCCTTTATCAATACAAGGGCAGAGTTGTGGTAGCTAGAAATGAAAACTGGGTAGTTTCCAGAAAGGATCAGAATGAAAAGAGAACTGCTGACAAAGGGACCCTGGTGAGAATGATGTGGACTATTTTCCTTCCCTCATACCTCATATCCAATCCACCTGATTGGATCAGATCCAATCTGTCCAATCTGATCAGAAATCCAGATCAGAAACTCATGTCCTTCTCTATCACCCTGCTCAGAGCCACCATATCTTGCCTGGATTATTACAGTCATCTAACTAGGCCCCTTGATTCTCCCTGGTCTGCAGAAAACATCAAAGCCAGAGTAATCAGATCCCATCAGCCCTTTGCCCCGTAGACTGTGATGCCTGCCTATTTCACTACCAGGAAAAGCCAAGTCCCATACAACGGCCTCAGAGGCCTCACCTAACCTGGAGCCCTCCCCATGTTCTTTTTCTCCATCCTCGTCATCTACTGGCCATGCTGGCTTTCTAGACTACCATTTCAGGTCCTTTTGTTGGTTGTTTTCTCTGCCAGGAATTCTCTTCCCATGGACATCTCCATGGCAAAGTCTTTTAACTCATTCAAGTTTTTGCTATGCTGAGGCCTATCATCTTTAAAATTACGTACAACTCACTCTGCCCCCAGTACTTCCAAAACCTTTTTCTGTCCTCTTTTTCTTTTTCACAGCTCATTGCTTTTTATCATACTGTTCATTTACTTCCTTAAAATGCCCGTTGCTTACTGTTTCCTTCCACTAGAACTAAGCTCCCCAAAGGCAGAGTATTTTTGTCTTGTTCACTAACAATGCCTGGGACACAATGACTCCAGAAATATTTACTGAATGAATGAACAAATGAATTCATCAGCAAGAGGGACAAAAATTTTAGAATGCAGTGATTTGTCCAAGAAATAGTTTAAAGGGCACAGTGAGGAGAGACAGACGATGAAACAGAACTGTAAACAACTGGAAGCTGCCATTACTAGAAAGCACTTTATTAGTCTTCCCTTGCCTTCTGGTTATTACAGAAAACCATTTTCAGCACAGAAAATATTTTTGAGATCCAGATGTAATTTAAAATTTAAAAACTGAATTTTTTAATGCTAAGAGTCCCACTTTTACAAAATGGGCTGTACCAGAATTTTTCCTGTCACAGCCGTTGAAAATTACCTTATGAAAACGCTCTCCTTAAATGTACCCCCACCCGAGCTGCGCGGCACACAGAATGCACTCCCCCCACCTGCTGTTACCTCTGCTTGAGGCCTCCTGTCCCCCTCCTCTTGACTGACAGTGTCACCATCTTCTTCAGCATCACTTGTCTGCTTCTCTCCTAAGAAGTCAGAGCAAAACAGTAAAATCTTACACTTACTTTCTGGAAACTAGAAAATCAGCATTAGAACACACTTCTAGAGTCTAAAACAGTGCTGACAGTAACTTGCTTGTAAGGGTTTGAAGCAACATCTTAGGGTGCTGCCTCAGAGCAGATATTTTGGGGTCTACGTCTTACCAAGTTTCTCTTCACCTTCCTCCTCCTCATCTCCCTTTTCCTTCTCCTCTTCCTTTTCTTCTTCATCCTCCTTCACATCTGGCTGAGGAGCATCAGTCTTTTTGTATTCCACAGGACTGGCCTGTTTCTGAAATAGTTCCCCAAAACATAACAGGTTTGTTCATATTTTATGCATTATATTACCATGTAGTTATTGAGTGCCTATGAGCAAAGTTCTGTACAAGAGGTATGCTGGAGCAGACACAAAGAAATGTGTAAGAAGGATTCCTGCCTGAGAGCTTCCTCTCCAGTGAGCACGTGAGGTTCAAGGTAGAAGGAACAGTAGAAGCAAAGGGGTCAGGCAGGAATGTGCAAGTCTAACTAGTCAAAGGTGACTGACGTAACAAATATGCAGAATAGTGGCGGAGGATAAAGCTGGAAAAGATTGGGGATCAGGTTACAAAACGTCTTGAATGCAGTATGAAGCACAAGTCTTCTTTAGCAGAAGTAGAGGGCCTAAACAAAATTTTCTTCTTTTGTTTTAATTGCATGTAACAAAGACTAAACAAGAAAAACTACAGTAAGGCTGTATTACTCCTGTATGTGGTGTTTGGGGGAAAGGGGGAATGCTGAAAAGAGAAATGGATAACGAGAAATCAAAGACTGAATTATGAAGTGTATGAACAGAAACACACGCCAGCAGGAAAAGCTAGTTTGTGCCCAGATGGGTCAGGTTTATATCTAAGTTTTTTTTTTTTTTCTTTTCTTTCAGAAAGCTGCCGCCAAATACGAAGGAGAGCAATACACTAGACTAGCAACTGAGGGGCTAACCACCCTACTTCCATCTGGGCACAATAAATGGCCACAGAAAATAGTGAACAGGGTTTCAGAAGTCAGCACCAAATGTGGCCCAGTCATTACCAAGTTGCTACAAAGAAAAATCTCTGGCAATATATCTTGGTTATTTTTAACATGGTAAGAGTGAGTCAAAATAAAACAAACCAACAACAACTCATACCTTTCCAGAACAGCAGAAGAGGATGACAAGAAACACGGGCAGAGCCACAGTCAAAATGTAGACCACCCAGAGCCATGGGCGCTCCTCTGCTGCCTCAATCATCTGCCCCACGACACCTGGCTGGAGAACAAGACGGCACTCATCACACGGGCTGGCTCTGACACTAAATACAGGCAGCACTGTCCCACTACTAAATTCCTGCATGGCACTGCTCAGATACCATTTTCATAGGATTCAAGCCTAGATGTCCACACAGTGTAAAAAGGAAATAAAAGTCTCAATTTTCCTGCTGTCTTTATCACCAAGGGTATTTCTCTTTCCTAGGTGTGAAAGCTGGCTTCCCAATTACCTGCAAAGTTTCTTACCCTCAGGAACTAGTGAATGAAGAATTTCTTTCTCTGAGTGTGTCTCCAATTTTCAATTTGGCCTTATGATCAATTATTTGAAAATTCCACTAATTTAATAAACCAAGATTCAATATTTGAGTGCATTAAAATAGATCCTAAACGGAAAACTTTGTTAAATCTTTTTTTTCAATTGTTAAAAATTAATTGTTAAAATTGTTAAATCTTTGTAAAATTGTTAAATCTTTGTTAAAATTGGAGAATAGTTGGTTTATGATGTGCTAGCTTCTGCTGTTGGAGAAGGAAAGGCAACCCACTCCACTGTTCTTGCCTGGAGAATCCCAGGGACGGGGGAGCCTGGTGGGCTTCCGTCTGTGGAGTCGAACAGAGTCGGACACGACTGAAGCGACTTAGCAGCAGCACCTTCTGCTGTACAGCAAAGTGAGTTAGTTATACATATACCTACTCTTCTAGATTCTATTCCCATATAGGTCACTAAAGAGTGTTGAATAGAGTTCCCTGTGCAATACAATAGGTTCTTATTAGTTATCTATTTTGTATCTAATAGTATCTATGTTAACTCTCTCTATATATATATTTTAACACAATTTTAAGAGAAATACCATGCATATAACACAAATATAGACTCTAAAATCTTTGTATTAACCTAATGAAATCATGTCCAAAACCCCAGTATTTTGTCTTTGGTAAACACAGGTCACACTTTCTTTGACAACATTCCCAAATAAGGGAAAAGACAAATCTTAAAAGATCACTCTTCACAACAGTAGCAATTACTTACCTATAAAAGACATAAATGCACAAGAAACAAGGAAGCACAAACCTCAGAAGCCCCATCTGCAGCTTTCTTCAGACCCCATCCATCATTGGCCCAATCGTCAACTACTCTTCGATCACCACAAACGATAAAGTTGTCAAAAAAAATGTCTGAAGTCATAGACCACAGTTCCAAACCAATAGCACTAAAAGGAGTCATTTTGAAAGGCTCTTGATCTTCAAAGAAATCTGGATTTGGTATTTTCCGTGGTTTCCAGATTCCCTAGAGAAAAGTATTTTAAAAAATCATTTCAGATAATGATCAAAACAAATTTATAGTGAACCTAAACAAGATGAATTCTGCATTATCTGTGAAGTTAAGTGCTGACTGTGTGAAACTTAACAGGAGGAAAACAATAAATGCTACTAATGCCTCTAAGAGGGCTGAACTCCAATCCAACTACTTCCAATGTCTACTTTCAGTTTCACCCATGACCTTGATTCAGACCAACACCTTGCTCTACCTGGCACATTCCAAGAGCTTTCACTCTTATCAACTAACTGCTGGTAGGAGTGGCCGTGTAAATCAGTACAGACTTCTTCAACGGTGAAGTGGATCTTCAACCAGATATGTCACCTCAGACAACTACCTAGAGAAACAGTTACCATAGACGAGCACAAGAAAAACTACTGCAGCAAGGATTCTAAAAGCAAAAAGGGAAATTCACCTAAATGGCCGTCAACAAAACAGCTAAGGGGCAACTGTTCTTACTGTCTGCACAACTAAAAACACACTTAAAAACAGAAAAGTATACACAGTCTATATGGAGAGCTACAACTTACATTTCGAAGTAAGCTGTAAAGTAGAAATTAATGGTTTTAAATAAACTGACTAGAATAGAAACAGAACTGAGACCAGGGTCAGAAATGTTATAGAGCCACAGTAAACTTGAAGCTTTAAGGTATCACCACCGGTATGATCATCTCAGTTGAGCTTCAGTCTTTTTATAGCTGAAGATACCAAGGTCAGGCAATGAGCTAACTCATGGTCAGGAAACCAACTCTCATCATAGTCCCCTATCCATGCTGCCAGACTGCCTGCCAGTTTGGATATTTATGGGTGGAGCATCCTTGCCACATGGTAGCACGGTGTCCAAACCACAAGTTTTCATTTTTGTTTGTTTTTAAGTTATAATGCAATTATGAAAGCTCGCCTTTCCACTTTCTAGGTTTATCTTTTCAACACAACACATAAGTTCTCTCTTAACTCTGAATTTACTGTGTTTTTAATTCAATTGTTTGAATATAGAGGATCAATCTGTGGCAGCCTCACTACACACTGGAGAACTATCTGAACACAAAGAGCTCAATGAAGCAGTTCAACCATCAGGAGGTACCAACCTGGTAGTTAGGGTTGTCAATCATGGGAGGCTTCCATCTGCCCTTATAATTAGGGTTGTCAATCATGGGTCGCTGCCAGACACCGCACCCAGGGGCCGACTCACACTTAGGGTTGGCAATCTGAGGAGCCTCCCATTCTCCGTCCATATCTTCATCCCTGTGGAGACATAAACAAACTACAAGTGGATTCTGTGAAGCAGGTCTATGAAAATCTACCCCAGGGATTCCCTAAAATCCTGCAGGAATACTCAGCGGCGTACTACAAAGCATCATTTTGTTTCTCCATTTCCAGTAACAAAGGATTTTCTGTGACAGATACATTAAAAAGAGAGATGAAAATGTAATCAATTTAGTTTGTTGAGCTCTACACTTAAGTTTGAGCAGTGAATACTGGAGTGGGTTGCCATTTCCTTCTCCAGGAGATCTTCCTTACCCAAGGATTGAACCTGGGTGTCCCGTATTGCATGCAGACGCATTACCGTCTAAGCCACCAGGGAAGTCCTGGCTGTATTTAAGTATCAACTTTTACTTCAATAAAAAAGCAGGCAATGTTAAAAGTTAACCAACATTCATACCAGTCCTCTGGCTTCTCTGCATCTGGATCAGGTACATATTCAGGCTCATCATCTAACCAGCCTTCGGGCTTTGTAGCTTCTTCATCTGGAATCTTAGCAGGGGCATCTTCATCCCTTAACACAAAACAAAAAGACAATTAATGACAACACTGACCACAGAATTACAATGATTACAATGTGGTCCCACTTTGTGAAAAAGCTCCTAGAAATATCTAAAATCATATGCAAGGGCCTAGTATGCAGAATGTATAGAGAACTCTTAGGATTCAATAATAAAAGACAATTTGATTTAAAAACCAATAGAGGATTTGGATAAACATTTCTTCAGACATACAAATGCCCAAAAAGCATATTAAAATATGTTCTACATCACTAGTCATTTTGAAATGCAAATCAAAACCACAATAAGATGCCACTTCATACCCAGTAGGATGACCATAATGAAAAAGGACTGATAAAAATAAGTATTGGCAAGGATATGGAAAAAAATGAAACCCTCATACGTTGATTTTAAGAAAGCAAAATGGTGCCGCTACCTTGGAAAACAGTTTGGCAGTCCCTCACAAAGTTAAACATAGTTACTGAGTGACCTAACAATTCCACTTCTAGGAATATACCCAAGAGAAATGAAAATGTATATTCACCCCAAAACCATTCATTTGAATGTCCATAGCAACGTTATTCACAACCATAGCCTAAAAAGGGAAACAACCTAAATGTCAATTAAACAAGGAATGGATAAATAAAATGTGGTAGCACCCACAGGATGGAATATTATTCAGCCATAAAAAGAAAGTATCGATACAAGGTTCCACATGGATGAGTCTTAGAGTCTTAAAACTATTATGCTAAGCCAAAGAAGCTAGACACCAAAGACCACATATCTGATTAATCCTTTATCCAGAATGGTCAAATCTGTAAGACAGAAAGTAGATTAGTGGTTGCCAGGGGCTGGTGAAAGGAAGAAATAGGGAGGAAGTAACCGCTTCATGGGTATGGGCTTCTTTTGGGGTGATAAAAATGTTCTGGAATTAGTGGTAATCGCCACACAACACTGTGAATATACTAAACCAGTAAACTGTACATTTTAAAAGGGTGGATTTTAGCATGTGTATTATGACTTTTAACAGTCACCCTTTTAAGTTTATCAAGAAGTACCTAATTTCAAAGCTTTATGCAGTTACTGTAAGACAGTGCCACTTTAGCTGGTAAGCAAGGACATCTCCTATTCTTGGTCAGGGTTATGCTTGTTTTAGAGCTATGCTAGTTTAAAATTGTGTTAAGACTAAAACTTGTCTATCATTCAGCTGGCCTTTTAAGCTGAACATTTACTTCTCCTCCCCCACAACAGCTAGTTAAGGAATACAGTACTGAACAAAGTGAGCCCAAATCTAATGTTCACCAAACATACAAATAAACTCACCCTTTAACCAGTGCAGCATCTAAGTATCAACTAGAATTTTACTATGAAACCTAAGAGGATGCTTTTACAAATGGAAGATCAGTTTTATCATTTCTCTTTGTTCACTTTCTAACATTTCCACAAGTCACCATACCAAGAGAGCAAACAGGGTCATACACAAGAGAACAACCCACCTGTTTTCATTTCTTATCACTCTCCAATTTGCATCCTACATAAAAGACTGCTCAATTTCCCTCATCTGTGTTAAGCTCACTCCTGTTCCTCTACTTTTGCACATGATATTCTCCTTCAACCAGGAAATACCATTTCCCATCTTTACCAGTTAGTTTTCTCTTGTTCACTTTCAATTCTCAATTTTAAAATACTGAAGTTTGGTATACTTGGTGCTCTGGTCACCATGGAAACACATATTAGATCATTCACCATATGCATGCCAACTTCAATTGCCTATCTCACCACTACAGTGAGAGCTGTGCAGGCAGCCGTGTGCCTGTGGCTTTGTATTCCAGTGCCCAATAAAAAGCAGAGATCTCCTGAGTACTGTTTAATAGGAGAAAGGTTATTTTTCAAACTAAAATTTTAGGACTCCAGCTTTAAATTGAATTATAGAAGCATGGGAAAGGCCAGGCCAAAGATAAGAAGTTTTGCCACAAACCGTGTTGCCACAGGCAAACCCTATCATTAGTTTCAGCATTTAGTAGCTTGTAAAATGGTGTGAGGCAGTCCAGACGATCATGACAGCCCTGTTGATCACTATGTGGTCACTACTATTTTCAGCTATAGTAGTCTGCATTTTTCCTAACATTTAGACTGCATCACAGATTATACAAATTATCAGATTTCAACCATCATTAAATTGCTTAAGCCACGCAGAATATATGAAATGCTCCACTGCATTCAAAAACAGGTACCAAAGACTCACCAGTCATCTGGTTTGACAGCATCAGGATCTGGTATTTTTGGTCTTTCATCCCAATCTTCAGGCTTCCGGTCTTCTGGGTCCTCAATTTCACGTGAAGGATTTACAGGAGGAGTCATGTCATTTAACAGATTCCCACTGTTCACAACAGATTGGTCCACTAATATTTCAAAACTATTATCTGGATTCAAGACTGAAAAAAATTAAATGCAATTTTAAAAAGTTAATTAGCCACTCATTCCCAAGTTTTCTTTACCACAAAAGATCATATTTCCAACAGAAAGCAAAAGCATGGAGTAATGATTTTGGGTATTAAAAGTCGGAACACGGTCATGGAGGCTTAGGCAAGTTTGTACTCTTTTCCTTATCTGTAAATCATAAACATTAGTTCTTCAGGTTTTGAGAAATTAAACAGGTAAAATTTTAAAACAACAAAATATTCCATGTATGAACATAAAAACACCAAAACACCAAAGGTATGCAAAGTAACTGCAATATTGGTTTGTCACAAATGGTTACACACAGGTCAACAGGCAAATAAGTTTATTTATTATAACCGTCCCCCAGTAGAAAAGGCCCATTTCCTCATTTTCTGAGTTGGTATTACCACTATCTATGTTGCCAACAGTTCCAATCACACAAACCTTTTATTTATTAAACCACCAATCTACTCAGGTTGTACTTTTGGACTCCAATGAAGAATGCAAACATAACTTTAAATCTATAAAGCCATCTTAAGTGGAATTATACTAAAGCCTGGATCCTACAACTAAATGCCTAATAGGCAAGTGACTAGATCACAGCACATCCAGAATACTATGGAAGATAACAGAGTACTATGCTGCTATCCTAAATGATAACAAAAGTGATCAATGAAACATACTCTCACAGAAAATTCTCACACTTTTGTGAAGAGAATAAAACATACTTAACCTTTAATATAAAATTATATGTGTTTACACATATATACATATTTATTCACATATGACCAAATACATATCACAATGCTGATATTTCAGATACTTTAAATGTCTTCTTTTTTCAAATTTCTATGCTGAATATGTATACTTTTGTTATAAAGAAAAAAAGTTACTGCATTCTTTAGGAAAAGAGGCATGACTATATGTGATCTCAAAGCAGCAGAAAAAGTCTTATGAATATAAAAACCCCATTCCAATGTCTGAATGATTATACTCAACTGTCTAGGTGTGCAGCATCCAAAGAAGTTCAACTAGAAGACACTGAGAAAAAAACTGTACACACATTTCTATTGTGTGTACACAATAGAACGTTCTATCAACAAGAAAATAAACAAAGGCAGGAGATGAGTGGAGATCAAGCAAAGAATCTCTTTACAGGACATCCAACTTTTCTTAAAACCTGTTTCTCAATTCAACCTAAGGAAGAAACATTTCTTTTAGTGCTGAGAAACTAAGTTCTTCTCACCATTATGACATTAAGGCAACAGACATTGTTATTTGCAGGTTTATAATCTTTAGAAGGATGATAAATGGGTAGTGCCAAAAAAACCCCAAATTAATAGTTTTTCTTACTTAATGTATAAAGATGTGTTTTCTTATCAGTAAAATAGGTCTTCAGATCTGCATCTGGCCTCTTAGCATGCTTTTCTTCATATACACCCGTTTTGGGGTTTTTGTGGCGGAAGATGAAGTGCAATTTATAGTCCTCTCCACATTTATCTGGACCAAACATAATCGTATACGGGGTCTTGTCGTGGAACTGATCCTTCAGAAACAAAAATGAATTAAGTAACTCAAAGTGTTGAAAAGCAACTTTTCAAAAGTATGATATATCCTCTTACAAAATCCCAAATAGTGTCCTATTTATTCAGTTATGAGATTTGTACAGATACCAGTGAAAAATAATTACCAGAAATGTTACTGAGAATGTATGACAGTGATTAAAAGCATAATATAACGCCTTGATCTAGAGAGTTACTGCTTCTTTCATAAAGTTTGCTGAAGCTAAAAATTACATAGGACAGAAACCAAGAAACAGCTTCGAAATTTGCATTTCAAATAAAAAGCACAGAAATGTTAAAGTTGATATTTTCAACTTCCAAGATATTTCAACAGCAGGAAAGAAGACCTTTATTTTCACAGGTCTTAGAAAATTTTCTTTCGTTTTCTCTGAAATTCTTAAAAGGTAATTGGGTGGCCACATAAACAGAAAGTACTTACCAGATTGAGCTCTGGGGTCTTGGAAAGTAGTTTCACATAGGCACCGCCACATTCTATCCCATTTTGGAAATTAACCTCATATCTAATTTTAGAAGAAAAAAAAAAAGCAGAAACCATATGGCATTAATTTATTTCCACTTTCCCTCATTTTGATCACATGTTTTATCTTTATTGTTATATCCACCCAATCCTCCAAAATTAAGTAAAAAAAAAAAACCAGAAAAACAAAAAAACATAATGCAGATTCCCAATAAATACTTTCTGTAAAATCCAGAAATTCATTTGGTATCAGAAGGAAAAATAGATGATTTATTTCAAAATAATTTATTGGGCATGAAAAAAAATGTTACAAGATGCTGAAACACATCCTAAAATTTCTATTGCAACATGTAATTATTCTCATTATTTTTTACATAGAGTAACAGTTTTAAACATGTATCATTCTACCCAGGAAGCTTCTATAAAGCAAGTGTTTTACTCACTGAACAATGAGAGGCTTGGTATCGAAGATGAAGGGCTTGTTCAGTTTAGTAGAGATAGCATGATGTTTGGCCCGAGACATCAACACAAGTCCTTTATCGCCTGGAAGTTTCGTTTCCTTCATTTCATCTACCTCCCATTTTCCTACAAGACAACAAAAAAAAGTTTCACTCCCTAACTACACCTCTGAAGATCCTTAAATGGTAATAAAACTCCGAGTTATATAAATTCATCAGACGGACAAATGTTTAACATGTTCCATTTACCTCTAAGAGCTGGCCTATTAATACTAAATACACATAACTGATAAATATTAGGATATAGTTTTTAAAAACCCATAGCACATGCATTTTACCAATGCCTAGAAAAGACCTTCCATGTCCAAAATACAGCACCAAGGGTAATAAATTATTTTTCTACTTTATAGTATAAAAAATAAAATTAAACAGGTCTAATTGGAGGGACTGATGCTAAAGCTGAAACTCCAATACTTTGGCCACCTCATGAGACGAGTTGACTCACTGGAAAAGACCCTGATGCTGGGAGGGATTGGGGGTGGGAGGAGACGGGGACAACAGAGAATGAGATGGCTGGATGGCATCACCGACTCGATGGACATGAGTTTGAGTGAACTCCGGGAGTTGGTGATGGACAGGGAGGCCTGGCGTGCTGTGATTCATGGGCAAAGAGTCAGACACGACTGAGAGACTGAACTGAAGTGAACCCTATAAAATATAATGGGACATACAAAGACAGCAAACTTCCAAGGAATAACCTTAAATGTATACATACTCCTTTTAAACTAGATACTATGGAAACATACCGTATCTCAATCTGCTATTATGTCTAAACCAAATGCAACTCTCACCATCATATTTGGCAATTTCGTCATCAGTGTCATCTTTCTTGGCTTTAGATAAAATCCACCTGTAATTAAGACATCCCCCCAAATTAAGATTCAAATTATAGTTGGCCTGTAAAAAGAAACAATGTAAATAATAATAAAAACAGGGACAATCCAGCTCTTCTTAGCCCACTTAATCACTCTACTTTCAACTTTTAAATATGTCTTTCAAGTAGTGATTATATATTATATTCAAATCAAAAATCTGTAACAAAAAGTACCTAACTCATGAAATAATTTCACTTTTTAAGACTCAAGAGAAAAAAAAGTTTTTCTCAAAGAATAAAATACAAGGTGAAGGGAAAAGAAATGGAAGCAAGAACCACATGTTCTAAAAGATTTTTCCTAAATGGGACTGAAAATATAAAATACTATCTAAAAAGGAATCTACTTTTCTATCTTATTTAACATGATGTTTGCCTCTAAGATATTCTCCCCCTACAAAACACTTACCCTGACAGAGTTCCTCGGTCAAAGGAATCAGCAAAATACACTTCGCCAGTTGGAACTGGAGCTTTGTAGGTGACCTGTGTTAAATATAAAAATGAATTAATTAAAATAGTCTCAGTAGGATCTATTCTCTTGGTTTGCTTTCTAACTTGCATGGCTGGCCCTCAAATTCAACCCATATAATTTATCTTTGGGACAATATAACAAAGGTTGACAGAGAGAGCAATAAGTATTTTAGCAAATTTTGCTTTCCTTGTGGTAAGGATCCAAAATGTACCTTCATCTTTTGATTATCTCAAGAGGCAAAACGAACAGATTCAAAGATCACGTCAAACCTTTGGCGATGGTGGACTGCTGGCATCTGGCTTCGGTTTTGAGTCTTCTACCTCTTCAATGACGTCATCAAGGTCATCCTCAATGTCAATCACATCATCGTCATGTCCATCATGAGCTTGAACAAGAGCAGTTCCAAGGACCAGTAACGTACACAGCAGCCACTTTCCTTCCATGATCTAAATATATAAAAAAAAAAGTACAGTTAAATGTATCACCTCCTTTGAAAAATTTTGAACCCCTCTCTTGTTTAAGGCTTTCAAATCAGAGCTGAAAGGAACTTTAATGTATTTCATTTTATAGATAAAGTGAACTCAGAATAACAGGTTTTCCTAAAATCAGTTAGCTAAAAGATCCAATTTCAAGAAAAAATTCAAAATATAACTCAAACATAAACAATTGTCCCCATAGAGAATATCATGTTGGCTACACAGACCTAGGGTGTTCGGATACAATTTCAAACTAACTTCTTGCATTTGTAAAGAGCTTTACAATAGACAAAGCCCCTTTTACAGAATACTTTAAATGAGTTGAAACATTACAATGAAATAACAGAGGCGTAAACTTGCCTCATATTAAAGACTTAATTTAGATTAGATGCTGCTGTTTTTGTCCAAAGATCAACAAGCATAGATATGGTTTTTAATTAGTGTTTTAAGGGACTTCCACTGAACCCCACGAAAAGCAGGGGACTTGAGTTTGATCCGTGGCTGGGGAACTAAGATCCTATATGCCACGGACCAACTAAGCCCACAGGCCACAATTAGAGACCCCATGCTCCTCAACAAGATTCTGCATTAAAAAAAAAAAGATTCTGCATTATGCAATGAAGATCCTGTCAGCAACTAAGACCCAATAGGCTAAATAAATAAATAAATCAGTTTTAAGATCCAACAAAAAAATATATTAAACCACAGACCAGCTATTTTTATCTCTTTTTTCTAAGCCTTTAAGTGTCTTATATATTAGACCGTCATGGATGGTAGTCAATCCTCTTTCCAAAACCACAGATCTAAAGATATAAAAACTGAGCCACATGGATGCACAAAATGATTTGGTAGTAGGTAGTATAGAATTTTAATTCTGCAAGACAAAGAGTTCTGGAGATGGATGGAGGTGAAAGCTGTACAACAATGTGAACGTACTCAATGCCACTGAACTTGATGGTTAAGATGGTAAATCTTACAAGTATTTTCACTACAATAAAAAAAATTTTATAAAAATAAAGAAAATAGCTTAATTTTTTTGGTCACTTGTAAATCAACTTATTCTAATGCTGAATTTAACACCTAATTCCTTATAAATGGTATAATCCTTTAAAGTGAGTAACTATATAGAACTAGATTTTCACGTATCATTTGGTAGTATTTGAAATGAAATGATTCCTAGGCAGCACAGAAAATAAAAGAAATAAAAGATTTTTATAAAAATAAAAAGTCACTCATAATCTTTCCTAGGACTGGTATTAGAGTTTAGGAAAAACTCTCAATGTCAAAATTCTGCTATAGCTTCTTATATACCAAGAAATGCCAGTAATTTCAATTTTTCACTGGTAAGGCTTCTATTCTCTACCACCAAAATCATATTCAATGGCATAGCAATATTGCTTTGATTTACAACTACACTGGATTCTCTGAAACTAAACAGGCTGATTCAACACTTTTATCTAAATCAACTGTATTCAACCTAACAAGTCCTCACAGAAATAATGCTATAAATGGTAGTTGGGTTCCCAGGGATAAACTATAAATCAAATTAGCCCCCAAAATAGTTAAATCAAAAAGGCAAAATGTGATAAACCTAGTAGCAATTAAGTGAATCACAAAACCAATGAATTAATAAGAACTATGTACTGATGTTAAAACACTGCTGCTCAAGGAAAAGCTAATCAGGGAGATGAACTACTTATCTTTCAAAAATGGGATTCAGGGAGGGTTTAGTGAGGGAGGGTACAACTACAGAACAGGAAGATTGATTTTTTTTTCTCTATAATTTTTAATTTGTTGATACACTATTGTTATGTTATGGGCTTCCAGGTGGCTCAGTGTTAAAGAATTGGTCTGCCAATGAAGGAGATGCACATTTTGGGAAGATCCGCTGGAGAAGGAAATGGTAACCCATCCCAGTATTCTTGCCTGGGAAATCCTACGGAGGAACCTGGTAGGCTACAGTCCATGGGGCTGTGAAAGATTTGGACACAAGTGAGCAACTGAGCACACACACACATACACTGCTGTTTCAGGCTTAATTGTGTCTCCTACCTCAAATGTGTATGCTGAAACCAACTCCCAACATAACTATATTTAGAGATAGGACCTTTAAGGAAGTAATTAAGGTTAAAAGAGGTCATAAGATTGGGGCCCTAACTCATAGGCCTCGTGTCTATAGGAAGAAGAAGAGAACCAGGAATCCATGTGCACAGAGATTAAGTCCAACGAGGACACAAGAAGGTGGTCCTCCGCAAGCTGAGGAGAGAGGCCACACCAGAAGCCAACTCTTAACGCCCTGATCATGGACTTCCAGACCGTAAGAAAAAACTTTTCTGTTATTTAAGCTACTCGGCCTATGGTACTGTTATGGCAGTCCAAGCAGACTAATACAGCTCTCCTTAGGTTAAGTATAATGTCACAAGGCAGTTCTTCTCTAACTTGAGCATGCATCAGGGGGCTTTTTAAAACAACTGCTGATTCAGTGTGCGCACACTGGGCCTTTACCTTTCTATCGGGTTCCAGGGGATGCAAAGGTTGCTACCTTGAGAACCACTGATTAGGGTTTATGAATAATCAACTTGTGCTTTGTTTTCCAGTTTATAAAAGCACTTTCACAGTTACATTATTTTGTGAACCTCCCTTGAGGTATTACTAAGATGTAGTGAAATGAAATAACCCAATCATTTACTCAATATCACTACCAATAAGTGAGAGTCAAAGAATTCAAATCTCCTATTTCTATTACACTAGACAAAATGTAGCTGCACACCGGACATGTGTGATAGAGACAGGATAGAAAGACTAGTCAGGAAGGGTCCTGAAGGGAGTGGTCTGGAATGGAGGATTCAGCTAGCGTTTAGTGAGTGAAGAGTGTGTCTGCGGAACAGGTTGCTGGACCAAGGAATCCAGGAAAGGTGGCATCTGTGTAGGGGAGGCAGAATAAAAGTTTTCCAGTAGCACAAGGCTACCATCCCAGTCAGAAACAACAGGAAATGCACTTCTCTCCACCACCATTTCCCCTAAACCCTGAGTTTCAGGACCTGGTTTTTCAGGTTTGAGAAGTCTCAGGTACATATCTGTTAACTTTCGCATTATCTAGAGGGTTGTTAAAGCTGTGGAGGAACCACCACTGCCAAACAATGACAAATCAATTCTCATAGCTGTGTGTTTATGAGCCTAAGCTACTGCTAGTTTTACATATGCTATTTCAATATTTGCCAAAGGAATTTGCCAATACTCCAAAGAAAATGCTAAACAGGTCCAGTTTCAAGAGCCACTATTAAGCCAGCCCAAACATTCCAAATTTTGTTAAAGACTTGGTCACACTTAGAAATAATTCAAAACAATATATTTAAAAGTGATCTTAATTCTCCACTTCATTAATGAAAATCCAGTATTTCCAAGAAACAAAATCCACCCTCATTTCAGTCCTCCTACCCATACTCCTTATATCAAAAAGGATGCTGCACTATTACGATTTCTATAAGAAAACATAGGAGAAATTTTAAGCAATCTTGGATTTGACAAAGAGTTTCCAATACATCAAAAGCAAGATACACAAAAGAAAAAAATTGGTTGAACTTACTTCAACTGTATCAAAGAAACTTGAGAAATAAAAAACAAATCAAGCTAGTGAGAAAATATTTGCAAAATAAATATCTAATAAAGAAATGGTTCCCAAAATGTACAAAGAACACAAACTCAACCAGTAAGAAAACAAACCACCCAATTACAAAATGGGCAAAACAGCTAAACAGATACCTCACCAAACAAGATATTTAGATGGCATATGAAAAGATCAAACATCATCTGCCATTGCTAACTCACTTCAGTCGTGTCCGGCTCTTTGCAACCCCATGGACTGTATGTAGCCCACCAGGCTCCTCTGTCCATGGGATTCTCCAGGCAAGAATACTGGAGTGGGTTGCCATGCCCTTCTCCAGGGGATCTTCCTGACCCAGGGATCAAACCCAGGTCTCCTGTAGCTCCTGCACTGCAGGCAGATTCTTTACCGCTGAGCCAACTGGGAAGCCCTTTCATCTGCCATTAGGTAACTGCAAACAATGAGGTAAGAATAGCTAAGACCGAAAACACTAGCAAGGATGTGAAGTAACAGGAACTCATTTCACTTCTGGTGAAAATCTAAAATTTCAGGCACTCTGGAACACACTCTGGCAATTTCTTACAAAGCTAACTATAGACTTACTATATGATTTGTCAATCATGTTCCCAAGTTCTTGCCCAACTGATCTGAAGGCTTACGACTGGACAAAAACTGTCACACAAATGTTTATAGCAGCTTTATCCATAATAACTCAAAACTTGAAGAAACCAAAATGTTCTTCAGTAGGGGAATGATCAAACAAACTGTAGAACACCCATTCAATGAAATATTGTTCAGAAATTACAAAGTGAGCTACCTAAACTGAATCACTTTGCTGTACAGCAGAAATTATCACAACATTGTAAACAACTATAAACTATACTTCAATTAAAAAAAAAAAAAAGCTATTAAGCCAAAAAAAAGACTTGAATCTTTAGTGGATACTGCTGAGAGAAGGCTGAGTCTGCAAAGGCCACATGCTATATAATTCCAATTAGATCACATTCTGAAGAAGGCCAAATCCTAGATATCAAAAGAAAAAAAAAGAAAAATTAGAGGTTTAGAGGAGGCGGTCGGGTTGAACAGGTAAGCACAGGGGCTTTCTTAGGCAGAGAAACTATTCTGTATAATGCTGTAATTATGGATACATGATACTACACATTTTTCAAATCTAATAAAACTTAACAGCACAAAGAATAAATCTTGATGTATGGAAATTATAAAACATCATTTAAGAGGTTGAGTGATCCAAGGATACACAGAGGATGTGACAAAACAACCCAACTGTATTACAAATATATGAAACAACCTCAAAGAGGTGGCGGGAAAAAACGTTAACCTAAGTAACTCTGGAAATCAGTGAAGCCTGTAAAACCAGACTATACAAAAGCACATTCAAGTTAAGCTGATTCACATGCGTATACAGGTTAACAATTTGGATACTGCTATACATATAGTCGGAGAAGGCAATAGCAAGCAACTCCACTACTCTTGCCTGGAAAACCCCACGGATGGAGGAGCCTGGTGGGCTGCAGTCCTTGGGGTCGCTAGGGGTCGGACACGACTGAGCGACTTCATTTTCACTTTCCACTTTCACACATTGGAGAAGAAAATGGCAACCCACTCCAGTGTTCTTGCCTGGAGAATCCCAGGGACGGGGGAGCCTGGTGGGCTTCCGTCTATGTGGTCACAGAGAGTTGGACACGACTGAAGTGACTTAGCCGCAGCATACATATATAGCAGAATTGAACAATTAAGTAAATGGATGCTGTATGGTAGGAGCCATTTTCAATGCTGAGCATGGTAACTTTAAGGACAAGCAAGGCAAAGAGGCTAAGAAAATCCACATGGTAACGGGCAAGAGTTAAGAGACTACAATATGAACTCACATTTATCTTAATATACAGAGGGTTACATGCAAAATATTTATAGATTCAGTTCAGTCGCTCAGTCGTGTTCGACTCTCCGCGACCCCATGAATCACAGCACGCCAGGCCTCCCTGTCCATCACCAACTCCCAGAGTTCACTCAAACTCATGTCCACAGAGTTGGTGATGCCATCCATCCATCTCATTCTCTGTCGTCCCCTTCTCCTCCCGCCCCCATCCTTTCCCAGCATCAGAATCTTTTCCAGTGAGTCAACTCGTCGCATGAGGTGGCCAAAGTACTGCAGTTTCAGCTTTAGCATCAGTCGTTCCAATCAACACCCAGGATTGATCTCCTTTAGAATGGACTGGTTGGATCTCCTTGCAGTCCAAAGGACTCTCATGAGTCTTCTCCAACACCACGGTTCAAAAGCATCAATTCTTCGGCGATCAGCTTTCTTCACAGTCCAACTCTCACATCCATACATGACCACGGGAAAAACCATAGCCTTGACTAGATGGACCTTTGTTGGCAAAGTAATGTCTCTGCTTTTTAATATACTATCAAGGTTGGTCATAATTTTCCTTCCAAAGAGTAAGCGTCTTTTAATTTCATGTGCATATAAACCACTTAGTATACACACATATATTTTCTTGCTCTATCAGTTAAGAGGGCATACAAGAAACTACTAACATCTCAGCAGCAATACAATAAATACCCTAGTACCAAGGATTTTGGTTTCCAATATCATCTCCAATAAAAGGAAACAGGGTTCCTTGGCTGATTCTAGGATTAGGGCAGCAAACATATAAGACAATCCTGGAACATCTTGTACTATCAGAAAGTGATGAAGTATTCAAAACAAAAACACCCACAATGATGGGGGGCTACATGAAAGGAATATAACAGCGAGCAATGGCCAAAGCTGGAACAATACGAGCAATAAAATATATTCCAAAGTACAAAATAAATGCCCATGAATCTACACATTATATTACTGAATAAATAAATGAGAGTAAATAAATAAGAGGCAAATTTCCGAGGCAGAAATATTCCAAGTAACAAGATACAGACAGCCCACTGTCAAGGAGGAGAAATGTAATTCCTACCCTTACAAGTGGGCTACACATAGAGCTATCCTTCCTGCATGGGAACAGGAAAAGCAGGAATCTACAGCGGGGAAACCCAGCACACACTACTTCAGCCAGGTGCTCAAGGTAAAGACCAAAAGTGATGTCATGCTGACAGCATGTACCCTTGATACAATGTGGTGAAAACAGTACTTTAACCTCTGTGGTCTTCCTCCCCAAAATCCATATTCCCTCTAATCATGAGAAAAACATCAATGAAATCCCAACAGAGGGACTGTTGTCCTGACCAGTAGTCCTCAAATATGTCAAGGACATCAAAAACAAAGAAAATCTAAAAAACTGTCACAGCCAAGAGGAGTTTAAGGAGACTAAATGTAATACAGTACCATGGAACAAGAGCAGCAAGTAAAAACGAAGGAAATCTGAATTAAACACGGACTTCGGTAATTACCATTATCATTCATTAATAATGTTGCTGATAATGGCAGAAATGATTCTATAGATTTAAAACGATTCTGTAAAAAATTCATTTTTTAAAATAAGGATGTTCCACTACTATGCATCAAATATTTATCTCCTATCCCTCCAAGAAAAATGTCAGGGCTGAAATATATACTATTGGAATCTAGTCTAAATCTCTTTTCGGAGAAGAAACTGAGGTACAACAGACTGACGTGCCAAAAACGGTCATTGGCACAATCGGGAGCATCTTAGAAACAAAATGATTTTTCATATATATTAATGTCCAAGAAGACGTCTAAGAAGCAGCTTTTTTCTCCCTTTAAAACTCTTCAAGGACTTCTCTGGTGGTCCAGTGGCTGAGAGCTCATGCTTCCAACACAGGGGAGCCAGGTTTGATCCCTGTTCAGAGACCTAGATTCTTCACGGCCCAACCAAAGACCCCTCTGCCACAACAAAGACCCAGTGCAGCCTAATTAATTAATTACTTTGGGAAAAGATAGAACTCTTCATGTGTCTTAACACTTAGAAACTCCTAAGCAGAGAATGTAAGGGCTTCCCAGGTAGCTCAGTGGTAAAGAATCTGCCTGCAATGCAGAAGATGTGGGTTGAATCCCTGGGTAGGGAAAATCCCAACCTGGAGAAGGAAATGGCAACCCACTCCCAGTATCCTTGACTAGGAAATCCCATGGTCAGAGAAAGCCAGGCGGGCTACAGTCCAAGGGGTCGCAAAAGAGTGGGACATGACTTAGCAACTAAACAACAAAGCAGACAGTGTATTTCTCTGTTGTCACTATTTCTAAGATTATTAACAGGAAATATGTTAACAAGAAGCTCAACAACAAAGCAATAATGCTTTAAAAAAATAAACAGCACATTTCCCCCACTCCCAACTTCCCCAAAGTCACAGAGCAAATGACTCCTAGATCTGAAATGTTCAAGAATAAAAGTGAAGAAATCATGTGCCTTTAAACCAAGTTAACACTTTCCAGCAGTAAAGAAACATTTTCTAAGTCTCTTCACAGCTCATGCTAAGCTACATTACCTCTTCCAGTGCAAGATTTCTCATATTCCTGAATGCATTATAGCAGTTTCTCTCATACTTTCTCCTTGAAAGCCATCATTTTCTTGGAGTACTTCATTTCCTGATTTTCCTCTAAGAGCCATTTTTATTTTTTTCTTAATCACCGCAAGGCTATTACCTTAAACTCTACCGCAGTGCCCCTCTGAGCTTGGGTGCAAACGCTAGGTGGATGTCTAATTCATGACTAAACTACTTAGTGCCACAAACGGTCTCACAGCAGACCCATTTAAATTCCTGTCTTGGGCAAATTACAAATTACTTACAGACCTCCAGGAGAGTAGCAATTAAAAATCAAAACCACAAAAAAGAAAATCTTTTAACATTATGAGTCTACCAAAGTGAACTTTTCTTAAAAACACGCTTAAATTATATGTAAATATAGTTTTGTGTGGCTTTATTGTACGGTATCCCTTAACTAGAGCAAAAGTGAAGTCAATAAAACCAACGATATGAGGGCTAACACTATATAGGCCAAGTTCTGATTTCTGTTGATCCAGAACTTGATCTGGAAATAAAACTTACAATTTCTAGGTTCCAGTGAAGTGAACAGACTGCACTTCCTTCAAATACTCATTAAATATTTCTCAGCTAGATTTTTTTTTCCCCTTTGGCTGTGCCGCATAGCTTGAGACATCAGGGATCAAACCCAGGCCCCAACAGTGAAAATGCCCAGCCGTGAGACTGCCAGGGAATTCCCTCAAATGGACTTACAATAAATACTGGGTGGCAGGGCTCAAGACTGTTTCCTGGCAGTCACAAGACTGAAGTGTGAGAATTCTGTATTACAAAGGGTTAAAGGACAAAATGGGTCTAATGCCCATCAGCAAATCTGGCACATATTAAACACTAAATGAATGTTTGCTATTAGTGGTCAATTCCATGAGGGCCAACTAGTTATCAAATATTTAAAAAAAAAAAAAAAACTCTGACCTTCAGGATCAGTAAACGGTGTCCTTAAAGTCTGGAAACGTAAAATGTATTTGCCCATGTTTTCAGAGTTCATGAATATTCTGTACCATTAGTCCTACCAATCAAGCTTCAGGGGGGTTGGAGGTGGATAACATAAACTCATAACCTTTTACCTAACTAGGAAAAAACATGCAGAGATCTGTTAGTACTACTTAAGACTCCAGCCTGAATATTTTGTCTATAAAAAACACCAAAAAAGCAAAAATTTTAAGTATCAACTAGTGTCATGAAAAAACTGTACATAACTATGTACACCCAAGGACAGGTAAAAGCTGGAGAAATCCAAATATGGTCTGTAGATTGTACCAATGCAATTTTTTCCTAGTTCTGATATTTTACTACAGTTATCTACCTATACTGTTATTTGGGGAAGCTGGGTATTGGGTACAAGAGATCTCTCCGAAATTTTTTTGCAACTTTTGTAGGTGTGTAATGATTTCAAACCTGAAAGCTTTCTCTTAAAAAACGTATTACTGGATCAGCATGGCTGGTTCGTTAGACTTGATCAAAGTTGTATAGAAACCAGCTTTAAATCGACCCAGTCTTTCAAAGCACATAAAAGACCCAGAAATGTGAGTTGGATTAGAAATCTGAACATCTTGCCCTCTTCCTTCCAGTTAGTAAGTGTTTTGCTTTTAATAATCAAATATAATTATCAGCTTATATTCAAGGCAGAGAATCTCTACCCCTGGGATCACATGCACAAATGTACACAAAGCCAAGAAAATACATGCATATTTGTAATATACATTTATAAATAATATAAATGATTTCCAACTTGTGTCTCAACTTTCCAAGGACAAAGCAAAAAGCCTGATTCTCAAAATCTCAGAGTCAGAAGGATTCTTCAAGAGACCTTAACCTATTCACTCTTAGTATTTCAGTTCACTTTTTAACTTTTAAGAGTGAATTTACCTCGAATTCTAGAAATGCACGTATTCTATTTTAAAACTGATGATTCAGAAAATTAAGACCTCATGCAAAAGGCAGTACAGTGTATGTAATGGTGTGAACTGTCATGTCAGAGAAATCTGGGTTCAAGACTTTCCTGATCCTCTTTGTGGCCTTGGTCAGCTTATTGAACTTACAGGAGTCTTTCTTCCCTATTTTATAAACATAGCTAGTAGTACTACTAGCTCAAAGGCTTGCTGTGAAAATACAAAAAGATAATACACAGTCTATCAGAGTCCAGGACTTCATAAAAGTACACAAATGGTTTGTTCCTTTGATACACAATTAGTACAACCACATCTTCAATTCCCAGATGGCCTACACTTCCTAAATATTTTAACAAAGCTGAATGATTTTATGTAACAAGAAGAACTTTCTTCTTATTCTATGATTTTTTTCTTTAACTCTTCCTTGCAATGGTGTATATACTGTAGCATTTGGACAGGGAACTATCCCTGTTTATCTGTGATTTTCTTATTTCCTGCTCTGCCACCAATTTTATGAATTCCTCCAAATTTATTTTTGGTTAATGGTAACTCTGTTCTCAGGACACATTTTTAAAAAGTCCTATTATTTTACTATACATACTGAAAAATATACACGAGACTTCAACTGAACACAAAATATTCTATTAGAAGCATACACATTCTGCACTGAATTTCAACAAATCAAAAATTGATTTAGAGCAATTTTAGGAACTGGCAAACACTAAAGAAATATTAAATTTGTCACCTCTCATAGTATCTTTATGCTCAGTAAGGGGTCATTCAAAAAAAAAGATTTTTAAAACAAATGGAGTCTCAAATTATTTTTAAATTAAACTTTAATACTTTCGAGATAGTCTATTTTGCATCTGTTTTCCTAAAGATAGTAGTCTATGGCTTTCTTGTGAAGTCTTTGTCTAGTTTTGGTATCAGGGTAATACTGGCCTCATAGAATGAGGTGCAAAGTATTCTCGACTCTTCTATTTTTGGAAGAGTTTGTGAGGGATTAGTGTTAATTCTTCCCCAAGAATTTGGTAGAATTCACCAGTGAATCCATTTGGTTCTGGGCTTTTAAGACTTTGTTTCTTAAAAGTAGTTAGGGGGACTTCCCTGGTGGTCCAATGGCTACGACTCTGTGCTCCCAATGCAGGTGGCCCCAGATGGTCGGGGAACTGGATCTAAGCAACTAAGACCCAGGGCAGCCAAATAAATAATTTTTTTAAGTAGTTAGGAAATTTCACTTCTAATTCCTTTAATCCATGAGAAATTAGAGAGGAACAAATCCCACAAAAGGAATTTGTCTCTTAAGAGAGTCAACAAAGTTCCCTTATATTCCTAGCCTGTTGAGTGCTTCTATCATAAAAGGGTGTTGCACTTTATCAAACTGAGACGATCATGTAGGTTTTTTGTCCTTTATTAATGCAATATGTTACATTCTTTATTGTATGGTAAACCAACCTTACATTTCTGGGTTAAATCCCACTTGGCTGTGGTGTATAATTCTTTTTTATATGTTGCTGGATCCCATTTACTAGCATTTTGAGGACTTTTGTTTCTATTTGCTTAAGGGATATTGTTCTATGGTTTTCTTGTGAAGTCTTTCATTTTGTTATCATGGTAATATTGGCCTTAAAAGATGAGTTAGAAGTGTTTTCCTTTCTTCTATTTTTTAGAAAAGTTTGTGAAGGATTGGTATTAATTCTTCCCTAAGTATCTGGCAGAATTCACTAGAGAAATCATTCGGTTCTGAAGCTTTTCTTTTTGTAATTTTCTCTCTTAAAAGTAGTTAGGAAATGTCACCTCTAATTCCTTTAATCCATGAGAAATCAGAAAAAAGAACAGAAGTGACCTAGGTGGCAGAATTGGTTACTTTTTTTAAAAAGTTATTTTTTTTCTTTTGGCTACTTGCTGGATGTTAGTTGCCCAACCAGGGACTGAACTTGGGCCCCCTGCAATGGAATATCCAAGTCCTAACCACTGGCCCACCAGGCAATTCCACAAAGTGATTTTTTTCAAAGGCTGACTGTAATTAAAAAACGAGGCAGTCTTTCCTTCATGTAGGCTATCCATTTATCTACCCTTTTAAAATGTTATGTCTCAATGATTTTAGACACCTTTAGATCGTCTAATTTAATCTTCATAAGATCCCCAGGAGGTTCTATCATCCCATGTGACACCGGAGGAAACTAAAGCTAAACCGTCTAAGGTCACAGTTAAACGTAGTTAATGAGCAGGAGATGCAGGTTTGATCGCTGAGTTGGGAAGATAAGATTTCTTGGAAGAGGGCACTCTAGTAGAACCCACTATAGTATTCTTGCCTGGTAAATCCCAAGGACAGAGGAGCCTGGCGGGCTACAGTCCATGAGGTCACAAGAGTCAGACACAACTTAGTTCCTGCACAACAACGAGCAGGAACTCACAAGTCACAATCCCTAATCTTCTACTTAATAACTTGGCATATTGGGTGAATTACTAACTTCAGGGCCTCAGTTTCCTCATCTCTAAAATAACACTTCTTAAAGTGGAAGTGAAGTCGCTCAGTCGTGTCCGACTCTTTGCGACCCCATGGACTGTAGCCTACCAGGCTCCTCAGTCCACGGAATTTTCCAGGCAAGAGTATTTGGAGTGGGTTGCCATTTCCTTCTCCAGGTGATCTTCCCCACCCAGCGATCGAACTCAGGCCTCCCGCATTGCAGGTAAATGCTTTACCATCTGAGCCATTTACACTGGGATACATTTACACTATGTATTTCTTAGGAGAGTGATATAAACAAAATGCATGCAACGTGTTTATAACAGTACCTGGCTTACAGTAATGTGCAACATTATCAGTGATTTCTACTATTACTAGGTATTGCCCAGCAACACCATTTAAGCTTTGATGGTCCTAAAACGCTGAGTTTTAACAGTGATAAGAAACTTGAAGTCTTAGATTGAAAAGGAACCACTTAAAAGGAATTTGATTCCAATCACAGATAACCATTTTACTACTACTTTTCATTCCTCTGGTTATCACTACATCTAGTCAAAATATCAAAGCACTTAATAGTGGGAGGGAAGTACATAAAATTCAAAGTGGTCCTTTACTGTAAATGCTCATCCACTAAAAAAATAGATGTACACTGCCCAGTTCAGTTCTTAATTTTGCTTCTGATTGACATGAACATTAAAATGTTATCTTTCCATAGCACTTTCCTTTCTCGTATAAACTAAGTAGACTTAAAATGTGGATTCCCGAAACATTGCTGAAGATTCTAATTAAAAAAATAAAATTCTTCAAATAATTTTCACAGTTAAGCTTAATTTAAAACTTATCTGTTACAGTTAACAATGCATTCAGCTTGCACTTTTCTGACAAAGTTCTATAGTAAGTTGTACAGGTTGTAACTATGTTCAGGCACTGTTATTATTTCCTAGTTGTCATGAGCTGCCAATTCTTCTACTTGCATAGTTCATTACGCCATTCAAAGTCGTTTCATGTTCATCATCTTATTTGTCTCTCCTAAAAGATCCTGGGCACTTCTCATTCTGTTTTAAAGATGTGGAAACTAACATAGTTCATTAAGCTAGTTACCTCGCTGCGCCTGGAATTCAAGTCTCTCCAGCCTGCATTTGTGCTTACCAACTGTCACTTCATTCCCTTAAGCCATTTCTCAGGGCAAAGTGAACTCTGTAACTGAAAGGATGCAAGAGCATGATTGCCAAAACTGCAGCAACAACTTCTGTCAAAACGTTTACCCCTCAAGGTCCTTGGAAGATAATGTGCTAGTTGAAACTGTTGAGTTAAGATAGGTAGGGAGTTGCTGACACTCATTATCAGACAGGTCAGGAAATGAGTTTGCTGTGTGGCACATTTACTCCAATACACCGTTCATTCTGGCCACCTCATAATCCAGTTCCCTGACTTGTTCGCTTGTGCTGGCGCACAGGAGCACTCCCACATAATTCTCTACCTCTGCTCTTACTACAGCAAATGGACAACTCAGCAGTGATTCTTCTATTCATGACACTTAAAAATGGCTGTTAAAAGACTGACATACAGAATGATTTTAAAGATCAATACAGCTCCTCCCTTAAAAAAAAAAAACACCCGAAACAAAACAAATCCTCCCGCCCACTAATTCTTATTAAAAAATTAAGCAAAATGTTCCATTTCCTAACTCAGAGGTAAAGAAACCTAACTGTGGCTCACCTTTGTCCTCCCAAGCTTTTAATATTCAGCTCAGTTTAACTTCCTCCAGCCAGCATTCACTTGTGTCATACCCAGCAGTTAATCCACTAAGTCCAATTTCTTCCTCCTATATCCATAAAGGTGACTTCAGGTCCCCGAACTTAACCAACTCAAAAAGAAGGATGTCGGTGTAGGGGACCAACATCATTCAGGCCTTAATTTATTTAAACCATTTATCAAGTAGTCAAAGTGTCTCTTGTCCTTTTTTATACACAGTTTAGTTCTAACAACAACAGCATCAGATTTTATATCCATTATTTGGAGACAACTGGGGTATAGAGCAGAAGTAAATTGCCTAAGTTCATATAGCACCAAATGACAGATTATCGACTTGAACCAGGGCCTTAGCCTTAACCACTACATGAAAACTGCCTCAACTAAAAGTCCAACGTGATCATAAAATTAATCCTATGACCTTGAGCCAATCATTTCAGAGCTCTCGGCCTCAAGTTTCCTCCACTATAAAATGACTTGCCCAGAGAGCTTTCGGGTGCTTTCCTGCCAGTCTTTCTGAATTTACAAACCAGAATTACTTACTCCTCATCCATGAAGAGATGTAATTAAATGTCAGGGCTTAAGTTTTTCAGCCCCTGCGTGTTCTAGCACGTTCTCCATACTCCATTCTTTACTCTGTGATTTTAATTTTCAAACACTGAACCTCTAATGCTACATAGTCTCTCTCGGCCCACTATCAACTCTTCCCCACTACAAGGGACATCGACTAGGCCCGATCCTATTCCAGACCTTTACCCAGTTACTCCAGCCACTTCCCAGCTTCACAGGGAGTCAGCAATAAGCTTAAGAAAGCCCTAGAAGCAAAGCCAGAAGGAGAAGTCTGCTTTCTCAGAGGTCAAAAGAGCTTCTAAGGCACCTGCCACGCCTCCCGACCCCGGTGGCGCGGCCTGGGCCTGGCTGCCTACCTCAAGCGGCCCAGGTCCCGGTCTCACACCACACGGCCGGAGCGCCGGCCTGGGCCTGAACTCTCGATACCCAGCCGGACCCCGCGGCCCCGGCCACGCCCGGCTCTTCGGTCCCCCGGTCGCGGCGCCGCGTATCCAGGCCCCCAAGGGTTCTCCAGGCCCGAACACAAGCAGGCCTCCCGTCTCACCTCGAGCCTCGGCGGGACGGCCGGCGGCGCCCGCGCCTGCTCCCACCCGCACAACCGGCCCCGCGCCGCAGAGAATACAGCGACGGCGGCGGCACAGCAGCTGAAGAAGCACAACCGTCACGTGCCGCGGGACCAAGAGGCCTCGACTCCGGCTGCCGCCGCGCGAGCTGGCCCCACCGCGCGAAGCCCGGCCCTGAGCCCGCCCCTCGCCCCTGAGTAGCTACGGCTAGGGCCAAGGCCAGCCCCCCCGCGCCAGCTTCTGAATTCAGTTGGCCAATGCGACCATCGCTCCAAGGACTTTCCCATACGCCCCCTAGGGCTATTCTTCGTGGAGCGTGCGGATTGGCTGCGAGTGAGGCAGGAAGTGGCCGTTGGTTGGGCGGTAGGGAAGGGGGCGGGCTGCGGCGGAAAGGAACACTCCCGGGCGCGCGCGCCCTGAGGCGGGACCAGCCCTTCAGGAGTTCCCGCGCGCGGTTGCGCTCGTTCCTTCGTGGGCGCGCTTTCAGGAGTTGCATCTCTGTCTCTGCGGTTCTCACACCTTCTGCGCTTAGACCCGGGCCTCGGAGTCTGGCATTCCGTTCCCTTCTTTGGGGGTCAGATGTCAGCTGGCAAGAAGGGATGGGAAGTGTGGTGAACCATCGGGAAGGGCCTTGCCCCCGATGCAGCGAGTGCGCAGCGCTAACGGCTCCCTCGGTCCGGGCTAAAGTGCATTGCGCTTTGTAAGCAGGCGCCACGGTTCCTGCAGTGTCATTGCTCTAGGCCCAGCAGCCTGAGGCCACCTTGTTCCCCAAGATCAAATACAGTCCATAGTACTACACTCCAGGTTTATTTCAATTTTCAGTTATGATGTTTTCTTAAGTAAAATTACACATAAAGGGCACAGAGACACACTGACAACAACATTGAGAGAAAAAGATGGTGCAATGGAAAGATTTCAAACACACCACAAGTTTTGTAACTCACTTTTACCGTGTCTTCAGTTTTCAATATGCTGAGAACCTCAGAAAATGGAAGTGGTCTGTGGGTTTTTTAGACCTTTATATGTCCTGGTTTCTGTCGTCCATTTGTTTGGATACCCAAAGGCTGAATGGTAGGGTGAAAAAAACTGCATATGGTAAATGTAGCAACTACCCTGGGCTACCCAGGAGGTGCTAGCGGTAAGAACCAGCCTGCCAGTGCAGGAGAGGTAGGAGACCTCGGTTTCATCACTGGGTCCAGAAGATCCTCTGGAGGGGGGCATGGAAACTCATTTCCGTATCCTTGTCTGGAGAATCCCATGGACAGAGTAGCCTGGCAGGCTATACTCCATTGCACAGAGTTGGACATATCCGAAGCAACTTAGCGAGCACGCGTGTGGACACACACACACGCACACCAATTTTCCCAGTTCAGTTCAGCTCAGGTGCTCAATTCTGTCCAACTGTGCGACGCCACGGACTGCAGCACAGCAGGCTTCCCTGTCCATCACTAACTACCTGAGCTTGCTCAAAATCATGTCCATTGAGTTGGTGATGCCATCCAACGATCTCATCCTCTGTCATCCCCTTCTCTTCCTGCCTTCAATCTTTCCCAGCATTAGGGTCTTTTCAAGTGAGTCAGTTCCTTGCATCAGGTGGCCAAAGTACTGGAGTTTCAGCTTCAGCATCAGTCCTTCCAATGAATATTCAGGACTGATTTCCTTTAGGATATACTGGCTGGATCTCCTTAGTCCAAGGAACTCTCAAGAGTCTTCTCCAGCACCACAGTTCAAAAGCATCAATTCTTCGGCGCTCAGCTTTCTTCACAGTCCAACTCTCACATCCATACATGACCATTGGAAAAACCATAGCCTTGACTAGAAGGACCTTTGTTGGCAAAGTAATGTCTCTGCTTTTTAGTATGCTGTCTAGGTTGGTCATAAATTCTCTTCCAAGGAGAAAGTGTCTTTTAATTTCATGGCTGCAGTCACCATCTGCAGTGATTTTGGAGTACAACAAAATAAAGGCTCTTACTGTTTCCATTGTTTCTCCATCTATTTGCCATGAAGTGATGGGACCAGATGCCATGATCTTAGTTTTTTATGTTGATTTTCTAAGCCAACTTTTTCACTCTCCTCTTTCACTTTCATCAAGAGGCTCTTTAGTTCTTCGTTTCTGCCATAATGGTGGTGTCATCTGCATATCTGAGGTTACTGATGTTTCTCCCTGCAATCTTGATTCCAGCTTATGCTTCATCCAGCCCGGCATTTCTCATGATGTCCTCTGCATATAAGTTAAATAAACAGGGTGACAATATACAGCCTTGACATACTCCTTTCCCTGTTTGGAACCAGTCTGCTGTTCCATGTCCAGTTCAAACTGTTGCTTCTTGACCTGCATACAGATTTCTCAGGAGGCAGGTAAGGTGGTCTGGTATTCCCATCTCTATAAGAATTTTCCACAGTTTGTTGTGATCCACAGAGTCAAAGGCTTTGGCGTAGTCAAGAAAGCAGATGTTTTTCTGGAATTCTCTTGCTTTTTTGATGATCCAACAGATGTTGGCAATTTGACCTCTGGTTCCTCTGCCTTTTCTAAATCTAGCTTAAACATCTCGAAATTCATGTACTGCTGAAGACTGGCTTGGAGAATTTTGACCATTACTTTGTTAGCGTGTGAGATGAGTGCAATTGTGCAGTAGTTTGAACATTCTTTGGTATTGCCTCTCTTTGAGATTGGAATGAAAACTGACCTTTTCCAGTCCTGTGGCCACTGATGAGTTTTCCAAATTTGCTGGCATAATGAGTGTGGCACTTTCACAGCATCATCTTTTAGGATTTGAAATAGCTCAACTGGAACTCCATCCCCTCCACTAGCTTTGTTCATAGTGATGCTTCCTGAGGCCCACTTGACTTCACATTCCAGGATGTCTGGCTCTAGGTGAGGACCCAGCTTTATTCCCTCCTGCCATCTAGGAAGGGAAAATGAGAAGGTAAATGTTAAAAGATGGCAGTACTAAAGGGAATTTAAGGGGATTTTTAGTTGGGAGGGACTGCTTTCATCTAGAACGGACAGGAAATATGTGACTTGAACTGGATAAGGTAGGATATGCAGGATTTCTGTAGTTGGAGAGTTGGAGAAAGGCTTCTTTATGAAAAAACATACGAAAAGGCAGGAAAATGGGTATCATATATTTGGGGACATCATGTATTTTGGCTGGAGAAAGGTGTTCATTAAAGTAATAGGAGCTTGCTCAGCTCGAGAGTTGGGTTAGGACCTAGCCAATGAGTCTTTACAGAGATAGGTTAAATTTGAAATTTCGGTTATGATTTAGATACTTAGGGAAGCATTATAATATTTTTTTTTTAATTTGGACACAGTATATGGCATGCAGGATCCTAGTTTCCCAACCAGAAATCAAACCTGGCCCTGACAGTGAAAAAGCCAAGTCCTAACCACTGGACCAACAGGAAATTCCTTAGGGAGGCTTTGTTTTAATATTATTCCAGGAATCTAAAAAAGAGAGAGACTACCAGCTATGAGTCTGGTTAGGACGCTACTTCTTGAAGTTGATTAAAGGGCAGAATTAGGGAATAACAGGATGTCTAGAAACAAAAGCATTAAATGTTGATGCTGAAGACTGCACCACAGAACCAGAAACCCAGGAAAAGAAGAACCAAAGGCAACAATGAGAGTGTGAGCCCAGATGACTGGTGGTAAAGTATAGAGCCCTAAAGAGGGGGGCTTCAACCTTAGCGGATCCTGGGGATCCTGGTCTGGGCCCAAGACAGAACAGGACTGTTGGTCCTGCTAGGGATTTTTCTGCTACAGCATAATGTTCTTAAGAAGTTGAGGACAAATCCCTGAAGGCTGGCTATTCCAGAAGATATTTCTAAGATTAATGGCCTTTTTCCTTTACCTCCTCACCCACTTGCCTCTCTGTTCTATAAAAGAAACTGGCATCCAAACCCAGATAAGATGGTAATTTTGAGACATAAGTCCACCATCTTTTAGGTCTACCAGGCTTAACACCTCATCTTGTGGACTTACTGGTGTGTCCTGTAGGCCAAGCAGAGTGAGCCTGGACTTGGTAACAAGTTCAATTCAGTTTTGACACTAACTACCCGGTTAATCTCAGACACCACAGGTTTAAAGGCTAAGACTGCCCCCACGTCAGATGCTCAGCTGCGGATGAGGTACATAGGCTACCCACAGGTCGCCTTGACCAGCTACAAATTTGGGGGTTCCCATGATCACCTCTTCAGGTTCAGAGAACAACACACAGAACCCAGGAAAATACTTTATTTGCTATCACAAGTTTACTAAAGTAAAAAGCTACCACTAAGGAACAGACAAATGGAAAAATGCATAGGGCAAGTTATAGGTGTATATGTGTGTGAATCTGAAGAGCTTCTATACCCACTCCAGGCATGCCAACCTCCCAGCACCTACATGTGTTGAACAAGCTAGAAGCCCTCCAAACACCATTACTTGGGTTTTATGGAAGGAGAATTACAGAAGCACAATTGCACTCATCTCACTCGCTAGCAAAGTAATGCTCAAAATTCTCCAACCTAGGCTTCAACAGTATGTGAATCAAGAATTTCCAGATGTTCAAACTGGATTTAGAAAAGGCAGAGGAACCAGAGGTAAAATTGCCAACATCTGTTGGATCATCGAAAAAGAAAGAATTCCAGAAGAACATCTACTCCTGCTTTATTGACTACGCCAAAGCCTTTGACTGCGTGGATCACAACAAACTGTGGAAAATTCTTATAGAGATGGGAATACCAGACCACCTGACCTGCCTCCTGAGAAATCTGTATGCAAGTCAAGCAGCAACAGTTTGAACTTGACATGGAACAACAGACTGGTTCCAAATAGGGAAAGGAGTATGTCAAGGCTGTATATTGTCACCCTGCTTATTTAACTTATATGCAGAGTACATCGGAGAAGGCAATGGCACCCCACTCCAGTACTCTTGCCTGGAAAATCCCATGGATGGAGGAGCCAGGTAGGCTGCAGTCCATGGGGTCGCTAAGAGTCGGACACGACTGAGTGACTCACTTTTCGCTTTCATGCATTGGAGAAGGAAATGGCAACCCACTCCAGTGTTCTTGCCTGGAGAATCCCAGGAATGGCGGAGCCTGTTGGCTGCCATCTATGGGGTCGCACAGAGTTGGACATGACTGAAGCCACTCAGCAGCAGCAGCAGCAGCAGAGTACATCATGAGAAATGCCGGGCTGGATGAAGCACAAGCTGAAATCAAGACTTCTGGGAGAATAATCAGTAATCTCAGATATGCAGATGACACCACCGTTATGGCAGAAAGCGAAAAGGAACTAAAGAGCCTCTTGATGAAAGTGAAAGAGGAGAGTGAAAAAGTTGGCTTCAAACTCAACATTCAAAAAACTAAGATCAAAGCATCTGGTCCCATCACTTCATGGTAAATAGATGGGGAACCAATGGAAACAGTGAAGACTTTACTAAATTTTTGGGCTCCAAAATCACTGCAGATGGTGTGCAGCCATGAAATTAAAAGACGCTTGCTCCTTGGAAGAAAAGCTATGACCAACCTAGACAGCATATTAAAAAGCAGAGACATTACTTTGCCAACAAAGGTCCATCTAGTCAAGGCTATGGTTTTTCCGGTAGTCATGTATGGATGTGAGAGTTGGACCATAAAGAAAACTGAGCACTGAAGAATTGATGCTTTTGAACTGTGGTGCTGGAGAAGACTCTTGAGAGTTCCTTGGACTGCAAGGAGATCCAGCAAGTACATCCTAAAGGAAATCAGTCCTGAATATTCATTGGAAGGACTGATGCTGAAGCTGAAACTCCAATACTTTGGCCATCTGATGTGAAGAACTGACTCACTTGAAAAGACCCTGATGCTGGGAAAGATTGAAGGCAGGAAGAGAAGGGGATGACAGAGGATGAGATCGTTGGATGGCATCACCAACTCAATGGACATGATTTTGAGCAAGCTCAGGGAGTTGGTGATGGACAGGGAAGCCTGGTGTGCTGCATTCCATGGGGTCGCCAAGAGTTGGACAGGACTGAGCCACTGAACTGGACTGAACTGATGGAAGTCCTCTGAGTAGGCAAGATTAATGAATCACTGGCCACTTGTGATTGCACTCAATCTCCAACCCTTTCCCCTCCTCAGAGGTCAGAAGTGGAGCTGAAAATTCCACTCTTCCAATCACTTGGTTTGGTTTCTCTAGCAACCAGCCCATCAGGAAGTTATCAAGGGACCGCACAATAACCACCTGGTTAGCATAAACTCAGGTGACGTTGGAAGGGGCTCATTATGAATAACAAAAGATACTCATCACTCAGGAAATGCCAAGGGTTTTAGAAGTTCTGTGCCAGGAACTCAATTAAAAACTAAATTTTTTTTAATCACATAATATTCATTCCATCCCCACCACTAGCATTGGGCAAAAAAATTGATCTGCTTTTTTTTTAACTACAGAAAAGATCAGTCATTTCTAGAGCCTCTTATAAATGTAATTATATAGTATATAGTGTTTTCTCTCTGGCTTACTTAACATATTGTTTGCAGAGCGTCATCTGTGTTGTAACATTTACCAGTAATTTGTTGCTTCGAATTTCTGAGTAGTGGTGTATTGTACAAGTATGTCACAGTTTCTTTATATATTAACCAGGTAATAGACAACTGGGCTGTTCCCAATTTCTGGCTATATGATATAAAACTGCTATGGACATGGTGTACCACTCTTTGTATAAACATATATTTTATTTTCCCCTTAAAACCCAACATCTTCACTGTTTCTTGGTTTACTGTCTTGGTTGATAGTTACATCCATCCAAAGAAAGTGTAGTAATTGTTTTTGAAATCTTGCACATCTAAAAGTATCTTTATTCTACTCTCACATAGTATAACTTTATTGAAATATAATTAACATACTATAAAGTTTTCCCACTGTAAGTTAATGATTCATTGATTTTTAGTAAATTTATGGAAGTTACCAAAATCCAATCTTAAGAGTAACTCCATCATCAAAAAGTTCTTTGTTCCCCATTGGTAGTTAATTCCCAGCCAACCAAAGCAACCATGAAACTGCTTTCTCCCTTTTCTAGATATTTCATGTTAATGGAATCATATCTGACTTCTGTCACTTAGCATAATGTTTCTGCACTTAATTTATGTTGTAGCATGTATCAAGGATTGATTCTTTTTTGTTATTGAGTATTACATTGCATATGCTGAAAAAAAATTTCACAGTGTGAGAGTTACAAGTTAAGTTTTATTGGGGAGAAAATGAGGACTACAGCCCAGGAGAAAACATTTCAGATAGCTGAGAAACTGCTTCAAAGAGGCGAGGGGAGGAGCTAGGATATATAGGAATTTAGCAGCAAAGTTCGGGTAATTTGGGTACATCAAAAGATTACTGTTAATTAAAGAAACCCGCTATGTCAAGTCAAGGAACTTAGCACTTTTCTGTGTATGGAAAGATGCAAGAGTCTGGACTCATGGAATCATTCCTTTGATATGTTTTTCAGCTATCTGGGACTAGTATCCTATGTTTTCACATCCTGAGTTTCCTCAGGGCTCACCATGTGGAATGGCTGCAGTCTGATGGTGGCTAGATGACAGGTATTCTTTTCTTTCCTGAGTTTCCTCACCAGCTCACTCTGGAGGGCTGCAATGGCTGATGACTATGACATCCTTGTTTATTGAACAAGTCTGTACATGGACATGTTCTTTTGGGTAGTACATAGGCATAGAATTGCTGGGTTGAATGCTAAGTTTATGATTAACTGTTTAAGAAACTATCAAATTGTTTTCCAAATTGGCTGCTCATCTTACATTCCCATGTTGGAGGGTTTCGGTCTCGTCATATCATCACCAACACCAGCTATCCCCTGTCTTTTTGATTAGAGCCATTTTAGTGGATGTAGAGTGGTATCTCACTGTGATTTATTTCAGATTCAGTGAGCCCCCTCAGGCAGTGAAGCTGCTGATTTGTGCAGCCTCCCCAGTTCTGAAGAGAGAGAACTTCAGAAGGAAATGGCAGCCCACTCCAGTGTTCTTGCCTGGAGAATGCCATGGACAGAGGAGCCTGGCCGGCTACAGTCCACAGGGTCACAAGAGTCAGACAGGACTGAGCGACTACACTGCCACCACCCAGTTTTGAGACAAAACCCTCATGACCAACGACGGGAACGTGAGCAGCCCCAGGCAAGAATGCCACAGATTCTCAGTGTTCTAACCAGATTTCACAAGTTTCTCATGGATAAATAAATGCTTCTCAATTTCTCAATTACTTTTGGTCAATTTCCAGAACCCTAAATCTTTAAACGCCCCCCCCCCACTCTCATAGTTATTTTCTAGGGAGAAACTCTGCTGACTTCCTCACTGCACCAGACCACCTTTTAATTGACAACTTTTTTCTCTGTGTTTTCTCTCAGCTTTTTTCTGTTTCCATGTTTTGATCTCTATGCTTTACATTTTAAGGTTTTTGCTTTGTTTTTTGCTTTTTGCCTTGGCTGCACGCTGGAATTACCTGGAAACTTTTTATTATTTAGTTATCTTGGCCATGTTGTGAGGCATGTGGGATCATAGTTCCCCAAGTAGGGGTTGAACCTGTGTCCTCTGAATTGGAAGCACCTAGTCTCAACTGGAGTCCCTTGTACTGCAAGGAGATCCAACCAGTCCATTCTAAAGATCAATCCTGGGTGTTCATTGGAAGGACTGATGCTAAAGCTGAAACTGCAGTACTTTGGCCACCTCATGCGACGAGTTGACTCACTGGAAAAGACTCTGATGCTGGAAAAGGTTGGGGGCGGGAGGAGAAGGGGACGACAGAGAATGAGATGGCTGGATGGCATCACCGACTCTGTGGACATAAGTTTGAGTGAACTCCGGGAGTTGGTGATGGACAGGGAGGCCTGGCGTGCTGTGATTCATGGGGTCGCGGAGAGTCGGACACGACTGAGCGACTGAACTGAACTGAGTCTCAACTGATGGGCTGCCAGGGAAGTCCCCTGGAAAGCTTTTAAAATCCTAGTGCCCAAGCTATACCTCTAGAACATTACATCAGAATCTCTGGGGGAGGGCCCAGCCATCTGAGAATCAAAATATTTAAATGAGCTATAAACCACTGAAGAAGAGAACTGTAAGCACATTTTTAAAAAGGAAAAGAAAAATATAAATTAGTAAGTCTGTAAAAGTGTTAGTCATGTTCAACTCTTTGCGACCCCATGGACTGTAGCCCACCAGGCTCCTCTATCCATGGAATTCTCCAGGCAAGAATACTGGAGTGGGTAGCTGATGCCGAGCAGGACCCTGTGGGACTCCAGGGCACAGAGACCTTTTTGTCCCTGATTTCTTGTAGGAAAGACTCCAGCCTTCATGACCTCTCAGTTCCAAAAGGGCAGAACAGTTGCTAATCAAAGGAGGAACAGCGATGAAACCACCTGAGGCAAGATTAAAGGATCAGAGAGGCTCATCAAGACTGGGAAACTAGACCACCTAAGACCCTGCACACACCCTGACTTGACAGCAACCCTGTGCTTTTGAAACTTTGCAGAAGAAAGAATAGACTGTTACTGCCTTGATCCTTAATCACATACTCCTGCCTGACTATATAACCATTCCCTACTCAGCAGAGAGGGGGCTTCCCTTGTGGCTCAGCTGGTAAAGAATCTGCCCGCAATGCAGGAGACCTGGGTTTGATCCCTGGGTTGGGAAGATCCTCTGCAGAAGGGAAAGGCTACCCACTCCAGTATTCTGGCCTGGAGAATTCCATGGACGGTACAGTCCATGCAGTTGCAAAGAGCCAGACACGACTGAGTGACTTTCACTCACTCAGCAGAGAGTGGGGCACAACTCTTGAGGTAGTTGCCTGCTCTGTTCCCCCTTTGCCTGCTGTGTTCCCCCTTTGCCTGGCAAAATATTAAAGCTACTTTCCCCTCCGTAACTCTGTCTCCGTATTTCTGTTTGGAATTGGTGCAAAGAGCCAAGATTTTGGCAACATAGCCATTCCCATCTTCAGGGGATCTTCTGGACTGAGGGATCAAACCTGGGTCTCCTGCATTGCAAGCAGATTCTTTACCATCTGAGCCACCATGGAAGCTTTAATAGGTCTATATTTGTAAAGAAAAAAATTAGACTCCTCCTGTGTTTCTTCTTTAATGTCACACTACCACCACATTCACAACACTTCCTACACCAGATGTGTAGGAATTTCCCCCATGCCAAGCAATTCTGTGAAACCAACTGGGTCCTACCATTTAACTCAATTCTGACACTATCCACCCGAAGATAGCTAGTGTCAGATCCTACAGGTTAAGGACTTAGTTCCATAAGACTCCACTTCAGATATTAATCGAAAGTAGTGAATCCTCAAGTTACCCACAGTTTCTGTCTGACTTGTCTATAAATTTGAGCTATCCATGACTTCCTTCCCTTGGATTTGATTATTTACCAGAACAGCTCACAGAATGCAGAAACGCTTACTTACATCTGTCAGTTTATTAAAGGATATGATAAAGGATACTAGTGGACAGTCAGATGAATAAGCAGGGGGAGGTATGGGAGGGTCTGGAGCAGAGTTTTGTCCCTGTCACCCTCCCAGAACATGGATGTGTTCACCAACCTGGAAACTTGCTGAACCCAGTACTTAAGGGATTTTTATGGCAGCATGATCAATTATTAACTCCATTTCCAGCCCCTCTTCTCTCTGGAGAATGGTGGAAGGGAAGAGGGGCTGAAAGTTCATGGCTCGGTCTTTCTGGTGAACAGCTCCCATCTAGGAGTGCACCATGACTCACTTCATTAGACCAAAAGACACTCCTCTAACTCAAGAAATTCCAAGGGGTTTAGAAATGGTGTCAGGAACAGAGGTCAAAGACCAAATATTAAAACAAAAGATATGCCTAATGCTCTTAACACTTAGGAAATTACAAGGGTTTTAGGAACTCTGTGCCAGAAATTGGGGGCAGAGACTGACATATATATTTTCTATTATCTCGCAGTACCAACAGAGGAGAGGGAAGAGCTCTTGCTTACAGTACAATGCTGAGTATAACTGATAAGTACAAAGCAAATGCGTGTTGGAAAAGCATAATTTGGCAATTATAAAGGTAAAGATGGGATCACGTAAGAGTCACCAAAGGATACTAACTTTAGGGGGAATTTTCAGGAACAGGACATTTGAATGGTCTTAAAAGTGCCCACAGTAGGGAAGGTTCCTTTGCAACATTTAAATGCAATACCTGTCCCTAGACAGGATCCTGTTTTAGAAGGAAAAAATGCCATAAAGGACATTATCAGTAAACTGACAAAATTGAAATATGGATGGTTGATTATAAAGTAGTATTTCAACATAAATTTATAAGGTTGGTAACTGTATTGTGGTTGTAACTGTGTATCGTGGTTGTGTAAGAGAATACACACAGAAGTATTTAGGTGCAAAGGGCCATGATGCATATAAAAGGTTCAGAGATGACAAAGGGACTATGGTAAAATTTTGCATAGGAGAATCTAGATAAAGCGTATATTGCTGTTTTCTGCACAAGTTATCTTGAAAAAAAATTTTTTTTCCTTGCACAATTGTTACTTATTTATTTTTGGCTGTACTCAGGCTTTTTCCAGTTTTGGCCAGTACAGGTGTTTCATTGCATTTGTTTTTCTCGTTGAGCACAGGCTCTAGGCATGTGAGGCTTCAGTACTCGCAGCATGCGGGCCCAATAACTGTGACCTGTGACACAAGGGCTTAGTCACTCCACAGCACGTGGAGTCTTCCCAGAACAGGCATCAGACCTGTGTCCCCTGCATTGGCAGGGGATTCCTATCCACTGTGCCACCAGGGACGTCCTCCTTGCACAACTTTTAAATTCACAACGTAAAAAAACAAAAAGGGCAGGGGAGCTCCCTGGTGGTCTAGTGGGTAGGATTTGGTACTTTCACTGCTGTGACCAGGTTCAATCCCTGGTTGGTGAACTGAACTGAGATCCCACAATTCCCATAGCATGGCAAAAAAAAAAAAAAACCAGGCTCTCACAATTCAGCATGATTGTTCAGAGTTATTCATAGCCTATAGAGCCTATTTTGAAAGTTAGAAGCCCCTGTTTTCTGCAGGAAGCCTCAGATTTTCATTTAAATGGTAATAGGTCTGTGTAAATGGAGAAGGAAATGGCAACCCACTCCAGTGTTCTTGCCTGGAGAATCCCAGGGACGGGGGAGCCTGGTGGGCTTCCGTCTATGGGGTCACACAGAGTCGGACACGACTGAAGTGACTTAGCAGCAGCAGCAGCAGCAGGTCTGTGTAAAAAGGAATATTCAGGACAACTACATATGGGCTAATCAAAATATTAACCCACCACACATTCTTGCTCAAATGCCTAAAGACATAAGCGTACCATACATTTACTTACAGCTGTTACGGATTGGGGGCGGGAGGAGACGGGGACGGCAGAGAATGAGATCGATGGATGGCATCATCAACTCGATGGACATGAGTTTGAGTGAACTCCAGGAGTTGGTGATGGACAGGGAGGCCTGGTGTGCTGTGATTCATGGGGTCACAAAAAATTGGACACGACTGAGCAACTGAACTGAACACAAATATAAAACCATGATTTATAAATTACCTATAAAACATTCAAATTAATACTTACATAGGACAACAAAAAATGCTTTTCTGCTGAAAAGAAGTGCTATTTGACTTGTCATCTGCCCCAATGCCCTGAGGCAGATATTTTCAAGCTCAGCTGGCACACGCTTTGTGCTGTGCCGTGATGCACATTCTCAGTCCCCTTTCCACTCCTCAGAAGACCTTGAAATCTTCCATTCACAGGGAAATTCGGCACTCTCCTGCCTGTCTGTGTGCCTTCCCCTCTGGTTAGCCACCACCACTCAAACCCAGGGGAAAACTCTCAGATTCTGGGGCACTTCCTGGTGATTAGGTAGAGCAGACAGATCAATACTTTTTTTCAGTTATTTTTTTTAAGAATTATTTTTATTTTTTAATTGGAGGCTAATTACAATATTGTATTGGTTTTGCTGTACATTGACATGAATCCGCCCCAGGTGTACATGTGTTCCCCATCTTGAACACCCCTCCCACCTCCCTCCCCATCCCATCCCTCTGGGTCATCCCAGTGCACCATCCCTGAGCATCCTGTCTCATGCATGGAACCTGGACTGGCGATCTGTTTCACATATGATAATATGCATGTTTCAATGCTATTCTCTCAAATCATCCCACCCTCGCCTTCTCCCACAGGGTCCAAAAGACTGTTCTATACATCTATGTTTCTTTTGCTGTCTCGCATATAGGGTTATCGTTACCATCTTTCTAAATTCCATATATATGCATTAATATACTGTATTGGTGTTTTTCTTTCTGACTTACCTTGCTCTGTATAATAGGCTCCAGTTTCATCCACCTCAATAGAATTGATTTAAATGTATTCTTTTTAATGGCTGAGTAATACTCCATTGTGTATATGTACCATAGCCTTCTTATCCATTCGTCTGCTGATGGACATCTAGGTTGCTTCCATGTCCTGGCTATTATAAACAGTGCAGTGATGAACATTGGGGTACACGTCTCTTTCAATTCTGGTTTCCTCAGCGTGTATGCCCAGCAGTGGGAACAAAATAGAAAGCCCAGAGATAAATCCACGCACCTACGGACACCTTATCTTCGACAAAGAAGGCAAGAATATACAATGGAGAAAAGACAACCTCTTTAACAAGTGGTGCTGGGAAAACTGGTCAACCACCTGTAAAGGAATGAAACTAGAACACTTTCTAACGCCAAGACAAAAATAAACTCAAAATGGATTAAAAATCTAAACGTAAGACCAGAAACTATAAAACTCCTAGAGGAAAACATAGGCAAAACACTCTCCAACATAAATCACAGGAGGATCCTCTATGACCCACCTCCCAGAGTAATGGAAGTAAAAGCAAAAATAAACAAATGGGACCTAATTAAACTTAAAAGCTTTTGCACAACGAAGGAAACTATAAGCAAGGTGAAAAGACAGCCTTCAGAATGGGAGAAATAACAGCAAACAAAGCAACTGACAAAGAAATAATCTCAAAAATATAAAAGCAACTCCTACAGCTCAATTCTAGAAAAATAAATGACCCAATCAAAAAATGGGTCAAAGAACTAAACAGACATTTCTCCAAAGAAGACATACAGATAGCTAACAAATACATGAAAAGATGCTCATCACTCATAATCAGAGAAATGCAAATCAAAACCAATGAGGTACCATCTCACGCCAGTCAGAATGGCTGCTTCCAAAAGTCTCAGTTCAGTTCAGTTCAGTTCAGTCGCTCAGTCGTGTCCGACTCTCCGCGACCCCATGAATCACAGCACGCCAGGCCTCCCTGTCCATCACCAACTCCCGGAGTACACTCAAACTCATGTCCACAGAGTCGGTGATGCCATCCAGCCATCTCATTCTCCGTCGTCCCCTTCTCCTCCCGCCCCCAACCTTTCCCAGCATCAGAGTCTTTTCCAGTGAGTCAACTCGTCGCATGAGGTGGCCAAAGTATTGCAGTTTCAGCTTTAGCATCAGTCCCTCCAATGAACATCCAGGATTGATCTCCTTTAGAATGGACTGGTTGGATCTCCTTGCAGTATAAGGGACTCTCAAGAGTCTTCTCCAACACCACAGTTCAAAAGCATCGATTCTTCGGCGATCAGCCTTCTTCACAGTCCAACTCTCACAACCATACATGACCACGGGAAAAACCATTGCCTTGACTAGACGGACCTTGGTTGGCAAAGTAATGTCTCTGCTTTTTAATATACTATCAAGGTTGGTCATAACTTTCCTTCCAAGGAGCAAGCGTCTTTTAATTTCATGGCTGCAATCAGCATCTGCAGTGATTTTGGAGCCCAAAAAAACAAAGTCTGACAATGTTTCCACTGTTTTTCCATCTATTTCCCATGAAGTGATGGGACCAGGTGCCATGATCTTTGTTTTCTGAATGTTGAGCTTCAAACCAACCTTTTCACTCTCCTCTTTCACTTTCATCAAGAGGCTTTTGAGTTCCTCTTCACTTTCTGCCATAAGGGTAGTGTCATCTGCATATCTGAGGTTATTGATATTTCTCCCAGCAATCTTGACTCCAGCTTGTGCTTCTTCCAGCCCAGCGTTCCTCATGATGTACTCTGCATATAAGTTAAATAAGCAAGGTGACAATATACAACCTTGACGTACACCTTTTCCTATTTGGAACCAGTCTGTTGTTCCATGTCCAGTTCTAACTGTTGCTTCCTGACCTGCATACAGGTTTCTCAAGAGGCAGGTCAGGTGGTCTGGTATGCCCATCTCTTTCAGAATGTTCCACAGTTTATTGTGATCCACACAGTCAAAGGCTTTGGCATAGTCAATGAAGCAGAAATAGATGTTTTTCTGAAACTCTCTTGCTTTCTCCATGATCCAGCGGATGTTGGCAATTTGATCTCTGGTGCCTCTGCCTTTTCTAAAACCTGCTTGAACATCTGGGAGTTCACGGTTTACATATTGCTGAAGCCTACAAACAATAAATGCTGGAGAGGGTGTGGAGAAAAGAGAACCCTCTTACATGGTTGGTGGGAATGCAAACTAGTACAGCCACTATGGAGAATAGTGTGGAGATTCCTTAAAAATCTGGAAGTAGGCATATGACTCAGTTATTTTTTTTAAACAGAAAATTTAAACACTTTCTGCAGAGTATTGCAGATTCTAAAGAACGTGGAGGTAACTAATTTTAAGGCAGCATAGGTATGAGAGAGAAGCAATAGCAACCCCTAGATCACCACCACAGTCCCCCCACCCCCCCGTACTGCATCTCAGCCCTGCTGAAATCACCAAGCCCAAAAGAAAGGCTGAAGGAGAAGCTAAAGAAGAAAGAGCCCAAGGGAAGTGTGAACCAAACAAGGGATGGGCATTCTTTCCTGCTAATGTTGTTCTCTGTAAAAAGGCACCTTGCAGAAAGAGGAGGTACAAGGTGAAGCATGTGTATTTTGGTTTTTACTTTTATTTGCATTTTTGTGGCATTTATTACCAGGCCATAAGTTTTTGTATCTTCAGTTTCTTCTGTGATATCTTTTTGCTCTGTGCAACCTCCTCTTCTGGTTTAGAAAAAATCCGGTATCAGCAAGGGTCACCTCCATGTGGCAAGGAGAGCTCACGTATGGGTTGATCCGACCATGAGCTCTGGAAGTCCTGCGGGCTTTGTTCACCTGGGTGTGCTCAATGACCATCTAAGCCCTCAAGTTCAGCATTACTCTCTGCATTTCTGAGCATGTACAGTAAAACTTCAGCACTCTTTTTGGGCCACCGGCCCTGCGTCCACCCCACTGTTTGACCTGTGCACACCTACCAACTCCACCACTGTACTGATGGAACGGCACACATTGCTTCTTTAAAGCGTCCTCCTTCAGATACTTGGTGGCTTTTTGGATATGCACACCTTTAATGGCCTGGGCAGTTTCATGAACGTTCTCAGAGTGAACACAAAGATCTGAACCTCTTGATCTGCAGGATTCTGTGAGGTTTTCTGGGTCAAGTGAAGAGTGTATCATTTTTAGAGGTCACCTCAGGCAACTGACTGGAAAATGAAGGCATGTGTATTTTGTATGTTTTCCTTTTTCTGTACTTCTTGAATTACTGTTTCTATCAGATTTAATATAAATGCAAATATTTATGTTTTTAAAAGCTACTATTAGCACAAACAACCCTTCATTGTTTCAGGGAAGGATAAATATTACTAACAGATTATCTTAGAAATTAGGTTGAGATGATCATGAGGGTGAACAAGATTTTGCTTTAGAAGTATTCTTGGTTGCTAAGAGAAGGGATCCACTGATATTTATAGTTACTATAGCCGTGAAGAAAAGCAAATTATTTTTTAGGACCTCTTTCCTTTTCCCTGTGCCATCAGACTGAACTTTATGTCCTTAAACTCAGGCCTGTCAAGATCTGATTTCCTTACTCCTTTCCTCACAGGCTCCAAGTCTGGTCTTTTCAGTGACTTGGAGACCAAGTCCCTCAAAGAAGTCAGGAACCATTGTTACTGATTGTGGGTCCTCAAATTCTAGTTTTCAGGACTTCCCTCAGTTCAGCGGTTGGGGCTCCACAATTCCACTTTTGGGTGGAAGGATAGGTTTGATCCCAGGTTGGAGAACTGTGATCTTGCATGTAGCACTGTGTGGCAAAAAAAAAAAATATTTATTTTTCATTAAATTTCCTCAAATAAGATAAGGTCTGCTTGTGAAATGAGTTAACATGTTAAGTCGGAATTATTCCTCCTCTAAACTTCTGTTCAGACCATCAAAAAAGACTACCTTGGGTTTTGTAGCTTTTCCTTTTTTGCAGACCGTGGGAATAAGGGAAATTGAAAGTTGCTGCATACTATTCCTGATGACCACTCAGGATCTTCCTGAAATGTCATGAGTATAAATGAAAATGAGCTTTAATAACATAGACACAACTAGGGAGAAGCAGAAGAGGGACTGAGGAAGAGAAGGGGAAAGTGTGATTGGTTGGATTAAAATATTCCTGGGCTCTGATTCAACCTTGATAGTATATTAAAAAGCAGAGACATTACTTTGCCAACAAAAGTCCGTCTAGTCAAGGCTATGGTTTTTCCCGTGGTCATGTACGGATGTGAGAGTTGGACTGTGAAGAAAGCTGAGCGCCGAAGAATTGATGCTTTTGAACTGTGGTGCTGGAGAAGACTCTTGAGAGTCCCTTGGACTGCAAGGAGATCCAACCAGTCCATTCTAAAGGAGATCAATCCTGGATGTTCATTGGAAGGACTGATGCTAAAGCTGAAACTGCAATACTTTGGCCACCTCATGCGATGAGTTGACTCACTGGAAAAGACTCTGATGCTGGGAAAGGTTGGGGGTGGGAGGAGAAGGGGACGACAGAGAATGAGATGGCTGGATGGCATCACCGACTCTGTGGACATGAGTTTGAGTGAACTCCGGGAGTTGGTGATGGACAGGGAGGCCTGGCGTGCTGTGATTCATGGGGTCGCAAAGAGTCGGACACAACTGAGCAACTGAACTGAACTGGGCTCTGATTCCATGTCTATCAGACAACCTTCTGAGGGCTGATTCAAGCTTATTCTGATGATAAGAGAGAACTCTGAACAGTGAGTGTAAGGATTTATTTGTTGGAAATTGACATTCTAATTCTAAAATTAGGACAGAAATTCAATTATATGGAATTAAAATTATATGAAAATGCCAAGGACATAGAAAACCAAAGCAATGTTTAAAAAAAAGTTTGAAGATTTACATTCTCAGATAAAGATTTACTGTAAACAATAATTGAGAAAATATGGTATTGGTACAAGAATAAAAAGATCAATAGAAGAGCACATGGAGCCCAGAAACAGTCATACACACAGTCACATGATGAACAAAAAAGACATAACATAAATAACATATATAGTGAGGGAAGGCTAGTCTTCTAAAACGGTGCTGAGTCAACTTGTCATCCACATGAAAAACACTATCAACAAAAATTAACTGAAAATGGGACACAAAATGTAAAGTTAAAACAGTGAAATTTCTAGTATGGCAAAGCATTCTTAAATATTACATGAAAAGCATGACTCTCAAAAGTAAAAATTGATAAACTGGACTTTATTCAAATTAAAAACTTTTGCTTTAATAGGCAAGTCAGAGACTGATAAAAAACATTTGCAAAACATATCTGACAAACTTTTTTCTAGCATTAAAGAACGCCTTATACTCAACGAAACAATCCAGTTTAAAAAAACAGGGCAAAAGACAAGAACAAAGTCCAGTTTATCAATTATTACTTTTGAGAGTCATTCTTTTCATGTAATATTTAAGAATGCTTCGCGAAGCTAGATATTTCACCGTTTAACTTTACATTTTGTGTTCCATTTTCAGTTAATTTTTGTTGATAGTGCTTTTTTCATATGGATGACAATTTGACCCAGCACCATTTATAAAAGACTAGCCTTACCTCACTATTTGCAGGTATGTCTTTATTGTTCAGAATGCGAAGTCAAGTGGTCCTTAGAAAGCATCACTACGAACAAAGCTAGTGAAGATAATGGAATTCCAGTTAAACTATCTCAAATCCTAAAAGATGATGTTGTGAAAGTGCTGCACTCAACATGCCAGCAAACTGGGAAAACTCAACAGTGGTCACAGGACTGGAAAAGCTCAGTTTTCATTCCAATCTCAAAGAGAGGCAATGCCAAGTGAATAATTGCACTCATCTCACACGCTAGCAAAGTAATGCTCAAAATTCTCCAAGCCAGGCTTCAACAGTACATGAACTGTGAACTTCCAGATGTTCAAGCTGGATTTAGAAAAGGCAGAGGAACAAGAGATCAAATTGCCAACATCCGTTGGATCATCAAAAAAGCAAGAGAGTTCCAGAAAAACGTCTATTTCTGCTTGATGGACTAAGACAAAGCCTTTGACTGTGTGGGTCACAATAAACTGTGGAAAATTTTTACAGAGATGGGAATACCAGACCACCTTACCTGACTCCTGAAATCTGTATGCAGGTCAAGAAGCAACAGTTAGAACTGGACATGGAGCAACAGACTGGTTCCAAATAAGGAAAGGAGTATGCCAAGGCTGTATATTGTCACCCTGTTTATTTAACTTACATGCAGAGTACATCATGAGAAATGCCGGGCTGGAATCAAGATTGCAGGGAGAAATATCAATAGCCTCAGATATGCAGGTGATGACCAACCTTACGGCACAAAGTGAAGAAGAACTAAAGAGCCTCTTGATGAAAGTGAAAGAGGAGAGTCAAAAAGTTGCCTTAAAACTCAACATTCAAAAAACTAAGATCATGGCATCTGGTCCCATCACCTCATGGCAAATAGATGGGGACACAGTGGAAACAGTGACAGACTTTATTTTGTTGGGCTCCAAAATCACTGCAGATGGTGCCTGCAGACATGAAATTAAAAGATGCTTGCTCCTTGGAAGAAAAGTTATGACTAACTTAGACAGCATATTAAAGAGCAGAGACACTACTTTGCCAACAAAGGTCCATCTAGTCAAAGCTTTGGTTTTTCTAGTGGTCATGCATGGTTGTGAGAGTTGGACTGTAAAGAAAGATGACTGCCAAAGAATTGATGCTTTTGAATTGTGGTGTTGGAGAAGACTCTTGAGAGTTCCGTGGACAGCAAGGAGATCGAACCAGTCCATTACAAAGGAAATCAGTCCTGAATATTCATTGGGAGGACTGATGCTGAAGCTTCAAAACTTTGGCCACCTGATGCGAAGAACTAATTCATTTGAAAAGACCCTGATGCTACTACGAATGATTGAAGGTAGAAGGAGAAGGGGAGGACAGAGGATGAGATGGTTGGATGGCATCACCAACCCGATGGACGTGAGTCTGAGTGAACTCCAGGAGTTGGTGATGGACAGGGAAGCCTGACGTGCTGTAGTCCATGGGATCATAGAATTGGACAGGACTGAGAGACCGAACTGGACAGAACTTTATTGTTCATCATGTGACTGATCAACAGCAAGGTGGGTAACAAATAGACACATGAAAAGACACTCAACATATCAGCCAACAGAGAAAAGAAATCAGGATCACAATTTAGACACACCCACTAGAATAACTAAAATTGAAGGGATTTACCATACTGTTGGCAAGTATGTGGAGGAACAGGAAGAGAAACTTTTTCACTGCTGGTGGGATATGGTACAACTTACTGGGAAAACTGGTAACTTCACAAAAAGGTAAACATACACATCATATTACCTAGCCATCCTATTCCTAGGTATTTACTCAAGAAAAACTGAAGCATATGGCCACACAAAGACATTATACAGATATTTAGAGCAGCCGTATAGACCCTCAGATGGGAAGAACCCATCAACAGGTAGATGGAAAAACAAACTGTGGTATTTCCAAGTAATGAATTCAGTTCAGTTCAGTTCAGTCGCTCAGTCGTGTCCGACTCTCCGCGACCCCATGAATCACAGCACGCCAGGCCTCCCTGTCCATCAGCAACTCCCGGAGTTCACTCAAACTCATGTCCACAGAGTCGGTGATGCCATCCAGCCATCTCATTCTCTGTCGTCCCCTTCTCCTCCTGCCCCCAACCTTTCCTAGCATCAGTCTTTTCCAGTGAGTCAACTCGTCGCATGAGGTGGCCAAAGTATTGCAGTTTCAGCTTTAGCATCAGTCCTTCCAATGAACACCCAGGATTGATCGCCTTTAGAATGGACTGGTTGGATCTCCTTGCAGTACAAGGGATTCTCAAGAGTCTTCTCCAACACCACAGTTCAAAAGCATCGATTCTTCAGCGATCAGCTTTCTTCACAGTCCAACTCTCACATCCATACATGACCACGGGAAAAACCATAGCCTTGACTAGACGGACCTTTGTTGGCAAAGTAATGTCTCTGCTTTTTAATATACTATCAAGGTTGGTCATAACTTTCCTTCCAAGGAGCAAGCGTCTTTTAATTTCATGGCTGCAATCAGCATCTGCAGTGATTTTGGAGCCCCAAAAAATAAAGTCTGACACTGTTTCCACTGTTTTTCCATCTGTTTCCCATGAAGTGATGGGACCAGATGCCATGATCTTTGTTTTCTGAATGTTGAGCTTCAAGCCAACCTTTTCACTCTCCTCTTTCACTTTCATCAAGAGGCTTTTGAGTTCCTCTTCACTTTCTGCCATAAGGGTAGTGTCATCTGCATATCTGAGGTTACTGATATTTCTTCTGGCAATCTTGATTCCAGCTTGTGCTTCTTCCAGCCCAGCGTTCCTCATGATGTACTCTACATATAAGTTAAATAAGCAAGGTGACAATATACAGCCTTGATGTACTCCTTTTCCTATTTGGAACCAGTCTGTTGTTCCATGTACAGTTCTGACTGTTGCTTCCTGACCTTCATACAGGTTTCTCAAGAGACAGGTCAGGTGGTCTGGTATTCCCATCTCTTTCAGAATGCTCCACAGTTTATTGTGATCCACACAGTCAAAGGCTTTGGCATAGTCAATGAAGCAGAAATAGATGTTTTTCTGGAACTCTCTTGCTTTCTCCATGATCCAGCGGATGTTGGCAATTTGATCTCTGGTGCCTCTGCCTTTTCTAAAACCTGCTTGAACATCTGGGAGTTCACGGTTCACATATTGCTGAAGACTGGCTTGCAGAATTTTGAGCATGACTTTACTAGCGTGTGAGATGAGTGCAATTGTGCGGTAGTTTGAGCATTCTTTGGCATTCCCTTTCTTTGGGATAGACATTCTAGGAATCAGTGAATTAAAATGGACTGGAATGGGTGAATTTAACTCAGATGACCATTATATCTACTACTGTGGGCAGGAATCCCTTAGAAGAAATGGAGTAGCCATCATGGTCAACAAAAGAGTCCAAAATGCAGTACTTGGATGCAATCTTAAAAACGACAGAATGATTTCTGTTTGTTTCCAAGGCAAACCATTCAATATCACAGTAATCCAAGCCTATGCCTCAACCAGTAACGCTGAAGAAGTCGAAGTTGAACGGTTCTATGAAGACCTACAAGACCTTTTAGAACTAACACCCCAAAAAGATGTTCTTTTCATTATAAGGGACTGGAATGCAAAAGTAGGAAGTCAAGAAACACCTGGAGTAACAGGCAAATTTGGCCTTGGAGCATGGAATGAAGCAGGGCAAAGGCTAATAGAGTTTTGCCAAGAGAATGCACTGGTCATAGCAAACACCCTCTTTCAACAACACAAGAGAAGACTCTACACATGGACATCACCAGATGGTCAACACCGAAATCAGATTGATTATATTCTTTGCAACCAAAGATGGAGAAGCTGTATACAGTTAGCGAAAACAAGACCAGGAGCTGACTGTGGCTCAGATCATGAACTCTTTATTGCCAAATTCAGACTTAAATTGAAGAAAGTAGGGAAAACCACTAGACCATTCAGATATGACCTCAATCAAATCCCTTATGATTATACAGTGGAAGTGAGAAATAGATTTAAGGGACTAGATCTGACAGACAGAGTGCCTGATGAACTATGGACGGAGGTTCGTGACATTGTACAGGAGACAGGGACCAAGACCATCCCCATGGAAAAGTAATGCAAAAAAGCGAAATGGCTGTCTGAGGATGCCTTACAAATAGCTGCGAAAAGAAGAGAGGCGAAAAGCAAAGGAGAAAAGGAAAGATATAAGCATCTGAATGCAGAGTTCCAAAGAATAGCAAGGAGAGATAAGAAAGCCTTCCTCAGTGATCAATGCAAAGAAATAGAGGAAAACAACAGAATAGGAAAAACAAGAGATCTCTTCAAGAAAATTAGAGATTCCAAGGGAACATTTCATGCAAAGATGGGCTCGATAAAGGACAGAAATGGTATGGACCTAACAGAAGCAGAAGATATTAAGAAGAGGTTGCAAGAATACACAGATGAACTGTACAAAAAAGATCTTCACAACCAAGATAGTCACGATAACGTGATCACTGACCTAGAGCCAGACATCTTGGAATGTGAAGTCAAGTGGGCCTTAGAAAGCATCACTACAAACAAAGCTAGTGGAGGTGATGGAATTCCAGTTGAGCTATTTCAAGTAATGGATTACTACTCACTAAAAAATGAATGAATTTCAACCTAAAATAATTATGCTACAAGAAGCTAGTGCAGAAATAAAGTACATACTAAATAATTCTATTTATATAAAATTCTAGAAAATACAAACTAATCTATATAGTCATGGGAGCAAAGGAAACCTCTGAAAGTAATGGATATCTTCACTATCTTGATTTTGGTGATGATTTCTTACATCAAATTATCCAAACATATCAAAGAGTACATTATAAACGTGTAGTTTATTGTGTCAATCATACCTGTTCAAGAAAAAAATTTTCTGGGAGGTGGCACTACCACTTGGTTCTGCTACATTGTGAGCTCCCCTGGAGCTGGATGACTCCTTCGAGAGCCATCAGGACACTGGACGCCCCTGTAAGAGACCCTTGGGGCAAGGAAAGTTAAGTAGAGGTGATGGCAATTGACTGAGCATGTTTGGAGAACAGGGATGACTTTGTTTCCTTCCACTGCTCAACACAGCACTTGTCCTTCAGGTAAGTCCAGCTCCTTTGAGCCTCTAGCCCCTTCTCATCATTCAGGTCTAGGCATGAATATCAAGTGCCTTCACTGAGTGCCAGTTCTAAATTGGTTCCTATCCCTTATTTTGTCCTAAAGTCACTTCCTGTATTTCTCTTCTCTTCATGGCATGAATCACAATCAGAAATTCTTATTAATGTAGTTAGCTGCTGACATCCCGCAGATCCCTTTACTGGAGGTGCACCCACCCTATAGGTGCCTTAACTGTTGGTTGACATCTCACAGCTGCCCCTGAGAATGACGACTGAAATGAGAGGTGGGTGGGGGAAAAGAAGGGCACAAAAGATTGGCTCCTTTGCAGTAAGGAGACCTAACTCTGTGACACAATTTTGTACAGTTCCCTGACTAGATCTCACTAGAGCTTGTCTCCACTCGAGGCCACGTTCTTGCTTAGCTTTACCTTTTTTCCCTGCCCTGTCCTGCTTTCGTCACTTCCCCAATAAATCCCTCAAAAAATTCTCATCTCAGGCTCTGCTTCTGGGAAATCTGACCCATGACACCCTTGGTTAGCTTCAATAGGGACTATTTTGTTCATCCCCCTGGAACATATTCCTTTCTTAGGTTCTGCTCATGACCTTCTCCCCATCTAAAAATAATGAGGGAAGATCTTTGCCACACCCTAAGAACAATGCCTGGAACACAGTAGGCCCTCAGTAAGTGTGCTGAATGAATACAGGGGTCTGTTTTATAGCTTAGCTGATCTGGCCTAGAGGCATTGTGAGTCATAGCTGGTAAAAAGCAACTGAGTGGTTCAGAGATGGGGCCAGGCCCAGGACAGCAGCCTGGCATCTTGAACACATCCTCCAGGTAAGGCACGACATGTGAGGATTACGGGGGAAGGGTCCTCTGGAAAGATGCAACCTCAAGGGTGGGCCTGGTTCTATCCTTAGGCCCTATGTGGTCTTCCAGAGACATGCCCCTGAGCCAGATCTAGGGGACTACTGCCCAGGTTTGTGTGAAAAATAAGCATGTGTTGAATTAATGGAGGCCTAACAGAGGGAACCCTGCCCCAGGGTTCTTTTCAGTCTCCATGGGGCAAAGAGGAATTTAAAAGAAAACACTGTCCTCTTTCTCACACAACAGAATTAGCACTTACAGGAATGAGCAAAAGGAGAATGGGACATGTCTGTTACCTGGACTGTAGCTTCCTTGAGCATGTAGTCTGCTTGGGATAAAAGTAATGCCCAGTCTGCACAACCACTGTTGGCTCAGATCCTAAGCACAGGTCCTAGCCCATGGCACATGCCTCCACCCAACTGACTACAAGGGGCTGTGATCTAAACACACACATCAGGCTTCCCAGATGGATTAGGAATATCTTGAGGGCTTGGGACCCTCTACCCAAACCACAGCCTGGCACAAAGCAGAAGTCAGTCAGTTCAAAGTTGTAAAGTGAATAAGGGCAATAACGCTGTTGGGTATGCTAGACATCCCCCAGATACTTTGCAGAATGTAGATCTACCACTGCCTTTGTAGTCCTTCAGTAGTGCCCTCTAACCCACAGAAGGAAGTCTAAACTTTGGAGCCTGCCTGTACAACACCCTCACAGAGCACCCCGGTCTCCCTTTCCAGCTTCCTCTTCTGCTATTAATACCCTACACCGACCCTCCCCCAAGCTCTTCCTCACATGTACAACACTGGAGCCTTGCAGAGCCCTTCACTCTGCCTAGAGGCTCTCCCTTATCCACCCCCAACGTACCTGTCAAAATTCCTGTGCATCTTTACTTGCCTCTGCTATCATTCCCTCCTTCCCTAAGGGCCTATTAACCCCTTCCAGCAGCCACTCAGCACTCAAGAGCGCAGGGCTCTGGTCCTTCATCAGCCTATCTAGCCCCAAGACCCAGTGGTCTTTGGAGATGTTTCCGGGAAGACTGCTGCTAGGCGAGTGGGCAGGGATGGACTCCTCAGTGGTCAGCAGCTTGTCAGCCCCGAGCGCCGTCGCAGGCCTGAGCCCTGCCCACCAGGCCTCGTGGTTTTAGGGAATAGGGGGTGGAACAGCTCGCCTGAGCTGGCTGCTCACCCATACTTTTGCTCCCCAGCAGTGCCCCTGGCTCGCCTTTATCATTCTGGACATCGGGGCTTGAGAGGCAAGGGCGCAGCCTGAGTCAGCCGGGTCCTCTTGGCTCCGCTCCGGGCATCCGTGCGCCTGACGAGGCCCGCCCGGCCCTCACCCTGGAGGCCTTTGGGTGCCTGGCCTGGGGCTACACCAGCCGCCTGTGGGAGCAGCTGCGGCAGTTCTGGACCGACCACTGCTCGCGGCGCTTCTCACCGCGCCGCCCGCCGCTGCGCCGCCTCTCCTCCATGTCCACCTTCTACCTGTTGGACCACCAGACGCGCCAGGCGGAGCTGGGCCTCAGCTACGGCTCGCCCCGCACGCGCCTCAGCGACGAGGCCTTCGTGTTCCGCGGCGGACGGTGGACCGCCGAAGGCCAGCCAGTGTGGTCGCGGCCGCAGCTGCCCTCGCAGACCATCGCCGGCTGGCAGGCACAGGTGCGGCGAGCCAAGAGCCAAGTGCTGCTGGAGGAGAACAACTATCTGAAGCTGCAGCAGGAGCTGCTTATGGACATGCTGACGGAGACCACAGCCCGAATGCACCTGCTGGAGAAGCAGCTCGACCACGAGGCCAGCCCGGCTGCCGCGGCGCGCGCCTGGCAGAGGAAGACGCGCAAGCGCGAAGGCGCGGGCAGCCGGCCCATGCTCGAGCCGCGGGCTCCGGAGTCGCGGTGACGCAATAAAACCCGTGCGGCGCATGCGCACCTGGCTCGGCACCGCAGGCGCGTCGCTCCGGAGCGCGGGCCCGGGCCGGGCTCCCGGCGAGCGTTGCGCACGCCGCGTGCGTTCAGGGAAGCCCACTTCCGGCCTGCGGTGGAGCGGGAACTCGCCCGCCGCCGGTCTCCGGAGAATGCGATAGGGCTGTGTAGGAAGGAGTTTGCAGCCCGCTGGGAACGCGCAGTGGGAGCCAGGCTGGCAACAGGCAGTCTAGGGGGCGAGGATGGCAGGCGGCGAAAGGCAGTGACAGCGATGGCTTTCTTGGCCCAAGGGACGGAGGACACAGTTCGGGAGGCGGGGAAACCCGGGCTCAGGCCCGGAGGGTGCGGTTGGGCGGGCGGGTCAAGGACCTTGCTCTTGGCCTTTCCCTCCTTGAGGCGCTCCCTGGAGGGGTTTCAGCCAGAGTTCAGGATAAGAATGTATTTTACGACTTGGAAACTGTTTCCAGACGGAAGCCTTCTCGAAACTTTGGGCTCTGCCTCCCCGTCCTGGCTGTACGGCTTTTGGGGAGATACTTTACCGGCTTCTTTCTAAAATGACTGGTCGGAGTACAAACGAGCGCTGTCTAGAGCCAGTCTAGTGCACAGATAGGATTTGTTCAATCCACTTTTTTACAGTTTTGCGTGAGTTGCCAACGCAACGAATCTGGAGGTTTCGCAGTAAAAATCCAGATTTTCTGTGTTCTCCTGAAAACCCAGGAAATTTAGCCATCACGGACCTTGGTTTTGCCCAACAGCAGTCGCCTGCCTTGTGGCTGTCGTCACCTGGTCAGCTTCACTCGTTTCCTCCTATAGGTGTCTGATTTTTTATCTTCTTCTAGATCCGTTCCAGATGGGTGTTCTCTCCCTGAATATGGGGGCCCCCTCTCCGTGCGCAGGGTATCATATCCGGTGCCTTTCGTGAGTGTGTTGTACTTGTGAGTGATGTGGCTGCACAAGGAGGTGATGACACTGGTCTTTGGTAGCTGCAGCCTTTCCTCGGAATACAGACAGGCGATGTCAGCATCCAGTAAGTCCAGTAAGATTCCAAAACATTTCCCTAGAGCCACGTGAAATCTTTGAGAGAAGTGGGTGTCCTGCCTTACCCTAACTTGCTTTCAGGAGAAAGACTAGGGGTTACAAAACCATTATTTTGTGCAAAATGTGGCCAAAACAACACAGAACATGTCATTAGACATTAAGCTTAAAAATACTTCTTTTGAGTAGTACTCTTTTATATTTTAAGAATTCTGTATTTGTGTAGTTGTTGGCCAGTCGCCCAGTTGTGTCCAACCCTTTGTGACTGCATGGACTGTAGCACGCCAGGCCTATCTGACCCTCACTATCTCCTGAAGTTTGCCCAAGTTCATGTCCATTGCATCAGTGATGCCATCCAGGCATCTCATCTTCTGACACCCTCTTTTTCTTCTGCCCTCAATCTTTCCCAGCATCAAGGACTTTTCCAGTGAGTCGGCTGTTTACATCATATGACCAAAATACTGGAGCTTCAGCTTCAGCATCAGTCCTTCCAACGAGTATTCAGGGTTGATTTCCCTTAAGATTGACTGGTTTTATCTCCATGCTGTCCACGGGACTCTCAGGAGTCTTCTCCAGCACCACAGTTCCAAGGTATCAATTCTTTAGCGCTCTGCTTTCTTTCCGATTCAACCCTACATGAACACTGGGAAGACCATAGCCTTGATTTTATGGACTTTTGTCGGCAATGTCTGTGCTTTTCAACACACTGTCTCGGTTTGTCATAGCTTTCCTATCAAGAAGCAAATGTCTTCTGATTTCATGGTTGCAGTCACCATCCGCAGTGATTTTAGAGCCCAAGAAAAGGAAATCTGTCACTGCTTCCACCTTTTCCCTCTCTATTTGCCATAAAGTAATGGGGTCGGATGCCATGATCTTAGTTTTTAATATTTAGTTTTAATATTTATATTAACATGGATTAAAATATTTTGAATAATGGTGAAATAAAATTTTCTTTGAGAATAACTTAGAAAATGAAAAATATGCAGAAAAGGAAATGAGAAGGGAGTCAAAACAATACCCAAAGGGGGAAAAAGCACAATATAAGGCACTGATGGAGAAACTAAGTGGAAGAGGCCAGATACACAGGACCACATGCTGTATGATTTTGTTTACATGAAATATCCGGAAGAGGCAAGTCCATAGCTGGTGGGGCGGGGCGAGTGGGAAGGAGGAAGTAACTACTTAATAGAAGCAGGCTTTCCTTTTGAGTTGAAGAAAAATGTTTTGCAGGTGTCATGGTTATACACCATTGTAAATGTGGTACATTCTAAAAGCCACTGAATTGTACATGTTAGTGACTTGTGTGAATTATACTGCAGTAAAATGTTTTTAAGGAGGAAAGTACGTTAAAACCTGAGATAAAAACTATTTGGTATGGGGAAATAGCAAAAATCATGAAGGTGATCCAAGAGTGCCTGAAGTTGAGGAATGCTGCTTTAGTCAGAGCGCTTGAAAACAAATAGTTGATTCTCTGGAACAGAGAAAAGTATCTGCCCTGACAGAGAACCAACCCTTTGTTTAGGGAAGGGCATCCAAGTGGATAAAGGACCCAGATCAAATGGGGAGGATGATATTTTGAGATATCTGCCTTTGTTTTTCTGCTCTGGAGTTTCACCCCTTGACCAAGGCAGCAAGCTCATTGCCCCAGACAATGTGACAGAACTGAAAGTAGGAAAACAAAGGACATTGTGGGGCTTTCTTCTGTAGCTCAGAACTCTGGGGAACAGCTTCGCAAAAATATTTTATGGGCTTGAGGAGAGAGGTGAAGAAGGCTGTACATTTGTCTACAGCAAGAGGAAAGATGAAGGGAAATGGAAGTAGAGATCCTGGGAGGTCTTCCATCGAGGAAAAAAGTCCTTTCTTGATCCTACATTACCTTCCAGCTGCTGCCCCATTTCTCTGCTTTCCTTTATTACTAAACTCCCCAAGGTTGTTTATGTTCACTGTCTTCAATTCCTCCCCTCGCTCTTTGCTCTTAGTTCCCCTCAGCTTTGAATCCCACCTCCAGCTCTCCCCAGCCCACTCTTGTCGAGGATAACGCTGACTCCAGTCTTGGTAAGGCCTTTGTCCAGTTCTCCCTCCTCATCTAGGCCCATCAGCAGCGTTTCTTACAGTGGACTCCTTGTCTTCCCTAGTCTTCTAGGGCACTACCCTCTTCTGGTTTCTCTCCTACCTCACAGTTGCTCCTTCTCAGTGTTTTGCCGATTTTACTCACTTCCTTCAGGTGTCTACTTAAATGTCACCTTTTCAGTGAAGTTTTCCCCAACGACTTTGTTTTAAAAGAATGTACATTCTCCCCACACCCAACAAAACCAGCACTACTTGCCCTCCTTTCTTGCTTTGTTTTCCAGCCTTTGTCGCCATTTAACCTGCTATATATTGTATTTTGTCCATCTCCCTCCACCCACTCTGCCCCAACTAGAATAAGTTTCATGTGTGCACGCTTGTGTGTATGCGTGCTGAGTCACGTCGTTTGTTTCCCTGTGGACTGTAGCCCACCAGGCTCCTCTGTCCATGGGATTTCCCGGGCAAGAATACCGGAGTAGATTGCAATTTGCTTCTTCAGGGGATCTTCCCAGTGCAGGAATCGAATCCATGTCTCCCATAGCTACTGCATTGGTAGGCAGTTTCTTTACCATTGAGCCAAGGGTTTTTTCCTGTATTTTTCCTTTGTATCAGTGTAGTAGGTGCCTTTCTGCTTCCAGGCTTTCTCCTAAGCCTCAACAGCTCTCTCAGCCCACAAATGTGGCCTGAGAACGTAGGAGACTTACTGCCTTCTGGGGCAACCTCCAGTGGGAGACAGATACCACAGCCCACTTTGTTGAATTTTCCTTCTACTGTTTTCCTCACTCTTTCTCAGTTCCTGGGATCATCTACCAAATAAACTGCACCCAAGTTTTAGGCTTAGGCTCTGCTTTTATGGAGATTGAAGCTAAGACAGTAGAAAGTAGCACTAGAAGGCGGGCCACACGGAAAGGAACCTACAACTAGATCACCCACCACTCAAAAGGCAACAGAGACCTCTCACCACTGTTGGTGAGTAGGATGCTAGTAACCCCTAGCATAAGACTCTTTGGTAGACTGGAAGGAGATAGAAGTTGAAGGGAAAGTTTAGCTTATATGGTTAGTAGCTTGGGCACTTGAAAGATATAAAGGCAGCTGTAATTACAAGGATTATGAAGGTGGCTAACTTTTCCAAATTGCCGTAGAAGATTTGAAGAAAAAATGAAAGGCTCTTAGCCCACTGCACTCAGGGCATGATATGAAAGCCAGAAAGTCTCCCAAGGCAACGTGTAAAGAAATGCTTACTCCTGTGTCTAGGAAGTAAGTGTGATGAAAACTTAAGTAAGTCGCTAAGGCTCAACTTAATCAAGGGCAGCAGAGCTGCAGAGGAGACCTGTGCATCCTTACCAGCTTTCCTGTACTGAATTCAAGCCTTTGAAAGAGAAGGAGTAGGACCCTAAGACCTGGCATGGGGATATTTGGGTGCATGTATCTAAGAACCTTGAACCGTCAGAGCTCCTGAACCCTTCAGCTACCATCAGCTACTCCTTCGCTTGATAGAAAAGAACAGCCTTATTTTTCCTGGAGACAGTGCAACTATCTCACCAAGGTAGACATCTTATAAAACAACACTAATCCTTCTGAAGCTCCACCTCTCACTGCCTCTAGACCAGTAATTAGTATTGAGTCTCAGCATGCCCAAGGCATGAAGCACAGCTCCTACTTGATCACCCAAAAGGTTACAGGACATATCTAACCACAGGACCTCTGGGGTAATGGACAAGGGAGGGGACCTTGAGGGTAACTGATGGGGGTGAGAGGGTATATAAGACTGGGTAGGAAGTTGATTGCAATGGTAGCAGTTCCCATGACTCAAGATGTAATGTTCTGCCAAGAACACCCAGAACTCGTCCTAATGTGCTGCTGATGACTCTGGTAACTTGGACATGATGGTAGCCTAAGGTCAGTGAGGTAGAGATGCCAGAATTGCTTTGGCTGAGCTCTTTAAAGGGGTCTGAAGGCTACAGGGAAGTGGAAATATCAGAATGAGTTTATTACATGAGACCAGAAGATTCACCGTTTGACTCTGTTCTCTGGGAGCTGCCCAGAGGATGCTCCTTTGGCTAAGGCAGAAGAAATATGACAGTGGTTGGGGGTGGGCATTGCTTCATTTAGAAGGTGTTGATGGCTGTCCCAAGTAGGCCTGGTTTGAAAGCAGGAAATGCTGCTGTAGAACTGGGCTCCTTAGTGTCACTGGGGATGATGGGATTCAGGAATGGCATTTAACCATTCCAGATGGTGATTTTTACCAATCAGAAGCCAGGCAGGCATTCTTATCACACTTTGCACAAGATTGGAGTGGTAACTTGGGGGGCCTTGCTTCTACAAGATCTGTGGTAATGACAGTAATCGGTCACAGTGTTTTTAGGTGCAAAATAAATGGGCAGCCAATGGAGGTAGAGAATAAGTGATAGTGTGGGGAACAAGGATGAGACATGCCAGCAGAGATCTGACAGTCTTGCTATTAAAAAGCCTTACTTAATATTAGATCAGTATTTAGATACATCCTAGGAAAGGTGGGTCGGAGAAGGCAATGGCAACCCACTCCAGTACTCTTGCCTGGAAAATCCCATGGACAGAGGAGCGTAGTAGGCTGCAGGCCATGGGGTCGCTAAGAGTTGGACACGACTGAGTGACTTCGCTTTCACTTTTCATGCATTGGAGAAGGAAATGGCAACCCACTCCAGTGTTCTTGCCTGGAAAATCCCAGGGACGGGGGAGCCTGGTGGGCTGCCGTCTATGGGGTTGCACAGAGTTGGACACAACTGAAGTGACGCAGCAGCAGCGGCAGCAGGAAAGGTGGGTAAGAAATGCTCCAGATAGACAAGTTTTTCCATCTCTGCAGTAGAGTGGCAGGTTTGACATACAAATTGAGTTATTGAAAAACACTTAAAAACCAGATATCTTCCATACCCAAGAACATGGAGCAAGATCTGTACCAACCACAGATGTCAACAAGGAGACTAGACAGTATGAGATGCTGAGGTATGACACGCAGAGAAATGAAAGTGACAGTGACTAACCAAATTCAGGCCTTCTGTGGATGTCTTAGTTCAGGCTGCTATAACAGAATTTCATAGACTGGGTGGAGGGACTTACAAACAAAATTAGTTTCTCATAGTTCTAGAGGGTAGAAATCTTAGATCAGGGTGCCAGCATGACTAAGCGAGGTCCTCTTGCAGATGGCCAACTTCTTGTATCCTCACAAGGCAGAGAGCAGAGGTGGGAAGCTAGCTCTCTTGTGACCCTCATAAAGGCCCTAATCCCATCATGTGGGCTCCATGTCATGATCTCATCTAACCTGAATCATCTAAGGCCTCACTTCCTAATTCCATCATATTGCAGGGTAGGGTTTTGACATATGCTATGGACACATTCAGTCCTTCAGTTCAGTTTAGTTGCTTAGTCGTGACTGACTCTTTGCGACCCCATGAATCGCAGCATGCAAGGCCTCCCTGTCCATCACCAACTCCCAGAGTTTACACAGACTCATGTCCATCGAGTCAGTGATGCCATTCAGCCGTCTCATCCTCTGTCCTTACCAAGAGGCAAATCCCAGAACTGGAATCAAGCCCAGCAGGCAGCAGTGATGAGACCAGGACCTCTACCTGCAGCCACAGTGCTCTTAACCCACCCCACACTTAACCCACCCCATCAGTCCAGGTGATAAATGGCAGCTGGGATAGTACCACGAGCCAGTAAAAACGTCAGTGGTTTCACTTTTACAAGATGAAGAGTTATGAGGATGGATGGTGGTGACAACTGTATAACAGTGTGACTATGTTTAATACCACCAAACAGAACTCTGAAGAAGGATTAAGATAGTAAATTTTTTGTCATGTGTATTTTATTATAATAAAAAAGAAAATGGTTAGTGGTGACTAGAGATTGGGGGCTGGAATATATTAGCTAAAGGAGCATAAGAAGCAAGCAAAACAGCTCTTAAGAAGAAAAGCAGACAATCTGAAAAAGAGTATGTGACCACAAAACAACCTGCAAATCCCAGGATAGAAGTGCTTTCTAGAATACATGTAGGATAAAAGGAGGCAGGAGCAGAATGCAACTTCCAAGCAGGTGTAGACAATGGTCATGTGTTTGGGAGAGCCAAGGCGTTGGCCTTGCATTGGTTAGGTTGGGGCTATGCCCTCTTGCCTTTTGGGACTCAGCTGATCTGTTGGGCCTTCCTGATAGCTCAGTTGGTAAAGAATCTGCCTTCAATGCAGGAGACCCTGGTTCGATTGCTCGGTTGGGAAGATCCGCTGGAGAAGGGATAGGCTACCCACCCCAGTATTCTTGGGCTTCCCTGGTGGCTCAGCTGGTAAAGAATCTGCCTGCAATGTGGGAGACCTGGGTTCAATCCCTGGGTCGGGAAGATCCCCTGGAGAAGGGAAAGGCTACCCACTCCAGCATTCTGGCTTGGAGAATTCCATGGATTGTATAGTCCTTGGGGTCGCAAAGAGTCAGACACAACTAAACAATGACTTCAGAGTTCATCTAGGGTGTTTCCCAGAAAACCAGTTTCCTGTGTCTGGCTTTCTCTACTTTTCCTGTTCCCAGCTAGCTTAGCTCTGAACAGCCTCCTGTTGTCACTCACCATTGCTCCTGCCTCACCCACCGGGTTCATGTGTGTCTCCTGCCTCGTACTCCTACCAAGACTGATCTCCTCCAGTCAGTCTGTGCATGGCCTTGCCTGCCTTTGATTTTCAGATGTTTTTAGTACATGGAGCAGATCACTCAGAAGCCCGTGCCCTCGGGCGTTCTGTGTACATCTGTACATGTGTGGGTGGGATTACCACAGAAGTCCATGGCAACCAGAGGGGTTGGGCAGGGACCAAAGGCTCACAGAGCCTGCTTGGTCACTAGGAATGGTGCTGACAGAGAGGGAGGGGGCCCTTGCATGGGACCCCAGAGCAGGAGAGGGCTAGGGCAGGAATCAGTGCCAGCTGTCTCTGGAGCACAGTTTAGGAGCCTTGGTTCCTGCCTGCTTGGGAACCACCACCAGTGGTGTGTCTGCTGCTTTCTGTCCTCTCCTAATACACTGCACCTACAAAAGTTTAACAGTACTGTAGTATCATCAGTCTGTTTTCAACTGATCTGTGGCCAGCCTAGTTCTAATCATCCAGGGCTGGCTTGAAGTAAGGGAAACAGGGTCATGGGGCTTCTGTGTGTTCAGCAGGGACTAGGGGTAGATTTGGAACTTTGAGATCCATGTCCTGGGGTCATAGCAATGGTCCCACAACTCTCCAGAGAGAAAGTAAAGGCAAGTCAGTGGCTTGGGGTACAGCCCCTGTGTAGCATAAAAAGTGAAAGGCAGATGGGGGAGTGGGGCCTAACCCTTGAGCCATAAGCAGATATATAAAGAAACATATCAACTAGTTACAATGAATGGACATTATGTGGTTCCTGACTTCAAGCAGACAAAAACAACAAAAACCCACTACCAAAAAAAGTAATGCAAAACAATGAGGGAAGGATTAAAAACAGACTGAATATTTGATAATATTACAGAATTGCTAGGAAATTGCCTGGTGGTCCAGTGGTTAGGACTCGGCACTTCCACTGTTGGGCACCTGCATTTGATCCATGCTTAAGGAACTAAGATCTCACAAGCTACACGGTGTGACCAAAAAAAAAAAGAATTGCTAAATTTTTGTAGGTGTGATATAGAAGTGTTAGATTTTTAAAAATCTTTAAGAGCAATTTACTGGCATATTTACAGATAAAAAGATAAGATGTCTGCAATTTGTTTCCAAAGTCTTGGAGTGAGTAGGTATAGTGGGTAAATGTACAGATGAAAAAGATTTGGTCTTAAGTGTTACGGAAGCTGGGTGATGGGTACATGAGGGTTCATCAGACTGTTTTCTAATTTTATGTATGACTGATATTTTCTGTAATAAATTTCTTTTCAAAGGAATGAAAAAGGAAGCCTTAATTTTCCTTGTAACCATTACAGAGGTTTAATTAGTAATTAGAAATCTCCTCACACAAAAAATAACAAGCCCAGATGTCTGCATAGGCAGGCTCCACCAAACTGTCAAGGAACAGATCATTCCAACCATAAAAGAACAAACTTATCTGGAGAACAGAAAGAGAACATTCCTCGGCTTTGAGGTCAAAACCAGCCAAGGACTGTATGAAAAAGAAAACCACAGGCCATTCTCACCAGAAGACAGAAGCAGTTAAACTAGAAGTTAGAACTAAAAGATAAATGCAAAATTTCCCAAGAATTAACAAATCATCAGTGCATTCAAATTTACAATGTGTCATTATTAAACTTAATTTATCCCAGGTATACAAAGGTGAATTAATGTTAGAAAATCTATCAATGTAATATGCCATATAAACAGATTAAAGGGGAAAAAGTGTAGGATAGTCTCAATAGATGCCAAAAATGTATTTGATAAATACTTTGTGCTCATGTGTGCTCCGTTGCTCAGTTTTATCCAGTTCTTTGCAACCACGTAGACTGTAGCCTGCCAGGGTCTTCTGTCCATGGAATTTTCCAGACAAGAATACTGGAGTGGGTTGCCATTTCTTACTCCAGGGGATCAGACTGGAGTCTTCTGTGTCTCTTGCATTGGCAGGCAGATTCTTTATCACTATCTCATCATAAACTAAAAATAGAAATAAATCTCTAATTTGATAGAATATATCCTCCAAATACAACATTCATTGTTTTTAAAATTTTAAGTATTATTTATTATCTCATCTACTTTTTGTAAACAACTACTTATATTTAAAGTATATAATCAGATGAGTTTTGGCTTATGTATATACCCGTGAAACCAACAATACAATCAAGTCATGAATATATTCATTACCCCCCAAACTTCTTTGTACTCCTCAGTAATTCTTCCTTCCTACCCCTTCCCCAGGACACTAATACTCTACTTTCCGTCACATATAGATCATTAATAGTTTTCATGTTTTAGAAATCTCTGCAAATGGATTTATTCAATATGTACTAAAAAACCCCTCTCTACTTTCTTTTACCCTGCATTACTATTTTGAGATTATATTGTTCTGTGTATCAGCATTCCTTTTAACAGTGAGTGATTTCCATTGTATGGAAATACCACAATTTGCTTATCTATTCACCTATCGGTAGAAATTTGGGTTTTTCCTAGTTTTGGGCTATTAAAAAATAAAAGCTGCTAAGAACATTTGCGTACAAGCCTTTCTGTGGACATGTGTTTTTTCTTTAAAAAAATTTTTTTTTATTTTGTATTGGTGTATAGCTGATGAAAGTGCTGTGATAGTTTCAGGTGAAGAACAAAGGGACTCAGCCATACGTCTATATATAGCCATATATCTGTTCTCCCCTAAGCTCCCCTGCCATCTGAGGACATGTATTTTCATTTCTCTTGAGTATGCTAATTCTGTGTCTAAATTTTTGAGGAAGTCAGGCTATTTTCCAAAGCAGTCATTTTACATTCCTACCAGTAATGTATGAAAATTCCAGTTTCTCCACAGTCTCATCAATACTTGTTATTTTCTGTGTTTTTTTAATCAGTGGACAAAATCCCAAACATCACTATCCATACTCCTCTGAGGCTATGGCTGTGCTCACTAAGACTGCAGAGAAATCAATCCAACTAATTCTATATTGATTAAATTAAACACTATGTGCACATTTCTATGTTTCCAGAGAAAGAACTATGAAGCAAGGTGTGTACAATTATGTCTAGCCATACCCCTGTTCCTTCTACCATGACCCTTCCTCCCCATCTAGGTAAATGCTTATATTAAAATTTTAAATATACTTCTGTTGTTTCTATTTGAAAATACAAGCATATATACTTGCACTTCTTTTCTTTCTTGGATACTGCGGCATATGATAAAATCTGTAAAGCCCCTTTGTAAAGTCAGGCCACTCAAAATGGCTGTTCTTTTGCCCTCTGTACATTCCCTGCTTGACCAGTCCTTGCTTCACATACCCCCTACTCACCTGACTATCCAGTCCTCTTAATCACAGGGCTTAGTTAGTAACTACCTACGTGCTTGTTGCCTGCCCCATGCACTGGTTTCCCTGGTCACTGATGAACGAACCTAATGTCAGTTCCCCCTTATCTGTAGTATTCTCCTTCTCCCCTCAGAAGTGAAGACTGCTATTCCTGTCTTTCTGCCCTCTGCTGCACACAGTGGGATACTGCTCCGGGACTTTGCTTGAGACTTTTACGATTCCCTACCCAATAAATTGTTGGTGTTTCTGTCACTGTTGCTGGGCTCTTTAGGCTCACGGCTGGGCAATTACAAGGCTTGTAGGCTTGTGGGTTACGGCCCAACACCCTTACTTTTTTCACTGAATGAGCTATCCTGCAGGTATGCCTCAGCGATACACAGATACTCCTTTTTCCCTTTCATAGCTGCAGTGTACTCTATTGGATAAAAGTGAAAGTTACTCAGTCATCTCCAACTCTTTGCAACCCCATGGACTATACAGTCCATGGACTTCTCTAGGCAAGAATACTGGGGTGGGTAGCCTTTCCCTTCTCCAGGGGATCTTCCCAACCCAGGGATCGGACCCAGGTCTCCCACATTGCGGGCAGATTCTTTACCAGCTGAGCCACAAGGGAAGCCCAAGAATACTGGGGTGGGTAGCCTATGCCTTCTCCAGGGGGTCTTCCTGATCCAGGAATTGAACCTGGGTCTCCTGCATTGCAGGCAGATTCTTTACCAACTGAGCTATCAGGGAAGTCCATTCTACTCGGTAAGGGTTGCATGATCTATTTCACTACGTGTTTAATGTTTAGATTTTTCTTGTCTCTTTTAAAATTGTGATGAAATATATGTAAAATTTATCATCTTAACTATTTTTTAAATGTATAATTCAGTGGCATGAAGTACATTCACCTTCTTGTGCAACTGTTCAGTTCAGTTCAGTCGCTCAGTTGTCTTTGCGACCCCATGAATCACAGCATGCCAGGCCTCCCTGTCCATTAACCACAATCTATTTCCAGAACTCTTTTCATATCGCAGAGTTGAAATTCTGGGACTTCCTTGATGATCCAGTGGTCAAGAATCCACCTACCAATGCAGGGGACACTGGTTCAATCCCTGTTCTGGGAAGATTCCACATGCAGCGGGACAGTTAAGCCCAGGTGCCACAGCTACTGAGCCCGTAAACCACAACTACTGAAGTCCACTCACCCTAGAGCCTGTGCTCTGCAACAAAAGAAGCTGGTGCAATTCACCTAGAGAGCAGCCCTTCCTTACTGCCACTAGAGAAAGCCCACGCGCAGCAACAAAGACCCAAGCACAGCCAAAAATAAATAGATAAAATTACTTAAAAAAAAACCCCTGAAATTCTGTAGCCATTAGACAACAACTTTCCACTTCTCTCTCCTCCACCCAGCCCTTGGTAACTATCATTCTATTCATACTTTCTATTTCTATGAATTTGTCTAAGTACCTCATGTAGGTGGAATCATACAGTACTTATCCTTTTGTGACCAGCTGATTTCACTTATCACAGTGTCCTCAAGAGTCATCTGTGTTGCAGCATGTGTAAGAATTTCCTTGCTTTTTAAGATTGAGTGATGTTCTGTTGTATGGCCACACCACATTTTGTTTATCCATTCATCTGTCAATGGTTATGTGGATTGCTCCCACCTTTTGGCCTTTGTGACTAATGCTGCATGAGTGTGGGTGTGCAAATATCTCTTTGAAACTCTACTTCCAGTTCTTTAGGATACACACCTAGTTGAATTGTTGGGTCATATCCTGTGCCATTTTTTTTAAGGAACCGCTATTTTCCATTCTTACCAACACTGCACAAGGGCTCCGATTTCTCCACATCTTCACCAGTGCTTGTTATTTTCTGTTTTTGTTTTGTTTAATAGTTGTCATCCTAATGGGTGTGAAGCGGTGTCTCTCATTGTAGTTTTGTATTTCTTGTAATAAACTAATACAGTTAATATTGCAATGAAGGGCCTGCGTGTGTGCGTGCTAAGTCGCTTCAGTCGTGTCCGACTCTTTGTGACACTTTGGACTGCATCCCACCAGGCTCCTCTGTCCATGGGGATTCTCCAGGCAAGAAAATACTGGAGTCGGTTGCCATGCCCTCCTCCAGGGGATCTTCCCAACCCAGGAAATGAACCCGCATCTCTTAGGTCTCCTGCATTGGCAGGCAGGTTCTTTACCACTAGCGCCACCTGGGAGGCCCAGTGAAAAGCCTAGTGCCATGAAAATTCTTGTGCACAAGTTGGGTGCTCAATTTTGCTCATAATAACAGAAATCGAAAATGAAAGTGTCCTAAGATATCATCTCTCACCTGCAAGACCAGCAAAAACCCAAGTTTCTGCAACACACTTCGTTGGCAAGGCTGTGAGGAGGCTGGCACATAAATTGTTGGAGGAAAATGCAAAGTGGTACAACCTTCTGAGCATGAAGATTTGACATGTAGTACTGATAAAATTGCACGCACCTTTACCCTTTAACCAGGCAATCCCACTTTCTAGAATCTATCCCGAACACATACCAACTTTCCCTTAGTATAAACGGCCCTGATACGAAGAGCTTGGTAGTAATTGTGTTTCCTCTTGCTTCCTTCAGGCCCCTTCCTCAGGATGGGTTCTGAGCTCATGTGCACCTCTTCAGACTCTCCTAACCTTACTCCTCTTTATTCTAGCCCTCACTGGGAGACCATCCTAAGTAGCTTTTGCACAGGTACAACTGGACAGAAGCTCCCTTTAGACTTGTGCTGGAAGAAGGGGGCAGGAGCCAATGGATAAATTTCCTTCGGTCTGGATTTTCCTGGTGGTCCAGTGGTTAAGAATCCAGCTGCCAGTGCAGGGGACACGAATTTGATCCCTGGTCTGAGAAGGCTCCACCTCGCACAGAGCAATCAAGTCTGCACGTCACAACTACGGACCCTGTGCGCTGCAACTACTGAAGCCCGCTCTCTGCAACAAGAGGAGCTGCCACGGCGAGAGGCCCGTGCACCACAGCTCCAGAGCAGTCTGCTCACCCACTGCAACTAGAGAGAGCCCAAGTGCAGCAGCGAAGATCAACACAGCCAAAAGTAAAAATATAAATAAATAAATATAAATATATTCCTTCTCTCCTCCCCAGCAGCATGGTTTGCAGACATTTCATGATGAGCCCCAGAATGACCTAGGGGACTGAATGCAAAGAAAACCAGTTTGGTAACCAGGGGTTACGTTGGTTGTCTCTCTGCTGCTCACTCTCCTCATGGTCACCTGCTCAATCAACATCCCATAGGCTCTGCTTTCAGGGGAATCCAGACCAAGTCAGATACAGAACATACACTCTATCAAAATGATGTGTTAGTCACTTAGTTGTGTCCAACTCTTCGCGACCCCATGGACTGTAGCCATCTTGGCTCCTCTGTCCATGGGATTCTCCAGGTAAGGATACTGGAGTGGGTTGCCATTTCCTTCTCCTTGTATCAAAATGATACAAGTTTATAAATGTATCAAACAGTATGTTTAGTGTTTGAAGAGTTCAGTTCAGTTCAGTCGCTCAGTCGTGTCCGACTCCCCCAGTGCAAGTCCACAAAGGTAACCAAGAACAATGGTTTCCAACCATTTTCAATGCACTAACAAGGAAAGGACTTCCCGGGCTAAATCAAGTCCCCAGACACAGCCTACCTTCAGGGTTCAGGTGGGAACGTGGGGATGGGGCACCCCCTGCTGGTTACATGGAGTCTGGAGTGGCTTGTGCACCTTGGAGGGGCAGCACATATCTGGGTCTGGGTGGGACTCTGGGTTGGTTTGCATGTTCCTGCTCCTGAGACTTCTTTGAGCTTCTGGGCGACTCCTCTTCCTGGGGTCAGCCAGAAGCCCAAGACTTCTCCCTCACAACAATCCTGGAATGTAGTTGTACCTTCTTTGCTGGAGGTTGCAACTAATTTAGTGTTCCTTTTGGCCAGATGCCCCCGGTTCTCCCACTGGCTGAAGTGGAGGAAGGGATATGGGTTTTGGACATGGCCTGGAGTCTAGTTCCACTATGCCCTCATTGGATCTCTGACCACGCACATCTTTGAGCTCGTTTCTTGGAGACTTGGGCTTGTTGAAAGGCCCCATTGAGACGGGGATGGTGAATCACTCAGAAATGAGGTTTGGCCCTGAAACAATCATTGAACCCAACTGCTTGAACTTTTATAACCCCCTTCTACTCTTTCCCAACCCTGGTCCCCTGGCTTGTGACAATCCCCCAAACACTGGTTCGTCTACTCAAGTGGAAACTCCCAACCCAGTGCCAATATCACTCCAATGACTTTGCCTAACCACGCGCCTCACTTTTATACTAGCCCAGGGACATAGGGAAGTCTTAGATTTCTCAGACACATGTGACTTAGTAATATGAGTAATATGAGACTCTAAAACAACTATTTGTCAGATTCTAGGACAAAAACACTGGGGTACTATCAGTTGGCAGATTTAGCCCTGAAAGGGAAAAACCCAGGGGTGGAGGATATGAAAAATGAAAAGCAGCGGTGCCTTAGTGCAGTGTGGGTTATTATTTTCTGGCTGTGCTGGGTCCTCGCTGCTGCGCAGACTTTTCTCTAGCTGTGGCGAGTGGGGCTGCTCTCCAGTTGCGGTGCAACTCTCCCCTCTTCTCTCGTTGCCGAGCGCAGGCTCTAGGTGTGAGGGCTTCAGCAGTTGCGGCTCACAGGCTGTAGACCACAGGCGTTAACAGTTGGGGCACATGGGCCTGGCTGCTGCACAGCACGCGGGGTCCTCGCAGATCAGGGACGGAGCCCCGTGTCTCCTGTGTTGGCAGGCGGATTCCTCACCACTGTGCTGGCAGGTGGGCCCCCACGGTGGGTGCTATTGACTGGGCTGTGCTCTCTGGGGATGCCGCTTTGTCTCCTGACTGATCGGGACAAAATATCGGCTGTGAGGTGATTCATTCAAAGGCTGAGTGAAGCTTAGTAGAGCCACCAAGAGAGCGTTTGGCATGTCCTCTTCCATGTGTGTTTATAAATAGACACCCGATTAGTGGTCCTACTTACTGTTCACTTGATATTTCTGGTTCTCCTCTTTCCAGGCTCATAAGATTTCATTCCTGGTGTCAGCTGGGAAAACAACAGAAACACAATGTACAAACAGTGAGTTTCCGTTTTATTCAGGGACTGTTATTGAGGACGATAGCCTGGGAGACAGCCTCTCAGATAGCTCTGAGGAACTCAGAAGAAGTAGGGACGGAACTAGTGCATATACGAATTTTCTGACTGAGAAATATAGTCATGCATACATCTTTGTAAAACATTACTGCTAATCATAGATAACAGACATCTCAAGTTAGTAATTTTAGTGATTTTCTACGTATGGGAAGATGCAAGAATCTGGGGTCATTGAAATTCTCTTTTTTTTTCTTTTTGAAATCCTTCTTTAGATAAGCATCTTAACTGTCTAGGAGCCACATATCTAAAACAGAGACTTCTTCATCCTGTTTTTGTCCATCCTGAATTCTCCTCAGGGCACACTGTTGGTGAGCAACTGCAGCTGTGGGTTGTTGACCTAATTTTTACAAGTTGATGATGAGCAAGACTCTTTGTTCTTTTATGTTTACATTGGCCTCCCGAGGAAAGGTTTGACCATGTGACCTATCTGGTTAGTGAACTGTTAGTAGAAGTATATGTGTCATTGCTAGACAGAAGCCTCTAAGGGCCACAGTGCTGGTTCTGGATGGTGGAGCCTCTGTCACCCTAAGTCCTTGAAAGAAGCAAGATGGAGCAGAACCCTGTAAAACTAAGATGAATGTGTAGTATGAGCAATGAGAAATCAACTTTTCTGTGTTGAGCTACTGAGATTTTGGGTTGTTATTGCAGAATAATGTAGCACATCTTGACTAATGGAAGCTAAATCCTTTCTAAAGCTCCAATACTTTGGCCACATGATGCAAAGAAGTGACTCATTGGAAAAGACCCTAATGCTGGGAAAGACTGAAGGCAGGAGGAAAAGGGAATGACCAATGATGAGATGGTTAGATAGCATCACCAACTCGATGGACATTTTGAGCAAACTCTGGGAGTTGATGATGGACCCCTGTCATGCTGGCATGCTGCAGTCCATGGGGTCGGACACGACTGAGCGACTGAACTGAACTGAACTGAAATCCTTTCTGAGGCAAAACAGTACAAACAAGCAAGGAGGCAGATTATTTCCCTTGAGACTGCGAGCCCTGAGAATCTAGAATTCCTTCTTGAACAATGGATGATGGGTCAAAGTATCCTCAGATTCAAGCACAGCCTGTTCTGCTCCCCATCTCTACTGAAGGGAAGCCAAGCGAACCTGCTCTTTAATGGTGACAGTCTCTGGATTTAGTCTTTGAGGGGATAACTCCTCAGTCTTTCCATTTTTCTTCCTTTCCTCCTCCTCATTCTGTAGCAGACACTGGGTTGCCTGGATTATCTCTAGTCTCTGCTTCTTTGCCTACAGAATTGTGACTGTTTGGGTTCCATCTTTGGAGAAGGTGCCCATTATCCTGGTTCAGGGATAACTCCTGACTTGTCTACGGCAATCATGGCAGAACCATCTCCCTGCCCTTGACTGGTTGGGGCTGAGAACGTGACAAGGTTCTGACTGTGGAGACAGTGTGGGGTGGGGAGGTATTTGCCTTCAGGCATTTCCCCCCCCCAAAAAAAAAACAACAAAGACACAGGTTAAGAAATTGATTTTGTTATCCAAACATTCTCCCAAAGAAAAATTCAGGCTCAGATGATTTTACTGGTCAATTTTACTAAAGTAGAAATAAACAACAATCTCATACAAACACTTGCAGAAAACAGAGGAATGAGGAACGCTAAAGAAACCTGTTCTGAGGCCACCATTACCTATGAAGTCATTACAAAAAGAAAATTGCAGACCAATAGCCCTCATGAATACAGACTTAAATATCCTTATAAAACATTAGCGAATCAAATCCAACATTCCATAAAATAGAACACATTTATGACCAAGTAGGATTATCCCAGGGATGCAATGTTGTTTTAATACTTGGAAATCAGTCAATATATACTTCTCTCACTGACTGCATCCTTGTCAGCTCTGGAAATTACAGATCTATAAACTCTTATTCAAAATCCTCATGTTTCAGAATACAGAATTTTCTGGATTTTAGGAAATTCTATGACACTCCCAGCAGGCTCTGAGGTAGCATCTCCTAATCAAACACATTAATTAATGGTTCTGTAGCAGGATATAAGAAATATTCTCACCAAACAAGTTACGTGAAGACTGCAAAGAGCCTCACAGTAGCTCAGGTTAAGTCCTGCTGCTTAATGAACTGGCCTCAAATTTAACAAAGCCAAAACATTTTTCAGGTTTCCAGGACTTTATGAATTTTGGATTGGGAATAAATAAGGGATTGTGGACACAAATTGCTCTTAAATTTTAGCCATTCCTGCTGATACTATAGTTTGCATTTCTCTACTTGTTAGATTGAACCCCTATTCATAAACTTTATAAGTGCATAAACCCCTATTCATAAAATATTTACATATCCTGTTTTTTTAAATTTGATCTGCTAAGAATTGTAGTATAATCACATATTAGGGGGTTTGACTTTTTGTCTTTCACATATTTTATAACTATTTTCTCATTTTCTTATGTATTTTATTTTCTACTAGAAAAACTCAAAATTTATGTGCAGTCAAAAAATAACATATATAAAAAGAGAGAAGCTTCATGGTTTCCAGACTTTGGGAGGACTTTCACCCCAAAGTTATATATTCTTTTTTTCCCCCCCTGCTATCTTGTTTTATATTTAAACATTTATTATGAAACCTTTCATACATCAGTGAAGTATTTTGGTGTTTCGTGTTACTTCAGAGCAAGTTTTCTAAACCAGAGCAGTACTGGCATCTGGAGTTAGATAACTGTTCGTTGTGGGGCTGTCCTGTACGCTGTAGGATGTTTGGCAGCATCCCTGGCATTTACTCACTACATGCCAGTAGCAGGCCCCAGCTGTGACAGCCGAAATGTCACCAGACCCGGCCAAATGTCCCTGGGGGTAAAGTCTCCCCCTAGTTGAGAACTGCTGGGCTACAGCCCAGCCTGGCTTTTCTTTCTTTTCCCTGTAATCATGGTTGATAATGTCAACATCATTTATCAGATTAATCTTCTTTCCACTCAACAGTAATGCCGTCTTAGCCACATATTAATTTCCAAAGTCTATCTGCAGCTATTTCTGAGTTCTTCTTGTCCTTTTCTTGGCCAGTTCTACGCCACTACCATTCTTCTATTCACAGTGTTCTGGGATCCACTCAGGCATTTGTTCTTCCTGTCGGACTTTATTATTTTCTTTACTTATTTTTGGCTGTTCTAGGTCTCTGTTCCTGTGCGCGGGCTTTCTCTCGTGTCTGGGGCAGGATCTGCCTTCCTTGCAGCATGGTGGCTTCTCTTTGCTGTGGGGCACGGACTCCAGGTGTGTGGGCCTCAGTAGGTGCTCTAGAGCGCAGGCCCCACAGTCATGCTGCACGAGCTTAGCCGCTCTGCGATATGTGGGATCCTCCTGGACCAAGGATGCAACCTGTGTCTCTTGTCCAGGCAGGTGGATTCTTTACTGTTGAACCACCAGGGAAGCCCTCCAATTGGACTTTGAGATCATTTAAACCAGCTCTAACTGCATGGTCTAGCTTGACCCTCCAACACAATTTTAAGAGAAGTAGTGGGCGTACTTGTCTTGATCTGAATTTTAGTGGAAACAACTTTGCTACTTTTATTTAGTTTGCTTTATACTTTTGAGTTTTGGTAAAAAGTGTTTTTTGTACTTAAGTATTTTACGTCTATTCCTATTTATGATTTTATTAGGTATAGAGATCTATCCATCAATCCTATTTATTGTTTATTGATACATGTAATCATATGATTTTTGTTCTTAATTTGTGAGAAAATGAATGATTCCTGGAATAAACCTTGTGTTAGTTTTCTGATACTGCTGTAACAAATTACCACAAATTCAGTGGCTTACATCAACATATGTTTATTACGTTAGATTCTAAGAAGACTGGTATTGCATATGCCCTCCCTTAATCTTCTCTGCGTTTCTAGTCTGGCTTCCAGTCTTTCTGCTCAACCTAAACTGCTGTTGCAAAGGCACCAGAGACATACATTTTGGGGCTTTGTTTCCTGTATCTTCTGAGTCCTCTCACCATAACTTTATGCTGTTGACCACACTGTTTCACCCGAAACCCTGTCCTTTGTTTCTGTTACCCTAATGCTTCCCAGGCTTTGCCCATCTTTCTGGCGACTCCCTTTCAGCCTCTTTTGCTCCCACTGATTCACTCATTCTTTCGTTGACACAGATTCCCAATCTGTAATGTCTGAGATACCTGGTGATGGGATCCCTAAGAGCCACTTCTCAAAGGTAAGCCCTGTAATTCATTCCTCAGATTTAAAATATCATCTCTATCCCGTGACATCCACATTTTATATCCCATCTAGATTGCTCTTTTTAGCTATAAACTCGTGAAATGTCAGCTAAGCTAGGACATCTCCACTTGGATATCTTGGCGGCATTTCAAATTTAACGTGTTCACAGTGGACCTGCTGACTTGCCCCTCCGTCTGCCTCCAGCTTTCCCCGTCGCCATCCACCTCTGTACTGACCTTCACATGTCCGTCTCCCTCCTGTCCTTAATTCATCTCTCAGCCGACACTTACTTGTTCATGCCTAGTACATACCAGGCACTCCATCATGTGTCAGCAAAGGAACCAACATTCTAGTGTGGGGAACAGGCAATGAGAAGTAATTCCATAAATGAATGAGGTAATCGCAGAGTGCAGAGACACTATGAAGGAAACGCACAGAGGAGCTTGACGGAGAAAAGCCTGAGGGAGTTAGTGAGGATGAGCATTTGGGGAGCGTGCTCCAGGCAAGGAAACACCGTTTGCAAAGGCCTGTGGGCAGAAAAGGGCAGAGAGGAGGTCAGTGTAGCTGGGGTATAGGAAAAGTGGTAGGAGTCATGCGGTGACGGAGAGCGCACAGCATCCCGCCATGCAGGACCCTGAGGACCCTGAGGACCATGGCAAAGAAACGGTCCTCCTAACTGAAGCGCAGTGGGAGCCACCAGGGACATAAAGCAGGGGAGTGACGTGCAGTTTTGAAAGATGACTCTGGAGAATGGGCATGGGGTTTCTTTATGGGTGATGAAAATGTTCTAAATTTAGAATGTGATGGTTGGACAACTCTGTGAATATATTTTTTAAAAAAATTGCGGACTTCCAAGGTGACCCATTGTTGGGAGTGTGCCTGCTAATGCAGGGGACGTGGGTTTGACCCCTGGTTTGGGAGGACTCCACATGCTGCAGGACAACTGAGCCCATGCGCCATGACTACTGAAGCCCACGAGCCCCTGCTTTGCAACAGGAGAAGCCACCACACTGCAACTGGACAGTAACCCTTGCATGCTACAACTAGACAAAGCCTGTGGGAAGCAACAAAGACTCAGGACAGCCAAAAATTAAAAAAAAAATGGTATGGCATGTGAATTGTATCTCAGAAAAACTATTGGCATGGAGGAAAAAAAAGCCATTCTTACTGTGGTGAGAATGACCAGACAAGGCCAAGACTATAGCCAGGGAGATCAGCTGTGCTCATCATATGACTAGGCGGCGTCAGATGACCAAGGCGATGCCTCAGGACGTGGAGAGCATCGGGTGGGGTGGGGGAGGGAGGAGGACCCCTTATAAAGTTATTCCCAGCACAGAAGCAAGACTCTCTTGGAAGCACATAAACCGGACTGTGCCACTGCACACCTAGAGTCCCTCCCCACTCATCTGGCCCTGGGGCTGCTACTCCTGCTTTGGGGTCTCCCACCCTCAAAGTTTCCCCTCTGCCAAATCACCCTCTTCTAACCAGGCCTGGTCACCAGTCAAATCCCAGTTTGAGTGCCACTTTCTCAGCAACTTTCTTATCCCTCAGACTACATGAGGGGCTCTTCCCATGATTCATAGTACTTAGCATAATCTGTAGTCATGGATTGAATTGCATATTTATTAATTTTTGCTCGTCTCCCTCTCTAGACAGGGAGTTCCTAGGGCAGGGATATTTCCTCCTGTGATCATGCCTCTAGGGCTCATCCTAGAGCATGGCACAGGAATTGTACTGGAACATTTGTTGGGTGAATAAATTCATGAATAGAATCCATATGTGAAAGCCAGTAAGTAGTGGGTGAACGAATCTTTCAAAGGGAGAATGAAATTAAAAAGACTCAAAAATGTAAGGGGCAAACCACAGAATGACAGAAAATATTTGCAAATCATTATCTGACAGGGGATTAATATCCAGAATATATAAAGAACCCTTAAAACTCAACAACAGAAAAACCAAACAACCCAATTCAAACATGGACAAAAGACATGAACAGACATTTCTCCAAAGGAGATATACAAATGGCCAATAAGCACATGAAAAAAATGCTTAATGTCACTAAACATTAGGGAAATACAAATAGAAACCACAGTGAAATACTACTTCACACTCTTTAGGACAGTTACTGTCAAAATCAAAAATAAACCCAGAAAATAGCAAGTGTTGGTGAGAATAAAGAGAGACTTCGAAGCCCCATGTATTGCTGAGAGGGATGTCAAATAGTTCAATCTAGGAATGGAATTGCTGAATCATACGGTAATTTTTTTTTATATGGTAATATTACGTTTAACTTTTTGAAGAACTGCCAAACTATTTTCCATACAGACTGAAAGAATAGAAAGCAGAATATCAAAAAGATAGTTGCACATCAAAGTTCAAAGCAGCACTATTTACAATAGCTAAAAGGTGGAACCAACACTTGAATTAATTAATGGATAAGCAAAATGTAGTGTATATATAATATATATATACAACAGAATGTTATTCAGCTTTAAGGAATAAAACTCTTGAGGACATGGATAGGCCTTGAAAACAGTGTTAAGTGAAATAAACCATACACAAAAGGACAATTAACAAAAGGACAATTACTGTATGATTCCACTTATAGCAGGTACTGTAATAGGCAAATTCCTGGAGACAGAGAGTGAACAGAGGTTACCAAGGGCTGAGGAGTTAAGCATGTAAATGGTACAGAATTTCAGTGGAGAAGATGAAAAAGTTCTACAGATGGAGAGTGGAAATATTTGCACAACATTGTAAATGTACTGAATACCTCTGAATTGTACATTTAAAATGGTAACTTTCATGTTATGTATATTTTATTATAAAACATTTTAAAAGGTAAGTAATGTTATTAGTTGGGCTCAGCTCAGTGGTAAAGAATCTGCCTGCAATGCAGGGGACTTGCAGGAGACAAGTTTGATCCCTAGACTGGGGAAGATACCCTGGAATAGAAAATGGCAGCCCACTCAGTATCCTTGCCTGGAGAATTCCAAGGACAAAGGAGCCTGGTGGGCTATAGTCTATGGGGTTGCAAAGAGTCAGACATGACTGAGACACTAAACATTAACAACAAAAAGACTAGTCATCAGTACATTTTGAATTCATGGCTGAAGGATTCAACCACAGTGAGTGTCCTGGCTGAAGCTGTGGGAAGCTTCAATATTCAGTATTCAGTAATCAGAATATTCTCAATATTCAGGGCCAATACCTTGAAGGTTCAAAATCAATGGCAGTCACATTCTGCCCAAAGGAGACATGCTGAGTGAACTGAAGAGAGGATGTTTAAGATCCCCTTTCCAGGTGGCCCCAGAAGCTGACTTTACTCCATCTGGAGCGCCAGTCCCTCCCCTTGGCCAGGACGCTGGGCCTCCCTGTGGGGACCCCTTTGTTTTTCTGTCACATGTAGAAAAAGCAAATGCATCAGAATACACAGAGTGGTTTAGATGGTTTCAAAGCCCGCACCAGGTGTTGGAGGAGCTCTTATTTAAGACAACTATGATTATGCCGACAAAAGGGTTGAGCCTTGCTGCACCAGGTTGGAGCGGGCTTGAGACTCTGTACCTAGGTTCTCACAACTGAACCACAGTCCCTGTCTTTACAGTTTCCAGCTTCAAAGTGGGGTTGCCTGGTCCCCATCACGTTCTGAAGCAGTTGACACTACGGTACTAGGATGATGGAGGAAACACATTCTGACGTTCTCAATCCTTCCCACTCAGAAAATGGTCAAGTTTTAAAGCTACAAGTAATGTGTTTAGTATTGACAACTGAAAAGCAGAGAAGAGGGACTTCTCTGGAGGTCCAGGGGTTAAGAATCCCCACTCCCACTGCAGGGTGCATGGGCCCAATCCCTGGTTGGGGAGCTAAGAGTCTGTGTGCGGCCAAAAAAAAGGAGAGAGAGAAAAAATACATAGAAGAGAAAACTTACCCATGCTCCTATCACCGAAAGTCCCTGTAAACACCTTGGATTATATCTTTTCCACATACATAAAGTTTCTTTCCTACGCATGTGCATAATTATATTTCCAGGATGTTGAGCCATACTGTATTATTGCTTCATAAGTGAAGTCGCTCAGTCGTGTCCGACTCTTTGTGACCGCATGGACTGTAGCCTACCAGGCTTCTCCATCCATGGGATTTTCCAGGCAAGAGTACTGGAGTGGGTTGCCATTTCCTTCTCCAGAGCATGTTCTTGACCCAGGGATTGAACCCGGGTCTCCCACATTGTAGGCAGACACTTTACCATCTGAGCCACCAGGGAAGCCTTAACAATGCATAATGTTTCATTGGTTTTTTCCACTCAACAAATATTGTAAACGTCTTTTCAAAAACATATTTCTAGTCACCATTTTTAAAAACTGCAAAGTATTCTACTACATAGATCAGTTTTTCTCAACTTTTTTCTCCCCGACGTGAAATATTAATAATATAGGTACACTGAACCTCTTGTTTAAGTACTGAGGCCAAAATCCATTGTAATAGCTTAGTTGTATTCTCTCCTCTTCACACTCAAGAACCAATTTTGCCCCTGGTGACGATGCATGATAAAGTTGTACCATAATTTATTCAATACACCATTTGACATTTAGGTTGCTTCTAAAATTTACCTGTTTCATACTGTGATGAACATTTTCATAAATTTAAAACTATGTAAAAGTGGAAATGGAATGTATGGGTCAAATAGGATGTATGTATTTTTTCAAATTTTAAACTTTTTATTTTGCATTAGGGTATAGCTGATTAACAATGTCTGGTAGTTTCAGGTGAACAGTGGAGGGACTTAGCCATATGTGTATCCATTCTCCCCCAAAATCCCCTTCCAAAGATCTGTATTTTTTAAAGACTTTGAATATATATTGCCAATAGCCCTCCTGTGTACCAGTCCAATGTGCATGGAATCCCACATCTTGGTGACTTCGGCCAAAATGCCCTCTATTCTCCTCTAGCTCCATTTGCAATTGAGGGCAAGCAGCATCATTCACCATGCTTGTCCCATCTGAGTCCTCTTTACACCCAGCAATAATTTTCCTTTTCAAACAAATCCTATTGTGCCCTGCTGAAGACCTGCCAAAGCCGTCCATGTTTGGAGTTATCACCATTGCCAAGGCCTAAATGGTCTTTCAGGATTGGGCTTTGCCTACTGCTGTGACCTTATTTTGGATTATCCTCTTCCTCTATTCCATTTCCTCTTCAGTTTTCTCAAACCCATTAAAACTGGAAAATGGAGTGTGTTACTTACCTTGACTCTTAGTTTGTTGGGGATGGTAGCCAAGACCAGCATCTACTTCTGTTGCCTGTGCCTGCTGATCCGTAGCCCCCAAGTGTGAGTGCATCTCCATCCGCATTGGCCAGGCTGGTGTCCAAATCCTCACTGCCTGCTGGGAGCTCTACTGCCTGGAACACGGCATCCAGCCTGATGACCAGATGCCAAGTGACAAGACTGTTGGGGGAGAGGACTCCTTCAACACCTTCTTCAGTGAGACAGGTGCTGGGAAGCACGTGTCCAGAGCAGTGTTTGTAGACTTGGAACCCAGAGTCATTGATGAGGTTCGCACTGGCACCTACCGCTAGCCCTTCCACCCTGAGCAGCTCATCACAGGCAAAGAAGATGCTGCCAATAGCTATGCCTGAGGTTACTACACCATTGGCAAGGAAATCATTGACCTTGTCTTGGACTGAATTCGGGAAACTGGCTGACCAGTGCACAGGTCTTCAGGGCTTCTTGGTTTTCCACAGCTTTGGTGGGGGAACTGGTTCTGGGTTCACCTCCCTGCTGATGGAACGTCTGTCAATTATGGCGAGAAGTCCAAGCTGGAGTTCTCCATTTACCCAGCCCCCCAGGTTTCCAGAGCTGCAACTGAGCCCTACAACTCCATCCTCACCACCCACACCATCCTGGAGCACTCTGGTTGTGCCTTCATGGGAGACAATGAGGCCATCCATGACATCTGTCGTAGAAATCTTGATATTGAGTGCCCAACCTTCATGAATCTTAACCTCCTTCTTGGCCAGATAGTGTCCTCCATCACTGCTTCCCTGAGGTTTGATGGAGCCCTGAATGTAGATCAGACAGAGTTCCAGACCAACCTGGTGCCCTATCCCCACATCCACATCCCTCTGGTCTCATCTGTCATCTCTGCTGTCATCTCTGTCATCCTCTGTCATCTCTGCTGAGAAAGCCTACCATGAACAGCTTTCTGTAGCAGACATCACCAAAGCTTGTTTTGAGCCAGCCAACCAGATGATGAAATGCAATCCTTGCCACGGTAAATACATGGCTTGCTTCTCCTGTTGTACTGTGGTGATGTTGTTCCCAAAGATGTCAATGCTGCCACTGCCACCATCAAGACCAAGCACAGTTTGTGGATTGGTGCTCCTCTAGCTTCAAGGTTGGCATTAATTACCAGCCTCCCACTGTGGTACCTGGTGGAGACCTGACCAAAATAAAGCGAGCTGTGTGCATGCTGAGCAACATGGGCTTGCCTGGACCACAAGTTTGACCTGATGCATGCCAAGCATGTCTTGGTTCACTGGTACATGGGTGAGGGCATGGAGGAAGGAGAGTTTTCTGAGGCCCGTGAGGCCATGGCTGCCCTAGAGAAGGATTATGAGGTTGTGTGGATTCTGTTGAAGGAGAGGCAGAGGAAGGAGGAAAGGAATACTAATTACCATTCCTTTGAGCCCTGCAGTATGTCATACTCAGAGCTTCAGCATTAGCTAGCTGACAAGCATAAAAACTTTGACTACATTTTCTTCACTTTCAACTGTGATCATGGATTGCTTTTCCATGTGTATCTGTAACACTCCTGTCCTGTCTCAAAACTAAAGATTTTAAGAAAAACAAACAAACAAACCCCAAACTGGATGTGGCTTCTACACCATTGCAAGGGCGAAAACATGTTTTACTTTTATCTACCCATGGTGGTACTCAGACAGACCTGTGCTGTGTTACCCTTGGCTTGCGGACAACTCGGATCAGACAAGGGGAGGACTGGGAGGCAACAGGAATGGTCCCAGTTTCTGCAGTGCTGCAGGAAATCTGGGATTATCACTAGTCTCGAACATCAGTAGTGTTTTATGAGCACACGGGGTGACCAACCCGGCGGGAAGCCGTAACGGTTATCTGCCTAGCTTTGGGAGAATTGAGCGGGAACCTGCTCGAGAAGTCGGGCGCGCACCGGCGGCTCAACCTGCGCTCACGAGGCGCGGCGGGACGCGCCATCCGGCGCCCCACTCTCGTGCGAGCGTCCCGCCGGCTGACCCGAGGCGAGGAAGCGGGGGTCGCAGGGTGGGAGCTCGTTAGGGCAAGACCGGGGTACGGGGCTGAGGCACGGGCACGGAGACCCCGCGTGGGCCCAAGCCCCAGGCCCAACGGCGGCAGGTAAGGGGCAGTGGCGGCGCGAAGGCCTTGGATGCGCTCCGGGCACCGCGGAGGTGGCTTCGGGCGCAGAAGTACGGCGTTCCGCAGCGCCCGGTTGGTCACGGACTGGCTCTAGGGAGAAGAGGAGTACTGGCGGCGCGAGGGCGGGGAGCCTCTGTACCTTCAGGTCGGGCAGGGCTGCGGATAACACGCTAGGGACACCTCATCACAACCCAGAGCCCGAAACTGTCACACAGTTCCCATAAAGAACTGGCCGCCGCCATTCCCCTCCCCCTTCTGACGGGTAAGTCGAGGGCAGTTTGAAGGAAGACGCATGCGCGAGAAACTAAATTAAACCGCTAAGGCTCGCCAATGGCGGTAAGGCGCAGGCGCAAAGCAGCCTAGTGGGTTTAAGGAGGTGGGCGGGGCTGAACCAACTACGCATGCGAATAATAATTAGCGGGCTGGAGTGGGCCGGCTCGTAAAACTACGCATGCGTCCCAGCTCCGTGTGACGCAAGAGGGCGGTGCGGGCACTTGGCTGCGCGTGCGCAGAGCTTGTTCAAAGGGCCTTATTTAGGTTGCGCAGGCGCCCACTAGCCATTTCGTCTCAGCCGCGCTGAAGTTGGGTGTGCAGGTGAGTGTTTGTTGTTCGGTGTTTACCACCCAGCGGCCCCCGAGGCTGTCCGTTTTGCGAGGATTGCTTGCCCCTAGGTCTGTGTAGAGCGTGAGGGTCTTTGGCGAGGTGCGGGCTGCCGTTAGGAGCCAGGAATGGTTCGCCGAGTTGCGGCAGGGCCGCTGAGGCCTGCAGGCCGCGCCGACTCTATTGTGTGAGATGTCGGAGGAGGCGGAGCGGAAGCGACCGCCGCCATTTCCTAGCCTCCACGCTGGCGCTAGGCCGGGTTCCCCCTCGGCTTGGGGCCACGATACCTGGTGCGCAGAGCGGCTTCGGGCGTCGGGCTGATGGCAAGTGCGGCGCTCGTTGTGAAATTCGCTGGGGTCGGAACGTCCTCACCGGCTCGACCCATCCTGAGGCTCCGCGGGCAGGCGGGCCGTCTCGAGATCGGAGGGCTGTTTCATTGTAACGTTTCTCCAGGTCTGCCTGCCGTCCCCCGTCTTGCAGTCTGATTCGACGCCAGCACCCAGTAGGAGACGATGATGTTGGGCACCGAAGGCGGTGAGGGGTTCGTGGTGAAGGTCCGGGGCTTGCCTTGGTCTTGCTCTGCAGACGAAGTGCAGCGTTTTTTTTCTGGTGAGTCTGAAACGGAGGCTGGAGTTAAGCACCTGGGGCCGCAGGGCGGGCGAGCGAGGAGGCGACAGCGACAACGGCGGGGTCGAGCCCGTGGCGCCCCCTAGTGGGGCGCGGGCGGCAGCTGTTCCCGCTGTCCAGCGCGCCCAGCCGGCTGCGGTTACGCAATGGAAATTGCGAAAGCCCCACCCTCCCGGCCCTCCTGGAGGGAATGCGGCCTCTGGCGGAATTTTTGTTTATCTTTTTAAGTGTTTTTCTGTGGATATTTTTTCTTAGAAAGGATAAACGGGGATAGACCGGATTTTTCACCGTAATTTTGGAAAAAGTTGTTGAGCAGCTGATTAAACACCTTACAAATTTAAACTGTTAACACTTTTCAAATTTGGGTATTGATTTGAAAAGGGGCATTCTGTTTCGGAAAAAGAACATACCGCTTCTTAAGACAGTTTTCCTAATCAGGATCTGGTAATTGAAGAGTTCGTGGTCTGGCTCATTTTACAGTTGAGGGCACTGAAACCCGAGGGAAGTTTTCCTGCCTATGTAGCTTTTTTCCAGTATGTAGGTTTCCTTGAATGTCTGCCAAATGCCCTTGTTCTCATTATTAGTGTAAGATTAGACTATATTTGGAATAAATTTACAGGTTGGGAGGATATTTGTAGTATTGACTTACTATCTGAATCTAGTGTATGTAACGGAAAACGACCTGTAAAACAAGAAGCAAGTACTTTGGAAGCCACCTTGCAGTGGGCAAGACTGGGTTTGGCTTCAGCTGTGCGTTTGGAGCATTTTAGCTTGGTAACATTGATCCCCTTTCAGGTGAGTATTGGCCCAGCAGTTCGGATTTGAGCAAGAAACTGTGATGTTGCTTCTAGTAAGGTAAAACTGTCAAATACCCCGAATCAAAAGTCCAAACCAAGTGTATTCAGAAAAGACCATAAAATCACAAAGTCCAGATTGAAAAATTTGCTGAGGAGTTATTATTAAAAATGTTTAATGGACGCACTTGAGTAATGAGTTGGAGATAAGTTCGGTAAGAAACGGCTTTGAATATTGGATTTTCTTGATGGATTGGGAATGTATTTAGGGAAATAAGAAAGTTTGGTCACGAGAGGAAAACTGCTTACTAAGACACCTTAGGAGTTAGTAATAATGTTGCTCATTCTAGGTTTTGCAAATGATTTGCTTTGTAGTGGGGTATGTTTAGGAATTTTATCTGTATCACCCAGAGGTGGTTTTTAGTTTTAAATTCTGTATTAACGGTTGTTTTCTTTCCAGACTGCAAAATTCAAAATGGGGCTCAAGGTATTCGTTTCATCTACACCAGAGAAGGCAGACCGAGTGGCGAGGCTTTTGTTGAACTTGAATCAGAAGATGAAGTCAAATTGGCCCTGAAAAAAGACAGAGAAACTATGGGACACAGATATGTTGAAGGTTTGATTTACATTGCCCTAGTAACAGTAAATAAAACATTAAACAAATAGAAATCTATCTTACCCCTTCTGAATTTTAGGTATTTGACCGCATGGAAATGGTCATCTAAGAGTTTATGGCAGCTCTTCCTAGATTATCTAAAGACCCAGGAAGTCTGAGCATTGTTCTATAACTTTCCGAAGTTGACTAATTCTAAGCACCTCTTTCAGTATTCAAGTCAAACAACGTTGAAATGGATTGGGTGTTGAAGCATACTGGTCCAAATAGTCCTGACACGGCCAATGATGGCTTTGTACGGCTTAGAGGACTCCCCTTTGGATGTAGCAAGGAAGAAATTGTTCAGTTCTTCTCAGGTATGTAGTCGTGTTTGTTGTTGAGCAGTGAGTTCTGGCTAGCAGCTGGCAACATGTGATTGAATAGACTTAAAAGTTGAGAAGCTTAAATAGGTTGTGAGTATATGCAGATGTTTTCTTCTTCTGGAGATCTTCAAATAATTTAAGCCCATCTTAAAGGTGGATTAATTATTTCCAAAATGCTAACTTTGCTTATATTTAGTATTGTAGTTCAGAGTAGATCTTTTGAGGATTGTCCTCAACAACTTAACTACTTTCCTCACATTGCTGTTCAGCAAAATACTTCAAGTTAAAGGTAAGATCTTTTAACATTAGATTAGTATGTCAGGCTGTTAATTTATGACAGGTGTCTGTATTGTAAGACAAAGTAGGTACTGGGGCCAGAAATGTGTCTAATGATCTCATTCTGTTTATGCAAGAAAAAAGGGAAACAATTGGTTTTAGCCAGGGAATTAAACTTACTGAAAGGAAGTGTAGGTTGAATGTAGTCTTAGTATCTGAAGTACAGAAAGTGTTTTGAAATTGTTTTGGGCCTAAAGTATTTGAATGTTTAGCAGAATGTTAGAGCATATATATTAAATATTGTTGCTTAATATTCATGATGTTATAAATTGGAATTAACATCCTTTCATGGTTTAGTGTAGTATGTGTTAAAATTTTGACTATTAGATAATGTATCAAGTCCTAATGTTTTGCCAGAATTTTTCAAATCAAGTCTATTTTTACTGTTTTTGTCTAAATTGGTGAGAATTGAATGCTATCTGTCAACATCGTTAAATATGAACATAATTTCATATCTTCTAGGAAAGTGCTTTAAGTCCTTTTTGTAAGCTTGGGAATGTATCCACGGAAAGGATTTTTCATAGACGGAATTTCCAGAAGTGAATCATACTACTGTTAGAGAATAAGAGTGCATGATTGTGCTGTGTTAGATCAGTTGTTTGTTGAAAGCTTAGATTGTATGTTTGTCAATTGTATGACTAAGCAATGTTTCAATTTGTATATAAAATGTTTAAATATGTAATTTTTTAAAACTGAAGTTCCACTAACTTTAAAACGTTGAAAAATACGAAATGAGGTAAAAGGTGTATCTTTGAATTTAGCAAAACTATTGTAATTAATGCTTGAAAATGTGTATAATTCTTGTATAATTCAACATTAAGTTGCATAGATAAATAAGTGTTCTTAATTGTTGAATTCTTAATGCATCCTGTGTTTAAAGTTTTTTCTTGTATACCATGTCATGGGATGTGTTAAGAATTGAGTTATAGTTTGTAATAATGGAACTTCATATTACTGCAATGCTTTTTTAAAGAGTACTTGTTGAAAGCATACCATTCACCTAAAGTTAAAATTCTGGTTTATTTAAAGCTATAAGAAGAATCATTTCTGGGCTTGTGATGTTAATATTGCCCCCCTACTGGGGTTATTTGTCCTTGGGTTGAAGGGTTGGAAATCGTGCCAAATGGGATAACATTGCCGGTGGACTTCCAGGGGAGGAGTACGGGGGAGGCCTTCGTGCAGTTTGCTTCACAGGAAATAGCTGAAAAGGCTCTAAAGAAACACAAGGAAAGAATAGGGCACAGGTGGGGATGGATGGTTGGTTGGATTTGTCACTTTTCTTATGGTAAACAATTAAATCCATATTCTCTCTGCTTAGAATCAAGGGAAAAAAATCTGATTTCATAGTCTATTTGATATTTTGCCACAATTTTCAAACTTTTCCAGTGTCAAAGTCCAATAGTACTTTCAGATTAAATTTTAGATTTTAAAATTGTCCCCAGTTAATTTGATCTACTTCACAATTTTGTAAGATTCCTAATTAACCCCAGTCAGTGGAGTTGAGAGACTATGGCTTTAAAAATGTTAATGCAAACCTGGCTTTAGCTGTAATAACACCCACCTAGTAAATTAATATTACCATAAGAAAATGTGATACTTTCTGATCTTGTTTTTAAAGTTGAAATGCAACAAACTTTCTTGCTGTATAAATATTCTGCATATGTATTAATAAGCATAGCTTTCAAGAAATTGTCACAAAAGGTTTTATTCTCTTTGCTTGTGACTATTTTTCATTGAAGCATGCGCTTACCTATGCTGATTCCTACTAAAAGCATAGGCTGGGGAATTTGTTGGCGGAAGGAGATGTGTAGTGTGGGCTAGACTGTTGGTGGAGGCTGGCTTTTTAGCCCACTTGCTATACATGATGCCAATGGATTTAAGACATGAAATGTTGAAAGTTGAGTGGAATTCTTTCCCTCCTAAGACATTTACAGTACTCCTCTCTACCCCTAAGGTTGGGCGCTCTGCCTCAGAGGAGGACGTTTTTCTCCTATAAAGTTTACATTAAATCTTAAAATTGAGTGAATTTCTGGTCATTGCCTATGCAAATATAAGAAATCTGGCTTTAAATATTAGTCAGTTTCATGGCTATGACTTCATTGTTTTCTTGTGTAACTAAATACCTGTATGAAATGAACTAATGTTTTCTCTCCCTTCCCCACCCCCCTTCCTCATGAACAATGCTTTAGGTATATTGAAATCTTTAAGAGCAGTCGAGCTGAAGTTAGAACTCACTATGATCCACCACGAAAACTTATGGCCATGCAGCGACCAGGTCCCTATGACAGACCTGGGGCTGGCAGAGGGTATAACAGCATTGGAAGAGGAGCTGGCTTTGAAAGGATGAGGCGTGGTGCTTATGGTGGAGGTATGTGGACTGTGCAAGTGTCATGAGGTCTGTTCTTTGTGAGTGTTTTCATGTAGTGATAGTACTTTTTGTCTTTCAGGTTATGGAGGCTATGATGATTATAATGGCTATAATGATGGCTATGGATTTGGGTCAGATAGATTTGGAAGAGGTAAGGTAAGAATTGAATTTCTCTTCTGAGGGATACTTACACTCTTGTTCATCTAGACCTCAATTACTGTTTTTCAGGAATGTCAGATCACAGATACGGGGATGGTGGCTCTACTTTCCAGAGCACAACAGGACACTGTGTACACATGCGGGGATTACCTTACAGAGCTACTGAGAATGACATTTATAATGTAAGTGGAGGATAGACTGATAAATTGTCTATTTCAGTATAGCAGTAGAAACATGGGTTGGTATTCTACTTAAGTGAAGCAGCATGTTAAAATTTTGTTTCTCGTAACAAGGTTTGATTTTGATTCTTTGAAATACCTTGTATTTAGTTTTTTTCACCACTCAACCCTGTGAGAGTACATATTGAAATTGGTCCTGATGGCAGAGTAACTGGTGAAGCAGATGTCGAGTTTGCGACTCACGAAGATGCTGTGGCAGCCATGTCAAAAGACAAAGCAAATATGCGTAAGTGCGATTTAAGGATTTTGGGGTCTCTGCAGATAGTTGTGTGACTAATGATTATAATAGAGGAATACTGAGGATGTGAAAAAATTTTAATCGAGTGATAGGGTTCTGTGGATCTTTAAAAAGTTCTTGGGTTGGTATGACTAAAACGAATTTGATAACACTGACTTAAGGTATATGCTTGATTGACAAACTTAGGCAATTTAGATGAATGCTTGACTGCTTTTTAAAACCTGCATGAAGTAAATCACCTGAGAACAAGCAGCTAGAATTGATTTTTACTAAAAGTAGTAAGTTCACAGATCTACTTAAAAGAACTTATCTTTCACCAACAAACATTTTCAAACTTTTTTTTTCTCATTTCAGAACACAGATATGTAGAACTCTTCTTGAATTCTACAGCAGGAGCAAGCGGTGGTGCTTACGGTAGCCAAATGCTAGGAGGCATGGGTTTGTGTAAATATCACTTTAGTGTCTTTTTTTTAAGCTAACCTTGTATGCCTTTTCTCTCATTTCAGAACACAGATATGTAGAACTCTTCTTGAATTCTACAGCAGGAGCAAGCGGTGGTGCTTATGGTAGCCAAATGATGGGAGGCATGGGCTTGTGTAAATATCGTTAGTTTTTTTAAAAACCAAAACATTTATATCTCTATAAGTCAATTTATGTAAGTTAAGTTAATTTATATATAAGGAGTTTAGCAAAACTTAGGCAAAGAAAAGTTTTGATTTGAATAGTATGCATTAAATGTTTGTGAGTTACATAAAATGCTTAGAATAGATAAGTTGGTTTGAAGTACTTTTGGGGGAGGGGACTGTAGAAAGAAACTAGTTGAATTGTTTAAGTATGAAGTGTAAGCCTAAAATATTTAGCAAAAAAGCACAGGATCAAAATAAATTGTTGGGCATAATAGGTGTTCAGTGATACCTGTGTGTTGAAACACCCTTAATATATGGAATCATGGGGGGAAATCCCATTAAATCCAATTAAGCAGTTTCATAAGGTGTTGTCAAAATGCCTCTACTTAAGGAAACGTGGATTTAGTCCTGCTGATGTGTATACTTTTGGCCTTGAGGTTTTTAAGTGTTTGACTAGCTCATATGATGGGTAGAAAGTAGTCTGATCGTAGGCAATAGGCAGAAGGTGGTGCAGCGAGTTCTAGTGATACTAAGATCAAGACTGGAAAATAATAGATTTAGAATGGCAAGCCGGGTACCACCAGGTACCACATTACCTAAGAACCTGGGTTCTAATGTTCTCTTACCTTACCAGCAAACCAGTCCAGTTACGGCGGCCCGGCCAGCCAGCAGCTGAGTGGTGGTTATGGAGGCGGCTATGGGGGCCAGAGCAGCATGAGTGGATATGGTAAGTGCTTTTTTAATATACTTAGAATAAGTTTCAGGCAGGTTTCTTTAGTTGGGAATGTTCAGGCTCCTTTTTTGTAAAATTGGGTGTTATTAAATGTATGTTCTTGATCCTAATATAAATATTCAAATAGCTTAATTTTCAGAATCAATCATTGGGAGGGGGAAGTATTCTATGAATTCAAAATAGTCAATATTGCAACTTTGAATAATGTTGAGCCAGAAAACATCTGCCTCCATTTGTTAAAACATTAAAGTCGTTCTCTTTTTCTGTCTTTTTGTTAGCAGTAAATCCATGTTAGATGGAGGGAGAATTTAGAATGGTGGTTGGGTTCAAGACCGTATTTACTAGTCAGTTAACCTAGGATTGGTTTTATTAATTAATTTTTTCAGTTGGTCTAAAGAATGGTGATTTTGGTATTATAGTCTTACCCTACAAAATCCTTTTGCAGACCAAGTTTTACAGGAAAACTCCAGTGATTTTCAATCAAACATTGCATAGGTAAATATTTTCTCAAAAAATATAATTTAAATTCCCAATAGCAAATACTGATATGTTGTAATAACACTTTCCATAGCAGTCAATGGCTCTTATTTAACTCCATGGAGGCTGCCATCTTGGGCACAGTGAGTTGCCTTTAGTCCAACTTTGTTGTCTCACTTCCTGCCCACCATGAATAGGAAAAGCAAGAGATTGCCCCTGTGCTCCCTATTCATACATGCCATTTGATGGACACATTGTGAATGTTTACGGTAAATTTTTTTTTAAAATGCTTTGTTTAGCTTTAAAAACAACACGAAGTAATTTTGCAATTTTTGAAAAACACTAGTTTTCCTTTAAACTTTTTTCAACGTTGATCCTGAAGCATCCAAATAAATGGTAGCACAAGAGTCTGGCAAGTTGGTACTGCAGAGAAAAGGGGTTTATTGAGACTTGTTTGGAGTCGGGAGTCCCTTTTCCCAAACATGCTTCTCGCCACTTGGACAGCAGCCATTTGTACTCGTATACTTTTTAAACTTTTTTTTGGAATGCTATATTTTAGTTGACTGCTTATCTGATACTTATCCTGACTTGTCAAATTGATCTCTTTGCAGGCAGCCAAGGAGCAGTGAACAGCAGCTACTACAATAGTGGAAGCCGAACATCTATGGGAGTGAACGGAATGGGAGGGATGTCTAGCATGTCCAGTATGAGTGGTGGATGGGGAATGTAATTGATCCTGATCACTGACTCTTGGTCAACGTTTTTTAAAAGAAAAACTTAAGTTTTAACAGTTTTGCAATACAAGCTTGTGATTTATGCTTACTCTAAGTGGAAATCAGGATTGTTTTAAAGACTTAAGGTTCAGTATTTTTGAACACACATTCATCTAGGATGTAACAACTAGGTTGAGTAAACTATTACTGTTAAATAATTTTCAGCTTTTCTCAAGTTAGTTCTATTGTAGGATGTACTTAAGCAGTAAGTGTATTTAGGTTAAAGCAGTTGAATTATGTTAAATGTTGCTCTTACATCACGTTACATTGAACACTGTCTGGATGCATGTTGAAAGACATGCTTTTTTGTAAAACTCAATATAGGAGCTGTGTCTACAATTAAAAGTGAAACATTTGGCATGTTTGTTAATTCTAGTTTCATTTAATAATCTCTGGCACGTAAGTTTAAGCTTTTTTTTTTTTTAAGTTAATGGGGGAAATTTGACACGCAATACCAATACTTTAGGATTTTGGTCTTGGTGTTTGTATGAAATTCTGAGGCCTTGATTTAAATTTTTCATTGTAATGTGATTTTCCTTTTAGGTGTATTGCGCTAAGTGAAACTTGTCGAATAAATCTTCCTTTTAGAAACTGCACTTTGTCTGGTCTGTGCTTCAGTGTCATGTGGACTGTTTCTTGGTGCTTTCTTGCTATCTGGGGCATAGGTGAACAGTGACCCGCATCTCTGGCTGTGGCAGACAGGCTTGGCAGTTGTGGCTGTTGTGTGGATGTCTTCAGACTTCTTCCAGTACAACTGAAGGTAAATAAAGCTTTGGGGTCCTGTGGAAGGTCTGTATGTTTGGCCTGGCTGCACAGGATGTGATTTGAATTGCCTTTGACTTGCTAAGCACTTGCACAAGGCCAAGGGGGGAGGCAGAAGTGTCCTCTGTTATGCTCTGCATGTCTAAGGGAGCCTTTGAGCATGGCTGAGGAAGTGCCAGAGGCAATCTTGTGGCATCTTTTGAATTTTGCTTCTGTGAGGTACCTCTAGAAGGAGCTAGCTCATAGAGGACTTTGAAATGAGATTCAGTCTTTTAGTTTTTGTTCACTCCTCAACTCTGTTTAGGAGCAAAATTACTTTATATATAAAGTGTAAAGCTATCAAGTACTTCTGAGAACAAATGATTAGTTTAATTGAAATCTTTATCGTAGGTAAAACTCAGTGGCATTTGCTAGGAGAGTAGTAAGCCATACAGGTATAGTTCTAGAATTACCTTCAGACACTTAACACTGGTAATTTGGGAATTGCCACTCATTCATCATCCCTCATAGAAATGAAGATTGCTCCATTGAGGTTAGAATTCAGAATTGGAGCTGTGAACATAGGCTTGTGCTGTTCAAAGCCATTTGTATTTGCTGACAGTGCTGAAGGGGGTGTGGTTAGTGTGATGAATGTGGAAAAACTGCTTAGAATCATAGCACTTCACGAAGATCTACTGAAGGACTGCACATCTCTTGCCCTTCCACATGTTCTGAAAACTGGGTGCATACCTTCAGTTGGGTTGGGGATACAGAAGTATTCTAATGATGTATGAATTCTCTTCTGCAGGCTTGGAGAAAATTTTCTGGGGATGCACTGTTAGAGCATTGGTGTTCTAAACCTAGTAACGCCCTTGAGATCTTTACTTGGTTTGTGTCTGGGGAAATCAGGCACAAGGAGTATTCCTTCATTTTTCCTAGTCCTTTAGTTTTGGTTTTTTTTTTTTTTTTACACAAGGAACATCTTTGTTGAAGAAACTTGGAAAAATACTTAGAAGCATTGTGTTTCTTTGGAATACTGTACTCCATGGACCAGCGTCATCACCTGGAAGTTAGGAACGGTCAGAGTCTCCAAAGTTGGTTTCATTTATCATGACCCTTACTCCTCCACAATCTACATTTAAGCTGGAGAAACACTGCCTTTTATCTGTCCCTTGTTGTTTGCCCAAGTAAGGGGAAGTTTGCCAAACCAGAAACGGAGGATTCCAAAGTTCAGGTACATAATTGATGTCTTAAATTCTTTTCCACGCAGCTAGATATTTAGTATCCAGCCCAAGCATCCTTTGTGAATAGTACTTGGGGCATGGGTCAGGTTTTAGATGAAATCAGGATAAAGGGAAGAGTACTTAAGTGGTGTAGTGGTGGGAACTCTCTTGAAGCAGGGAGGTATCCTGCTCCCCTTCTGTGTGCAGATGAGACACAGGCTGAGGAGTGACTTAATCTAAGGCTCCCCAGCAAGTTGGAGTAAAAATTGGGTGCACTGAAAACAAGGTACAGATCTAATGCTATACCAGTTGGGGGAAGTGTGGTGTGTAAATTTTGGGGAAAGTTGGGCCCTGAATGAGGTTATGAAAGCTGCTCAGATTGTTAGGGAAGAGGAGAAAGTCCCTTTTTGCTGCCATGCGCTTCCTTAAATAGGACTCAAGAATGAATGTAACTTTGAAGCAGTGCACAGGTTTGGAGGCTGGTCACACAGATCTGGGACCTAACGTCACTGAAGCTTCCATGTTTCCCATCCATAACAGGTGTATTTAGGGGAGTAGTAGATGTGGAATCATCCAGGCTGTGGGTGTGCCATGTGCTGGGACAGTACAGAAGGAAGAGAGCCAGGCTCTCAAGCAGAGGCTGGACGGCCAAGGTCAGAACACTGGTGGGAGGCGGACCCGGGCCCTGGGAAGAGGCCTTGCATGCAGATGGGCGGACCTGTCTGTGTTACAGTGCTTGTTACACTTCTGTAACCTCAAGGCCATTAACTGGTGGAGGGAAGTTAGGGTGTGTGTGTGCGTGCGTGCGTGTGCGCGAGCATGTACTCAGGTGGGAATCCAGTGGAAGGCTCTGAACCAGTCAGCCCACAAATACCTTGAAATCCAAAATGACTGCCTGGCAGGTGTTTCCCTATAGGTGCCTCCATCTGTAATTACACTAACTCCCTGTTAGATAAGGGGATACATTCTGAGCTTTGGTGAGATACTTCCTCTATGCCTGCTGATGAACTTTAACAGCTCAGCTTGTCCTTTATTCAGCTGGGCAGCAGCCTGCACCCCAGAACCCAGCAAGCTCAGGCCTCTACCTCAGATGCAGCTGCCACCCTCACTGAGGGCCTCTAGTCCTGAAAATGGGGGTTGCTCTGGGTATCCTGTGAAGCTGACATAAGCTCCTTCATTATTTATTCCAGAATGAAAAATAAAGAGTTTTATTGCAGGGCTAAGGATGGATATTCACAAGGGTGTGAATTTCTTGGCTCTGAAGCAGGGGGAAGCACGCTGGGGTGGTGGGGAGGGAAAGGAACTGATTAATTACTACAACTAGTTGGGCTGTTGCAAAAGAGGTTAATTCTTTGGAAATTGAAAAATGATAATAGCAAAATCATGAAGTTCCATCTGAACCAAAGCCGGTGGTGTCAAGTGAGAATTTGAATCCAGAGGAGTTGATTCCGTACAACCTGGAAAGGAGAGGCAGGTGCAGCTTCCAGTCCGCCAGCAGCCCAGCTTGGGAACCAACCTTCCAAGTCCCTGACCAACTCAAGACCCAGGGAGTTTGGCACTGATCTGAGGCTGCCCACAGACACAGAGCAGGCCTGGCCGAGGCGCCTGCCTTAGGAGCTGGTGGAGGAGGAGCAGCGCTGAAGCAGCAGGGTGTGGCAGCTGTCGCACACGCGCACAGGTCTGGGGTAGGAGGGCAGGGCCAGCTCGCTACTGGAGCATGTGTTGCAGAAGATGTGGCCGCAGTTCCGGCAGTGGTGCTAGAGGATGGAAAAGAGGCAGTTACGGAACCTGCTGTGCTGCCTGGGTCTGCACACCCACTCTAGTTGACCAACCTTTAAAAGTGTCATACTCTAAAAGCCCTCCTCCAGGGCTTGTGTCATTTTGAAAGGGGTTCTTCTAGACCTCGTGTTTCTACATTTCCGATCCTGTAAAATCCATGGAGTGTTGGAGGGGGTGTCCAACGGCATGAGCGAGGTTCTTTTTCTTTGTGTTTTATTGGACTCGACAACTCTCAGTGAGTTGGGAGTCAACTTAAAGTGCTTGGCTGTGTTCCCTGTAATTGCTGCATTCCATGGTGGTGACCCAAGGTTTCTTTAGCCAGCCACTCATGAGAAGTCCTTTAATAAAGGCTCTCTATTTTGTGTGGCATCTGTATCTTGCCCCGCCCAGCTGGTCAATCAAGGCCTGGTCAACCTTGGACTGAAGGCTGGTCCCAAGACCTTCTGTTCCTGGAACCTGAAGGTGGGCTACACAGGCAGAGGTAGATTCACCGGATGCAAGTGCCCTGCCCAGATTGCCACCTGGATCATAGGTTCCCCATAGATTCTGGTTTTGCCTAACTAGGCCAGATTTTGGTCTTATGGCTCTCAAAGAATTTTCAGCTTATACACACACACCTAGACCACTTCTGCAAACAAGCAGCCCCAACTTGCAAACCACTGACAGGACTGTGGTGGAGACAAGGCCAGTGCTAATGGGCTGAGGTCCCTAAAGGGAAGCGGGCTGGAAGTCATCTGCCAGCAGACCACTGAGCATGAACCCAGTGCAGCGGGCCTAGTCCTACGGGCCTTCTCCAGAACCAGGGCCCAGGCAGGGTACCAACTTAGTCCCTGGGCGAGCAAGTGGAGGGCTACCCCACATACCTTTCTCCGGGAAATAGAGAACTCCTTTTCACACTGCTTACAGTGTGTAGCTTCATCGTCTTTCAGCCAAGTATGGCCCTGAGGAAGAAAGAACACACAATCCTATTTTATGGCTTGGCTCCTGATGAGCCTTTAGCTATCTTCATCCTTCAGGCCAGCATCCACTGTCCCTAATAGCACCTGTTTGCTTTGGAGGTACTGCCTCTTCTCCACTAGAAGTGGTCCCAGGATTGTCCCCCCACCCTGATCACAGCTAGAGCTCATGTGCTGCAGCCTGCCTGCCCTGTGGCTTCCTGCAGCCTTCCTGCAATCTCTGCAGGTTGCCAGATTCTCCAGCCTCGCATTAACCTGAGACGCCTCCACTCCCTTTCAGCAAGTGCCCTAGGGCCGAGGTGATCAGAATCAGGGTCTGGTGCTTGTAACTCCAACCCTGGCTGAGACATTATCCAAACTGCCCCTAAACTGGCAGGAGGAAGACGGGCCAACCCTGGCGGCCAGACTAGAAAATCTGTGGCAACAGTCCCCGCTGAGAAAGAAGGCCACCGTGCGGCACAGACAGGAAGCCCTGATTCTCAGAGCCTCGTGGGGAAGCAGAGGGGGGCAACTGAGGCTTAGAGAGGCGCCTTTCTGGAGGTCTTTCTAAGGGAAAACGGATATGCACTTGCTCGTCTCAGGGACTGAGCTGTTCAAGGGTCAAGCACCCCAGGCACTTTAATGGCGCCTCGGCTTCTTTTGACTGTCCTTTCCTGATGACACAGAGCTATGACGGGGAGGTGCAGCACAGGCCCACCGGGCGTTCAGCCTTGTGTTCCACAGTTCCAGGAAGCTCTAGGGTCCCATTTCCTGACTTTCATATCCTCCCTCTAGCACTGTCAGCTGACATTTTGCACAAACACTTGTTTGTAGGGGATAAAAACAGCTCACAGCAATGACATCTAAGGAGCTTTTCAGTCTACAAGGGAGGATAATATAAAACTGATGTGAACTGCAAGTCTAGGCTGCTGTTAGTTGCTGTGACAATTTGCTGCTTCTGACCTGAGGCGGCCTGGTAGTCAAGTGCCTAGAGACATAAGGGTCTCTGCTCCAGCATGGCTGCAGGGTGCCTTGGGAAGAGGGCTGTCTGTACACTGCTGCCAGAGTGGAGCTGAGGCTGAAGGTCAGAAACTCCTGCCCTCTTCTGTACTCCACTCTCGGCCTCAGCAGGCTAGCTCAGCGCCACACTGGGTCACCTGGCCGACGTGTTCCTGCTCTCAAGTGGCATGTGCCATTCTGCCCTCCCCAGAATGGTTCAGAAACTTGGCCCAGCTGAGGGCTTAAGTGGTCCCCGGAAATGGCACAGGGCACTTTAATGGGCCAATGTGGCCTCTAGCACCTCACCTGGAGGGTGCTGATCATTAAAAAAAAAAAAAAGACAACATGGATCTCTTTCTGCCACTTTTCATTTCCTTCACTAGGGCACCTATGATCTAGGTCTAATGTCAAACTGCAGCTGACAGCGGAGAGACCAGAACCAGAGGACCTTGACTCCTCCAGGACCAGTTCAGGCCCTGCCGCTTGTCTGCGCCACCATCTCAGCCTAGACACACAGCTCTGGGCAGCGTTTCCTTATCTGTAGATAAGTGATGGGACCCAGGAATCAACCACATAGTCTCACCCGACTGTTGTGAGAAAACCTAAGAGCGTGCTAATATATCAGCATGAGCTGACTGATAGCTGCTAGTAGTGATTCTTAATAACATTAATAGTCCAGTACCTTCAGTGCCTTATTTACTTCTTTGATGTCTTCCATCTTCAGCTTTGACCTTAAAAAAAGAGAGAGAGAAATTCATAGCCTCACTAAGAGGGACTTTCAAGCTCTCATGAAGTAAATCCACAATAACTTTTTGGCTTTGTGAGGGCAACAAGACTGTTAGAGAGGAACGTGATAACATGAGTTCTTATAGAATAATTTCTTTCCACCTTTTTTATAATCCCAGAGTCATCTCACTGTACTGGCTCATGTCTGGGGCAGTCTTGAGGCTGAGCCTCTGGACCGTATCTGGCCCAAGATATAAACTATTGAGTTGTGGCAAGGATTTAAAAAGGCTTTGAAATAGTTGCAATCATTTAAAAATTGAGAATGATCTCATAAAAGGCCATGTTTCTGGCTTATCTGAGCAACTATTCCCGCCTGTGACATGTGCGAGGGGCAGATGCACTCCCTCACCAGGTGTGGGACCCCTCATCTGTAGGCCTGTCTGACCCTTTCTTGCTGCCTGCTCTGTCTAGAACAGCCAGGCTCAGGGGGCACAGTTGTTCTTGTTACATTCTCATTCGTTAGTGGAAGAATAATTCCTTAGTTCTCCACATAGGAGACAGGACTGAACACCATCTAAAATGGCAGAATTAAACCAGAGAAAGCAGAACACTGTGTATATGCCAAAGCCCTTTTTGAAAAACTGAGGTTAGATTAAACTGTCACCGGATTAGCCTAATCTAAGTGTCAGAGAGGCAAGGCTCTGAGTCACAGGTTAGACTTTGAGGGAAGGACGAGGAAACCAAACATTAAAGCCTTTGAAAGAAAACACCCTGTGGCCTCCAGGAATGCTTGCAGGGGCTCCGCCCTTCCCCTGCCTGGCTACAGAAGCAGGCGAGTAGACCGACAGGGCCAGAGGCTGTCTGAGACGGACAAGGTCAAGACGGAGGCCTCAACATGTAAGAACTTCCCTGGGAAATGCAATTTGAGAATCCAGATATTCCCAAGATAAAACTGGGCACCTGTGTCTGTAGCTGGTGGAGGCATCTGACAGTAGGCTTTCCCTTCTCTGTCGTCTGGTGGGGGCTTGCATAAAGAAGGGAAGGGGAGAAAACGCGCGTCTTGCCTGCAGCGCTGACACACCCTGGCTGTGATGGGCGCTCTGAAGCTGGACTGGGCAGCAGCACTGGGAGGCTGCTAAGGGCAGGAGAGCTTTTCCAAGACCAGAGTTTGCCTGCTTTTCTGAGGCCTCTGCCTTACTAGGAGAGTGTCTCTGACTCTACCGTTTGTCCAACGCGAAGAGGACAGGCAGGAGGAAACAAACCGAGCAAGCCATGTGAGAAGGGGGAGGGCGCCCTGAGGAAGCCTCCCTCTCCCTTTCTCTAAATACCACTCGAATCCAAGAGCTGGCAGCACGTCAGCGTCCACAGCTGGTTCCCAGCAGTCTCAGGGAGCCCTCAGAGCTGGCCGGGGCTCTAGTGTGGGGCAGACAGCGGCCCTGTCTGCTCTCCCAGAGCTCCCCTCAGGCGGGGGCAGCAGCACAGCACATTCCTCCTGAGAGGGGGCCGGCGGCCCTCAGGGGAAGGGACCAGCAGCCCCGAGCCGGTCTAGAACAAGCCGGTGAATGGGCGAGGAGGGCAAAAGGGCAGCATCTTCACATTAGACTACTGAAAAGACCACCTTCTCATCAGAGTCATAACATTCTTCCTTGTGCTTTTGTAGGCCAGCCCACCGCACTGCTTGAGACCTTCCAACTTTCCAGACAGAAAGTTCCCAAGCTTGTGCACACGTGCACGACTTGAGTGTGTCTGGTTTCCTCTCCTGTGAGCTCCCGTCTCTGGTCACAGTGTGTTCTGCACGGGGCCTGAGCCGGGCTCTGCTGCTCACTGAGCCTGCACCAGGACTCAGGTGGGAGCTGTGAGTCAACCTGGGATCTCTGTGGAGTGACAGCAAAGAGGAACTCTGGTTCCTCTGACAGACAGCCCTGCTGGGGGCCAGGCCCATCTGTGAGGTAAGTGATAGAGCGGCAGACACTGACTCCTGATGACTTTTTTTTGCTTAAGACAGTTTGAACTGGATTTCTGTCACTAGCAACTGAAAGAGTTGTGACTTGAGAAAAAGCTACCCACTTTGTTTAAAAATGAAACAATCACACAAATGGGCAAGTTCCACCGCCCACGGTGTGACCTACCAAACTGTCCAGAGCAACCTGGCAGGGCTGGGACAACAGGGAGGAGAACTGTTCAGTCAGAGGGCAGACAGAGCCGGCAGGGTGTGCACTCCCGCAGTATCACCCGTCGGAGGCAGGCAGACAGACTCTGGCAGATGCAAGTATACAGGTTCGAGGGAGGGAAGTGGTCGTCAGACTTGTACTGTGGGGGGCTCACAGTCTCAAGCCACAGCACTCCCTCTGGAGTTAAACACACAACCCTCTTATCACCTATCTGGTTCCCCTGGGACACAGACACTCAGTTTGTGACCCTAAGACTTCTGGTCACTAGAAAAGGATGTTCTTGATGAATTAATTAACCCAAACCAGTGTTGTGTCCCTGAAGCCTGACTTCCTGGGCAGGGTGTTCCCCTTGAACAGCTGGCAGGCCTCCCTGATTGCCCTTCCCTCCTTGGACAAAAGGACACAGGTTTGGGGCTCAAGTGATGCGGTGGGCAGGCTGGTGTGACTCTCTAGGGGGAGGTGGGCCCGGTGGCCCTGATGCGGGTGGCAGACAAGGGGAGTTGGTTTCTTACTGGCTGAGGTGCAGACCCATTTCCTGGAGGGCTTGTTCCTGCTCATCACAGATCTTCTGTAACTCTGCCTTCTCGTCCTGGAGTTCCCGCAGCTCCTGAGACAGACAAACCAGACGCCTGACACAGAGCTCAAAGTCCTTTTTAAAAAAAGGTTTAGTCATCACAGTGACAAGCAGGTTGGAATGCTTTTCTTTTTCCCTATTTTCTATTTTGGTCATGTTGCATGGCATGAAGGGTCTTAGTTCCTTGACTAGGGATTGAACCTTCACCCCTCTGCAGTGGAGGCATGGAGTCTTAGCCACTGGACCACCAGTGAAGTCCCTAGAATGTTTTGCAAGAGCAAGAAACAGTTTTGTTGTATCAATCTCATTCACAACAGGGTTATTTCGAGAAACACTCCTGTGATTCTCCAGAATGGACAACTGGAAGGGAAGCGCTTCATGAGTGGCTCTGCAGTGGGGAATGTGGGGCAGGAAACATTCAAAAAAAGTGTAAAAAAAAGCTTTTTCTGAAAGACAGATTTGTATCAGGGAAAACTAGTTTAGGAATAAACTGGTTGTTGGAACGAGCTGGTCAAAATTTTCTGAAAATAAATGAGCAAGGCTGATGAAAGCCAAGATCTGGGATCTCCTTCACGGTCCTGTGGGTGGCAAGCCCTTCCAGGGGCCCTGAGCCACGGAGCGAAGCTCAGTGGGGACAATTCTGATGACTCTGTAAACTGGGGTGAGCACACCTTGAGGACACAGGCTGGTGAGGGCAGAGATGAAGACCCGGAAAAGTAACTTGGGTTTTCAGGGCTGATCCCAGGGCAAGCAGTAGGGCTTAAAGCCTGAGTGGTGGGCAGTTCCCACCTCAGCCACCCCTGGGACTTTGCCCCGGAGACCGTTTAACACGGGCTCACAGGGCATGCTAAGGCTTCCCAGAGAGGTTAGATATGCTGTTTTGTTTCTTTTGCAGGGTGTGTGTAATTCAAATCTTATACCAAAGTATTCTGAAGTGAAGTGGGAGTGTTGCATCAGTCAGAACTTTCTAGAAGTCCTTTCCTCTCATCCCTGAGCCTGAGTGGCTCCTGGGAAGCTCTCTCCTCACTAGCAACCCCCGCGCTGGGCCTAGCAGGCTCTCCTGTGAGGGACTCCAGGTACTTTCCAACAGAATCAAAGGGCTTTTACCGCAGACTGCCGTGGTGCCTGTGACTGTGCTCAACAAGACAAAACCCTGGTCTGGGAGCTGCCCCAGCAGCACAGGAAGGCTGTCTGGGGTCGCTGCCCAAGCCCCCCGCCCTCTGCTCTCACACCTGGGGCACGCAGCCCTTCTCTCTGGTCTGTCACCGTGATGGTCCCTCACACTTCCTGGCGGCTCTGCCTGGCGGGCCCTAGTTCACCATTCAGTTCTCTGCCTAACTATCATCCACTTCCCAGCCACCCTCCACCCCGGTGTGGGGACACGCTCCTGTTTTCTTCTCTTCATAGACCTCATCACTGAATCTCTCTGGTTTGCTCGCTGGCTTATGATTTATCTTTGTCTTTTCCTCCTGAAGCAGAGGCTCTGAGGATGTGGGAACAGTGTCCCACACCCGGAGCCGGCACGTGCACAGCAGAGACGAACTCTGTAGCCGCAGGTTGAACAGCCATGCGTGCGTCTCACTTGCTGGCTGGGAGGCTCCTGGGCAGGAGTTTCTGGAGATCTAGAAGCTCTTTTTCTCCCCAAGACAGTCCACCTTACCTTTTTTAATCCTTCTACTTGTTGTAGCTCTGCTCGGAGTAAAGAGGAAGTGTCTTTCTCACGCTGTAGCTCTCGCTGAAGAGCTTGTCTCTGTTCTTTTTCTGATTTCAGCTCTTTCTCTAGACTTGCGCTGTTTTGCACAGTGAACTTGAGTTAGTCTCAATGAGAGATCTTCATGGAAACGCACAATCCACAACCCAAGTCACCACATAACAAACGGGGGATTCACAGCAATCTGAATTGTGATGTGAGCATACAGACCCTTCCACAAAGCATAGAAATAAGGCTCCCGCTCCCCCAGGGCCATCTGCACCTCCATAAGAAAGACCAGGAACATGTCAAGGGAAGCAGGCACAGGCACACATTTGATAGTTACACGAATGGAAAGAGAAGAAAAGAGCTCTAACACTCGTGGCTGCACACACAGAACCTGCTACTGAGATGGAGACATTTACTCTGCAACATTTGTCCTGCTTTTTAAAGGGGCCAGCTAACAGTGGAGGGTACTGGGGGGCTCGGGACACGGAGGACGCTACTAAGGGGTGGGGGTGAGTTTCAGTTTAATCCTGATGCCTTTCTCACCAGCTGAGTAGCCTTGGGGACTATACTGAGCCCCCATGAAGTCATTTTTCTCATTTGTGAAGTGGGGAATAGACACCTCATCTCTCAACTAATCCTAGCCTTGCAGGGGTCACTTGTGAAGTGGGACACTGTCTGCCCCACTTGGGAGATGGCCTCCCCAGTCCTTGCCACACCACGAAGCCACCTGCTGCCTCCGGGGCTCCTACCACTGCTCGTGCAGCTGGGCAAGCTGCTGCTGCAGGGCGCTGCTCCTCCCGCCGAGCTCCTGCTGCAGCTTGCGGCTCCGCTCCTCGGCCCCCTGCCTTGCCCTCTCTGAGTGCTGTAACCTAGACCAAAGGAACCAGATACTTGTAAGGAAAGGATCACTCCTCACATTTACCATATGATTTCTGCATGTCCTTGCTGGCTTTCTTTTATTTTTAAAAATTAATATATGATAAAATTGACTCCTTTGTGTGTATAATTCTATGAGTTTTTAGCACAGGCATAAATTCATGTAAGTACTACCACAATCCACTCTAACAGGTGACATAGACTATTTCCATCACCCCACAAAACACCTTACCACTGCCCCTTTGAGTCCTACCTCTCCATCCCAAATGTCATATATTAATACACGGAATTATATTTCACACAACCTTTTGAGACTGGCTTCTTTCTTTCAGCATATCTTTGAGATCAATCCAAGTTTTTGTGTGTATCAGTGGTCATTCCTTTTTACGGCTGCAGTGGCCACAGGACTGGAAGAGGTCAGTCTTCATTCCAATCCCAAAGAAAGGCAATGCCAAAGAATGCTCAAACTACCGCACAATTGCACTCATCTCACACGCTAGTAAAGTCATGCTCAAAATTCTCCAAGCCAGGCTTCAGCAGTATGTAAACCGTGAACTCCCAGATGTTCAAGCAGGTTTTAGAAAAGGCAGAGGCACCAGAGATCAAATTGCCAACATCCGCTGGATCATGGAGAAAGCAAGAGAGTTTCAGAAAAACATCTATTTCTGCTTCATTGACTATGCCAAAGCCTTTGACTGTGTGGATCACAATAAACTGTGGAACATTCTGAAAGAGATGGGAATCCCAGACCACCTGACCTGCCTCTTGAGAAACCTGTATGCAGGTCAGGAAGCAACAGTTAGAACCGGTCATGGAACAACAGACTGGTTCCAAATAGGAAAAGGAGTGCGTCAAGGTTGTATATTGTCACCTTGCTTATTTAACTTATATGCAGAGTACATCATGAGGAACGCTGGGCTGGAAGAAGCACAAGCTGGAATCAAGATTGCCGGGAGAAATATCAATAACCTCAGATATGCAGATGATACTACCCTTATGGCAGAAAGTGAAGAGGAACTCAAAAGCCTCTTGATGAAAGTGAAAGAGGAGAGTGAAAAGGTTGGCTTGAAGCTCAACATTCAGAAAACAAAGATCATGGCATCTGGTCCCATCACTTCATGGGAAATAGATGGAAAAACAGTGGAAACAGTGTCAGACTTTATTTTTTTGGGCTCCAAAATCACTGCAGATGCTGATTGCAGCCATGAAATTAAAAGACGCTTGCTCCTTGGAAGGAAAGTTATGACCAACCTTGATAGTATATTAAAAAGCAGAGACATTACTTTGCCGACCAAGGTCCGTCTAGTCAAGGCAATGGTTTTTCCCGTGGTCATGTATGGATGTGAGAGTTGGACTGTGAAGAAAGCTGATCGCCGAAGAATCGATGCTTTTGAACTGTGGTGTTGGAGAAGACTCTTGAGAGTCCCTTATACTGCAAGGAGATCCAACCAGTCCATTCTGAAGGAGATCAATCCTGGATGTTCATTGGAGGGACTGATGCTAAAGCTGAAACTCCAATACTTTGGCCACCTCATGAGACGAGTTGACTCACTGGAAAAGACTCTGATGCTGGGAAAGGTTGGGGGCGGGAGGAGAAGGGGACGACGGAGAATGAGATGGCTGGATGGCATCACCGACTCTGTGGACATGAGTTTGAGTGTACTCTGGGAGTTGGTGATGGACAGGGAGGCCTGGCGTGCTGTGATTCATGGGGTCGCGGAGAGTCGGACACGACTGAGCGACTGAACTGAACTGAACTGAGAATTTCATTGGGTAGAAGTCCCGTTTATCTGTTCACTTGATGAAAGACATCTGAGTTGCTTCTAGATTTTGGCAATTACGAATAGAGATGCCATAAGCATTGTGCACAGGTCTTTCTGTGAACATGGGTTTCCACTCCTTTTGGGCAAACAGTCAGGAACGGGGTTACTGGATCATATGACAGGAGCATATTTGGCTTTTTGCGGAGACTGTTTTCCAAAGCGCACTCCCACTAGTAATGCATGAGTGTTCCGGTTGCCTTGTAGCCTCACCAGCACCTGGTATTGTCATTGATACACCTATTGTTCTAACAGCTGTCAGTGGCATCTCATTGTGACTTTAACATGTACTTCCCTAATAGCTAATGCTGAACAATTTTTGAAAATGGAAATATAGCTGATTTTGGAAGAAAAGTTATGACCAACCTAGAGAGCATATTAAAAAGCAGAGACATTACTTTGCTGACAAAGGTCCGTCTAGTCAAAGCTATGGTTTTTCCAGTAGTCATGTATGGATGTGAGAGTTGGACTATAAAGAAAGGTGAGTGCTGAAGAATTGATGCTTTTGAACTGTGGTGTTGGAGAAGACGCCTGAGAGTCCCTTGGACTACAAGGAGATCAAACCAGTCAATCCTAAAGGAAATCAGTCCTGAATATTCATTGGAAGGACTGATGCTGAAACACCAGTATTTCGGCCACCTGACTCAAAGAACTGACTCACTGGAAAAGACCCTGATGCTGGGAAAGATTGAGGGAAACAGGAGAAGGGGATGACAGAGGATGAGACAGTTGGATGGCATCATCAACTCAATGGACATGAGTTTGAGTAAACTCCAGGAGTTGGTGATGGACAGGGAAGCCTGGCGTGCTGGAGTCCATGGGTTTCCAGAGTCGGACACAACTGAGCGACTGAACTGAACAAGTTATTGAATATAGCTCCCTGTGCTATAAAGTATCAAAAAATCCACTGTGTTTATTTAGTTTAAAGTGGTATATATCTATTGATCGCATTCTCCCAGTTTATCCCTCCCCACTTTCCCATTTGGTAACCATAAGTTTGTTTTCTGAGTCTGTTTCTGTTTTGTAAATAAGATCATTTTTAACATTTTTTTTTTCAGATTCCACATATAAGTGATATCATATATTTGTCTTTCTCTAATTTTCCTTGGTATGATAATCTCTAGGTTTATCCATGTTGCTCCATAGCAATATTTCATTATTTTTTATGGCCGAGTAATATTCCATTGTATATTTGTACCACTGATGGACATTAAGTTTGCTTCCATGTCTTGGTTATTGTAAATAGTCTGCTATGAACACTGGGGGTGCACATGTCTTTTTGAACTAGAGCTTTCATCTTTTCTGGATATATGCCCAAGAGCGGGACTGCTGGATTATATGGCAACTCTACTTTTAGTTTTTTTAAAGAATCTCCATACTGTTTTCCACAGTGGCTGCACCAATTTTTTATTTCCACCAAGTACAGGAGGGTTCCTTTTTCTCCACACCCTCTCCTGCATTTATTTGTAGCTTTTCCATGTTGGCCATTCTGACTGGTTTGAAATGACACGTTATTGTAGTCTTGATTTGCATTTCTCTAATAATTAGCCATGTTGAGCATCTTTTCATCTTCTGCTCATTTTTTTTTTTTAATGCAATAACGTCTCAATCAACTTTTATTGGCTTCCTGCTCTGCAGGGCACACTGCTTCTATCGATTCAATGCCTCAAAACTTCAGCATCTGAGGCTTCAGACACCACTTTGCTACCCATGAGCCTGAGGGTGGTAGTCTTCTGGATGGCTTGCATAGAGTTGCTGCTGTTGAGAGCATCATCAAGACTGAAGTCTTCCCCATCTTCCAGCAGGTGGCAGGAGGTGTTGATCTCTGCCTCTAGCTTGACCTTGATGTGTAGCAGGGCCTCTTATTCCTGGGTCTGGCATTACCCCTCTGCCTCAGTCTGGGCTAGCTTTGACTCCAGGTGCAGGAGGACCCCGGTGGCCTGCTCTATCTGCATGGCATAGTGGGCCTCCCCATCCCTCAGGCTGTTTTCCAAGCTGGCCTTCAAATTTCTCACGGAGGCCAGGTTGATTTCCAGGGACTAGATGGTGTCTCAGCTCTGAGAAAGTCATCTCAGGAGCTCCTACCTCAGAATGGGTAAAGTGACCCCTGTGGTGCTCTCCTTGATCTGCTAGGACCAGTACTGGTCTGGCTCCTCCTGGTTCTCCTGAGACAGCTCATTGTACAGGGCCCAATGTCCGCCATGATCTTGTTGAGGTCCTGAGGTTTGAGGGCATCCAATTCTATGGTAACCCAGAGTTGGCAGTCTGGTTTTGCAGACCCTTTACTTCTTCCTCATGGTTCTTCTTCATGAAAAGCAGCTCCTGCTTGAGGGCCTCAATCTGTCTCTGGCTGCAGCTGGGTGACACAGGTGTCATCAATAACCTGCGGAGTCTGTGGATGTCACTTTCAACAGACTGGCGCATGGCCAGCTCTGTCTCATACTTGACTCTGAAGCCATCAGTAGCAAGATGAGATGGGGCATTGTCAATCTGCAGAACGATGCAGGCATTGTCCACAGAATTTGGAAAAATCTGAGCATTTAGGTCCTCAATGGTTTTCAAGTAATGCCCACCCACTTCCCTGTCTCCTGAGAAAACTAAATGCAGGTCAAGAAGCAACAGTTAGAACCAGACATGGAACAATTGATTGGTTCCAAATCAGGAAAGGAGTGTGACAAGGCTGTATATTGTCACTCTGATTATTTAACTTACATGCAGAATACATCATGCAAAATGCTAGGCTGGATGAATCACAAGGGAGAGTCAGGACTGCTGGGAGAAATATCAATAACCTCAGATATGCAGATGATTCCACCCTACTGGCAGAAAGTAAAGAGGAAATAAAGAGCCTCTTGAAAGAGGAGAGTGAAAAAGCTGGCTTGGAAAAGATTAGAAAAACTAAGATCATGGCATCCAGTCCCATCACTTTATGGCAAATAGAGGGGAAAAAGTTAAAGCAGTGACAGATTTTATTTTCTTGGGCTCCAAAACCACTGCGGATGGTGACTGCAGCCATGAAATTAAAAGATGCTTGCTTCTTGGAAGGAAAGCTATGACCAACCTAGACAGTGTATTAGAAAGTAGAGACATCACTTTGCTGACAAAGGTCTGTATAGTCAAAGCTATGGTTTTTCCAGTGGTCACATATGGATGTGAGAGTTGGACCATAAAGAAGACTAAGCTCCAAAGAACTGACGCCTTGAATTGTGGTGCTGGAGGAGACTCTTGAGAGTCCCCTGGACTGCAAAGAGATCAAACCAGCCAATCCTAAAGGAAATCAGTCCTGAATATTCATTGGAAGGACTGATGCTGAAGCTGAAGCTCCAATACTTTGGCCACCTGATGTGAAGAGCAGACTCACTGGAACAGACCCTGATGCTGGGAAGAATCAAAGGCAAAAGGAGCATAAGGAGATGGGGGCAGCAGAGGGTGAGATGGTTAGACAGACAGCATCACTGACTCAGTGGAGATGAATTTGACAAACTCCAGGAAATAACAATAGAGGCCAGTGCTACAGTCCATGGGGGTTGCAAAGAGTTGGACATGACTTATTAGCAACTGAACAACAACTTACATTTAAGTCTTTAAACCATTTTGAGTTTATTTTTGCGTACAGCGTGAGGGAGTGGTCTGACTTCACTGATTTACATGAGGATGTCCAGCTTTGCCAACACTTGCTGAAGAGACCATCTTTTCTCCATTGTATATTCTAGCCTCCTTTGTCAAAGATTAATTGACATAGGTGTGTGGGTTTATTTTTGGTCTCTCTATTCTGTCCATTGATCCATGTCTGTTTTTGTGCCAATACCATACTGTTTTGACTACTATCACTTTGAAGTATTGTCTGAAGTCTGGAAGGGTTATGCCTCCAGCTTTGTTCTTTTCCCTCAGGATGGCTTTGGCATTCAGGGTCTTTCAAGGTTGCATATAAATTTTAGGATTATTTGTTGTAGCTTTGTGAAAAATGTCATAGGTAATTTGATAGGGATCACATTAAGTCTATAGGTTGCTTTGGGTTGTATGGTCATTTTAACTATATTACTTCTTCCAATCCAAGAACCTGGGATATCTTTACATTTCCTTGAATCATCTTCAGAGTCTTTCACCTCCTTGGTTAGGTTTATTCCTAGGGTTTTTTTTTTTTGATGTGATTTTAAACAGCATTTTTTTTTCTTACTTTTTCTTTCTGATATTTCAGTTGTGTTAAGAAATCCAACAAATTTCTTGACCATCTTTTTGTGTGCTTATTTGCCCTCCATATGTCCTATTTGATGCAGAGTCTTTTCAAGTCTTTTGTCTGTGTTAGACTGGATTGTTCATTGAGTTTTTAGAGTTCTTTGTATATTCTGGGTATGAGTCCTTTGTCAGATATGGGATTTTTATTCTCTTAGCTGTGTCTTTCACTGAACAAAAGTTTTAAATTTTGAGGAAGTCCAATTTATCGTTTTTGTCTTATGAACAGAGCTTTTATGTCACATCTAAGAACTCTTTGTCTAACCCAAGGCTACAAAGATTTTCTCCTATGTTTTCTTCTAAAAGTTTTTGGTTTTAAGTTTTACATGTAGATTCATGATTCATTTTAACTTAACTTTTATATAAAGGTGTGGTCTAAATTGAGGTTTTCATTTTTTGGCTTATGGATATCCAATTATTTTCAATATCATTTATTGAAAAAAGTATCCTTTCTCCATTGAAATACCTTTGTACCTTTTTTAAAAAAAAAAAAAAAAACCAGTCACCTGTATTTGTATGACTCTACTTTATTTTTAAACTGTATTCTGATCCCTTACTGACCTGCTATTTATCTATTTAACTTTTATTTTTTGGTCATGCTGTGCAGCATGCAGGATCTTAGTTCCCTGACCAGGGATAGAACCTCTGCCCCTTGCAATGGAAGTGCAGAGTCTTATGCACGGGACTGCCAGGGAAGTCCCTGACCTGATTTAAATGTGAGCTCACTGGATAGTTCTGACTCCCTGAGATGTCAAAGTGATATAGTAGCCCAAAAGTTGAATAACTGAATATATTCTTAGGCAAAACTAGGGAATCCAGTCCTCTTTTGGGCAGTCCCCTTTCCTGAAGGAAAGTCATTCCAACTTGTCTATACTTTTGAGAGAGACTCTGAGTAAGTCTCCAGGCCCAGACAATGCCTAGTACCTTCTAGGGAATATCTGCCAGGAGGAAGTGTTTACCTTTCTTCCATTTGTTTCATGCTGGACATGACTTGATTGGTTTTTTCTTCAAAAGATGTAATGACTTCATTCTTCTGTTGTAAACTGCTCTCTGCATTCTACAAAAGCAAGGAAAGAGGGTCATTTTCTGCTTCTGTCTCACCCCCGTCTGCTCTGGATTACAGGAGGGTTCAACTGTTCTCTCTGTACTTTTTAAATAATACTTTCAAGAGTGTTTCATTAATTGCTGCTCTTCGCTAGAGCCCTGGAAGACAAACTAGGTCAACGCTCCCAGTGTCATCAATATACAGAAAGGCAGAGGGGGAATTTCCTAGTGGTCCAGTGGTTAGGACTTGGCATTTTCACTGCTGTGGACTGGGTTCAGTCCCTAGTTAGGGAATTAAGATCCCGCAAGCCACGCAGAGTGGTGATAAAAAGGCAGAGGGAGGTAATGAAGCCCCGTGTTTGAACAAGACAAGTCTCTTTTTGAAAAGGAACTTCAGAGTCAGATCTGACTCAACACTGCTGAGCCTTCTCGTGTGCCAGGCACCTCCATGAGTTTATATGAATCTTGCAGGATTCTCACGGTGGGCATCATGAGCCCCACTTCTCTGAGCAAGAGATGGAGGCTCAGAAGTAGAAAGCACCTGTAAAGGTTACAGCACAAATGTGGTGCAGCTGGGTTCGTACCCATACCTATGTGACTTTCTCAGCCCAAGCCTTTAACTATGGCAGATGCTGAGTGACCAGGAGGCAGCCAAAAAAAACAAACATGTTTCTGTGTGTCTACAAGAGACACTCTTAAATACAAGGAAATAAAAAGACTGAAGACAGAAAGAAATACTGATACATTCCTAGGAATACATAGACTGTATTTTCTGGCTTTAACGTAATAAAACTAGATGTAAGCAACAAAAGAATAGCTGAACACCTCACATCTGGAAATGGAATAGCATACTACTAAAATACACTGAGCTAAAAAATCAGAAGAGAAATTATGAAATACTTTTATGACCAACCTAGATAGCATATTAAAAAGCAGAGACATTACTTTGCCAATAAAGGTCCGTCTAGTCAAGGCTATGGTTTTTCCCGTGGTCATGTATGGATGTGAGAGTTGGACTGTGAAGAAAGCTGATTGCCGAAGAATTGACGCTTTTGAACTGTGGTGCTGGAGAAGACTCTTGAGAGTCCCTTGGACTGCAAGGAGATCCAACCAGTCCATTCTAAAGGAGATCAGTCCTGGGTGTTCATTGGAAGGACTGATGCTAAAGCTGAAGCTCCAATACTTTGGCCACCTCATGCGAAGAGTTGACTCACTGGAAAAGACTCTGATGCTGGGAGGGATTGGGGGTGGGAGGAGACGGGGACGACAGAGAATGAGATGGCTGGATGGCATCACCAACTCGATGGACATGAGTTTGAGTGAACTCTGGGAGTTGGTGATAGACAGGGAGGCCTGGCGTGCTGTGATTCATGGGGTTGCAAAGAGTCGGACACGACTGAGCGACTGAACTGAACTGAACTAGAGCCGAAAGACAATGAAAACACTGCAGTATTTCATTACATTGAAGATGCATCCTAATTTTACATACCACTAAGAAAGGAAAAGACTGCTACTTGAAACATGTCATGACATTGACTATAAGACGTGTCTTAATTTCAGAGATGATAGATATGAAAAATATGCTTTTTATTGGGTTGGCCAATAAGGTACTTTGGTTTTCAGGTAAGAAATAAAAGATACATTTTTCATTTTCAACAAGAACTTTATTGAACAACATGTTATTTTGTTCCACTGCCTTCTGCCATTTTTTAGGCAACTTCATATTCCATATTCCCCAAACTTTTTATCTTTTTGAGCAAAGAAGTATTATAGGTACCTTTTACATTCTTCCAAGTAACTGAATTTTTTTCCATGAAGAGAATTTTGTAAAGATTTAAATAAATGGAAATCTGAAGTGCAGTGTCTGGTGAATACAGTGCACGAATCAGAACTTCCCAGCCAGGGACTTCCCTGATGATCCAGTGGCTGAGAGCCAAGTGCAGGGGGCCCAGGTTCGATCCCTGGTCAGAGAACTAGATCCCACATGCTGCAACTAAAGAGCCTGCATGCCACAATTAAGACTTGGCACAGCCAAATAAATAAATAAAACCAAACAAAACCTTATCTTTTTTTTTTTTTTAAAAGAAGAACTTCCCAGCCAAGCTGTAACAGTTTTTGCCTAGTCATCAAAGAAACACGTGGTCTTGTGTTATCCTGATGGAAGACCATGCGTTTTCTGTTGACTAATTCTGGACACTTTTCATCAATAGCTGCTTTCAGTTGGTCTAACTGGGAACAGTTTTTATTGGAATTAATCGTTTGGTTTTCTGGAAGGAGCTCATAATAGAGGACTCCCTTCTAATCCCACCATATATACAACATCACCTTCTTTGGATGAAGACCTGCCTTTGGTGAGGTTGGTGGTAGTTCATTTCGCTCACCCCATGATCTCTTCTATCATATTATTGTACAGTAACCACTTTTTGTTGCCCTTCACAATTTGTTTTTAAAAAGGAATGTTTTCATTACATTTCAGTAGAGAATGACATGTGGAAATACGGTCAAGAAGGTTTATTTCACTTAACTTATGTGGAACCCAAGTCATTAAAATGATTAACATAACCAAGGGGTGCAAATAATTTTCAACACTTAATTTGGATATTCTGAGTATGTCAGCTATCTCTCACGTAATTTAACACTGATTGCTGTCAATTGATGTCTTGATTTAATCTCTATTGACTTCAACAGGTCCACCTGACTGGGGAGCATCATCCAGCAAGAAATCTCCCAACAGGAAACTTCACAAACCACTTCTGACACAATTGACCAGCACTTTCTCCACACACTGCACACATACATTTGTTTGCATTTCAGTTGCATTTTTACCTTCCTTGAAATAATAAATAATAACAATATACCAAAAATGCTGCTTTTTTCCTTCCATCTTTAATATTAAAATAGCTTTAAAAAATTCACCAGTTTTGCTAAGTTTTTTGAAAATGCAGGCTGATATGACAACTGTCATGATACAATCTAACAAAACTGTTTTGAATAAAGTTAAAAACTAAATGTTGCGAGAGCTCTCTTATGGAAAAAAACAAACAAACCTTTTGGCCAACCCAAACAATGAAATACTTTTCTCAAAAGTTGAGTGCAATAGCTAAAGCAGTGAAGTAAAGTGAAGTGGCTGAGTCATGTCCAACTCTTTGTGACCCCATGGACTAGCCCACCAGGCTCCTCTGTCCATGGGATTTACCAGGCAAGAATACTGGAGTGGGTTGCCATTTCCTTCTCCAGGGGATCTTCCCGACCCAGGGATCAAACCCAGGTCTCCCGCACTATAGGCAGACTCTTTGCTGTCTGAGCCATTGTGGAAGCCTAGCTAAAACAGTACTTGTGGGCAATTTTAAACTTTAAATAAAATATTTAATGAAGTTAAAAAAAAATAAAACATGAGCTAAGTATGCATTTCAGAAGCTGAAAATGAGCCACAAAGTAAACCCTAAGAAATAAGAAAGAACACAATAAAAGTGAAGGTAGAGATCAATGAAATAAGAAACAATAGCAGCACACACTAAGGAAGATTAGAAAACAAGCCAGCTCTTTGAGAAGATTATTAGAACAGATACAGTTCTGGCAAGATTAGATAAGGAAGAAAGAAAATGCAATAAGAAAACACTGAATTAAAGAGATTTACAAATTCTGCAAAAGAATATTATAAACAATTACGAACTAGAACACTTGAAAACCTAAATAAAATAAGACACATTTTGGGAAAAAGTCATAGTCTCCTTGACCCAAAAAGCCCAGCCCAGATGAATCCTATAACCTGGATGGGATTCTCAGAACTTTTGGAGAATAGATACTTGCTATCTTATAAGAGTTACTTCTAAGAAAGAGAACAGGAAACCTTATTTTACAGTTCCAGTCCAACCATGATTTTGAAGCCAAACAAGGTTAGTAATAGGAAAGTCATGCTCAAAATTCTCTAAGCCAGGCTTCAGCAATATGTGAACCGTGAACTCCCAGATGTTCAAGCAGGTTTTAGAAAAGGCAGAGGCACCAGAGATCAAATTGCCAACATCCGCTGGATCATGGAGAAAGCAAGAGAGTTCCAGAAAAACATCTATTTCTGCTTCATTGACTATGCCAAAGCCTTCGACTGTGTGGATCTCAATAAACTGTGGAACATTCTGAAAGAGACGGGAATACCAGACCACCTGACCTGTCTCTTGAGAAACCTGTATGAAGGTCAGGAAGCAACAGTTAGAACTGTACATGGAACAACAGACTGGTTCCAAATAGGAAAAGGAGTACGTCAAGGTTGTATATTGTCACCCTGCTTATTTAACTTCTATGCAGAGTACATCATGAGGAACGCTGGGCTGGAAGAAGCACAAGCTGGAATCAAGATTGCCGGGAGAAATATCAATAACCTCAGATATGCAGATGACACTACCCTTATGGCAGAAAGTGAAGAGGAACTCAAAAGCCTTTTGATGAAAGTGAAAGAGGAGAGTGAAAAGGTTGGCTTGAAGCTCAACATTCAGAAAACAAAGACCATGGCATCTGGTCCTATCACTTCATGGGAAATAGATGGAAAAACAGTGGAAACAGTGTCAGACTTTATATTTTTGGGCTCCAAAATCACTGCAGATGCTGATTGCAGCCATGAAATTAAAAGACGCTTGCTCCTTGGAAGGAAAGTTATGACCAACCTTGATAGTATATTAAAAAGCAGAGACATTACTTTGCCAACAAAGGTCCGTCTAGTCAAGGCTATGGTTTTTCCCGTGGTGGTGTATGGATGTGAGAGTTGGACTGTGAAGAAAGCTGATCGCCGAAGAATTGATGCTTTTGAACTGTGGTGCTGGAGAAGACTCTTGAGAGTCCCTTGGACTGCAAGGAGATCCAACCAGTCCATTCTAAAGGAGATCAGTCCTGGGTGTTCATTGGAAGGACTGATGCTAAAGCTGAAACTGCAATACTTTGGCCACCTCATGCGACGAGTTGACTCACTGAAAGTGACTGATGCTAGGAAAGGTTGGGGGCGGGAGGAGAAAGGGACGACAGAGGATGAGATGGCTGGATGGCATCACCGACTTGATGGACATGAGTTTGAGTGAACTCCGGGAGTTGGTGATGGACAGGGAGGCCTGGCGTGCTGTGATTCATGGGGTTGCGGAGAGTCGGACACGACTGTGCGACTGAACTGAACTGAATAGGAAAGAAGAGGTCTGTCTCATGTATAAACATACATATTAGCTACATATTTAAATATATCATAATCAAGTAGGAATCCAGGAACGTTAATCTACAAATTGCCACATAAATAAGGGAGAAAAAGAACTGTTCTACCACAATAGATAAAATGCAAAAAAGCCTAAAACATTTAATAAAGTTCAATATTTATTTATGAGAAAAATCTCTGAGCAAACAAGAAATAAAGAAGAACTTCATGGACTTCTCTGGGGGTCCAGTGGTTAAGAATCTGCCTGAAAATGAAGGAGACATGGGTTCCATCCCTGATCATGGAAAATCGCTCATGCCATGAGCAGCTGAACCCGACCGCCAGAACTGCTGAGCCTGTGCTCTAGAGCCCACGCACCGCAGCTACTGAAGCCCACAAGCCCGTGCTCCACGACAAGAAGCCACTGCAGTGAGAAGCCTGTGCTCCACAATCAGAGCAGCCTCCGCTCCACACGGCGAGAGGGAGCCCATGCACAGCAAAGTAAATAAATAAATTAAAAAAAAAGAACTTCTTTAATTCAGTAAAGATTATACACCAACCATCCAGTAAGCATTATTCTTGATGGGAAGTCTTTGTTTGAAATAATTTTATTTGTTTATTTTTGGCTGTGCTGGGTCTTTGCTGCTGTGTGGGCTTTCCCCTAGTTGCAGAGAACAGGGAATACGCTCCAGCTGCGGAGCGCAGGCGCCAGGGCGTGTGGACTTCAGTAGCGGTGGCTCCCAGGCTCTACTGCACAGGCTTAACAGTTGTGGCACACGGAGTTAGTTGCTCCGAGGCCTGTGGGATTTCTTCCACTCAGGGATGGAGCCCGCGTTTCCTGCACTGGCCGGTGGGGAAGGCCTGCTGGAGAAAGTCTTACACGAGTCACTTTTAAGATCAGAATCACAGGTCTGCTCACTATTTCTGCTACCGTTTAATCTAGTCATGCAGGCCAGTGCTAAAAGAAACAAAAAACAATGGGTACAAGACTTGGGAGTGAAGAGACTAAACTGTCTTTATCTGCCTACAATACGATTAATTGCAACCAACAAGATCAACAGACAAACAGAACTAGGTGAGAGGGCAAGGCTGTCAAACGCAAGGCCAACCCATAAAGCACAAAAGCACTTCTCTGCATTAGTAAGGCCTCACTAGAAGATGCAGCCAAAGTAAGAAAACCACCATGCTGCCATCAAGAGCTAGACAGAGTCAAGGAGCTCACCTGGAGAAAACGCAACTCTCATGGAACAGAAAGGACAAAAGGAGAGTAAGCTTTGAATTCAGTGTAATTCCCACTTAGGAAATTCAGCTGGAGTTTTAAAAAAGGAAGTTTCTACCTTATTCTAAAATATTTATCAAGAATCAGACTACACTACAAAGTTACAGTAACCAAAGCAGCATGATGCTGGCACAAAGCCAGACAGAGATCAATGGAACAGGAGAGAAAGCCCAGAAATGAACCCATGCACTTATGGTCAATTAATTTACAGCAAAGGAGACAAGAAAATGGAGAAAACAACTGTCTCTTCAATAAGTGGTGCTGGGAAAGTGCACAGCTACATGTAAAAGAATGAAAAGAGAACATTTTCTAACACTATATACAAAGATAAACTCAAAATGGATTAAAGATCAAGGTATAACACTGGAAAACATAGAACACTGACATAAATTGCAGCAATATTCTTTTGGATCCATCTCTTAGAGTAATGGAAACAAAAGTGAAAATAAACAAATGTGACCTAATTAAACTTATAAGCTTTTGCACAGGAAAGGAAACCATAAACAAAATAAAAAGACAACCTGTGGAATGGGAGAAAATATTTGCTAATGATGTGACCAACAGAGGGATTTTGAACATATACCAGCTCGGGGTTGGTGCACTGGGATGACCCAGAGGGATGGGATGGGGAGGGAGGTTCAGGATGGGGAACACATGCACACCCGGGGCAGATTCATGTCAATGTATGGCAAAGCCAATACAATATTGTAAAGTAATTAGCCTCCAATTAAAATAAATACATTAAAATAAATAAAAAAAATAAGAAAATAAGAAAACATACCAACAGCCAGCTTTATAGTTGTCGTTCAGTCCCTAAGTCGTGTCCGACTCTTTGTGACCCCGTGGGCTGCAGCACACATTTGTTTCCTCTTTGTGGCTTGCCTGTTCATATTTTTTGTCCCTTTTTCTTTTGGATTTCCTATCTTTCCCTTGTTGATGAGTAGTAATTCCATGTATAGTCTAAATATTAGTCCTTTACTGGTCTACAGATTGTAAGTATCTTCTCCTAGTCATCTACTAGTTTTGATATAGTCTAACGTGTTGATTTTTCACATATGGTTTGCACTTTGGAGGTTTTGTTTTAGAAACATTCTCATGCTTAGCTGACAAAGATATTCCACACTAGTTTACTCAACCTTTCACATTTAGGTTTGTAATGTATCAAGAGTTAACTTTTGTATATGGCATTACCTAGGGATTCAGTGTTCTTCCAATGAATATTCAGGGTTGATTTCCTTTAGGATTCACTGGGTTGATCTCCTGGCAGTCCAAGGGACTCTCAAGAGTCTTCTCCAGCACCACTGTTTCAAAGCATCAGTTCTCTGGCACTCAGTCTTCTTTATGGTCCGACTCTCACATCCGTACATGACTACTGGGAAAACCAGACCTTTGACTATATGGACTTTTGTCGGCAAAGCGATGTCTTTGCTTTTTAATATGCTGTCTAGGTTTGTCACAGTTTTCCTTCCAAGAAGCAAGCATCTTTTTAATTGCATGGCTGCAGTCACTATCTGTGGATAGTGATTTTGGGACCCAAGGAAATAAAATCTGTCACTGTTTCCACTGTTTTCCCATCTATTTGCCATGAAGTGATGGGACTGGATCTTTGTTTTTTGAATGATGAGTTCTTTTAAAAAAAACTAACTTATTTATTTTAATTGGAGACTAATTACTTTACAATATTGTGGTGGCTTTTGCCATACATTGACATGAATCAGTCACAGGAAAGGGGGTTCAGGATGGGGGGGACACATGTGCACCTGTGGCTGAATGCTGAGTTTTAAGCCAGTTTTTTCACTCTCCTCTGTCACTTTCATCAAGAGGCTCTTTAGTTCCTCTTCACTTTCTGCATTAGAGTGGTATCATCTGCATATCTCAGTTTGTTGATATTTCTCCTGGAAATCTTGACTCCAGCTTGTGATTCATCCAGCCCAGCATTTTCCAAGATGTACTCTGCATGGAAGTTAAATAAACAGAGTGACAATCAACAGCCTTGTTGTACTCCTTTCCCAATTTGGAACCAGTTGTTCCACGTCAGGTTCGAACTGTGGCTTTTTGACCTGCATACAGATTTCTCAGGAGGCATGTAAGGTATTCTGATATTCCCATCTCTTTAAGAATTTTCTAATTTGTTGTGATCTACAAAGTCTTTGGCGTAGTCAATACAGCAGAAGTAGATGTTTTTCTGGAATTTCCTTGCTTTCTCTATGATCCAACGAATGTTGGCAATTTGATCTTTGGTTCCTCTGTCTTTTCTAAACCTGGCTTGTACATCTGGAAGTTCTCGATTCACGCACTGCTGAAGCTGAGCTTCATGGATTTTGAACATAACCTTACTGGCGTGCGAAATGAGCAGAACTGGCTGGTAGTCCGAGTATTCTTTGGCAGTGCCCTTCTTTGAGACTGGAATGAAAACCGACCTTTTCCCGTCTTATGGTCAGTGTTGACAAATTGAGTACAACACTTTCACAGCATCATCTTTTAGGAATTTCACCACCTCCACTAGCTTTGTTTGCAGTGCTAAGGCCCACTTGACTTCATACTCCAGGATGTCTGGCTTTAGGTTAGTGACCACACCATCATGTTATCCTGGTCATGAAGATCTTTTTCGTACAGTTCTTCTGTGTATTCTTGCCACCTCTTCTTAACCTCTTCTGGCTCTGTTAGGTCCTTACTGTTTCCGTCCTTTATTGTGCCTGTCTTTGCATGAAATATTCCCTTGATATCGCCAATTTTCTTGAGTTCTTTAATCTTTCCTGTTTTGTTGTTTTCCTCTACTTCTTTGCATTGTTTATTGAAGAAAGTCTTATCTCTTCTTGATGTACAAAAAACTTACATAGCTTAATATCAAACAAAACAACCAAACAACCCAATCAAAAAATGGGCAGAAGACCTAATTAGACATTTCTCTGAAAGACATACAGATGGCCAACAGGCACATGAAAAGATGCTCAACATGGCTAATTATAGAGAAATGCAAATAAAAACTACAGTGAATTATTACCTTACACCAGTCAGAATGGTCACCGTCAAAAAATCTACAAATAATAAATGCTGGAGAGGGTGTGGAGAAAAGGGGACCACCTGCACTGTTGCTGGGATGCAGACTGGCACAGAAGATGGAAACAATATGGAGATTCCTTAAAAACTAAAAATAGAGTTACCATAAGATCTAGCAATTCCATTCCTGAGCATATATCTAGAAAAGATGAACGGTCTAATGCAAAAAGATATATGTTCACTGCGGCACTATTTACAATAGCCATGGTATGGAAGCAACCTAAATATCTATTGACAGATGAATGGATAAAGAAGATATTGGGGTGTGTGTGTGTGTGTGTGTGTGTGTCTGTGTGTGTGTATACGGTGCATACAGACACACATACAATGGAATATTGCTGTGGTTTAGTTGCTAAGTCGTGTCTGACTCTTTTGCATCCCCATGGGCTGCAGCCTGCCAGGCTCCTCTGTCCATGGGGCTTCCCAGGCAAGAATACTGGAGTGGGTAGCCATTTCCTTCTCCAGGGATCTTCCTGACCCAGGCATCAGACCCGAGTCTCCTGCATTGGCAGGTGGATTCTTTACCACTAAGTCACCAGGGAAGCCCTACAGAGTCATAAAAAGAAAGAAATAATGCCACCTTTAGGAATATGGATGGACCTGGAGATCATCACTCTAAGTGAAGTAAGTCAGCCAAAGACAAATATCATACCACTTATATGTGGAATCTAAAAAATGATACAAATGAACTTATTTACAACACAGAAAGAGTCAGACTTGGAGAAAAAGCTTACGGTTACCAAAGGGGAAAGGGGTAGGGAGGGATAAATTAGAAATTTATGGTTAACAGATACATATCACTATATATAAAATAGATAAAGACCTACTGTACAGCACAGGGAACTATATTCAATAATTTATAATAACCTATAATAGAAAAGAATCATTTTACACTGGAAACTAACACAACATTGTGAATTAACTATACTTCAGTTTAAAAGAAGATAAAAAAGAACAAACATTTATAAATAGATAAGTCAATCGGAAAATGAAGAGAAACAACAGGGGGAAACATGGGCAGGCTTGACCAACGTTATGGGCTGAGTCATGTCCCTCCCAAACCTGTTATGTTGAAGTCCTAACCCCCAGTAAGACCCAGGACCTCATTTGGAAGCAGGGTCACTTGCAGACATAATTAATTAAGATGAAGTCACAATGGAGTTGGGTGGGCTCCCAGTATAATACGACTGGTGTCCTTATACAAAGGGGAGATGTGGACAGAGGCAAGCACACACAGGGAAAATGCTGTGTGAAGATGAAGGCAGACATGGGGTGGTAACTCCTTAAAGTGGGAACCCCCACAATTGACAGCAACCACCAGAAGCTAGGAGAGACGGCTGGGACTGATGTTCTCACAACCCTCAGAGGAAACCACCCCTGCCAATATCTGATGCTGAAACTTCTGGCCTCCAGCACTGTGAGGTGGCAAATTCTTGTTAAGCCACTCAGTTTGTGGTGTTCTATCACAGCAGCTAGAACAAACTAACAGAACCAACCAGACATTAAAACCTACTACAAAGCTATGGCAATTAACATAAACAAACTGTCAAGCAGAATAGAGACCTCAGAGATAGTTCCATTTATTTACATAGGAACTTGACACACGATGAAGGCGGCACCACATGCCAATAAGTGAACGTGAAGCAGTTTACTGTATGGACAAAAAGAACACTGGATCCCTGGGTAATGCCGTATACAAAGGCAAACTCTTGATGACAGTAAGAGTGAAAGGTTGAGACAACTAGTGTGGACTATCTTTGACACCTAGGCACGAGAAAGTTTCTAATACAAAACCTCCAAAGTGCAAAGAAAGAAAGTGAAAGTGAAAGTTGCTCAGTCGTGTCTGACGCTTTGCAACTGCATGGACTACACAGTCCATGGACTTCTCCAGGCCAGAATACTGGAGTGGGTAGCCGTTTCCTTCTCCAGGAAATCTTCCAACCCAGGTCTCCTGCATTTCAGGCAGATTCTTTACCAGTTGAGCCACAAGGGAAGTCCAAGAATACTGAAGTAGATAGCCTAATCCCTTCTCCAGGGGATCTTCCCAACCCAGGTCTCCTGCATTTCAGGCAGATTCTTTACCAGCTTAGCCACAAGGGAAGCCCAAGAATATTGAAGTGGATAGCCTATTCCTTCTCCAGGGGATCTTCCAGACCCAGGAATAGAACCAGGGTCTCCTGCATTGCAGGCGGGTTCTTTACCAACTAAGCTATCGGGGAAGCCCCCAAAGTGCTAACCATATGTGAAAAATCAACACATTAGACTATATCAAAACTCGGGACTTAAGGATAGTAGATGACTAGGGGAAAGATACTTACAATCTGCAGACCAGTAAAGGACTGATATTTACACTATACATTACTACTCATCACCAAGGGAAAGAGAAAACCCAAAAGAAATAAAGGACAAAAAATATGAACAGGCAAGCCACAGAGAGGAAACATAAGTGGCTAACTGCCATATGAAAGGGTGCTCAAGCTCACTAGCCTGAGAAATGAATGTTAAAACAAGCGTACACTCACTCACAATACAGGTACCACATGACACAGCTGGAGGAGTGTATGCTGGTGCAGCCCTTCCGGAAAGCAGTGTGGCTGGCCTTGTGCAAACCAAGAAGACACAGGCAGAAAGCCGTGTCTGGCTGGGAGGACACTACGATTACTTTTGCCAGAGAGATTCTCCCAAGGTTCAAAGGGAGATGGGGGCACTACTCGCCAGGCTGTGGCCTGTGCTAACACAGTGGAGGAAAGTTGTTTGTCCATCACTGGGCAAGAAAGCGCAGTGGGTACACACACTGGGAAACTGTATTAAGAAGCCAACACCAGACAAGCACGCAGATGAACGTCACGCCGAGGCAGAAAAAGGAACAAGAGAGCCACAGCACGATATCACTGATGGAAACGAAAATTTGTATCTCAAAACGATACACGTTTTAGAGTCATAAATACAAATGAAAAGATTAACACTTTTGAATGCTGGGCTACAGAAAAGAGGATGGGAGCGGGGTGGGGGGTAAAAGGAAATAAGAAAACAGGAGGGATGTTTCTTTATAGTGCTCCAACCAGGGATACAAGCGTTGACTCAACCTTCTGCATCTGAAGCCCAGAGGGAGAAAGAGTGTGAAGCCAGAATTCCAGCAGCACTGGAGGGACGTGGGGGTGGTCCTTCCCTGGGGAATCCAACTATGCTGTGCTGACTCTGCAGACAGGGGTTTGGCGACGCCAAAGCAGATGTCATGAGCTTTGTGAGTTACGGCCAACATTAACTCAAACTGTCACTTGCCCAAACTTGGAAGACGGAATCCATGCCCACTGTGTCAGGGCTTTGTGTGATGTGGACACAAAGCCAATTCCCACCTGGACTTTGTGAAACATCTGTAAATTAATGGCTTTGACTTCCTCCAGCTGCTGGCGCAGGGCGACTAGCGTGTCCTGCTTCTCATGGGTGTCCTTTTCTAGTAGCTTCATTGCAATTTCCATTTCGGTTTTCATTCCAATTTGTAACTCCAGTTCTTTTTCTAGTTCCTTAAAGGATATTAACAAGGAGAATATTACTAAAGTAGATCAGAGAAATGAACTTAACTGATACTGTATATTGGGCAGTGCTGAAAATACGAAGGTCAGAATAGGTTAGGGAGATGCAGACAAGCCTGTCTGGAGCACAACTAGATTCAATTTTACCCCTTTTCTCGTTTTACAATGAACACTGGCTCAGCATCAAGTCAACAAAAATAGGTAGGTGGCAATGAGGAATACTCCAGGAATATTTTTTTAACACGTTAAAAGCCTTATTTCCATAAAACGAATTCATTTTAAAGAAGGCTGAAGCATGTGTCTGCCAAGTGCTGATAGAAGTGAGCTTACAGGCAATGAACTGGGGAATCCTTCTGGTGACGCTCAGGCTCACAAACTCACCAAACGGGCTTTCCTCTCCTCCTTCAGCTGCTTCCACACATCATTGTACATTTCATCCAGACCTTGCCGAGTCTGCTTGTAAGTCTCCAGTTCAATTTTTGTATCTTGTTTTGTTATCTGTGATCAAACAAGAGCACAGAGGGATGGTTTGCTTACAGAAGCAAGCGAACTACTGGGTTGGCCAAGTACAAAGTATTTTAACACATTATTGACTGGGGAATTACTGCAGAAACTAATGCCTGTGACTGGTGATTTGTTATGTAAGTGAATAATGAAACACTCTGGTCAATAACGTTCAGGTAACAAAATATGCATTAATACATCTCTGGTCAATAAGTTGCTAATATGTTTTAAAAAGTAGCATAATTTCTAAAAGTTAAAATTTTAAAGATATTTTAATGTGTTTGAACTTGAAGGATGAAAGCAAACGACTAGATTTTTGAAAAGGTGGGCTCAGAAACAATTTAATTTTCTTTAAAACAGAAAAGTTGTTCTGAGTGGGAAAGGTCCCCAAAGGTCCCCATTCAGTATTTATCTAGCATAATTTTTGGCACTGGGTAAATTTTGAGATGAGTCAGATACGGTCTCTATCCTCAAGTCACTGGGTGAGGCGGCGGCAAGTCAGCAGTTCTACAAAACAGCAAATGGATTCTATAATGGAGGGAGATGCGACAAGTGATGAGCACACAGGAGAAGGGCCCAGGCCCACTGCTGGGCACTGGGGCAGCACCACAGGGGACTGGGCGCACAAGAGAAGCTGAGGCGGGAACAGGAACTTTCACTTACGAAGGCCTAGAGGCACTTGGGAAACCCCAAGTGGTCCAGGTGGCCTGAGAGTGACATGAGGGTACCAAGGCACCTTTGAAACAGAGCATCTTTGCACGTTTTGAGCTTGAGGTCTGTGGTGGACATGTCTGAGTGCCTGCAAGGCCCATTTCTCACCTCTACGCTTTTTTCGCTTTTCTCACGAATTAATTCATTCTGTTCTCTTAATTGTTGCTGTTCTTCTTGGAGTGAACAAATTCGGTCCGTTGCAGCTGAAAGCTTATTAAGAAAGATTTTTATATTTCTTAACATCAAAATGAACCTTACTGCTCAAATTAAAAGCTAACATTTAGCATCCTCGAAATTGACAATGCATTTTTACATATGTGAAATTTTGTTTTTTTATCCTTGTTTTGAATTAGGTAACACAGTCCCAAAATTCCAAAGATAAAAAACATTGACGGTAAAATCTCTCTCCCACCCTTGCCCCTGGTGATCTCTGCCCTCCCCAGATACTCTTTCACAAAAATGACAATGTACCATCTGTTTCACATGGGCAGAGATTGATGGACACAAAATATTAGAAACAGCCTGATGTCCAACGCTAGAAATGGTTTAACAAATCACAGTGAGAGCAAAAAGAGAAATAAGTAGTTATTAAAATATTTATAAAAACTTTTAATGACTTGAGAACATACTTATGATAAAATAAGAGAGATTATAGAGTATGTTCTTATGACTAGGTTAAAAACAACAGCAACAGCAACGGACTTCCCTGGTGGGGTTAAGACTGGGTGCCCCCAATGAAGGGGACACAGTTTTGATCCCTGGTTGGGGAACTAAGACCCCACATGCCACACGGCACAGCCTAAAACAAAACCAAACGAAAACCCCACAACTCAAAAATGCTTAAGAAGAAAATCAAAAGCAAACAAACAAGAAAAACTTAGGACCAAGTGTTAAAAAGAGCTGTCATTTAGCCAAGGGATTATGGGTTTCCTGGCCCCCTACCATTCTTTTTAGTTTTTCCAGCCAATGAGCAAAAGTATATCTTACCACTAGAGAGAGAATTAAAGAATGTGGGAGTATAATCACAACCAAGCCACTAAGGATGTGCCTGAGGAAAACATCTGCCTTGCCTTGAATGAGTTAACATAGTTCAGGGAAAAGTATACAGGAGCAGGCGCCTTCATGGGCCTGCTGAGGAGAGGCCAGCAGGAAGGGCAAGGTGGAGGAGTGAATGCCCCGACCTGCTTGTCCTGATCCAGCCTCTGAACCAGCCTCGAGAGAGAGGTGGGGCTGGGTAAGGAGGAAGACGCAAGACGCGTGCCCTCAGGGTGTGGCTACGCGCTCAGCATCACTCATGAATGGGTCCTGAAGCCTTCTCCTGGTCAATGCATCTAGGTCCACTCAGACTCAGAAGCCAGGACTGAGGTTTCTAAGCATAACTTCTGTGCCCAAGCTAAAAACTGTAAGGCTTGAGAGGAGGTGCTAGTTGCTACAAGGGAAGAAGCAGGCATAAAAAAGAATGAAATGATGGCAGCTTGCAGAAACACGGATGGGCCTAGAGACTGTCATATCAAGTCAAGGAAATCAGACAGAGAAACACAAATATCACATGACATTGTTCATACATGGAAACTGAGAAACGGGCACACATGAACTTAAACACAAAACGGAAAAAGAGTTACAGATGTAGGACACAAACTTGCGGTTTCCGGGGTGAAAGGGGGAGGGAAGGGCTGAACTGGAGGACTCAGACTAGCACACGCACACTGCCGCGTATGAGACGGTCACCTAACAAGGGCTGGCTCCACAGCACAGGAGCTCGACTCAGTACCATGCAACGGTCTGTATGGGAAAGGAGTCTACAGGGTGGATGCGTGCATTTATACAGCTAACTCACTTTGCTGTACACCTGAAACTGACATTATAAACCAACTACACTTCAATAAAAATGATTTTAAAAACCCTAAAACTAAAACAACAACAACAAAAAACAAAGCATGCCACCTCATCTGGGAGAACAAACAGTGAATCTGCTTGTTCTAAAATCAACTACGGTCTCTTTGAGTGCCTCGACATGCCAAGTGCCAGGCAAGGCACGTTGATATGGTATTAACCTAATTTAATCTATACAATACTATCGTAAGGTATGAATTACCACGCAATTTGGAAATGAGGAAAGTGAGGCCCAAAGGCCCACTGCATCCCCAGAGGAATCTGAGTGCTTCAGTTCTAAATGCGATGGAGCCTCTCCTGTGATGCTCATTTCTGAATGTCTGCCCCCTCTCACAAACCTGAGCTCCTCTCCTGAAAGCTGTTCTGGTCATGGCCCTGAGAAGAGTGTAGGAAGTCTACCGTGAGCCTTAAGCTGGAGTCCTTACTAACAGGTGCGCTCTGTAACTCCTTCTGGCCGTGACCTGCCCCACACCACGGGGCGGCCGTCCTCCGGCCCCTCTCACAGCCCCTCCTTCCCAGTGAGAGCTGGGGGGGGGGCGCCCGAGAGGCCAGGGACCGCTACCTGTGGGCGCGCACCCCTCTCCTGCTAGCGGGAGACAAGGTGTGTCCACCAAGCAGATGGCCGGGCAGCGGGCAGCAAGCCTTCTTCCTCGGCCTCAGCCCTCCTTCTTCCTGTCCTCTCATTCTCTCTCTTCCTAGTGAGAAAGCAGAGAAAGACCACACTGTGGGGAGACTGGTTCCATGCTCCTGCGAGGCCGAAACACCAAAAGGGCAGGCAAGGGTATGTCCACCCCATGACAGAGCCTGCACCTTCCGGACAGCACTACATCACAGGACAGGGGGTAAAAGAAGCACGGAACAGCACGTTCATAAGAGGACCTGCACCTTCTCCTACTGGACCACTGTGACGTGATGAAACCTACGTCACTGAGAACTGGCTCATGATCAGCTGCACTGACTCATGGGAGCCCTGGCCAGGGCAGAACATAGACATTCTGAGGATGTGAAATTCTGAGAATGTCTGTCCTGTGTGTAGCTCCACCCAAGGCTAGCATTTCCCATTCCTGCCAGTGAGCAGCTCTGGCCAGATATACCAACCATACCATTTCTCTTAGCCTTGGGGTCATTCTGGTTTAAGCATTTCAGGAAGTTACAAACCTCTTCTTGAAGCTTTGAATTAGTCTTTTCCAAGCCATCTATCTTGGTTTGAAGATCCCCAACTGTGCAGCTGTAAAACAGAAACTATTAAGTAAATGTGAACTTATGAAGGCTGTCTTCCCGATTTGTAAACAATGAGAATAGAGATTTCCGGATTTCCTGTATGAAATGGAGAGTCAAAGGGTTTCCAATTAACTCATAGATGAGGATTCTAAATATAAATGTATATTAATTGAAAAGTTTTCGATGTTTTCTTCCCCAAATATGCTACCCATTTGTTTTTTAGCCAACTGGAAAGAAAACAAGAGATTCTCCCAACACAATAGATGGGAACCAAAATGCCCTGGCAGTCATACATCTAAAGTAATATTCATAACAAGATATTGGTACTTTTGGGTAGTAGGGTCAAAGTTGATTTTTAAGCCTTTTCTATACTGTGTCCCATTTTTCACATACTCTTTAAGTGGCGTGCTCTACTTTCCTACTGCAAAATACACACAAAGCTAGTGCAGACCTCATAAACAACAACAGCAACAATGGTAACAGGAGGAATTTCCTTTTTGGACGATGTACCAGGATCTCTTTTGGTCTAAGCATTGTAAATGCATCAACTTATGTAATTCTCCCCACATTCTGTGAGGCAACTTTTATTGTTAATCTGTATTACAGATGAGAAAACCATAACTTTACATTGAAAAACTCACTAAGTTCACACCCCTATGAACCCAGGAAGTCTGGCTCTAGAACTTGCACTTTTAGGCCACGGACCCTACTACCAACAACTGATGTTTTTTTGCGATTGAAGAGGGGTACCAAGAAACAAATCTTTCATGGCTAGTGAACCAAGGTTCAAGAATTGGGTGGGAGAAAGATAAAAATACAAATTGACACAAAATGAAAAAGGCAACAAAACAAAAGATATGGAAGGATTACAAGTTTAAAGAGTACGGCATTTTCAATTCTGTATGGAAAAACAGTGGAAACAGTGTCAGACTTCGTTTTTTTGGGCTCCAAAATCACTGCAGATGCTGATTGCAGCCATGAAATTAAAAGACGCTTGCTCCTTGGAAGGAAAGTTATGACCAACCTTGATAGTATATTAAAAAGCAGAGACATTACTTTGCCAACCAAGGTCCGTCTAGTCAAGGCAATGGTTTTTCCCGTGGTCATGTATGGATGTGAGAGTTGGACTGTGAAGAAGGCTGATCGCCGAAGAATCGATGCTTTTGAACTGTGGTGTTGGAGAAGACTCTTGAGAGTCCCTTATACTGCAAGGAGATCCAACCAGTCCATTCTAGAGGAGATCAATCCTGGATGTTCATTGGAGGGACTGATGCTAAAGCTGAAACTGCAATACTTTGGCCACCTCATGCGACGAGTTGACTCACTGGAAAAGACTCTGATGCTGGGAAAGGTTGGGGGCGGGAGGAGAAGGGGACGACGGAGAATGAGATGGCTGGATGGCATCACCGACTCGATGGACATGAGTTTGAGTGAACTCCGGGAGTTGGTGATGGACAGGGAGGCCTGGCGTGCTGTGATTCATGGGGTCGCGGAGAGTCGGACACGACTGAGCGACTGAACTGAACTGAACTGACTATATAACTCACAAAGTATCAATAAAATTGCTATTTTTTCCTTAGAAAACATAAATTTCCAAACATAAATCCTAGAACAAATCTTAGAAAACATATTCTTAGAAAACATAAATTACCAAAAAAGATATATCCTCAAGAGGAGAATATCCTCACTGGAGAAGGGAATGGCAAACCACTTCAGTATTTTTGCCTTGAGAACCCCATGAACAGTATGAAAAGGCAAAAAGATAGGACACTGAAAGATGAACTCCCTAGATTGGTAGGTGCCCAATATGCTACTGGAGATCAGTGGAGAAATAACTCCAGAAAGAATGAAGGGATGGAGCCAAAGAAAAAACAACACTTAGTTGTGGATGGGACTGGTGATAGAAGCAAGGTTCGATGCTGTGTAAAGAGCAATATTGCATAGGAACCTGGAATGTTAGGTCCATGAATCAAGGCAAATTGGAAGTGGTCAAACAGGAGATGACAAGTCTGAACATCGACATTCTAGGAATCAGCGAACTAAGATGGACTGGGCTTCCCTGGTGGCTCAGAGGTTAAAGTATCTGCCTCCAATGCGGGAGACCCGGGTTCGATCCCTGGGTCGGGAAGATCCCCTGGAGAAGGAAACGGTAACCCACTCCAGTATTCTTGCCTGGAGAATCCCATGGATGGAGAAGCCTGGTAGTCTACAGTCCACGGGGTCGAAAAGAGTCGGACACGACTGAGTGACGGAACGGAACGGAAGATGGACTGGAATAGGTGAATTTAACTCAGATGACCATTATATCTACTACTGTGGGCAGGAATCCCTTAGAAGAAATTGAGTAGCCATCATAGTCAACAAAAGAGTCCGAAATGCAGTACTTGGATGCGATCTCAAAAACGACAGAATGATCTCTGTTCGTTTTCAAGGCAAAACTTTCAATATCACAGTAATCCAAGTATATGCCCTGACCAGTAATGCTGAAGAAGCTGAAGTTGAACAGTTCTATGAAGACCTATAAGATCTTCTAGAACTAACACCCAAAAGAGATGTCCTTTTCATTATAGGGGACTGAAATGCAAAAGTAGGAAGTCAAGAAACACCTGGAGTAACAGGTGAATTTGGCCTTGGAGCACGGAATGAAGCAGGGCAAAGGCTAATAGAGTTCTGCCAAGAATATGCACTGGTCATAGCAAACACCCTCTTCAAACAACACAAGAGAAGACTCTACACATGGACATCACCAGATGGTCAACACTGAAATCAGATTGATTATATTCTTTGCAGGCAAAGATGGAGAAACTCTAAGTTTTGCTTGTCAGCAAAACAAGATCGGGAGCTGACTGGCTCCTGTCATGAACTCCTTATTGCCAAATTCAGACTGAAATTGAAGAAAGTGGAGAAAACCACTAGACCATTCAGGTATGACCTCAATCAAATCCCTTATGATTATACAGTGGAAGTGAGAAATAGATTTAAGGGACTAGATCTGATAGACAGAGTGCCTGATGAACTCTGGACGGAGGTTCGTGACATTGTACAGGAGACAGGGACCAAGACCATCCCCATGGAAAAGAAATGCAAAAAAGCAAAATGGCTGTCTGAGGAGGCCTTACAAATAGCTGTGAAAAGAAGAGAAGCGAAAAGCAAAGGAGAAAAGTAAAGATATAAGCACCTGAATGCAGCGTTCCAAAGAAGAGCAAGGAGAGATAAGAAAGCCTTCCTCAGTGATCAATGCAAAGAAATAGAGGAAAACAACCCAGATCTCGTCAAGAAAATTAGAGATACCAAGGGAACATTTCATGCAAAGATGGGCTCAATAAAGGACAGAAATGGTAGGGACCTAACAGAAGCAGAAGATATTAAGAAGAGATGGCAAGAATACACAGAACTGTATAAAAAAGATCTTCATGACCCAGATAATCATGATGGTGTGATCACTCACCTAGAGCCAGACATCCTGGAATGTGAAGTCAAGTGGGCCTTAGGAAGCATCACTATGAACAAAGCTAGCAGAGGTAATGGAATTCCAGTTGAGCTATTTCAAATCTTGAAAGATGATGCTGTGAAAGTGCTGCACTCAATATGCCAGCAAATTTGGAAAACTCAGCAGTGGTCACAGGACTGGAAAAGGTCAGTTTTCATTCCAATCCCAAAGAAAGGCAATGCCAAAGAATGTTCAAACTACTGCACAATTGTACTCATCTCACACGCTAGCAAAGTAATGCTCAAAATTCTCCAAGCCAGGCTTCAGCAATACGTGAACCGTGAACTTCCAGATGTTCAAGCTGGTTTTAGAAAAGGCAGAGGAGCTAGAGATCAAATTGCCAACATCCAATGGATCTTGACTGTGTGGATCACAATAAACTGTGGAAAATTCTGAAAGAGATGCGAATACCAGACCACCTGACCTGCCTCTTGAGAAACTTGTATGCCGGTCAGGAAGCAACAGTTAGAACTGGACATGGAACAACAGGCTGGTTCCAAATAGGAAAAGGAGTAAGTCAAGGCTGTATATTGCCACCCTGCTTATTTATCATGAGAAATGCTGGGCTGGAAGAAGCACAAGCTGGAATCAAGACTGCAGGGAGAAATATCAATAACCTCAGATATGTAGATGACACACCACCCTATGGCAGAAAGTGAAGAAAAACTAAAGAGCCTCTTGATGAAAGTGAAAGAAGAGAGTGAAAAAGTTGGCTTAAAGTTCAACATTCAGAAAACTAAGATCATGGAATCCGATCCCATCACTTCATGTCAAATAGATGGGGAAACAGTGGAAACAGTGGCTAACTTTATTTTTCTGGGCTCCGAAATCACTGCAGACGCTGACTGCAGCCATGAAATTAAAAGACGCTTACTCCTTGGAAGGAAAGTTATGACCAACCTAGATAGCATATTGAAAAGTGGAGACATTACTTTGTCAACAAAGGTCTGTCTAGTCAAGGCTATGGTTTTTCCAGTGGTTATGTATGGATGTGAGAGCTGGACTATAAAGAAAGCTGAGCACTAAAGAATTGATGCTTTTGAACTGTGGTGCTGGAGAAGACTCTTGAGAGTCCCTTGGACTGCAAGGAGATCCAATCAGTCCATCCTAAAGGAAATCAGTCCTGGGTGTTCACTGGTAGGACTGATGCTGAAGCTGAAACTCCGATACTTTGGCTACCTGATGCGAAGAAATGACACATTCGAAAAGACCCTGATGCTGGGAAAGATTGAGGGAAGTAGGAGAAGGGGATGACAGAGGATGAGATGGTTGGATGGCATCACCAACTCAATGGACATGGGTTTGTGCGTACTCTGGGAGCTGGTGATGGACAGGGAAGCCTGGCGTTGCGGTTCATGGGGTCGCAAAGAGTTGGACACGACTGAGTGACTGAACTGAACTGAACAAGAGGAGAAAAGCTAGATGAACTAACAACCAAGGAAAGACTGAAAAACAGGCAAAGTATTGCCTCTATACAGGCTTGGAGCTTTAAATTTTCAAGGAGCTCATGAACTGGAAGGTGTTTTCATGCACAGAAATAAGGCAAAGCTTTCTAATTCATTTTCTGAGGCTGTATAACCTTGAGACCATGCCAGAAGGAAAACTATGGAACAATTACATTAGATTAAGGCTTAAGAGAATGACTAAATCATTAAAGCTATGATCAAGTAGCTTATCCCTGTGGAAAAAATACATTAGTAAACTGTATCATGTCATAGATTAAGGGATAAAAGTCAAGATTAACTTAATGAATGCTAAAAGGCATTTGATAAAATTCAACATCTGTTTCTTACAAAAGTTCTCAATAAACTAGGAATGCATTAAGAATCTCTCTCTCAAAACAATAGTCAGCATCATATGTCAGAGAGCTCAGAAAGGCGCTTCCTTAGGTATGTTCTAAAGAATACATCAGATCTTTTGCCTGTTTCATTGGCTTGGGGGTCACAGAGGCTGCTCCCACAGAGCACTGCTAATGTGTACAGCAAATTTTCTAAAGGGGTGGAGGGTTCAGAGAGAGAATTATATGTCCCGACAATGTTCTCCATCTCCAGTGGATGGAGAATCTCCATCCACTCCCCTCAACACCTGCAACAACTAGTGCTTCATGACATACAGGAGCAGCTTTCCAATTAAAAAGAAAGCTCAAGGTAAAGATACCTGCTTCCAAAAAAAAGAAAAGAAAAAAAACACTTGCTATTAAATCTCTAATGAACTGCTTTCAAAGGTCTAACCCAGTGGTTTTCAACTCCTTTTCCTGCTCAGCACACTGGAGGGATGTGTGCTGATTCCCAGCAGCAACAGTGCTTTCCAGGCAGTGATTTCCAACCAAGTTGCAGTAGGCTGAGGGGTGGAGAGTCAGGTTTCATTCATTACTCTCTAAGTTGCATAACTACATAGAACAAAGGACCAAAGGATTCCTCAAAGCTCTTTACCAAGAAATCATACTTCTATAACCTGTACACGTGAGCACTGAATGACAATCTTTACTCCTCATTAGGGAAAACGTTAGTTATAAATATATGGCAACTCAAAAAAGTCCCACGAGGCAATTATTGGGCACTGAGAATGAACACTGGAAAAAGAAGGGAGTCCTACCTTAAGTGCCGGTTAAGTTCTTCCACATAATTTTTTTGATCAAGGACATCTGTGATTCTTTCATGCCTTTAAAAAAGAGCATAAAAATAGAGAAATTCTTTTGTTGCAATGACTATTTAAAAAATGCATTTAGTTACTTGGCTGCATTTGGTCTTTCTGATACAGCATATGGGCTCTCCAGTTGTGGCACGTGGGCTTAGTTGGTTCCTGACATGTGGGATCTTAGTTCCCTGAGCAAGGATCGAACCTGTGTCCCCTGCATTATAAGATGGATTATTTCTACCACTGGGACACCAGGGAAGTCCCAAGGAACTCCTTTTACTCAGGGTTAATACTCTGTACTTGTCCCCCAACCTTCCAATTACATTGTAGGAGTACCAATGTCATTAATGCCATCAGGAAACCAAGAGACAGTCAGAGTGTAGTAGCGTCTACATGGTCCTGGGTGAACCAGCATGACTGGCTGGGCAGATGTGGAACACACTGGAAATGCTGCCCGGAAAGGATCCTCCCTACAGATGCTCCTCCCACTTCATCCCTAGCATTTGAGAATGCCACCAGGATGCAAGGTGGAAACACCAAAATCCATACGCAAATGGCTCCCGAGGTAAGAGACGAAGCAGCCCTTGGTATACTGAAGGAATAGAAGTTGGCTCATAAAAGAAGATCACAAGACTCTTCAAAACACAAAGCTGATTAGTCTGGGTTTGAAAAAAAAAAAAAAAAAAGACATTGGGAATTTCTTGTTGGTCCAGTGGTTAGGACTCTGTACTTTCAATGGCAAGGGGGTGGGTTCAATCCCTGGTTAGGAAACTAAGATCCCAAAATCCACGCAGTGTGACAAACAAAACAAAAACAAAAAACTTCATATATATATTCATATATATAAAGAAGACTTTAACATTTTAAAGTTAGCCTCCCCCCACTAATTTCCTTACATACATATGTACCTAAATGAGATTATTCAACCCACACTCATGCCACAGATGCTGGATTTATTTTTTTAACCTTTCTGCCCTCACATAGCTTTCCCGGGTGACACATAGTGACAGCTTGTTGAGTAGCCTCTGTGTATATAATCATAATATCTATCTATATTTTTATATATGCAATTAAAATATAAAAGAGATTTGGAGGGTTTAAAAAAATAGAATATATATACTTCTCAGTATTATACTTTTCTCATTCAATAATACCTGTGGAAATCCCTCTAAATCTACTCTGCTGCTGCTCTACACTAGGTAAAAGTTGCTTTTTCTCATGTCTGTATAATATACCACAGTGTGGAATATTTTGGATGTTTCACAATTCATTCAATTACAGATGTCCCTAAGTATCCACAGGGGACGGGTTCCAAAACCTCTGTGGATATCAAAACCTGCAACTGCTCAAGTCTCTCATACAAATGGCATAGCACTGCTGACCCTCTATAACAGAGGGTTCAACATCTGCAGGCATGAAAGGCTGACTGCATTCCCTTAAAGGTGGATAATCAGCTCATTTCCAGTTCTTTTCGACATTAAGAACATATTTTTAATTCCAAGTGAGCAAATCTTAGTACTCTGGGTGCATAAAGCACGCCTTCCTTGGTAAGGTGCACTGCCAGGACACTGAGGCCAGAAGAGTCCTCAATACGAAGATGTGTGAAGGACAGTAATGGATGCTTCTGCTGGAACATTCAAATGCAGCCCGAGGGTTCACAGTGAAACTCCCTGCCACACCTGTGTTCAGGTCCATGTGCCTCTCTGGAAGTGATCCATGTACATGGAAGAATACAGATAAATACAAGTGTATGTCTTTGTTATAACATCAACTTTAGCATCAACTTTATACACATTGTTTGCTTTTTATTCTTTTCTCTTTTTTCAGGGTAACGTCTTTTAATGCTTTTGTTAACAAGGATGAGGTAGAGTTGCATGCGGCATGAAAAGACATCCAAGACACACCGTGATCAGAGCAAGTCTAGTGGCAACTTAAATATGTAACAATGCTTCTCCATTTCCATCCAAACAATCCAGAAAGCAAATTACACTACCAACAAATACGCATCTGCAAGGCATTAAAAAAAGACTTGGAAGGAGTCACGGATGAGTAGCGTCCTCTGAAGGAGGCGGGGAGCAGGACTGAGGCAGAGACTGGGGGATAGTGTGAACGGGGAAATTGCCCTTGTACTCTCTATTCGTCCTCAGTCTAACTCCTTAAACAACGGGAACAGTAACATCTTACCACTGTAATTAAAAACAGCTAAATAAAAACTAGAATTTCAAACAACGCAAAAACAAAAGTAGCATTCTTTGTCAGCAGTTACATGAAAGGATGCTCAACATCACTAATCATCAGGAAATGCAAAACAAAACTGCAGTATGGTAACACCTCATACCTGTTAGAATGGTTATCACTGAAAAGACAAAAAGTGTTGGCCAGGAAACAGAGAAAAGAGAATCCTTGTGCAGTGTTAGTGGGAATGTAAATTAGTGCAGCCACTACGGAAAACGGTATGGCAGTTTCTCAAACAATTAAAAATAGAACTACTAAATGATTCAGCAATTCCACTTCTGGGTATTTACCCAAATAAAGTGAAAACTAACATGAATACATATATGCACCCCCATATTCACAGCAGCATTACTTACAATAGCCAAGATATAGCAACAACCTTCCTGATACTCAGTTGGTAAAGAATCTGCCTGCAGTGCAGAAGACCCCGGTTTGATTCCTGGGTTGGGAATATCCACTGGAGAAGGGATAGGCTACCCACTCCAGTATTCTCGCCTGGAGAATTCCATGGACTATTGCCTGGAGAATTCCATGGACTATATTTTCCATGGGGTTGCAAGGAGTCGGACAGAACTGAGCAACTTTTACTTCACTCCTTTATAGCAAAAACCTAAGTGTCCATCAATAGATGAATGAAGAAAACGCAGTATATTTATATAATAAAATATTATTCATCCATAAAAAATACTCCTACCATTTCTGACAACATGAGTGGATTTGAGGGCATTATGCTAAGCGAAATAAGTAAAACAATAAAAGACAAGTACCTTATAATCTTATTTATATGTGCAATCTAAAACAAACACACACAGAACCAAGCTCACAAATACAGGGACTGGTGGTGGTTGCCAGAGGCTGGGGAGTCGGGGAGAAGGTGGATGGGGCCATAAGGTACAAACTTCCAGTTATAAAATATAGGAGGCTTAGTGATGCGATGTGCAGCATGATGACTACAGTTAATAGCGCTTTATATGTATAGTTAATGTATATAATTAAATATAGTTAGTGACTACAGTTAATACTAAAACTGCATATTTGAAATTTGCTAAGACAGTAGATCCTAAAAGCTCTTGTCACAAGAAAAAAATTACTTTGTAACTATGTTAAGGTAATGGATGTACACTAGATGTACTGTGGTGATCACTTTACAATATATACAAATATCAGATCATTATGTTGTACACCTGAAAATAATGTTATATGTCAATTACACCTCAGTTTTTAAAAAAATAGCATTCTTTGCTAGAATTTCATTAAAATCATGAACAGCAGCATACAATGCAGAACTCACTCTTTGCCGCCATCTAGATCCTGTGCATCTTTAATGTAGAGAGAAAAATCGATCACTCCAACCTGATTGAAAGAAAAGGCACCAGTTTAAAATGAAAGATAACTTCCCCACTTTCCACAAACCTTACTATCTTTAAAATTCATGGTGTTTATACGCCTAAATCCTTCCTAAACAGTCAGTTAGAAGGATGAGCTTAAAATAGCAATAAAGCAAACAAACCGAAAGAAAAATAACCCCATCATCTTCTAGAAGAAAAACTTACTAAAAATAAAAATTCAAGAGAATATTCTGAAGTTTTACCACTTATTAATGATTAGTTTTTCTGTCTTTATTCAACAATCAAATTGTTGACAAAGATCAACAAAGTTCTTTGGGTACAAAGTAATAAAAAAAAAAGAGACCTGGATCTTTAAAGTGGTGACCTCAACTGATAACTCTGACTCCTTCTTTCCCAAGTTGGGATGAAAAGGTCCAGTCAGTATTTCAGGGAAAATTCTCTGCTATAGGGAACTAGGCAGGGTCCAAGATCCCTTAACATTTCAAAGTTAGATGCTTTGTCCAGAAATAAAGCACTTGAGAGAGAGTGAATGAGAGCCCTAGCCTGCCACCACTGACTCCAGTGAAAGTGAAGCCATTCCTTTGAAATACAGGATAATTGGGTCCATCAATACAGAAATATTTAAATCAATCACATTATAGCCATATTGCAGAACCCTCTGCAACCATAACAAAGAACACAGGGAATGAAAATGTAATGAAATGAAGAAAGCTCCAGGATAAAATTTTAAGTCAAAGAATACTATGTACAGCATTAACTCCTTATAGTAACCCCACTTATGTTAAAAGCCAAAGCTGTATGTGACATCTTTTGCAACTTCTCTGTTGCGCCTCCCACCAATCTCCATTCCCAACCCTTGAACCTGGGCGGCCTTACTGTCTTAATGAGCAGAAAGCAGCAGGAAGGGGGCTGTGACTTTTCAGCTAGGTCAACAAGGCAGTACACACTTCGTCCTGGCTCTTTCCCTTGGGCACATGCCTCTGAAGTTCTGAGCTTCTACGGGAAAAGTCTGGCTACCTTGAGGCACCATGCTGGAGACCATGTGGAGAGACCAGAGGCAGATAGAGATGCCCAGGAAACCCCTGCTGCTCCAGCACCCGCTCACTGACCTCAACTCAGAGGGCAGTGACAGCACATGCCTTCAGCCATTCCGGTCCTAGCCACCAACTGCCTATAATCACAGGTGTGCCTCAGAATCAACTTGCTGAGCTCAGCTAACCATCAACTATGAGTGACTGGTATTTTTAATGTGACTGTTAATTTGTTACACTGCAATAGAAAGCCAGAAAAGATTTAGTCAAAAACAAAAAACTATGAATACATAGATGCATAGAGAAAGTAGTCCCTCAAGTTTTCACATTACCTGTGGGGAGAAAAGTGGGACTGAAGGGGAGGAGAAAAGGGAAGCTTAATTTTCACTTCTCACTTTACATGTTTCTATAATTGCTTAATGTTTTTCAACAAGTACGCACTTCTTCTATAATACAAAAAGTTAAAAAAATATACATTTGCCTGGAAAAAAGGAAACAATAGGAAGAATGAGAAAGAATTAATACCCAAAGTAGAAATTAATGGACTAGAAGACAGAGACAGTCCTCCTCCCAAAGCAGAATGATGAGCAAAGAGCAAGACCTGGGTTTCGAGCGCAGCACAGCAAACACTGTCACGTGAGCGGCAGTGTAATCTGCAGATGTGAGATTTCAAAAAGCCGCAGAAAATACTCTCAGGAAACTAGCAGAGGAGAGCTGAGTGAAATAAACGATTTCTGGAAAAATATAAATGGCTAGAGGTTTTTATAAGGCTTAGGAAACCAATAAATTGACCAAAGTTATGCAAAAAATAAGTGGTCGAAGTATGCAGATCATAAAGAGCTGAAATGGTTATACCAGCAAGTTTTAACATTTAAAGAAAAATAATTCTTGCTATAACAAACTTTTGTAGAAAATAAGCACGAAAAGAATATCCAGCTTATTTTATGAGGTTATACAATCCTGACACTGAAAAGTTACAAAGACAGTATAGAGAAGGAAGATTCAGACAAATGTCACTTGTAAGTGGAAACACAAAATTCCCAAATAAACCACAGACATTAAGTCTAGGAGTACACTAAAAGTATATGTATGGTGACCAAGTAAGATTTATTTTAAGAATGCAGGAGTAATATACAATAGGAAGCCCAAGAATTAATTCAATTATAATTATGCGCTAAAAATGGATATGACATCTCAATAGATGCCAGAAAGTGTTGGATAGCATTCAATATTCATTTTTAAAAAATTAATTAATTTATTTTAATTGGAGGCTAATTCCTTTACAATATTGAGGTGGTTTTGTCATAGGGTTTGGGACGGGGGCACACATGTACACCTGTGGCTCATACATGCCAATATTAATTTTTGAATAAAAATGCAAAGTTAGAAGAGAACAGCACTTTCTAAACATGAGAAAAGAGGATCTCTCAGATAGCAACAGCAAATACTCAAGCTTCATAGTGACATGTTAGAGGCATTATGTTGACGATAAGAATAGGCCAGGGGCTCAATCACACATATAATTTAATAAAAATCCCAGACAAATTTTTATTTTGGAATCGGACAAAATAAACGATGTTCAAGGTCATCTGGCAGAATGGAAAATGGACAGCCTCAACTAAATCTGAAAATGTGGCATAACAAAGTAGGTAGGAGGTGAACAGCCAGAGCATAAAACACACTATATGGCTTTGGTAGTTAAAAGACTATGTTACTAGCATAGAAATAAAAAGATCCAGAGACTAAACAGAGAGTCTACAAATAAGCCTCTGAGTATAATGGATATTTCAACACATGATAAAGGTGGAATTTCTACTAATTTTAAATTAGTAGGCAAAATAATAATATTTGATACATGATATTGAAAAAACTGGTTTACTACTGTACTTATATAAGAGTTCTGGATTCCACTTCATATTATGTCAAAAAGAATGACAAGCAGACTATTTAAGTGTAAAATACATACATGTGATTTAAAAATTAATTTTTAGATGTGGAAGGACCTTCTAGGCACAATAGTTTAGAAGGTATAGAGGAAAAGTCCATTAAATATGACTGCACAGAAAAGAAAAAAAAGGTCTATAGGGAAAACAAACCCTGAGAGAGCAGAAAAAAATTTTTATAACAAATATTCTGACAAACGGTAAATATCCTTATCTATAATAAAGGAGTGGAAAAGATGGAATATTCAAAAAAATGGGCAAAGGTTATGAATAGGTGAACCACCAATGGCTTGTTTAATGTTTGTAATACAAAATGAAAAAACCTTGTACAATATTTATAATAAAACATGAAAAAAAAAAATTCCATCATCCTAGTTCTCAAAAACACAAATTTGAGATGAAGAGTTTTTTCTGTCTGACTGAAAAAGACCAAGAACGCTCACATGCTTTCACAACACTCATGCAGAACTTGTGCAGTCTGATGCAGCAATCTCAAAACTTATCCTGAGAAAATAAAATGACAAGACTAAAAATATATATATCCCAAAATGTAACACTGAATCAGCTGTTTCTGTGTAACAGGACAATATGTGATACTTTGTTTCTTTTAAAAAAAACTTCTTTATATTTTAAAAAAAATACTCAACAGGCCAAAACAAGAAAACTACTGGGGAAAAAAAAAGCTGATCTGGTCATGGAGGGATTGGGGAAGCTTTAGATTCATGTCCAAACATGTAGTGGGAAGAAGGCGGGGAAGTGGCCCAGCCCCAGTTCCTGACGCCCTGAAGCAGGGTGGAGGTTAGGACGGGGCAGAGTGTCTGGATTTACAGCCTCCACCACCTCAAGCTTAGGCCTCAGCCCTGGCTACTGGCTCCCGTGCAGGAGGGAAAGCCCATCACAAGAAGGCTGTCTCCAGCAAGGGGCACTCCGTACCTCATGGCCTGAAAATTCCTGCTCCGTTTTACCATCTGACTTTCCAATCTCTCCTGAGGCTGTTTTCCCATTCCTCGTGCAGACTTGTCTGCCCCAGACTTCCTGACTTACCTGCTTCATGTTTCCGCATCCCCCCTTCATGATTCGGATGGTCGCTAGCTTCAGCTTTCTCAGTCTCTGGCCTGACCATTTCAGTGTACTGCCTAAAAACCTCCAATGGTTCCCAAAGTTCCAGGGACAAAAGCTGAAGCCTCTAACATGGCACCGATGATGTAACACCTGGGCCGGCCTCCACCTCCACCTCACTCCCTGAGCAGGCTGTGTCCTAGCCATGGAGAACTATTTCCTGCTCCCAGACATGCCATGCTCTCTGTGTGTGCCTTTGCGCCTTTGCCTGCACTATTTTTCGCTCTTCCCCCAAGACTTTTGCCAGCTGTTTCAGTTTTGGTCCAGCACAGCACCCTGCACGGCCCTTTGCCAGATACTCCCTGCCCTCTGCCCCTTCCTGCATACGTCTGCAGATCCAATGTAAAATCCCTGGCCCAAATAAGACATTTGATCTAGAGTCGAAATTCCCATCTTACCTGAGAATCCAAGTCTTCTCCTTTTAAGCAGAGGTTGGCATCAAGCACATTGAGTCCCACTAGCAGACCAACAATCACTGCCCCTTCTTCCTCCATCATTAATGCCTCAGGCTCATAGAACTCACTGAAAGAGATGGATAGGACAGGAACACCTTCACCACCCTTCTACTGGACCTATCCTGCCTTTTCACCTCTTAGCTTGTGGCCTGGCTTGCCAGTTTCACCAGGAGCTGGAGGCTGCCTTGTGTGCATCCCCTTCTGCCTTTTATTCCCTCTCTCACTTTAAGTTCTGTGATGTCTCCTCTGGCCTCTCCTCTCTTCAGGGGCTTAGAATGGACCCCTCCCACCTCTGGTCTAAGGTTAACTCCTCTGGTTGGACCCTGGGCCCCAGCTCTTCTTGTTAGGCCCCTGTGCTCCTAAACGCCACTCTGTCCCTCTTGTCCACCTGGCTGCTTCTTTTGTCTTCCTACGAGAACTACTTCTACACTTACATTCACGTCAACATGAAGCGCGATCCTGTGATCCCCACCCCCCGACCCAGAACAACACTCTTCCTTCTCCCCTGCATCCCGGGGAACACTGCCTGCTTTGATTCCTTCCCTCCCAGTCCCCCTGGCCACGTGTATTGAGGCTCCATCCGTCACTGCTCTGGTCACCAGTGGTTAGCTAATATACAAGCATGTGTGTGAGTGCCTAAGAACTTGTTATCCTCAGAATTAGTTGTTTATTTACTTATTTATTATCGTTTTATTTTTGGCAGTGAGCCATGTGGGATCTTAGTTCCCAGACCAGGGACGGAAGCTGTGCCCTCTATAGTGGAAGTGCGAAGTCTTCACCACTGGACCACGAGGGCAGTCCCAGAACTAGTTGTTTAGAACAAAATCCGTACCTCAAAGTTATTCAGTATAACAGTCAGAGAAGAGTACAAGGTATGTAAATTATCTGAAATCAGTATTTATCATGAAAACATTTGTTCAGTAATAAGTAATCCAAAATCGAAAATTTTGGATGATAGGCCATACTGTAAAGATATTTTTATTTCAGTTAGATAAAAGCATTAGCTCTATAAAGATTTTTTTCCGCATAAATTCTCAAAGATATTTTTCCTCATAAATTCTCATATCATAGAGAAAATTCCTCTTTTGATGATTTCTTTTGTCTATAAAGTTATACATATAAAAAAAATGAACCCAGTCATAAATTTCAGAGACAGACAGTTCGTCTTTACCAATGCCAAGAGATGTAAAAGTTTACAAACTGAACATGGAATCCTAAAATAGGTAATCTAGGTATGTTCTCTTATAAAAAGCAGGGTTTTATAATTTAAAATTGCCCACTGAATCTAGTTCAAGTCATTTTCCCCCTATTATCACCCAATCAAATACTATTTTGTTGAAACTTAATGGAGTATGCTGTCAGTTACCTGATCTTAGGTATGTTTGAAGAATTATATTCAAAATGAAAACATGAATCTTCATTCATAAAGACTTTCAGACATCAGTGCTCAAAAAATAAAATTCTGCTATTTTAAAAGTAAGCCACAGAATAATTACACTTCATAGTAATCTGAATAAAAACTGTACAGGCTTGTTCAGGTTTTTGCGTTAACATCTTACAGAGAAACATGAATGAACCATTTGGCCAAGTCAGTACATTCTTATTTTAATTCCTAATGATGTACAAAACTGTTCTAATTACAAAGCAAAGACTAAGCGAAGATAGGTGATGAAATACCTCAAGAGATTTTTATTGTCTACAAGTACTTTCAGATAATCTGCCAGTTTCTTCTGCATGAGTGCAAGATAAAGCCAAGCTCTGCCCCTTCCCACAGCCGTCCTGTAATTCAAACAGAGGATCAGACTATTAAAGCATTACAACAACAAAAACAAAGGGAAAAAAGCCAACTTAGCCAAGGAGAAATATATTCACACACACACATGTACACACGCACACGCACACACTTGTGAATGCAAAGCTGCCCTGGGGGTTGCGGGAACACTCTGGGAAGGCTGAGGAAATGGCTCACTGCATTTTTTTCAGGACTATTTGAAGTCTGTATCATAGGCATATATTTCCCTCCCTCCCCCTCAAAACAACAACAACAACAACAAAACCAGAAAAAAAATTTAAGCCAGAAACACCTGATTTCTGGAACAAACACAACTAGATAAAACTTTGAGTGTATTCATAAATTTCACAGGAAGCCAGGAAATACCAGGTTAGATTGTATCATGGATAAACATTCTTTCAAAAGATGAATATAGAACACAGCTATTGAAGTACTGAACTCACAAGATTTCTAAGGCATTAGCTTGAAATTTATTACGTCAAGTTTATTTTTGACACAGTAAAATACACATAACATGAAGCGTACCACCTCATCCGTTTTTAAGTGTACTGTTTAGCAGTGTTAGGCACATTCACGTGGTTGTACAACCAGTCTCAAAGGTGCAATTTTGAAAAGATCTGTTTTAAAAGAAAAAAAAAGCCTCCCAAATATAGACCTAGCACGATTTAAGGAAAAAAAGATACTGTTCTAAGCAGAGTAACTGCATTTGTAATATCCAAGAGAGTATTAGAGGTACTGCTATAATCAATATCTGCCTCAAAGGGCTAGAAGGCACCCAACTTAATATAAAAGGCTTTGGATTCCCCCCACCTTTCAATAAATGATGTGAAGTTAGAGTAAAAGAAGAAAAGAAATAGGAAAAAAACAGACATACAATGTTGGCATGGTAGGAAAAATGGACACTGACATATCCTGCTTGGTGGGAGTACAAACTGGTACAATTGCCAGCAGGTTATCAAAATTCTGCATCTAGCAATGTAAGGAAGTAATTGAAGATGTACACAAAGATGTATGTTGGGGATGGTCAGCACTGTAGTTTGGACAATGAGAACTGGAAGACGACCACAAAGCCCAAAGTGGGAGGGGCTGAGAAACAGGATGCTACGTGCTCATTTCAGAAACAAAGTTGTGGATGAGTATTTAATATGGAAAAAGGTTTAAAGTCTACTATTAAATGGGAAAAAAGCTACAGTAACAGTGTAATATTTGGTTTTTCCCCCAGTTCTCCTTCTCTGTTCATTAATACACTGCTCCTAGTCTAGGTTCACTTCCCAAACATTTTTCTGCATTGGAAATAAATGTTTATTTTTCTTCCCCTCTGACAAAAATATTAGTATGCTACATATGCCAGTTTGCAACTTCCTTATTTTACTGAATATCTGTCATTTTTAAATTCTTTCTGTACATAGGGAATTTCCTGTTCACTTTTTCATAGCTTTAAGGTGTTTCACTATTGGACTGTGCCATGATTTATTTACCTACTTTTTAATCTAGGCCATTTCTAACCTGCTGTTACAAATAATGCTGCAACAGGTATTTCTGTACATGTGTCATTTTCACATGTTAGTTCTATGAGACAAAACCCCTAGAAGCAGAATTACTGGGTCAAAAGGTAGATGCACTTGTGGTTTCGGTGGTTAGTGCCAAGCTGTCTTCCATGAGGAGTGCAACAGTGATGCCGCTGAGGGAGGCGAAGGTGAATTAAAACAGAATCTTCTTTACTTGTCTGTCTGACTTTGTACTGAAAGGACCTACAAGGATACTGACCAAGATATTAATTGTGGCTTTGTTTTTTCTGAGTAGTAAGCTAATAGAAGCATCTTTTTTGCTTGTTCTTATTTCCTAATTAAAAATTATGTAATAAGATTGTTTCTAATTTCCAAAAAAGGAGAGAACCTTGTCTGTTGTCTGGGTTTAAATGCCATTACATGAAATCACATTCGTTGTCTAACAGTATATTTAACAATGAATCATGATATGAAAACAATGAAAAGTTCTGGGTACTGGGCCACACTGCAAAAGATATTTTTATCTTAATTAGACAAGGAAATTAAACTCCAGAGAGATGACTCTCAGGACTCAAAGTCTGTCCTACAAGTCTCAAACTACCTCAGAGCAAACAGTCTCTACTCTCCAAAAAATACTAATCATAACTTTCAAAATTCTGTAGAAATTTTAGAACTTTTGCTCCTGTTTAATGAAATAGTAAAAACACTGCAGCTCTTTATGGAACAAAGCCAGTAATCTTTTCTCACATGGCTCCCAAAAAGGCTACTACTCCAGAGGCATCAAGAAGAGGGAGTTACTCTGTATTTCCTTTTTGGCAGCCAAAGGGAGGATTTTGATACTTAAACTAATTACTTGTTTAGCATCCACAGGGTTAATAAGGGAACAGAAGCAGTGAGTTCAGCTGACAAGAAGCTCTGTGTTAGCATAACAAGACTTCAGAAATGCCCCTGTGCCTAAGTGGAAACAGAAGCATTGAGTGCAGGAGAAGGCAGAACCCTGCTCCATCCCATCAGACCACCCAAGGACAGGGTCTCGCTGGCTGGAACGGATGGACAACAGGACCACATATAGAACTGAAGAAACAAGGCAGATACGGGAGGCTCATGAAAGTGAAAAGTAAAAGTGTTAGTTGCTCAGGCATGTCCAGCTCTTTGCGACCCCATGGACTGTAGTCTGCCAGGGTCTTTTGCCCATGCAATTTTCCAGGCAAGAATACTGAGTCGGTATCCACTTCCTTCTCCAGGGGATCTTTCCCACCCAGGGATCGAACCCGCATCTCTTGCATCACAGGCAGGTTCTTTACTATCTGAGCCACCAGGGAAGCCCAGGAAGATCATGGCTGGTGGAGGTGGGGTGGTGGGGTGGTGTCACCAAATAAACATATTAAAGTTTGTCACCTGCTATGGGCTTTCACCTTAGGTGGCATAGGCCCACAGGGCTGAACCCAGATCAGAGACAGAAGGCTTAAATCCTATGAACGCACGGGGTTCAGCAGCAAATGAGTTTAGCAAGATGTAGAGGGTTTCAGAGGCAGGAGACATGTGTTCTCTTCCTGGTTCCACCACTCAGTTGCCAAGGGACCTTGGGCAAGTCACTTAACTACTCTGAGTCTCAGTTTCTGCACTTGCAGATGGGAACACCAACAGCTTAGCTCCTAGGGATTTGTGGAGGATGAAATGAAATAATGAAATGTCCTTAGCACAATGCCTGGCACTTGGCAGGGCCTTAGTCAGTGGTGGTGGCTAAGGTAATTACCCTAAAATGGAATGGGCTGGCCCTGCAGGAGAAGGTCAAAGAGAGTCTGGACAGTTAAGTTCCTTGTGGAAGACTCTGCAGGGGGCTCTTTTTGTATCGACCTCAGGATCTCCTTCTCCTCCTGTAACTGCTCTTGCAGTGACAATACCTTTTCATTACAGAACCTTGTACGACAGGCAGGAATCACTGTCCTCATTTTAAAGAAAAGGAAACTGAGGCTCAGAATGGGGCAAATTTTGCTCAACTTTATGTGGACATTGAGCAGCAGAGCTGAGACTAGAGTCTAAGTAAAGTGTGGCTTGTGCTACAGTTTGTTCTAAATTAGAAGATGCTTTATTAGCAAGGAATTGAGAAATCGATAAATACAAGGGAGTTTTTGTTTTTTTTTAAAAAAACATCAAATTGATGTAACTACTTCTCACTCACTTTAATTCTGGTAGGTTTCTGACACTAGTGGCTATATCTGATGCTTCTGGACAAAGTTTCTCCACCAGCTCCAAAGGACCAAAGAAAGATTTATTTTGGCCAATAAAACTCTTCTTAACTAAAAGGGAAAACAGAAGTATTATTTATAAGAACATTTTGCAAAACGTCTTCAGGGGCCCTCAGTCTCTCTCCCAAAAGCCAAATGAAAGCTACGGAGCTGCACTGCTTACTCCTTCTGATTCAGTGTTGGGGACTGGGAGAAGCCAAGTACCAAATGAGCTCTCCCTGCTTCTGATGATGGGGTTTCTCTGCCATACCCATTATGCTCCCTCAATTATTTATTGCCCACAAAATAAAACAAGTGCTCAAATCATCATCTATGAAATCCTTGCCCTGTCTCCTTCTTACCTGATGCCAAAGTCAATTCTTGATTAACTTTGTCAAATCATCATCACCATCCCTCATCTGAACTGCTGCAATAACCTCTTAATGGGTTTCCTTGCTCCTAATATTACCACCACCCCACCTTTCTAATCTGTTCTCCACATAGGTGAAAGTTTTTTAAAAAATGTGGGCTAGATCTTATCTTTTCATTGCTGAAAATCCTCCAAATACTCATGAAATAAAATCCAACTCCTAACTTGACCTTTAAAGGCCGATGTGATCCAGCCCATCCCAACCACCCTGACCTCGCCTCCTCCTGCTTGGCATGCCGCACTTACCTGGTGTCTTCCTCAAACCAAGATTGGTCCCATTCAAGACCTCTGCACCTGTTCTGTTTTTCTAGAAAGGCTCTTGCCCCATAGTTGACTCCTTCTCTCCTTTAGCTCTCAGCTCACATTTCACTCCCCAGAAAGACCTTCCCCTTTTACCCTAACTGGAAAGATTTTCTCTTGATTCTCTATCTTTTAACCAATCTTGCATCCCTGAATTAGTAGCATTTTGCAACTATTTTGCTTCTGAATTTGTTGTCTTATCTCCTCTCTAGAACTGTGTTGTCCAAGGTAGTCACTAGCCACAAGTCGTACTGAAATGTAGCCAGTCCAATTGAGATGTGCTGTAAGTGTAAAATACACAGTGGATGTTTAAGCCTCAGTTTAAAAAAGAATGTAAAATATCTTATTAATAAGGTTTATACTGACTATATATGTCAAAATGATACTATTTTGGCTATATTGGGTTCAATAAAATAAATTACTAAAACTTCATGCGTTTCTTACTGCTTTTTAAAAACGTGGCTACTAGGATATCAGAAATTACACATGTGGCTTGCACGGCATTTCTATTGGACAGCGGTGCTCTAGAATGTCATGTCTTGTGGGCAGGGATCTTACACAGCTGTTATCCCAGCAGCCAGAACAATGTTTGGCATTGAAGATGCTGAGCGAAGTTAGCCTGAATTTTCACGCCCCCGAAGCCCCTCGCCCCACCCCGCCCCACGGCCGCGGCTCACCTCTCAGCCCATGTTTGAGGCAATGCTCCATCACTACAAAGAACTGCTGCAGGGGTGCATGATCTGCATCCAGGCTGCGGCCCAGGCTCAGGGCAGACTGGAGCAAGACCTTGATGCTAAGTTTCATCATGTGCATCAGGTTGACACGCTCCTCCATCATCTGGCACTTGGAAGCTGTAGAGTGGAAGCAGGGACAGCTCCGTTAGTGCACTGAATGTAGTCCTGGGTGAGGAGGCTAGATGCAGAACAACGAAGGGAAGACCCGTTGGCCGGTCTGCTCCGAGCACTCAGGTGCGGATTACTGGAGTTCTCAGCCAACGGGCCCCTAATCCCGGGAGGTCACAGCCTCACCCGGGCGGCTGAGGCCGTGGGTCAGACTGCGAAGGCCTCTCCCAGGTAGCTCCGCGCGTTGCTACGGCGACGGCCCAGCACTCACTGCGATTGGTGTCTCCCACGCCCTTATTCCATTTTCGACCAATGGAACGATGCAAACTCCAGAAAGCCTTGCCCTAAGCTAGACGGCTTGCTGGGAAAGTGCTCCACCCACTCTCGTTCCTATTGGAGGAGTCCGGCTCGAGGCCACGCCCCCAGCGCGCGCGGGCGCCATTTTGACTTCCTTGCCAGGAACGAGGTATCGGCTTCCGGGCTTGCTTGGGGGTGGATCGTATAGCTAGAGGGTTCCTGAGCCAGCTGTTTCGTCTGTGAGTGCCACCCGGAGCATTCGGGGAAGCATCCATTCCTTGGTACAGGGCTCAAATTCTCGTTGTCCGTCTTTCGTACACGATTAGCGGACTGTTATGAGTTTCAACACTTCTTTTGTAAGGTAAAACCATTAGAATAAAATGAACTTAGCTGAGTTTACACTTAAACTCCATTAATCTCGTCGCTTTGAGAGTAAAAGTTTGTAATCAATATCAGATAACCATGACAGAAATTTTTAGGTTAATTTGTGCTTTTATCTGCCAGTATAATTTCAGTGACCTGCAAACTTTTTTTAATCTAAAAAATACATTTTACATTACAGTCCAACAAATACGCATGTATTATGTTGTTTAGTCGCTCAGTTGTGTCAGACTTTTCTGCGACCACCGCATGGACTCTAGCCCACCAGTCTCCTCTGTCCATGGGATTCTCCAGGCAAGAATACTGGAGTGGACTGCCATTTTCTTCTCCAGGGCATCTTCCAAACCCAGGGATCCAAGGCCCGTCTCTTGCATTGGCAGGCGGATTCTTTACCGCTGAGCCAAGAGGAAAGCTCATATAATATGTAAAAATGTATAAAGGTGAAACAAAATTTTGCTATAAAGTCTGCTGCTGCTGCTGCTGCTAAGTCGCTTCAGTCGTGTCCGACTCTGTGCGACCCCATAGACGGAAGCCCACCAGGTTCCCCCGTCCCTGGGATTCTCCAGGCAAGAACACTGGAGTGGGTTGCCATTTCCTTCTCCAATGCGTGAAAGTGAAAAGTGAAAGTGAGGTCTCTCAGTCGTGTCCGACTGAGTGACCCCATGGACTCAGCCTACCAGGCTCCTCCATCCATGGGATTTTCTAGGCAATAGTACTGGAGTGGCTTGCCATTGCCTTCTCCGGCTATAAAGTCTACCCTGAGTTAATTTTTTGTTTTGGGAGTTTTTTTTTTTTTTTTATAGCGGTTGTATGTTTACAACAAAATTGACAGGAAGGTACAGAAATTCCCTTCCCTCACATGCATCTGGAGAAGGCAATGGCAACCCACTCCAGTACTCTTGCCTGGAAAATCCCATGGACGGAGGAGCCTGGTGGGCTGCAGTCCATGGAGTCCCTGCGAGTCAGACACGACTGAGCGACTTCACTTTCACTTTTCACTTTCATGCATTGGAGAAGGAAATGGCAACCCACTCCAGTGTTCTTGCCTGCAGAATCACAGGGATGGGGGAACCTGGAGGGCTGCCGTCTATGGGGCTGCACACGACTGAAGTGACTTAGCAGCAGCACATGCATCAGTTCAGTTCAGTCGCTCAGTCGTGTCCGACTCTTTGCGACCCCATGAACTGCAGCTCGCCAGGCCTCCCTGTCTATCGAGAGCCAACTTCCAGAGTTTACCCAAACTCATGTCCATTGAGTCAGTGATGCCATCCAACAATCTCATCCTCTGTCGTCCCCTTCTCCTCCTGCCCTCAATCTTTGCCTGCATCAGGGTCTTTTCAAATGAGTCAGCTCTTCGCATCAGGTGGCCAAAGTATTGGACTTTCAGCTTCAACATCAGTCCTTCCAATGAACATGCATAGCTGTTATCAAGACTGGAAGTTTTTTTTTTAAATAGGGATGAACAGCATTGACAGATGATAACCAAGGTCCCAGTGCATCCTCTATGTTCACTGATGAAGTAAGTAGTATTGCACCTTCTATCAGTTCAGTTCAGTCGCTCAGTCGTGTCCAACTCTTAGCGACCCCATGAATCACAGCACGCCAGGCCTCCCTGTCCATCACCAACTCCCGGAGTTCACTCAAACTCATGTCCATCGAGTTGATGATGCCATCCAGCCATCTCATTCTCTGTCGTCCCCTTCTCCTCCGGCCCCCAATCCTTCCCAGCATCAGAGTCTTTTCCAGTGAGTCAACTCGTTGCATAAGGAGGCCAAAGTATTGGAGCTTCAGCTTTAGCATCAGTCCTTCCAGTGAACACCCAGGATCGATCTCCTTTAGAATGGACTGGTTGGATCTCCTTGCAGTCCAAGGGACTCTCAAGAGTCTTCTCCAGCACGACAGTTCAAAACCATCAATTCTTTGGCGATCAGCTTTCTTCACAGTCCAACTCTCACATCCATACATGACCATGGGAAAAACCATAGCCTTGACTTGACTGACCTTGGTTGGCAAAGTAATGTCTCTGCTTTTTAATATACTGTCTAGGTTGGTCATAACTTTCCTTCCAAGGAGTAAGCGTCTTTTAATTTCATGGCTGCAGTCAGCATCCGCAGTGATTTTGGACCGCTAAAAAATAAAGTCTGACACTGTTTCCCCATCTATTTCCCATGAAGTGATGGGACCAGATGTCATGATCTTTGTTTTCTGAATGTTGAGCTTCAAGCCAACCTTTTCACTCTCCTCTTTCACTTTCATCAAGAGGCTTTTTAGTTCCTCTTCACTTTCTGCCATAAGGGTGGTGTCATCTGCATATCTGAGGTTATTGATATTTCTCCCGGCAATCTTGATTCCGGCTTGTGCTTCTTCCAGCCCAGCGTTCCTCATGATGTACTGTGCATATAAGTTAAATAAGCAGGGTGACAATATACAGCCTTCACGTACTCCTTTTCCTATTTGGAACCAGTCTGTTGTTCCATGACCAGTTCTAACTGTTGCTTCCTGACCTGCATACAGGTTTCTCAAGAGGCAGGTCAGGTGGTCTGGTATTCCCATCTCTTTCAGAATTTTCCAGTTTATTGTGATCCACACAGTCAAAGGCTTTGGCATAGTCAATGCACCTTCTATAGGTTTGGACAAAAGTATAATATCATTATATTATAATGACATCATTATAATGTCATTCAAAGTACTTTCACTGCTCATGAAAACTTCTGTAGTCTGTGTATGCATCTCCCTGCTAACTCCAGGCAACCATTGATCTTTTTATTGTCTCCATAGTTTTGCCTTTTCCAGAATGGCATTTAGTTGGAATTTATTTTTCTTTTTTTCTTTCTCCTTGACAGGTTCAAAGCCTTTTTAAGACCACTCATGGCCTACACATGCATGGACCTGAATGGCTCTAGGTGTAAGCTCCCTGACTAAGTACTGCAGCTCTTCTTCCAATATTGAGCTCTGTCCCACTGGTCCTGCCCAGCAGCCACATGGAGGTGAGTAAGGACACAGTTTGGATATTTGTTCACTGAAACACCAGAAGTTTTGTGCCTCTTGTCACAATGAACCCAGATTCCTTTCTGGTGGGTTGTAAACAAATGAGCCATTTATTTAGGCCCTGTGCTCTATGTGCAGCCCAGTCCATGACAGTTTCTTACCAAGTGACCTCTCAAGGCCAGGAAACTGTCACTCTGGAAATTAAAACTATTATAGATCTCAAACTATAACCTAGCTCCAGCAGGAAAAATAAGCCCTTTTGGTGCACCCCTCTCTCTGCATCAGTGCCACTTTTTGGTCTTTTAAATGTTTGCCCCTTGGATTGGAGGATGGGGTGGGGAGTGTATTGTTTGTTTACCAGTTGTTCATTATATATGTTAAGCAGACTTTCATGTTTATTGTTTCCTAGTATTCTATGACTTGCCTGTTAAACCTTTTAACTTTCTTGATTTGTTTGCTTTTGTCTTATGGGTCTGTGTATTGTGGATATTAATCCTTTGTTTACCTGCTTTCTTTCATCAGCAATAATTAATATGGATATATTGTTAAAAGAGCATATTTGTGTATAGCTGAGTTAAAAAGAATGATACTATGATTGTGAATTTATAATACAAGTATTAAGTAAATATGAATGAGACTCAAGACAGCCTGGGACTGAAAATTCTAAATTCTCAGCAAAACCCAAGAAGACAGCCACTGGGAAAGAAAAACTGGTCTAAATATTTCATCTTGGTTTTGGAAAAAGAAAAATGGATTTTAAGTAAAGCATATGGGTGGGGATGGTATATTTTAAATATACCTATGTATTATTTCTTATCTCTCCTTGCTATTCTTTGGAACTCTGCATTCAGATGCTTATATCTTTCCTTTTTTCCTTTGCTTTTCGCTTCTCTTCTTTTCACAGCTGTTTGTAAGGCCTCCTCAGACAGCCATTTTGCTTTTTTGCATTTCTTTTCCATGGGGATGGTCTTGGTCCCTGTCTCCTGTACAATGTCACGAACCTCCGTCCAGAGTTCATCAGGCACTCTATCTATCAGATCTAGTCCCTTAAATCTATTTCTTACTTCCACTGTATAATCATAAGGGATTTGATTTAGGTCATATCTGAATGGTCTAGTGGTTTGCCCTACTTTCTTCAATTTAAGTCTGAATTTGGCAATAAGGAGTTGATGATCTGAGCCACAGTCATCTCCTGGTCTTGTTTTTTGCTAACTGTATAGAGCTTCTCCATCTTTGGCTGCAAAGAATATAATCAGTCTGATTTCGGTGCTGACTATCTGGTGATGTCCATGTGTAGAGTCTTCTCTTGTGTTGTTGGAAGAGGGTGTTTGCTATAACCAGTGCGTTCTCTTGGAAAAACTCTATTAGCCTTTGCCCTGCTTCATAGAATGCTCAAACTCCCGCACAATTGCACTCATCTCACACGCTAGTAAAGTCATGCTCAAAATTCTCCTAGCCAGGCTTCAGCAATATGTGAACCATGAACTTCCAGATGTTCAAGCAGGTTTTAGAAAATGCAGAGGCACCAGAGATCAAATTGCCAACATCCGCTGGATCATGGAGAAAGCAAGAGAGTTCCAGAAAAACATCTATTTCTGCTTCATTGACTATGCCAAAGCCTTTGACTATGTGGATCACAATAAACTGTGGAACATTCTGAAAGAGATGGGAATACCAGACCACCTGACCTGCCTCTTGAGAAACCTGTATGCAGGTCAGGAAGCAACAGTTAGAACTAGGCATGGAACAACAGACTGGTTCCAAATAGGAAAAGGAGTACGTCAAGGTTGTATATTGTCACCCTGCTTATTTAACTTATATGCAGAGTGCATCATGAGGAACGCTGGGCTGGAAGAAGCACAAGCTGGAATCAAGATTGCTGGGAGAAATATTAATAATCTCAGATATGCAGATGACACCACCCTTATGGCAGAAAGTGAAGAGGAACTCAAAGGCCTCTTGATGAAAGTGAAAGAGGAGAGTGAAAAGTTTGGTTTGAAGCTCAACATTCAGAAAACTAGATCATGGCATCTGGTCCCATCACTTCATGGGAAATAGATGGGGAAACAGTGTCAGACTTTATTTTTTTGGGCTCCAAAATCACTGCAGATGCTGATTGCAGCCATGAAATTAAAAGACGCTTACTCCTTGGAAGGAAAGTTATGACCAACCTAGATAGCATATTAAAAAGCAGAGACATTACTTTGCCAACCAAGGTCCATCTAGTCAAGGTTATGGTTTTTCCCGTGGTCATGTATGGATGTGAGAGTTGGACTGTGAAGAAAGCTGATCGCCGAAGAATTGATGGTTTTGAACTGTGGTGCTGGAGAAGACTCTTGAGAGTCCCTTGGACTGCAAGGAGATCCAACCAGTCCATTCTAAAGGAGATCAACCCTGGGTGTTCATTGGAAGGACTGATGCTAAAGCTGAAACTCCAATACTTTGGCCACCTCATGCGACGAGTTGACTCACTGGAAAAGAGTCTGATGCTGGGAGGGATTGGGGGTGGGAGGAGAAGGGGACGACAGAGAATGAGATGGCTGGATGGCATCACCGACTCGATAGAGATGAGTTTGAGTGAACTCTGGGAGTTGGTGATGGACAGGGAGGCCTGGCGTGCTGCGATTCTTGGGGTCGCAAAGGGTCGGACACGACTGAGTGACTGAACTGAACTGAACTGATGTATTATTTATAAATTTGAAAAGTATAATGAGATGGGTGATTGGGTGCAATCTCAAAAAGGCAGAATGATTTCTGTTCGTTTCCAAGGCAAACCATTCAATATCACAGTAATCCAAGTTGATGCCCCAACCATTAATGCTGAAGAAGCTGAAGTTGAACGGTTCTATGATGACCTATAAGACCATCTAGAACTAATACTAAAAAAAGATGTCCTTTTCATCATAGAGGCCTGAAATGCAAAAGAATGAAGTCAAGAGATACGAGGATTAACAGGCAAGGTTGGCCTTGGAGTACAAAATGAAGCTGGGCAAAGGCTAACAGAGTTTTGCCAAGAGAACTCACTGGTTATAGCAAACACCCTCTTGCAACAACACAAGAGACGACTCTATGTGTGGACATCACCAGGGGGTCAAAAACTAAATCAGACTGATTATATTCTTTGCAGCCTAAGATGGAGAAACTCTATACAGTCAGCCAAAACAAGACTGGGAGCTGACTGTGGCTCAGATCATGAACTCCTTATTGCCAAATTCAGACTTAAATTGAAGAAAGTAGGGAAAACCACTAGGCCTTTCAGATATGACCTAAATCAAATCCCTTATGATTATACAGTGGAAGTGACAAATAGATTCAAGGGATTAGATCTGATAGAGTGCCTGAAGAACTATGGATAGAGGTTCATGACGTTGTACAGGAGGTGGTGATCAAAACCATCCCCAAGAAAAAAAATGCAAAAAGGCAAAATGGTTGTCTGAGGAAGCCTTACAAATAGCTGAGGAAAGAAGAGACGTGAAAGGCAAAGGAGAAAAGAAATGATATATTTATCTGAATGCAGAGTTCCCAAGATTAGCAAGGAGAGATAAGAAAACCTGCCTCAGTGATCAATGCAAAGAAATAGAGGAAAACAATAGAATGGGAAAGACTAGAGATCTCTTCAAGATAATAAGAGATACCCAGGGAACATTTCATGCGAAGATGGACACAATTAAGGACAGAAATGGTATGGACCTAATGGAAGCAGACGATATTAAAAGAGGTGGCAAGAATACCCAGAAGAAATACATGAAAAAGATCTTAATGACCCAGGTAATCATGATGGTGTGATCACTCACCTAGAGCCAGACATCCTGGAGTGTGAAGTCAAGTGGGCCTTAGGAAGCATCACTACGAACAAAGCTAGTGGAGGTGATGGGATTCCAGCTGAACTATTTCAAATCCTAAAAGATGATGTTGTGAAAGTGTAGCACTCAATAAGTTAGCAAATTTGGCAAACTAGGCAGTGGCCACAGGACTGGAAAAGCTCAGTTTTCATTCCAATCCCAAAGAAAGGCAATGCCAAAGAATGTTCAAACTACTGCACAGTTGCACTCATCTCACACACTAGTAAAGTAATGCTCAAAATTCTCCAAGCCAGGCTTCAACAGTACATGAACCAAGCACTTGCAGATGTTCAAGCTGGATTTAGAAAAGGCAGAGGAACCAGAAATCAAATTGCCAACATCTGTTGAATAATCATAAAAGCAAGAGAGTTCCAGAAAAACATCTACTTCTGCTTTATTGACTACACTAAAGTCCTTGACTGTGTGGATTACAACCAACTGTAGAAAATTCTTCAAGAGATGGGAATACCAGACCACTTGACCTGCCTCCTGAGAATACTGTATGCAGGTCAAGAAGCAACAGTTAGAACCAGACATGGAACAACAGACTGGTTCCAGACTGGGAAAAGAGTACGTCAAGCCTGTATATTGTCACTGTGCTCATTTAACTTCTATGCAGAGTACATCATGCAAAGTGTCGGGCTGGATGAATCACAAGCTGGAATCAAGATTGCCAGAAGAATTATCTATAACCTCAGATATGCAGATGACACCAGCCTAATGGCAGAAAGCGAAGAACTAAAGAGCCTCTTGATGAAAGTGAAAGAGGCGCGTGAAAAAGCTGCCTTAAAACTCAACATTCAGAAAACTAAGATCATGGCATCTGGTCCCATCACTTCGTGGCAAATAGATGGGGAAGTAATGGAAACAGTGAGAGACTTTATTTTCTTGGCTCCAGAATAACTGCAGATGGTGACTGCAGCCATAAAAAACACTTGCTCCTTGGAAGAAAAGCTATGACCAACCTAGACTGCATATTAAAAAGCAGAGACATTACTTTACCGACAAAGGTTCGTCTAGTCAAAGCTACGTTCTTTATGTAGTCATGTATGGATGTGAGAGTTGGACCATAAAGAAAGCTGAGCACCAAAGAATTGATGCTTTTGAACTGTGGTGCTGGAGAACTCTTGAGAGTCCCTTGGCCTGCAAGGAGATCAAACCAGTCAATCCTAAAGTAAATCAGTCCTGAATATTCATTGGAAGGACTGATGTTGAAGCTGAAGCTTCAGTACTTTGGCTACCTGATTCAAAGAACTGACTAATTGAAAAAAACCCTGATGCCAAGAAAGATTGAAGGCAGAAGGAGGTGGGGACGACAGAGGATGAGATGGTTGGATGGTATAACTGACTCAATGGACATGAGTTTGAGCAAGCTCCGGGAGTTGGTGATGGACAGGGAGGCCTGCCGTGCTGCAGTCCATGGTGTTGCAGAGTCAGACTCAACTGAGCGTCTGAACTGAACTGATCCTTAAAGAAGATACCAATCCCTAGGCTATAAACGAAGTCTAGTGGTCTTCGAATGGGAATAAATATATGCAGGAAGTCCTGAGAGGGCTAGGCAGGTCCAGATATTTTGAGGAAATTGATTTTTAGATCCTCAAGTTTCACAGGCACTCTTTCTTTACCCACTCTACAGAAGAATCACAGTTCATTCCTTGTCCCATATCTTCCTCCTGAGGCACTGACCTGAGCTACAGAAAGTACCACATACCAGATAGGGGTGAAGCTTCTTTTGATGATTAATCAAATCACCAAAAACATGAAGAGATTCCAGTCTTTCATTTGCTGAACTTAGTTAAAGGAACTTGATCTTGGAGGAGAGGAGTGGTTTCTACCCATCTGCTGGGTATCCTGAATTTAGAAAGTTTTAAAAAAATTTATCTACAAATAAAAATATATGTAATTGTTTTCGGTTGGTATCAATACTTATTCCTTGGATGTGCCATTAACTTGATGGACATGTTCTATAAATTAAATGAGCCAAACTGCAGCCCTTGAAGAACATGTGCACCAACTCTTTTTTTATTAATTCTGGCCACATCTTGGCATGTGAAACCCTAGTTCCCTGATCAGGGATCAATCTCATGTCCCCTGTGGTGGAAGTGCTCAGTCCGAACTACTGGACCACCAGGGAATTTCCTAGTCTTTTTGTCAAAACATAATGTATTGGCAAGATGTAATGACATAAGCAATGTTTAGATGTTTCCAACCATTTTGAGTGTCTACGTTAAACAAAGTGAAAGAATTATAAGGCATAATTATCATTTGATAGGTCTTGGTAAAGCCTTTTTTTGAGAACTTCCCAGAAAGAGAAACATCCTTAATGTTTGCAACAAAGGTGATTTTCATTCTAACAAAACGAAAATCTGAACAAAAATTTTTTTGATCAAAAAAATGTTTTTACATCAATGTGATCTGGGGCATATAACTTGGAGTTCAAAGACCTGAATAACATTACTGTAACAAAACTGTCCATGTCATATCTGAGTTACTTTATTGTACAGGAAAAATTAACACAACAGTGTAAATCAACTGTTCAGTTCAGTTCAGTCGCTCAGTCGTGTCCGACTCTCCGCGACCCCATGAACCGCAGCACGCCAGGCCTCCCTGTCCATCACCAACTCCCGGAGTTCACTCAAACTCATGTCCACAGAGTCGGTGATGCCATCCAGCCATCTCATTCTCTGTCGTCCCTTCTCCTCCCGCCCCCAACCTTTCCCAGCATCAGAGTCTTTTCCAGTGAGTCAAATCAACTGTACTTAAATAAAATTTTTTTAAATGTTTGGTAGAATTTACCAATGGGGGAAAAACAAACCAACCTGTCCAGTTCTGTTTTTTATTTATATGAGTCAGAGTTCTCAAGGATCACATCTATTTAAAAAAACAAAAAATGGGAATAAAATTGATACTGAGTTCCATCACATTTCAGTAAATCATGTATATTCATCTGCATTTTTTTAATTTAAAAAAAAACACTATTCAGTTCATTGAGAAGTAATTCCAAGAAAAAAATTATGTATAATTACTTATAAAATTATATTTGTATCCCTTTAATCAACTTAGCATTACTAATAATTTTAATGGTAATTCATTATAGAAGAAAAAAATTTTTATACACTTCAGAGCTTTAGTCACAAGAAAAGTTTATTATATTTTAATTAATTTACATCTTTTTTTTCTGAGATGTATGATAGGATGACCAATAAAAAAATTTAAAACATACATTAAGTGGATAGGAAATTCAAGGAATAAAGGGGAAAATGTAAAATTTACAAATATTAAATAATTTTATTATTAATTTATTAACAAGATAGATGGTAGAGTTATTAAGTTGTTAAGGTATTTATCATCTGATACACTTAAAATAATGATACAGTGGTTTTATTTTAAAAAGTCAATTTTTACAATAAACCAAAAAGGTTACTGAAAATTATTTATTGAAAATTATGATGAATTTTATGTATCAACTTTAAAAGTTTAAGATTTTTTTTTAGGGGATCATGTGAACAAAAAATGTGAAGACTAGTGTTTCAGGAAGTGGCTCCTTCAGTCATTCTTGGGAACACAGTAGTGCTTTGCAGCCATCTCATCCATTCCCCAGTTAGGTTAGTCACCAATTCCCATTCGAGCTCAATTTAGAATCATGGAAAATTTGATTGGAAGTATCTTTAAGTTGTTTCATTTCTCCATATTACTAGCTTTGTGACCTCAGCTAAGCTATTTACATCTCTAAGTTTCATTAATAATAATTCAACACAGTACACAGAATATCATAAAATTCTACACTTATTGAATTGCCAAATAAATGGTCTGATCAGGGATCCTGACCTTGACTGTTACAGAGGGGCTGAGCCTGTAACATAAAAGAGTGACCCAGTGAGAGGAAAAACTGGAGAAGACATACAGACACCTTCTTGCTAGAGGAATGCTAACTGATCATGTGTGCCAGATGGGGGTTAGAAGAAACTGGGATCTGGATTTTTAATAGAAAACCTGGTAATTGGCTAAAAAAAAGACACCTAAATGCTTTTACACTGTGCAGGATAGGGAAAAAAAATGCAGCTACCAGCACAAACATCTCAAAGGGCTGCCAATGTGTTGTACCCTTGGTATAGAGAAGAAATATTCAGGAAAGTGGGCTCTACAGATTTTTTTATTGGGTTCTGAATTAAACAGAAGTAACTAGATTCTTTATAAATTTGAGTTTTAGTTTTGATTAGCCCTTTGGTGTCTCAAAAGATCTTATAATACAATATGGTGTTACGTTGTACTGACAAGAAAACCATTTTACACTTTCCTAATTTTCCAGAATTTTCACTTATCATCTCAATGGCTAACTTAAGGAGTTCAGCAATATGAAATGAAAAAGGCATTGTACTTCATTTTGGAAGGAGACATATTACTTTGTGCAGTGGAGCTCTCACACATGGAAAATAAAATTTGCCATTCGAAGACAGCAGAGAAAGGCATAATATAATGCCACTTACCTAATGGCAAATATATATCTAAATACTTTTAAAATTAAAGAGTGAGTTCTTCAGTGAGTTTTCTTATTCATCCTTTAGAAAAAGAATACCCCCAAACCAGCAACTACAGAGAATGCAATCATTGTGGCAAGCTGCACTACCAGACCCCATGTGGGTTAATATTTTAATACAAGTCATTTCATGACATTCCACAGCATTTTCCTTAAACCTGGATCACCACAAAAACTATCTGGCAAGAGTGCTGCTCATATTCAGTCTCTGCTCCTTCACTGCTCCCTCTGAACAATCTCTGACCTCACTGCTTTTGTAAACAGATAAGCAGATCAAAGGGAGAGAAATGAGCCAGCCCTGGCTGGAGTGGTGACCGCTATCTTCTGACCTGCTTTTCTGAGACCTCTGCAGAGCATGCTACCTGGGGTTCAGTACCTTTTCCCCATTCCCACTCCTGCTCTATCTGATGACTTCTAATCTGGCTTACCATTGGGAAACTGGTCACATAGCTCATGCCAGCTGTTCCCCACCCTTTCGCCCTCAGTAAGCCATGCTCACAACTTTTGCCAGATTTCAGTGGCAGTTGTTTACTTAATTGACTAAAAAAATCCACATGTATATATTACAGCATTCAGTTCAGTTCAGTTCAGTCGCTCAGTCGTGTCCGACTCTCCGTGACCCCATGAATCACAGCACGCCAGGCCTCCCTGTCCATCTCCAACTCCCAGAGTTCACTCAAACTCATGTCCACAGAGTTGGTGATGCCATCCAGCCATCTCATTCTCTGTCGTCCCCTTCTCCTCCCTCCCCCAACCTTTCCTAGCATCAGAGTCATAGTACAACATTATTTAAAAACATCAAGGCATTGAGGTGATGTAACTAAGCACTGGCTTGAGAGGTAGCTTGTCTTGGTTGAAGTTCTGGCTCTGCCATTTCTAAGTAACTTGGTCAATTTACTTTTTAATTCAGCCTCCCTCTTTATAAACAAGAAATAATAATGGTACCTATCACATGGGGCAGGCTACATGAGTGGAGGCACGAAGTCCACCATGCCTTCCCATGGCCCCAAGGGACTGAAATTTCCTGCAGGGATGCGGTCCCTATACGGTTGGGTGGGTGAGAAGTCCCTGCCCAGTTCCTGCCTAATGTGCTGTGGTGCTGCCAGCCTGCAGCAGGTCAGTGGACACCTGGCCCTGCCCTGAGAGTCAAATGGCATAACATCAACCCTCCCTGGGGCAGCATGGTCATGCAGTATGTGACGGACAGGTAGGGAGAAGCCCAAGGGAAGTTCAAGTGGACCAGAGTGGCAGAGAACCTGTCCCACGGAGACAGCTCCAAGGCCCCACACCTGTTCCTTTGTCCCATCAGACTTCACTTAACACAAATTTAAAGATAAGAGTTTCTATCGTGGGTACCTCTGAGGCCCTGGCCCTGCACAATCATACTGATTAAAACCCACACTTCATGAACATCGTGAAGCCAGTTCAGCTATCACCTCGGATTACTGTCAAGATGAAATGAACTAATGTATGTACAGATTTAAGACTAATATCTGTCACCTAGGAAGCACAATATAAGTGCTGCTTATTATTTACAGCATTACATAAATAGAAAATATTTTTCAAATGTTTGTTCAACACATATTCTGTGCTAGGCACAGTTCTAGGCACTGTCACATTTTCTCACCAAACAGCTAACATTATTTGCTTACTAAGAAGCCTCTAAGAAGACCTTGAGCCTTGACTCTCTGGACTGAACACCAGTGGGTGGGCATACAGTCAAAACGTGTGTAAAGGTGGCAATTTAGTGAGAACTAGATTCCTGAGTTAAATAGGTTCCTTCATTACCTTCTAGTCCTACTTTCTATTGCCAGAGAAATACTGTTTCCCATCTCAAAACAAGTGAGATTTTAAACTTTATCAATCTTTCTTAGCCAATGAAATTATCACAATTCACTATCCGTGCTTTCTACATCAACTATACATTGGATAGGATGGAATCAAGAAACCCCAAAGGCACACCATAATACTTCGTAGGGAGTACTTCACAGTCTTTAGTGAGCTCTGCCCCATAGCACTATGATGAAATGTTCTCAGTTCACAATCCAATACAGCAGCCACTAGCTACATGTAGATTACTGAGCACTTAAAATGTGGCTGTTGTGGCGGAGGAACTGAATTTTTAACAGTTAAACATCACATGTGGGTAGTGGCTGTTATGTTGGTTGGCAGAGCTCTAAATATTTGGCTTTACAGGGCTTTCTAAGTCACACTCTATCAATCATTTAATGTTTCCATTTGTACTCATGTGCTAAAACTATTCCAGATGACAAAGACTTAAAAGAGTTGACTATAAGAGAACATTGAAGGCTATAAGAACTTTGTGAATCACAAAATTCCTATTTTACAGACTGGAAAATGTGATGACTTGCCTGTATCACACAGCTCATTGGGGTAGTGGTCGCCTGGAATTAGAATGGGAAAGACAAGAGATCTCTTCAAGAAAATTAGGGATACCAAGGGAATATTTCATGCAAAGATGAGCACAATAAAGGACAGAAATGGTATGGACCTAACAGAAGCAGAAGATATTAAGAAGAGGCGGCAAGAATACACAGAAGAACTATACAAAAAGATCTTCATGACCCAGATAATCACAATGGTGTGATCACTCACCTAAAGCCAGACATCCTGGAGTATGAAGTCAAGTGGGCCTTAGGAAGCATCACTACGAACAAAGCTAGTGGAGGTGATGGAATTCCAGTCGGGCTATTTCAAATCCTAAAAGATGATGCTGTGAAAGTGCTGCACTCAATATGCCAGCAAATTTGGAAAACTCAGCAGTGGCCACAGGACTGGAAAAGCTCAGTTTTCATTCCAATCCCAAAGAAAGGCAATGCCAAAGAATGTTCAAACTACTGTACAATTGCACTCATCCCACACTAGCTAGTAAAGTAATGCTCAAAATTCTCCAAGCCAGGCTTCAACAGCACTTGAACCAAGCACTTCCAGATGTTCAAGCTGGATTTAGAAAAGGCAGAGGAACCAGAGATCAAATTGCTAACATTTGCTGGATGATTGAAAAAGCAAGAGAGTTCCAGAAAAACATCTGCTTTATAGACTATGCCAAAGCCTCTGACTGTGTGGATCACAATAAACTGTGGAAAATTCTTAAAAGAGATGGGAACACCACCAGACCACCTGACCTGCCTCATGAGAAATCTGTATGCAGGTCAAGAAGCAACAGTTAGAACTGAACATGGAACAACAGACTGGTTCCAAATTGGGAAAGGAGTATGTCAAGGCTATATGTTGTCACCATGCTTATTTAACTTATATGCAGAGTACATCATGAGAAACGCTGGGCTGGATGAAGCACAAGCTGGAATCAAGATTGCTGGGAGAAATATCAATAGCCTCAGAAAGGCAGATGACACTAGCCTTAGGGCAGAAAGCGAAGAAGAACTAAACAGCCTCTTGATGAAAGTGAAAGAGGAGAGTGAAAAAGTTGGCTTAACTAAGATTATGGCATCCAGTCCCATCACTTCATGGGGAAACAATGGAAACAGTGAGAGACTATTTTTATGGGCTCCAAAATCACTGAAGATGGTGACAGCAGCCATGAAATTAAAAGATGCTTACTCCTTGGAAGGAAAGCTATGACCAACCTGACACCACATTAAAAAGCAGAGACATTACCGACAAAGGTCCGTCTAGTCAAAGGTATGGTTTTTCCAGTAGTAATATATGGATATGAGAGTTGGACTATAAAGAAAGCTGAGTGCTGAAGAACTGATGCGTTTGAACTGTGGTGTTTAAGACTCTTGGAAGTCCCTTGGACTGCAAGGAGATCAAACCATTCAGCCCTAAAGGAAATTAGTCCTGAAAATTCATTGGAAGGACTGATGCTGAAGCTCCAATGTTTCGGCCATGTGATGTGAAGAACCCACTCACTGGAGAAGACCCTGATGCTGGGAAAGATTGAAGGCGGGAGGAGAAGGGGACGACAGAGGATAAGATGGTTGGATGGCATTACCGACACGATGGACATTAATTTGAGTAGGCTCCGGAGTTGGTGATGGATTGGGAGGCCTGGCGTGCTGCAGTCCATGGGGTTGCAAAGAGTCCTACACGACTGCGCGACTGAACTGCACTGAACTGGAACCCTCACCCTCTAAACTCCACCTGGTGTTCTGACTCCGCAGGAGTCGGTATGCGCTGTCAACAACTGGAGATGTGAGCTGGGATGGAAGTTTGAGATTTAAAGCAGAGAAAAGTACATTTTCATTTCCTAAGTAAGTCCTTTAAAATTAAATAAGTACTAACTAAACTTAAACCCGTCCACTTTTTAGTAGAAAGTTCACCAATGAGAACAAGAATGCTGTCTGCGGCACACCATAGGAAGTGAAATTGCTCCAATCACAGGCCACCCACGCCCAAGTATTTATCTTGACTCGGACACACGGTGTAAAGAAAACCGACGAGTAGTTACGCGTGTTAACAACTTGTGTAACAAGCTGCGTCAGTTAAACAGTCTTGCCAGCCTGGCTCCCGTGGCGAAACAACCACCTGTCTGACGGAAAGCTCCCGCAGCGCGCCCGGCCGGAGCCTACCTGCGCGCGCCGCGCCGTCCGCGCCGCCGTCCGCGCCGCCCAGGCCCGCGGCCGCGCGCAGCGCGCTCCCGCAGCTGGCCGACAGGGTGCCTGTGGCCCTCCGCGCCAGGGTCAGGATGGGTGCGGACCAGCCTTCCGTCGCCGCCCGCGACTTCGCCGCCCTCCGCAGCTCGCCTGGGCCCGGCACCTGGCTCCGGTCCACGATCTCAAACTCTTCCCCCGGCTCCGGCCCCGGCTCCTGCTCCGGCCGGCAGCCGTCGTCCCCGTCAGCCATTTTGGCCGTGTCACGTCACCCGGCGGGCGGCGGCCTAGGCGCTGCGGGCGCGCGGGAGGGCGCTTTTACGTCCGCGCTGCTCGTTTTCGTGTTCGCGCCGGCTTTTCTTCCTCTTTACCCTTCTACTCTCCTTTCTTTCAGTTTAGAGAAGCTCGGGAAGGCGCAAGTCACAAAATAAGCATCCACGTTCTCATCCGCTGGGGGGACTTGTTTCCGTTGAAGTTCCTCTTGGGTTGTCTCCCTTTTTCGTGGTGCCTCCTATCTGGCTTAAAACAGAGCCCAAAAGGCCGTAGTTTTCTTTGCGACAGAATTCCCTCTTTTAAATGTTCATTTCATATTTTGCTTGTGCTTAGCCATTATTCTGCGGTAGTTTTCAGAACAATCCCTGAAAGAGCGGGTAAGGAGACTCTGGAACAGTTAAGGCAGGAAGGCAGGACTTCTAAAAAAAATTAAATAACTGAAAACTGACAACTTGACAGTGTTCTTTCTAACAAACTGTGATGGAATGGGAATCAGAAGGTCCGGTTGTGTTTGCTCAGTCGTGTCTGACTTTTTGCAACCCTATGGATTGCAGGACACCAGGTTTCCCTGTCCATTACTGTCTCCTGCAGTTTGCTCAAACTCTTGTTCATTGAGTCACTCGACGCCATCTAACCATCTCATCCTCTGTCTCCTCCTCCTCTTGCTTTCAATCTTTCCCAGCATCAGAGTCTTTTCCAATGAGTCAGCTGTTCCCATCAGGTAGCCAAAGTATTGGAGCTTCAGCATCAGTCCTTCCCATGAATGGTCAGGGTTGAGTGCCTTTAGGTCTGACTGGTTTGATAACCTTGCTGTCCAGAAGACTCTCAAAAGTCTTCTCCAACATTAGGGTTCAAAACCATCAATTCTTCAGCATTCAGCCTTCTTTATGGTCCAACTCTCACTTCCATACATGACTACTGGAAAAACCACAGCTTTGACTATATGGGCATTTGTCGGCAAAATGATGGCTCCACTTTTTAATACGCTTTCTAGGTTAGTAGTAGCTCTTCTTTCAAGGAGCAGGCATTTTTCATTTCGTGACTGCAGTCACCATCTGCAGTTGTTTTGGAGCCCAAGAGAATAGTCTCATTGTTTCCATTTTTTCCTCATGTATTTGCCATTATGTGATAGGACGCGATGCCATTTTTTGAATGTTGGTTTTAAGCCAACATTTTGGATTAAAAAGAGAGCCAACTCTCCTCTTTCACCTTTGGCAAGAGGCTCTTTATTTTTAAAAAAAAAATTATTTATTTTTTAATTGAAGGATAATTGCTTTACAGGATTTTGTTGTTGTCTGTCAAACCTGAACATGCATCAGCGATAGGTAAACATATATCCCCTCCCTTTTGAACTTCCCTCCCATTTCCCTCCCCATCCCACCCCTCTGGGTTGGGGTGTGTGTGTGTGTGTGTGTGTGTGTGTGTGTGTGTGTGTGCCGCTCAGTCGTGTCTGACTCTTTGTGAACCCATGGAGTGTAGCCTGCGTGTGTGTGTGTGTGTGTGTGTGTGTGTGTGTGCCGCTCAGTCGTGTCTGACTCTTTGTGAACCCATGGAGTGTAGCCTGCGTGTGTGTGTGTGTGTGTGTGTGTGTGTGTGTGTGTGTGTGCCGCTCAGTCGTGTCTGACTCTTTGTGAACCCATGGAGTGTAGCCTGCCAGGCTTCTCTGTCCATGGAATTCTCCAGGCAAGAATACAGGAGTGGATTGCCATTCCGTTCTCCAGAGGAACTTCCCAACCCAGGGATCAAACCCTGGTCTCCTGCATCACAGGGAGATTCTTTACCATTTGAGCTACAGAGAACCCCTGTTTGAGTTTCCTGAGTCATACAGCAAATTCCCCTTGGCTATCTATTTTACATATGGTAATATAAGTTTCCATGTTACTCTTTCCATACATCTCAACTTCTTCCCTCTCCCCATGTCTACAAGTCTGTTCTCTATGTCTGTTTCTCCATTGCTAACCTGTAAATAAATTCTTCAGCACCATTTTTCTAGACTCCGTATATATGATGTTTATCTTTCTCTTTCTGACTTACTTCACTCTGTATAATAGGTTCTAGGTTCATCCACCTCATTAGAATGGACTCAAATGCGTTCCTCTTTATGGTTGAGTAATATTCCATCGTGTATATGTACCACAACTTTTTCTTTAGTTCCTCTTCACTTTATGCCAGTAGGGTGGTGTCATCTGCATATCTGAGGTTATTGATATTTCTCCATCAGTATTGACTCCAGCTTGAGCTTTATCCAGCCTGGCATTTTGTATGATGTACTCTGCATATAAATTAAATAAGCAGGGTGACAATATATAGCCGTGACACTCCTTTCCCAATTTTGGACAAGTTCGTTGTTCCATGTCTGGTTCTAACTGTTGCTTCTTGACCTGCATACAGGTTTCTTAAGAGGCAGGTAAGGTGGTCTGATATTCCCATTTCTTGAAGAATTTCTGACAGTTTGTTGTGATCCACACAGTAAAAAGGCTTTAGCGTAGTCAATGAAGTAGATGATTTTCTGGAATTCAGTTGCTTTTCCTATGATCCAACAGTTCAGTTCAGTTCAGTCACTCAGTCATGTCCGACTCTTTGCAACCCCATGGACTGTAGCACAGTAGGCCTCCCTGTCCATTTCACCACTCCTGGAGTTTACTCAAACTCATGTCCATTGAGTCCATGATGCCATCCAACCATCTCATCCTCTGTCATCCCCTTCTCCTCCTGTTTTCAATCTTTCCCAGCATTAGGGTCTTTTCAAATGAGTCAACTCTTCACATCAGGGGGCCAAAGTATTGGAGTTTCAGCTTCAACATCAGTCCTTACAATGAACATTCAGGACTGATTTCCTTTAGGATGACTGGTTGGATCTCTTTGCAGTCCAAGGGACTCTCAAGAGTCTTCTCCAACACCACAGTTCAAAAGCATCAATTCTTTGGCGCTCAGCTTTCTTTATAGTCCAACTCTCACATCCATACATGACTACTGGAAAAACCATAGCCTTGACTAGATGGACCTTTGTTGGCAAAGTAATGTCTCTGCTTTTAAACATGCTGTCTAGGTTGGTCATAGCTTTCCTTCCAAGGTAACTGTCTTTTAATTTCATGGCTACAATCACCATCTGCAGTGATTTTGGAGCCCCCCAAAATAAAATCTGCCACTGTTTCCACTGTTTCTCCATCTATTTGTCATGAAGTGATGGGACCGGATGCCATGATCTTTGTTTTCTCCTCTTTCACTTTCATCAAGAGGCTCTTTAATTCTTCTTCACTTTCTGCCATAAGGGTGGTGTCATCTGCATATCTGAGGCTATTGATATTTCTTCCTGTGATCTTGATTCCTGATTGTGCTTCATCCAGCCCAGCGTTTCTCATGATGTACTCTGCATATAAGTTAAGTAAGCACGGTGACAATATACAGCTTTGACGTACTCCTTTTCCTATTTGGAACCAGTCTGTTGTTCCATGTCCAGTTCTAACTGTTGCTTCCTGACCTGCATACAGATTTCTCAAGAGGCAGGTCAGGTGGTCTGGTATTCCCATCTCTTTCAGAATTTTCCACAGTTTATTGTGATCCACACAAAGGCTTTGGTATAGTCAACACAGCAGAAGTAGATGTTTTTCTGGAACTCTCTTGCTTTTTCAATGATCCAGCGGATGTTGGCAATTTGATCTCTGGTTCCTCTGCCTTTTCTTAATCCAGCTTGAACATCTGGAATTGCTTGGTTCATGTACTGTTGAAGCCTGGCTTGGAGAATTTTGAGCATTACTTTACTAGCGTGTGCTGCTGCTGCTGCTAATGAGTGCAATTGTGCGGTAGTTTGAGCATTCTTTGGCATTGCCTTTCTTTGGCATTGGAATGAAAACTGACCTTGTCCAGTCCTGTGGTCACTGCTGAGTTTTCCAAATTTGCTAGCATATTGAGTGCAGCACTTTCACAGTATTATCTTTCAGGATTTGAAATAGCTCAACTGGAATTCCATCACCTCTACTAGCTTTGTTCGTAGTGATGCTTCCTAAGGCCCACTTGACTTCACATTTCACGATGTCTGGCTCTAGATGAGTGATCACACCATCGTGATTATCTGGGTTGTGAAGATCTTTTTTGTACAGTTCTTCTGTGTATTCTTGCCACCTCTTCTTAATATCTTCTGCTTCTGTTAGGTCCATACCGTTTCTGTCCTTTATTGAGCCCATCTTTGCATGAAATGTTCCCTTGGTAACTCTAATTTTCTTGAAGAGATCTCTAGTCTTTCTTCTATTTCTTTCCTCTATTTCTTATGATCCAGCAGATGACTCTGCTGTTAATTAGCTAAATGGTGATAATAATAGAGCCAGTCTCATGATTAAATAAGGAGCACATGGCAGACATAAATAATTGCTCTGACTAATCTGTTTCTCAACTATGTGGCTTGGGCAAGACATGATCTGCTTGTATGATATTGTAGTCTTCTTCCTTACTTGGAAAAAAAGGAAATTTGACTAAATAGAAACTCAAATTTCACTAACATTTAACATGTTGTTTGCTAAATGTCGGCTTATAGGCCTCATCAAACTAGGAGAAATGTTTTGATTTCCAGCACATTTGAATTTCAAATTAAAAATATTTGAGTGACCGATATTTAGAAATCAAAAGAATTTACATAAAAATTTGGATGTTGGCCTTCTTTTGAGACATCAGAAGCTTTTGCAGCTCAGTGTATTCTCTGATGGCAGCAAACTGGTGGCGTACATGTTGGCTGCCCTTTTTAAATTTTTTAAATACATTAAAAATTTTTTAAAATGAAGATTAGTTGATTTACAGTGTTGTGTTAGTTTCAGATGTATAGCAAAGTAATTTAGGTATACACATTCTTTTTCAGATTCTTTTCCCATTTCAGTTCAGTTGCTCAGTCGTGTCCGACTCTCCGCGACCCCATGAATCACAGCACACCAGGCCTCCCTGTCCCTCACCAACTCCCGGAGTTCACTCAAACTCATGTCCACAGAGTCGGTGATGCCATCCATCCATCTCATTCTCTGTCGTCCCCTCTCCTCCCGCCCCCAACCTTTCCCAGCATCAGAGTCTTTTCCAGTGAGTCAACTCGTCGCATGAGGTGGCCAAAGTATTGGAGTTTCAGCTTTAGCATCAGTCCTTCCAATGAACACCCAGGACTGATCTCCTTTAGAATGGACTGGTTGGATCTCCTTGTAGTCCAAGGGACTCTCAAGAGTCTTCTCCAGCACCACAGTTCAAAACCATCAATTCTTCGGCGATCAGCTTTCTTCACAGTCCAACTCTCACATCCATACATGACCACGGGAAAAACCATAGCCTTGACTAGATGGACCTTTATTGGCAAAGTAATGTCTCTGCTTTTTAATATACTATCTAGGTTGGTCATAACTTTCCTTCCAAGGAGTAAGTGTCTTTTAATTTCCTGGCTGCAATCAGCATCTGCAGTGATTTTGGAGCCCCCAAAAATAAAGTCTGACACTGTTTCCACTGTTTCCCCATCTATTTCCCATGAAGTGATGGGACCAGATGCCATGATCTAGTTTTCTGAATGTTGAGCTTCAAGCCACCTTTTCACTCTCCTCTTTCACTTTCATCAAGAGGCTTTTTAGTTCCTCTTCTCTTTCTGCCATAAGGGTAGTGTCATCTGCATATCTTTAGGTTATTACAAACTATTGAGTAGCCTTTCTTGTGGTATGCAATAGGTACTTGTTGATTGTCTGTTTTATTAATATATTTTGTTGCTTTTCAGTCATTCAGTTGTGTCCAACTCTTTGCAACTCCATGGACTGCAGCATGCCAGGCTTCCCTGTCGTTCACTGTCTCCTGGAGTTTGCTCTAGCTCATGTCCATTGAATCCGTGTCCTCTGTTGCCCGCTTCTCTTCCTGCCTTCAATCTTTCCCAGCATCAGGGTCTTTCCCAATGAGTCAGCTCTTTGCATCAGGTGGCCAAATTATTGGAGCTTCAGCATCAGTCCTTCCAATGAATATTCAGGGTTGATTTCCTTTAGGTTTGACTGGTTTGATCTCCTTGCTGTCCAGAGGACTCTCAAGAGTCTTCTCCAGCACTACAGTTTGAAAGCATCAATTCTTCAGTGCTCAGTCTTCTTTTTGGTCCAACTCTTACATCCATACATGACAACTGGAAAAACCATAGCTTTGACTCTTCAGATCTTTGTCAAATACTTAATATATATAGTAGAATGTATGTGTTAATCCAAACCTCCTAATTTATTTCCCACCTCTTCCCTTTTGGTTACCAAACATTTGTTTTCTAAGTCTGTGAGTCTGTTTTGTAAATAAGTTCATTTGTATGATTTCTTTAGATTTCACATGTAAGTAATATCATATGATACTTGTCTTTGATTTAATTCAGTTGGTATGCTAATCGCTAGGTCCATCCAAGTTGCTTGCAAATGACATAATTTCATTTTTATGACTGAGTAATATTCCACTGATATATGTACCACATCTTCTTTATCCACTCATCTGTTGATGGACATTTGGGTTGGTTCCATGTCTTGGCTATTGTAAATAGCGTTGTAATGAGCACTGGGGTGCATGTATCTTTTTGAAGTATGGTTTCCTCTGGATATATAGCCAGAAGTGGGATTTCTAGATCATAATGGTAGCTCTAAATTTTTAGTTTTTTAAGGAACCTCCATATTCTCCTTAGTGGCTGTACCAATATACATCCTACCAACAGTGTAGGAGGGAGTTCTTTTTTCTCCACACTCTTTCCAGCATTTATTGTTTGAAGATGGCTGCCCTTTTAAAGTCCAAGTTCTCCTGTTATCTTCGTCTAGCCCCTTTAATTAGTTTTTGTGACTTGACAGGTTCCTGAAGGCCAGTTGTTTTCTGGAGAGTAGGGTGGGGAGTGACTAAGTAATTTGTGGGCATGCTATTTGAGTTGTCACAATGACTGAAGGGATGCTACTAGCCTTTACTGGAATAGAGTGGACAGAGGTGTTAGGTAGTCAGGAAAAACAAACTGTTGTCTGGGATCCTTCATGACTTTCCAATGTCACTGGACAATCATATAGATGAAAAGTTTGTTTATAATGATCTGAGACTGGAACCAAATTCCATTTTGCATAAAAACATTAACTTTTGGGGGAAGAATAATTTTAATATTCTATCAGGCTAGGTTATGCTACAGTAACAAAAATAACCCTCAAATCTTTATGGTTTAATATAGCAGATGTTTTTTCTCTTTGTGAGAGTTTTGCCCCAAGTACTCAACTCTAAGTATCCTAGCTGTTCAGTGACAGACTTTGCTTATAAACATTTCACTGGCCACAGCAAGTCACATGCCATCTCCAGCTTCCTACTAGAATCTGGGAAAAAGAAAATGGAATATTGATGAACAGTATAATGACTGCCATAAATGTACTCTGAATTTCCCCAGCATGAGACTAACGTGATTTGTTTAGAACCCAAGAGCTATTAACCTGTCAACTGCAAATTGGCATTTGACTGTCAACTAGAAATTGGCACTTGCCAAGAGCATTGCCATTGACTGAACAAGGGCATTTGCCATTGGGAAAATCCCCTGGAGAAAGAAATGTCACCCCATTCCAGTATTCTTGCCTAGAGAATTCAATGGGCAGAGGAGCCTGATGGGCTACAGTCCTTCACGGTGGCTCATGCTCAGTCGTGTCTGACTCTTTGCAACCCTGTGGACTGTAGCCCTCCAGACTCCTCTGTCCAGGGGATTTACAAGGCAAGAATACTGGAGTGGGTTGCCATTCCCTTCTCCAGGGTATCTTCCTGACCCAGGGATCGAACTCAGGTCTCCTGCATTGCAGGCAGATTCTTTACCACCGAGCAGTGAAGAGGGACTAAAAAGTCTCTTGATGAAAGTGAAAGAGGAGAGTGAAAAGGTTGGCTTGAAGCTCAACATTCAGAAAACAAAGATCTTGGCATCTGGTCCCATCACTTCATGGGAAATAGATGGGGAAACAGTGTCAGACTTTATTTTTTAGGGGTCCAAAATCACTGCAGATGCTGATTGCAGCCATGAAATTAAAAGATGCTTACTCCTTGGAAGGAAAGTTATGACCAACCTGGATAGCATATTAAAAAGCAGAAACATTACTTTGCCAACAAAGGTCTGTCAAGTCAAGGCTATGGTTTTTCCTGTGGTCATGTATGGATGTGAGAGTTGGACTGTGAAGAAAGCTGATCGCCGAAGAATTGATGGTTTTGAACTGTGGTGCTGGAGAAGACTCTTGAGAGTCCCTTGGACTGCAAGGAGATCCAACCAGTCCATTCTAAAGGAGATCGATCCTGGGTGTTCATTGAAAGGACTGATGCTAAAGCTGAAGCTCCAGTACTTTGGCCACCTCATGCGAAGAGTTGACTCACTGGAAAAGACTCTGATGCTGGGAAAGGTTGGGGGCGGGAGGAGAGGGGACGACAGAGAATGAGATGGATGGATGGCATCAGCGACTCTGTGGACATGAGTTTGAGTGAACTCCGGGAGTTGGTGATGGACAGGGAGGCCTGGCGTGCTGTGATTCATGGGGTCACGGAGAGTCGGACACGACTGAGCAACTGAACTGAACTGATAGAAGGTGCAATACTACTTACTTCATCAGTGAACATAGAGGATGCACTGGGACCTTGGTTATCATCTGTCAATGCTGTTCATCCCTATTTAAAAAAAAAACTTCCAGTCTTGATAACAGCTATGCATGTTCATTGGAAGGACTGATGTTGAAGCTGAAAGTCCAATACTTTGGCCACCTGATGCGAAGAGCTGACTCACTTGAAAAGACCCTGATGCAGGCAAAGATTGAGGGCAGGAGGAGAAGGGGACGACACAGGATGAGATTGTTGGATGGCATCACTGACTCAATGGACATGAGTTTGGGTGGACTCTGGAAGTTAGTGATAGACAGGGAGGCCTGGCGAGCTGCAGTTCATGGGGTCGCAAAGAGTCGGACACGACTGAGCGACTGAACTGAAGGTTTGTAAAGAGTCAGACACGACTGAGTGACTAACACTTTCTCTTTCTTTTCACTTTCTGCCAACATTGAACCCTGCGCTGCTGTGGCTCTTGACCTCCAACACCCCCTGTTGAGTTCAGGGTGGAGTGAGGCCTCTATGCTCCAGGGAATCTGGTGGGACAGATTGTTAGATATTTTCAGGAACTGATATCATGATCCCAATCTTCACTTCAGTCACTCAATCACGTCCTACTCTTTGGAATTCCATGGATTGCAGCACGCCAGGCTTCCCAGTTCATCCCAAATCCCGGGGCTTGCTCAAACTCATGCCCATTGAGTCAGTGATGCCTTCCAAACATCTCATCCTCTGTCATTCCCTTCTCCTCCTGCCTTCAGGCTTTGTCGGCTCTTCGCATCAGGTGGCCAAAGTATTGGAGCTTCAGCTTCAGTTCTTCCAAAGAATATTCAGGACTGATTTCCGTTAGGATGACTGGTTGGATCTCCTTGCAGTCCAAGGAACTCTCAAGAGTCTTCTCCAACACCACAGTTCAAAAGCATCAATTCTTTGGCACTCAGCTTTCTTTATGGTCCAACTCTCACATCCATACGTGACTTCTGGAAAAACCGTAGCTTTGACTAGACAGACCTCTGTTGGCAAAGTAATGTCTCTGCTTTTTAATATGCTGTCTAGGTTGGTCGTAGCTTTTCTTTCAAGGAGCAAGTGTCTTAATTTCATGACTGCAATCACCGTCTTCAGTGATTTTGGAGCCCAGAAAACAAAGTCTTTCACTGTTTCCATTATTTCCCCATCTATTTGCCATAAAGTGATGGGACCAGATGCCATGATCTTAGTTTTTTGAATGTTGAATTTTAAGCTAGCTTTTTCACTGTCCTCTTTTACTTTCATCAAGAGACTTTTTAGCTCCTCTTCACTTTCTGCCATAAGGGTGGTGTCATCTGCATATCTGAGGTTATTGATATTTCTCCCAGCAATCTTGATTCCAGCTTGTGCTTTATCCAGCCTGGCAGTTCTCATGATGTACTCTGCATATAAGTTAACTAAGCAAGGTGACAGTGTACAGCCTTGACATACTCCTTTCCCAATTTGGAACCAGTTCATTCTCCATGTTCAATTCTAACTGTTGCTTCTTGACCTGCATACAGGTTTCACAGGATACGGGTAAGCTGGTCTGGTATCCCCATATCTTTATGAATTTCCACAGTTTATTGTGATCCACACAGTCAAAGGCTTTGGTGTAGTCAATAAAGCAAAAGTAAATGTTTCTCTGGAACTCTTGTTTTTCTATGATCCACTGGATATTTGCAATTTGATCTCTAATTCCTCTGCCTTTTCTAAATCTAGCTTGAACATCTGGAAGTGCTTGGTTCGTGTACTTTTGAAGCCTTGCTTGGAGAATTTTGAGCATTACTTTACTAGGATGTGAGATGAATGCAATTGTATGATAGTTTGAACATTCTTTGGCATTGCCTTTCTTTGAGATTGGAATGAAAACTGAGCTTTTCCAGTCCTATGGCCACTGCTGAGTTTTCCAGATTTGCTGGCATATTGAGTGCAGCAATTTCACAGCATCATCTTTTAGGATTTAAAATAGCTCAACTGGAGTTCCATCACCTCCACTAGCTTTGTTTGTAGTGATGTTCCTAAGGCCCACTTGACTTCACATTCCAGGATGTCTGGCTCTAGGTGAGTGACCACACCATCGTGATTGTCTGGGTCGTGAAGATCTTTTGTACAGTTCTTCTGTGTATTCTTGCCACCTCTTCTTAGTATCTTCTGCTTCTGTTAGGTCCATACCATTTCTGTCCTTTATTGTGCTCATCTTTGCATGAAATATTCCCTTGGTATCTCTTATTGTCTTGAAGAGATCTCTAATCTTTCCCATTCTATTGTTTTCCTCTATTTCTTTGCATTGGTCACTGAGGAAGGCTTTCTTATCTCTTCTTGCTGTTCTTTGGAACTCTCCATTCAGATGGGTATATCTTTCCTTTTCTCCTTTGCCTTTCACCTCTCTTCTTTTCTCAGCTATTTGCAAAGCCTTCTCAGACAACCATTTTGCCTTTTCGCATTTCTTTTTCTTGGGGGTGGTTTTGATCTCTGCCTCCTGTACAGTGTCACGAACCTCCGTCCATAGTTCTTCAGTCACTCTATCAGATCTAATTCCTTGATCCTGTTTGTCACTTCCACTGTATAATTGCAAGAGATTTGATTTCAGTCATACCTGAAGGTCTAGTGGTTTTCCCTACTTTCTTCAATTTAAGTCTGAATTTGGCAATAAGGAGTTCATGATCTGAGCCACAGTCAGCTTCCAGTCTTGTTTTGGCTGACTGTATAAAGCTTCTCCATCTTAGGCTGCAAATAATATAATCAGTCTGATTTAGTTTTTGACCCCCTGGTGATGTCCATATGTAGAGTCATCTCTTGTGTTGTTGGAAGAGGGTGTTTGCTATGACCAGTGAGTTCTCTTGGCAAAACTCTGTTAGCCTTTGCCCTGCGTCATTTTGTACTCAAAGGCCAGTTTTACTCCAGTTATCTCTTGACTTTCTACTTTTGCAGTCCCCTGTGATGAAAAGGACATCTTTTCTTGGTGTTAGTTCTAGAAGTTCTTGTAGGTCTTCATAGAACCATTCAACTTCAGTTTCTTCAGCATTAGTGGTTGGGGCATAGGCTTGGATTACTGTGATATTTAATGGTTTGCCTTTGAAACAAACAGAGGTCATTCTGTCATTTTTGAGATTGCAATTCAGACTCTTTTGTTGGCTATGAGGGCCACTCCATTTCTTCTGGGACTTCCCTGATAGCTCAGTTGGTAAAGAATATGCCTGCAATGCAGGAGACCCCAGTTTGATTCCTGGGTTGGGAAGATCTGCTGGAGAAGGGATAGACTACCAATTCCAGTATTCTTGGGCTTCCCTTGTGGTTCAGCTGGTAAAGAATCTGCCTGCAATGCAGGAGACCTGGGTTTGATTCCTGGGTTGGGAAGATCCCCTGGAGAAGAGAAAGGCTACCCACTCCAGTATTCTGGCCTAGAGAATTCTATGGATTGTATAGTCCATGGGGTCGCAAAGAATCAAACACAACTGAGTGACTTTCATTTTCCATTTCTTCTAAAGGATTCTTGCCCACAGTAATAGATATAATGATTTTCTGAATTAAATTCACCCATTCTGGTCCATTTTAGTTCACTGATTTCTAAAATGTCGATGTTCACTCTTGCCATCTCCTGTTTGCCCACTTCCAATTTATCTTGATTTATTGACCTAATATTCCTAGTTCCTATGCAGTACTGTTCTTTGCAGCATCAGATTTTACTTCCATCACCAGTCACATCCGCAAGTGGGCATTGTTTTTGCTTTGGCTCAGCCTCTTCATTCTTTCTGGAACTATTTCTTTGCTCTCCTCCAGAAGCATATTGGGCATCTACTGACCTGGGAAGTCCATCTTTCAGTGTCATATCTTTTTGCCTTTCCATACTGCTCATGGGGCTATCAGGGCAAGAATATTAAAGTGGTTTGCCATTCCCTTCTGCAGTGGACCACATTTTATCAGAACTCTCCACCATGACGTGTCCATCCTGGGTGGCCCTACACAGCATGGCTCATAGTTTCATTGAGTTAGACAAGGCTGTGATCCAAGTGGTCAGTTTGGTTAGTTTTCTGTAATTGTGGTTTCCATTCTGTCTTCCCTCTGATGGATGAGGGTGGGAGTTTTGTGGAAGCTTCATGATGGGAGGGACTGGCTGTGGGGGAATCTGAGTCTTGCTGTCATGGGTGGGGCCAGGCACAGTAAGTCTTTAATCCAACTTTCTGTTGATGGGTGGGGCTGTGTCCCTTCCCTGTAGTTTGGCTTGAGGTGACCTCCTTCGAAAAATGAAATACATATTGTAGGTTTATTTCTCTTTCATGCTATGCTTATGACATTGTATTAATTTTTTTGTAATTTTGAGTGTTTGTAGGCTTATTATATATGTTTCATTTCTGAATAGCAAGTGGTACATTATAAAATATGTATTTTTGATATGTGGGCAGTTGAGTTTGCATGTATTTATCTTAATGGTCCTAGCAAAGTGAAAGTGAAAGTCATCCAGTCGTGTCCGACTCTTTGCGACCCCATTCCATATAATCCATGGAATTTTCCAGGCCAGAATACTGGAGTGGGTTGCCTTTCCCTTCTCCAGGTGATCTTCACAATCCAGGGATCAAACCCATGTCTCTCACATTGCAGGCGGATTCTTTACCAGCTGAGCCACAAGGGAAGACCCCAAAAAACATGGCAATTCCAGATTCTTTCAATTTTTACTGTATATGATATCAACTTTGGAGAAAACTTGTTAAGGGGGTTTTGGTGAAGAGGATATGTCTGACTATTTTAGGTACAAATAGTGAAATTTAGATGATACTCTAATGTATTTGTTATGTTTTTTCTATAATTTTCCATGTACTTGAAATATTCAATAATGATTAAGAAGTTCCTACCCCAAATAGTAAAGCAGAAGTAGATGTTTTACTGGAATTTGCTTGCTTTTTCTATGATCCAATGAATGTTGGCAATTTGGTCTCTGGTTCCTCTGCCTTTTCGAAATCCAGTTTGAACATCTGGGAGTTCTCAGTTCATATACTGCTGAAGCCTGACTTGAAGAATTTTGAGCATTACTTTGCAAGTGTGTGAGATGAGTGCAGTTGTGTGGTACTTTGAACATTGTTTGGCATTGCCTTTCTTTGGGATTGGAATGAAAACTGACCTTGTCCAGTCCTGTGGTCACTGCTGAGTTTTCCAGATTTGCTGGCATGTTGAGTGCAGCACTTTCACAGCATCATCTTTCAGGATTTGAAATAGCTCAACTGGAATTCCATCACCTCTACTAGCTTTGTTCGTAGTGATGCTTCCTAAGGCCCACTTGACTTCACGTTCCAGAATGTCCGGCTCTAGGTGAGTGATCACACCATCGTGGTTATCTTTTTTTAATAAGATCTTTTTCCATAGTTTTTCTGAGTATTCTCGCCACCTCTTCTTAATATCTTCTGCTTCTACTTCTGCTTTATTGACTGTGTCAAAGCCTTTGACTGTGTGGATCACAACAAACTGTGGAAAATTCTTAAAGAGATGGGAATGCCAGACTACCTTACCTGACTCCTGAGAAATCTGAATGCAGGTCAAGAAGCAACAGTTAGAACCGTACAACAGACTGGTTCCAAATTGGGAAAGGAGTACATCAAGGTTGTATATTGTCACCCTGCTTATTTAACTTATATGCAGAGTACATCATGCGAAATGCCAGGCTGGATGAAGCACAAGTTGGAATCAAGATTGCCAGGAGAAATATCAATAACCTCAGATATGCAGATGACACCACATTTATGGCAGAAAGTGAAGAGGAACTGAAGAGCCTCTTGATGAAAGTGAAAGAGGAGAGTGAAAAAAGTGGCTTAAAACTCAACATTCAGAAAACTAAGATCATGACATATGGTTCCATCACGTCATAGCAAATAATTGAGGAAATAATGGAAACAGTGAAAGACTTTGTTTTCTTGGGCTCCAAAATCATGGCAGATGGTGACTGGAGCCATGAAATTAAATGACGCTTGCTCTTTAGAAGAAAAGCTATGACCAACCTAGGCAGTGTATTACAAAGCAGAGACATTACCTGGCCGACAGAGGTCTGTCTAGTCAAAGCTATGGTTTTTCCAGTAGTCGTGTATGGATGTGAGAGCTGGACCATAAAGAAAGCTGGGTGCTAAAGAATTGATGCTTTTGAACTGTGGTGTTGGAGAAGATTTTTGAGAGTCCCTGGGACCGCAAGGAGATCAAACCAGTCAATCCTAAAGGAAATCAGTCCTGAATATTCATTGGAAGGCATGATGCTGAAGCTGAAGCTCCAATGCTTTGGCCACCTAATGGGAACAACTGACTCATTGGGAAAGATCCTTATGCTGGGAAAGATTGAAGGCAGGAAAAGAAGGGGACAACAGAGGAAGAGATGATCAGATGACATCACTGACACGATGGACATGAGTTTGAGCAATCTCCAGGACTTGGAGATGGACAGGGAAGCCTGGCGTGCTGCAGTCCATGGGGTTATAAAGAGTCAGACACAACTGAGTGACTAAACACAAAGCACGCACATGTTCATATACACATGCATACTACATCTTCTTTATTCATTCATCTGTTGATGGACACTTAAGTTGTTTCCATGACTTGGTTCATGTGACTTTCCAAATTAGAATTTTTGTCTGTTCTGAATGCCCAGAAATGCACCCCAGCATTTTTAACAAATGCCTTTTGTGTGGTTAGGCCTAGTCCTTTTTCTCCCTTCTCTGACTTACTTCTTGTAGTTTGGGTTTCATGCGTCTGCTCCCTCTTCCTGAGTCTGATTCCATCCTGTGCCCATTTCAGTCACTCTCACTTAAAAAAAATCCTTTGGAGGATTCTCATCACATTTCTTAGACTCCATCTCTCACATCAGGCCCTCACTTCTATGCCCAGTGCTCCTGCCTGAATGGATTCTTGCCTGGTTTGTAGTCACTCGCCAGGACATTTCCTTTTGCCTTGGGGCTTTACTTCCTGCATCTGTTCCAGCTCAGCCAACGACTTCCAAGACCCAGGGCTGATCCTTTCCTTCCTGTTTTCAAACCTCCCTTTGCTTCCCAGTGGCAGGAGGCTTTGTCTTGTCTACGTGCTGCAGTTTGCAGATTGCTCATTTTCTCCTTGGCGTGGACTAGATATTGAGTTATGCAGCATCCCATGGTGGTTGGGTGACTTGCCTGAGTCCAAAGTGGGAGCCAAAGAGATGGATCCTTGTGGCTTCAGTAGGATTACAATTGGCCTGTCAGTAGACAGTGCTTTACTAATTGTGCCTCATGTGTGTATAATTTGTGCACTTTGATTGGCATTTTATAATCTAGGTGAGCCTCACTATCTGGACATAATTGGTACCCTGTGCCAAGAATGGCCAATTAAGGTCACATCATTTTTCTGAATAACACAATATGCCATTGGGTGTGGTCTTCTGCCAAAAGTGTTTACCTAAAGCAAAATATGCTTTTTGAGCAGCACTGTCTGATAGAACCCTTAGCTGTAAATGTTCTGTACAGTGGCCAGGAGTCACAGGCAGCTGCTGAGTACTTGCAATGAAGATCATGTGACTGGGTTATCGGAAATGTAGGGGAGAAAGGAAGAAGAGAAACAGCACCTGTAGTAAACAGTGAGACATTCCTACAATGGGCAGCTTCTACCATGACCTGGTAGAACAGGCATTTTCTGCCTTCTGAAAGACTTCTTTCAGAACTGATGAGACTGGAACTACCTTCTGAAAGACTTCTTTCTAGAAAGTCAAGAAAGTATTTGGTGCAAACATGGCAAGATCTTGACAGTTTTGAAATCTAGGTAATGAGTGTAAGAGAGTTATTATTCTACTTTTTTGAATGTCTATAATAAAAAGTAAAAAGATATATAAAAAAGTGAATCCATATGAAATGGGAACCAATGTATCATAAAGACTGAAAAATCCTAGGGAATTCCTTGACAGTCCAGTGGTTAGGACTCTACACTTTCATTGCTGTGGACCTGGGCTCAATCCCTGTTTGGGGATCTAAGATCCTGAAAGCTACATGGCGTGACAGAAAAAAATAAGACTGAAAAACCCTCAAAAATGTCTACTGAGATGAACATAGATGCAAAAATCCTCAACAAAATTTTAGCAAACAGAATTCAGCAACACATCAAAAAGCTCATACACCATGATCAAATTGGGTTTATTTCAGGAATGCAAGGATTCTTCAATATACACCAATCAATGTGATACACCATATTAACAAATTGAAAGATAAAAACCACATGAGAATCTCAATAGATGCTGAAAAAGCCTTTGACAAAATTCAGCACCCATTTATGATTAGAACTCTTAAAAAAATGGGCATAGAAGGAACCTACCTCAACACAGTAAAGGCCATATATGATAAGCCTACAGCAAACATTATTATCAATGGTGAAAAACTGAAAACATTCCCAAAAAAATCAGGAACAAGATAAGGGTGTCCATTTTATTTTATTTATTTATTTATTTTTGGAAAGTAACAGGCTTTATTGGCAGTGTGCTCCTGGGCAGACAGAACCCACTGACCGCAAGAATGGCCACGAGGAGTTCTGCCCCGAACAAAGGCAGGGTGCGATTTTTATGCCTTTGGGGCAAGAAGTGGTATCATATAACCTGGACAGGACTAAGATAAGGTAAAGCTCGGGAATGCAAGATTGTGAGTGGTCAGCTAGACCGGGTTGGTCACTCTGGAGGTCAGGAAGGGGACGGATAGATCTCGGAAGAGGAGGGGTGTCCATTTTAATCACTATTATTCAACATAGTTCTGGAAGTCCTAGATACAGCAATCAGAGAAGAAAAAGAAATAAAAGGAATTCAGATCAGAAAAGAAGAAGTAAAGCTTTCAGTTTGCAGATGGCATGATACTGTACATAGAGAACCCTAAAGATAGTATCGGAAAGTCTAGTAACTAATCAGTGAATTTAGCAAAGTTGCAGGATACAAAATCAGTACACAGAAATCACCTGCATTTCTATATACTAACAATGAAAAATCAGAAAGAGCAATTAAGGAATCAATCCCATTCACCATTGCAACAAAAAGAATTAAATATCTAGGAATAAACTTACCTAAGACTGAGTGACTGTACTGAACTGAACTGAAGGAGACAAAAGAACTGTACACAGAAAAGTATAAGACACTGATGAAAGAAATCCAAGACGATATAAACAGATGGAGAGATAGTCCATGCTTCTGGGTAGGAAGAATCAGTATTGTGAAAATGACTGTACTACAAAATGTGATCTACAGATTCAATGTGATCCCTATCAAATTACCAATGGCATTTTTCACAGAACTAGAACAAAAAATTTCACAGTTCATATGGAAACACAAAAGACCCTGAATAGCCAAAGCAGTCTTGAGAAAGAAGAATAGATCTAGAGGAATCAACCTTCCCAACTTCAGATTATACTACAAAGCTACAGTCATCAAGACAGTATGGTACTTTCACAAAAACAGAAATATAGACCAGTGGACAGATAGAAAGCCCAGAAATAAACCCATGCACCTATGGGTACCTTATTTGTGACAAAGGAGGCAAGAATATACAATGGGGCAAAGACAGCCTCTTCAATAAATGGTGCTGGGAAAACTGGACAGCTTCATGTAAAAGAATGAAATTAGAACAGTTCGAAACACCATACACAAAGATAAAATAAAAATGGATCAAAGACCTAAATATAAGACCAAAAACTAGAGAACTCTTAGAGGAAAACATAGAACACTTGATGACATAAACGAAAGCAAGATCCTCTATGACCCACCTCCTAGGAAATAAAAACAAAAGTAAACAAGTGGGACCTGATTAAACTTAAAAGCTTTTGCTCAGCAAAGGAAACTATAAGCAAAGTGAGAAGACAGCCCTTGGAATGGGAGAAAATAATAGCAAATGAAACAACTGACAAAGGATTAATTTCCATAAGCAGCTCATACAACTCAATACCAGGAAAACAAACAACTCAATCAAAAAGTGGGGAAAAAAGACCTAAACAGACATTTCTCCAAAGGAGACATAACAGATGGCTAACAAACACATGGAAAGATGCTCAACATTGCTCATTATTAGAGAAAAGCAAATCAAAACCACAATGAGATATTACCTCACACCAGTCAGAATGGCCATCATCAAAAAGTCTACAAACAATAAATGATGGAAAGGATGTGGAGAAAAGGGAATGCTCTTGCACTCTTGGTGGGAATGTAAATTGATACAGCCACTATGGAAGATGGTATGGAGATTCCTTAAAATCTAGGAATAAAACCACCATATGACCCAGCAGTCCCACTCCTAGGCACATACCCTGAGGAAACCAGGGTTGAAAAAGACACATGTATCCCATGGTTCACTGCAGCACTATTTTCAATAGCTAGAACATGGAAGCAAGCTAGATGCCCATCAGCAGATGAATGGATAAAGAAGTTGTGGTACATATACCCAATGGAATATTACTCAGCCATAAAAATGAATGCATTTGAGTTAGTTCTGATGAGGTGGATGAACCTAGAACCTATTATAGAGTGAAGTAAGTCAGAAAGAGAAAGATAAATATCGTATTCTAATACATATATATGGAATCTAGAAAAATGGTACTGAAGAATTTATTTACATGGCAGCAGTGGAGAAACAGACATAGAGAATAGACTTACGACATGGGGAGAGGGGAGGAGAGGGTGAGATGCGTGGAAAGAGTAACATGGAAACTCACATTACCATATGTAAAATAGAGAGCCAATGGGAATGTGCTGTATGGCTCAGGAAACTCAAACAGGGGCTCTGTATCAACGTAGAGGGGTGGGATGGGAAGGGAAATGGGAAGGGATTTCAAAAGGGAGGGGCTATATGTATACCTATGACTGATTCATGTTGAGGTATGACAGAAAACAACAAAATTTTGTAAAGCAATTATCCTTCAATAAAAAAAAAGTCTTGACAGATTTTATTTTGATAATAAAAACAAAAATAAGTTTCTTTTATCTTATACTTAACAGAATTTAAAATGTTTACAACCATGTACTAGTTTGTATAATGAGTAAAGAATGAATAAGTGCTAATTTTCTTTGCACAATTTTTATGAAGATAATCACATTATATATCATTAATTATTTCACATCTGATTCACAACGGAGTCAGAAAGAGGGTCCAAAAATATTTAGGCTTCATATTTTTTCTCAAGGCCCCTTTAATCCTGCAGTAGATCAAACCACACCCTATTTTGGCTACCTTTTCATTTTACTTGTATCTCTTTGCATGTACATTGAATTCAAGCTAGTTGGCCCAAAGTGGTAAAGTAATTATCCCGTTTATCATGCTATTCATCCTTCTGGATATTTTGGTGGGATATCTCATAGGAAAAAACAAACCATTTTGCCCATCTAAGCTCACTCTTCACTTTTCATTTGTTTTAAATTTACTATTTTTCCCAACTATTCATTTTGAAGCTCCTATTGTATCAGCAGCATTAGTTTTCTTTTCTGCTGATCTTATATGTCAGTGGCTTTGTGTGGGGTTGGCTGGGACTTTAGTATCACTTTTGTTTACTCCATGAAATCTTGCGTTGTGTGCAGATTTAGAGATTCACTGCACAATTGATTTGCATTGTAGACATCTGACAACCAGCCAGAGACTGGCTAGCCATCGGCTCAGTGTATGAGGTATGATACTTTGGGGTTCAGCAGGAAGTGAGCTTTGAGCAGGGATGGATTTTATAAGTGGTAATACTGATACGCTCATTAGTAAATATTTTAACATTTTAAAGACTTCTGCTTCTCTGGATGGCCTTGCAGCTACAGGGACTGGGGTAAATACCCTATGATGACAAGCTGAATGGCAGAACCTGTGGTGGCTGGCTGTAACTGATGAGATGCAGGCACTCTTGCTGAGATGGCATGTTAAAGGGTGACCAGCTGAAAGGACCGCTTGTCTTCCTTCTCACAGCACTTCCAACACTAACTGTCTGGACTTAGTGTGGGTCCCACAGGGCGAGGGCTCAGTCCCACAACACTGTCCCCTCCTATGGCTAATTCATCTTGATGTTTGACAGAAAACAAGAAAATTCTGTAAAGCAATTATCCTTCCATTAAAAAAGGTAAAAAAAGACTGTCCCCTCAATTCAGAGGCCAATCTAGGCCTCCAGTGAAACTGAGTCGCCCTAAAACTGAGATCCTTTACCAAGTTTATGATTAATCTATTTAAAACTTTATTCCCTTTCTTGTCCCATCTGACCTCAGTCCTATGCTAACTGAAACCTCGTCAACCAGAGCCGGATGACTAAAATTGTTCTTGTCAATAACATTGTTGAAGTACTCAAATTGCTATTGTAGACATCATCATTAATGTAAAAACTCAGATTGTTTCTCCAGGGCAATATGAGCTCACAGACCCCTGAGTCATGGACCACACATGGCTAGAGAATCTTAAACTGGAGATAGCCTGACCTCTGAAATTATGATTAATACCTGTCGCAAGATAATGTTTAAACACAGCTTCTTTTTGTTCTTCCCTTTAAAAAACACCCTCAACCTGAAGATCGGATTGGAGTAGATCTGGGGCTTGTCTTCCGCTCCCTTGCTTGATGCCCTGCAGATATACTCTCACTTTCCTGCAGACACCTGCCGTTGGGGTTTGGCTGTCTGTGCTCCGGGCACAGGAGCCCTTGTTTGGTGACACAAGTACTTCTAACTGACTGGCTATCAGTAAGCCATTCCCACTAACCCCTCCTCAGGTTTCATAACTTGCTGGGATGATTCATGGAACTCAGGACAGTGCCTTACTTAACTATCCTCTTTGTGGTAAGGATGTAGCTAAGAAACCGATGGAAAAGAAATGAAAGATGCATGGGGCAACGTACATGGTAAGAGGTTTGGAGCTTCCATGCTGTCTCTGGGTGCATTACCCTGTCAACACCTTGATGTGAACCCTGCTGCTTAGGGTTTTAGTGCAAATTCAGTTAGATAGGTATGATTGATTATTAACCATTGGTGATTGAATTCAATCTCCAGCCCCTTACCCCTCCCAGGAGGTGGGGGTGGTGTAGGCATGAAATTTCCAACTCTCTAATCACAGGATTGGTTCCTCTGGCAACCAGCCTTTATCCTCCAAGAGTCACCTCATTAGCATAAACTCAGGTATGGTTGAAACGGGCTTTTTAGAAAAAACAAAAGATGTTCCCATCTCTCTCACTCAGGAAATTACAAGTTTTAGGAGCTCTGTTCTGGGGACCAGGAGCAGAGTATCAAATATGTCTTTCTTATTATGCAAGACAGTTATTTTTGGAAACTAATCTTGAATTAATTTAAAAATAAATTGTTGTTTAGTCACCAAGTCGTGTCCAACTCTCTTGAGATCCCATGGACTGTAGCCCCCTAGGCTCCTCTGTCCATGGGATTTATTTCCCAGGCAAGAAAACTGGAGTGAGTTGCCATTTCTTTCTCCAAGGGATCTTCCTGACCCAGGGATGGAACCTACATCTTCTGCATTGGCAGGCAGATTCTTTACTGAGCCAATGTGGTGCTGGTGGTAAAGACCCTGCCTGACAATGCAGGAGACATAAGAGACACAGGTTCGATCCCTGGGTGGGGAGAAGATCCCCTGGAGGACAGCATGGCAACCCATTCCTGTATTCTTGCCTGGAGAATCCATGGACAGAGGGGCCTGGCAGGCTACAGTCCACAGGATCACAGAGTCAGACATGACTGAAGTGACTTAACATGCATGCATATCTTTGTGTACTTGTCTCCTACATAACTTTCTGGGAGTGGAATTTTTGGGTCAGAATGTTTCATTAAAAAAAGATCTTGGGACTTCCCTGGTAGTCCAGTGGTTAAGAATCCACCTGCCAATGCATGGGGCATGGGTTTGATCCCTGGTCTGGGAAGATCTCATATGCCTCAGGGCAACTAAACCCATGCATCATAACTACTGAGCCCACACTTTGTAACTAAGGAAGCTTGTACACCCTAGAGCTTATGTTTTGCAAAAAGAGAAGCCTCTGCATGAAAAAGCTGTGAACTGCGACTAGAGAGTAGCTGGCATGCAACAACGAAGAACTAGCACAGCCAAAAATAAATAAATAAATCTTGATCTGTAGTAGGTGGCCAGATGAAGACTGTACACTTCTACCAACAAGTTATGAAAATGTTCGCTGTCCTCCATCTTTCCAACACTAGATATTATCAACCTTTAGAGATGTAGGCCAGTTTGGTATGCGAGAAAGAGCTCTCCTGTTGTTTCATTTCTTAGTTTATTATATAGGTGTATATTATATAGGTGTTTATTATATATATTGTATAGGTGTTCTTTTTTTTTGCTAAATAAATGCTGATTTTGTTAATAGGCTCAACCCTAGGTGGGCTACTGATGTTTATTACCTCCCTGGTGGCTAGGCGTGCCATGCAGCATAATTCTGACCAATGAACTGTAACTAGTGTATTAGGGCTTTTGGGAAGCCTTTTGCTTTTCCTGGTAAGTGGGAAGCCATATAACATTTATCAGGTCTATCTATGTATTAACCAGCTGATGATCCACTTCCTTTTCCTTTTTTCCCTGCCTTGAATGTAGACACGATGCCTGGAGCTATGGCAGCCATTTTGGCATCATAATGTGACAAGCATGAGGGTGAATAACTCTGTTTAAGCCACAGTAAATGGCTTACTTTCATCTTGCAGCTGAGGGTATTCCTAAGTGATGTACTGGGTGAAACTCAACTTCATTTTGTGTGCTAGTTGCACAGTGTATTTATTGCTGTGTGATGGTAATTAGTTTGTCTGTCTGAGCTCCTTGAAAAAAGGGGCCGCCTGACAATAACACTCACTTCTGTATGGCAGAGAAGACATAGATTGAGTGTTCATTAAGTATGTTTGAAAAGAATGTATATTATTTAATTACATATGCAAATTGTTTTCAAAATGGAGAGCTCAGGATGGATATTTACTTTTCAGTAAATTTCAGGTAGATGGCTGCTCCGGGTCATTTCCTGAACAAGCATTCTCAAGCTCTCTGGTCTTTGTACTCCTTTATCCTCTGAGAGATTCTCACTCCTAAAGCTGTGCTTCCTAATCTTTTTCATATCGTGAATCACTCAGAACATGATAATGTTTGTGGTAGAACACTGCATTGTGAATGAATGGAAGATTTCTTGCTGCAGAAGTAGCACTTGGGGAGTCTTGCTTCCTCAGACTTCACTGGGTCACCCCTGGGCCAAACATCAGCATCTCTGAACAGCTAACTGCCGAGTAGCCTTACTAGTCTGGAAGTTCTGCTCTGCAGAGAGGTGAAGGCTTTTCTACTTTGCAGTAGGGAATATCATGAATACGTTCAAATTTATACGGAAAGACACACATGACTATGTAACAAGTATCAGTGTTTGGCTCCATCTAGTGGTCTAAAATGGATTTGGGTTTCTAACAATCCAGGATTTGTTGTTCAGTCACTAAGTTGTGTCCAACTCTTGGCAACCCCATGAACCACAGCACACCAGGCTTCCCTGTCCTTCACTATGTCCTGGAGCTTCAAACTCACGTCCATTGAGTCACTTGATGTCTTCCAACCATCTCATCCTCTGTCCACCCCCTTCTGCCTTCAATCTTTGCCAGTATCAGAGTCTTTTCCAGTGAGTCTGCCCTTTGGATCAGGTGGCCAAAGTACTGGAGCTTCAGCTTCAGCATCAGTCCTTCCAATGAATATTCAGGACTGATTTCCTTTAGGATTGACTGGTTTGATCTCCTTGTAGTCCAAGGGACTCCCAAGAGTCTTTTCCACCACCACAGTTCAAAAGCATCAATTCTTCGGCGCTCAGCTTTCTTTATGGTCCAGCTCTCACATCCATACATGACTACTGGAAAAACCATAGCTTTGACTAGATGGACCTTTGTCGGCAAAGTGATGTCTCTGCTTTTTAACATGCTGTCTAGGTTGGTCATAGCTTTTCTTCCAAGAAGTAAGTGTCTTTTAACTTTGTGGCTGCAGTCACTATCTACAGTGATTTTGGAGCCTAAGAAAATAAAATTTGTCACTGTTTCCATTGTTTCCCCATCTATTTGCCATGAAGCAATGGGACCAGACGCCATGATCTTCATTTTTTGAACATTGAGTTTTAAGCCAGACTTTTCACTTTCCGCTTTCACCTTCATCAAGAGGCTCTTTAGTTTTTCTTTGCTTTGTTCCATTAAAGTGGTATCTGCATATCTGAAGTTGTTGATATTTCTCCCGGCAATTTTGATTCCAGTTTGTGATTCATCCAGCCCACATTTTGCATGATGTACTCTGCATATATGTTAAGTAAGCAGGATGACAATACACAGCTTTGTCGTACTCCTCCTTTCCCAATTTTGAACCAGTCCATTGTTCCATGTCTGGTTCTAGTTGTTGCTTCTTGTCTTGTATACAGGTTTCTTAGGATGGGGCTTCCTTTTTGGCTCAGCTGGTAAAGAATCCGCCTGCAATGTGGGAGACCTGGGTTTGATCCCTGGGTTGGGAAAATCCACTGGAGAAGGAAAAGGCTACTCACTCCAGTATTCTGGCCTGGAGAATTCCAAGCACTGTGTAATCCATGGGATCGCAAAGAGTACGACACGACTGAGCGACTTTCACTTCTTAGGAGGCAGGTAAAGTGGTCTGGTATTCTCATATCTTTAAGAATTTTCCAGTTTGTTGTGATCCACACAGTCAAAGACTTTAGTGTATTCAGTGAAGCAGAAGTAGAATTTTTTCTTTGAATTCTATTCCAAAAGAAAGGGAATTTCTTTTTCTATGATTCAGCAGATGCTGGTAGTTTGATTTCTGGTTCCTCTGTCTTTTTGAAATCCCGCTTGTATATCTGGAAGTTCTCGGTTCACGTACTGCTGAAGATTAACTTGAAGGATTTTGACCATAACCTTGCTAGCATGTGAAATGAGTGCAATTGTACAGTAATTTGAACACTGTTATTGCCTTTCTTTGGGATTGGAATGAAAACTGACTTTTCCAGTCATGTGGCCACTGCTGAGTTTTCCAAATTTGCTGACATATTGAGTGCAGCGCTTTCACAGCATCATCTTTTAGGATTTGAAATAGCTCAGCTGGAAGGGTTATGTAGGCATACATAATTTTCTTTCTTTATTTATTTTACCTTTCCTCTTTTCCTTCCAAGATCCCTCCTTCCTTCTTCCCTCTCTCCCTTACTCTTCTCTCTCTTTTGTTTCATTTCCATTATGGTTGGAGAACAGAGGTGTTATGATATTGAATTTTTGGAATTATTAAACTGTACTTTAAGGTGCAATCATATGTTTAATTCTTACAAATGTTCTGAATTATATAATTACATATGCAATTACATAATTCTGTTTATTGTGGATATAGGCACATAAATATACATTTAAAAAGCATTTTGTAGGTCTTTCCTATCTCTGCTTATTGTTTTATATGCTGTGTTTATTGGTTCCAAGAGAGATGTTAAAATTATTGATCTAGCTATTACTCCCTACAGTTCTATCAGTTTCTGAGAATGTATTATTAACTTATTATTTCTCTTAAAATTTCTTCCAGTTGTGGCTTTCTCCATAACTAGAGGAAAAATTAAGTTGATTTTGCATACATATTTCAAGCCACTGTATTGTATACCTTAAACTAATGCAATGGTATATATCAATAATATCTCAATACTGCTGGAAAATTTTCATTTGTTTTTATGGTGCAATAGTATCTCTTCATCAGCTTTCATCTCAGCAGAGTTTTACACTGCTCTGACACCACCTCACAATCTGTAACACCCATGGTTTAACCACAGGTTTCTAGGGGAACATGGTGTCCCAAGGAAATGGGTGGGTTGTGTTCTGGGGGATGGAGTAAAAAGCTCTACTTCAACATGCCTTCTCATTGCAACTTCTGCCTTTACTTAAGTTTTAGTCTTTTCAGAGCTTTCTTGGGGATTATTATTTTGGGGGGATGGTTATTTCCTGGTATTCATGTTTCCTTCTCCATTCTTGGGAGCAAGTCTGCAGCCTTGGTTTGCCAAGTTGGCAGGAAGTAGGGCTGTGTGGCCTCTGGATTTCATTTTTAAAATTCCAATTTTATTGATTTTTTAAAAAAATTTCAGTTTTATTGATATATAATTGACATAGTCCATTGTATAAATTTAAGGTATGCAGTATGATAACTTGACTTACATATATTGCAAAATAACTAACATGATAAGTTTACTTAACATCCATCATCTTGTATAGATACAAGAAAAAAAGGAAAAAAATTTTTTTTTTCTTGTGATGAAAACTTTTGTCAGCTTTCAAATAGATTACACAGCAGTGTAAACTAATCATCATGTTGCATATTTCATCCCCAGTGGATTTTGAATTATGATTTGAAAGGTCATTCTTCCACCTAGTGGGCACTTTTAATCTGAAAGCTCGTATTCTACTTTTCTGGGAATGGTTTCACATTATTTCTTTGATAAACCTGTCTGCTTAGTTGTCTTGGATTTCTCTTTCTGGAACTTATATTATTCTTTGCAATTTTTTAACTCCCCCCCTGCCACCATCTCATGATTCTAAACACTTACTCCTATATTTTGCTTTAGCAGTATTACAATTTTATTCTTTATATTGATATATTGATCTGTATGGAATTTATTTTGGTGTCTGATACAATACAGGAACTTAACTTCTCCCCCAAATGTTAGCCATTTATTCAAACACTGTTTATTCAATAGTCTATCTTTCCTCCACTTACTTGAAATGTAAAATATTGATTTTTTAATATGTTGTGATATCTTTCTACTTTATTCTTTTATTAATTATTCACCTATCAGTTGACCCTCTTGAATTTTCTAGGTAGGCAATCACATCTTTTGCAAAACAGTGTCAATTTTTTTCCCCTTTTTAAAAATTTATGTCTTTGTCTTTTGCTCCTATTATTATTGATTGATTTCTTTAGACTATGGCATTAGTTTCTTGTTATAGATTTGTGGGTAGACATTTTTTAAATTTCATGAAGTTAAATAAGCTTCTTTCTCTTCTTCAGCTTTAAAATAAACTCAGGAATGGTATCAAACATTATAAAATGCTTTATAGACACAGGTATCCCCTGCTTTACACCACTTCACTTTTATAAAGACTTACCTTAAAAAGACCTGTTTTTAACCTATTTTTAGGGCAGGAATAGAGAGGAACATGTAGAGAATGGACCTGTGGACACAGAAGGGGAAGGAGAGGGTAGGGCAGTTGGGAGAGCAGCATTGAAATATATACTTTGTGTGTTTATAGTATGCTCAGTTGTGTTTGATTCTTTGCCACCCCATGTTTTGTAGCCTGCCAGGCTCCTCTGTCCTTGGAATTTTCCAGGCAAAAATACCATGTGTAAAATAGATAGCTAGTGGGAAGCTGCTGTGTAACACAGGGAACCCAACTTGGCACTCTGTGATGACATAGAGGGGTGAGAGGCTCAAGAAGGAGGGGATACACACACACATATGTATAAATACTTATGGCTGATTCAAGCTGTTGTACGGCAGAGACCAACACAATAGTGTAAAGCAAGTATCCTTATTCAATTAAAAAAAGACCTGTTTTTGCTTTGAACTGAAAGAAATCTGAAAATTTTTGCTTTTACAAAAAAGGCAAGAAGCTAAAACATTATTCAGCTTTTTTGGTAGCCAGATGAGTCTGTATAGAGGCAGTTGAATCCCAAGGATAAAGTGGCCCCTCCCAACTCCCTCCCTGGGAACCACTTGGCACCTTAGCAAGGAGCTGCTGAAGCTGTGAACCATGTCTGCGAGCATCTGTGCTTTGTCTGGATGTATTTCATGTGTCCTTTAGCAAGATGTATCCTAAGGTAATCGCTTCTAGCTTTATTGCCCTTTTTTAGTTTTACAAAAGTTTTCATAGGAACACTCTACTTTTGGATAGTGGGAGAAATGTGTTTATCAAGATAGTAGTGAAATTTTTCTCACTAGTCTGTTAATGTGGTAAGAAAATTTCTACTCTTGAACCATTCTTATATTCTTGAAATAAGTTCCACTAGATTGTTATTATTATTCTTTTAATAGAATGCTGGATTCTATTTACTGATATTTTATTTATAAAATTTGCATTTGGTTTATAAGGAGTTTGTTTTTCTCCTTTCCCATTCTTTTTCCTTTCTTCCTTCCTCACTTCTTTCTTTCGTTCTTCTCTTACTTCTTCCCTCCTTCCATGTTTCTTCCTTTCAAAAAATATTCTAGTTTGTCTAATTTTGGTGTCATGGTTATGGAAGCTGCCAAGAATATTGTGGTCAGGGAAAGCAAATTCATACACCAAATCTATGTCTGTCTGTGTTAGGACAAACTGCTGTCCCCTTCATGATAGAAGTACGCAGTGTGATCACCTGGAGTGGGCTGATCCCCTTCGTGACAGACGTGCCCAGTGTGATCACCTGGAGTGGGCTGATCCCCTTCGTGACAGATGTGCCCAGTGTGAGCACCTGGAGTGGGCTGAGTGGTCTCCCTTGGAACTTGTGCCATGACTGCTTCTGTCTTTGGCAGGATGGTCACTCAGCAGCAGCTGTGGCCAGAGCAACCTGTATGAAGGAAAGTCCACAAAGAGCCTCTGTCTTGTTTCCGTGGCCACTTTGTACCTAGACTTAATGAACAAGCACTGGGCGGTTGGGGAAGAGGCTGACTACCATTTATGAGAACATTCTCTTCAGGAGATGGACGCTGTCTTCTCGGTATTCTACTTCTTTCCAAGTCCTAGACTAGCTGGCCAATCTATCAGCCACTGCACATGAGCCACTGTAGGCCCATGTCACAGGCCATTTTTCCTTCCACACAACATGGACCAACAGGTGGCTTGTCTGAAGTTCCGTCTTTGGGAAGATCTCCAAATACTGTTTTCTAGAGTTTCTAGGGTTTCCCCTGAGTGGTTGTCCACTTTAGGCTGGTGCTGGAATATTGTGTTTTTTTCTCTTCATTTTATGTTCATGGGGAATACCCATGAGATCACAGAACAGTGGCAGGCCTGGCAACAAAGCAGTAGGGGCAGGTCCTGTGGAATCTGACACACACAGAGGCGTTTTATTAGGCCTTCTGGAACCACTCAGACCTTTCTAGTTTGTACCCCTTACATGTCATAATGAGATGCTTCTGAACACATCCAATTTTTTTGATTGGGTGGTTCATATAACAGAGTACATCATGAGGAATGCTGGGCTGGAAGAAGCACAACCTGGAATCAAGATTGCCAGGAGAAATATCAATAAACTCAGATATGTAGATGACACTACCCTTATGGCAGAAAGTGAAGAGGACCTCAAAAGCCTCTTGATGAAAGTGAAAGAGGAGAGTGAAAAGGTTGGCTTGAAGCTCAACATTCAGAAAACAAAGATCATGGCATCTGGTCGCATCACTTCATGGGAAATAGATGGAAAAACAGTGGAAACAGTGTCAGATTTTATTTTTTTGGGCTCCAAAATCACTGCGGATGCTGATTGCAGCCATGAAATTAAAAGACACTTACTCCTTGGAAGGAAAGTTATGACCAACCTAGATAGCATATTAAAAAGCATAGACATTACTTTGCCAACAAAGGTCCGTCTAGTCAAGGCTATGGTTTTTCCCGTGGTCATGTGTGGATGTGAGAGTTGGACTGTGAAGAAAGCTGATCGCCGAAGAATTGATGCCTTTGAACTGTGGTGTTGGAGAAGACTCTTGAGAGTCCCTTGGACTGCAAGGAGATCCAACCAGTCCATTCTAAAGGAGATCAATCCTGGGTGTTCATTGGAAGGACTGATGCTAAAGCTGAAACTGCAATACTTTGGCCACCTCATGCGACGCGCTGACTCACTGGAAAAGACTTTGATGCTGGGAAAGGTTGGGGGCGGGAGGAAAAGGGGACGACCGAGAATGAGATGGCTGGATGGCATCACCGACTCTGTGGACATGAGTTTGAGTGAACTCCGGGAGTTGGTGATGGACAGGGAGGCCTGGTGTGCTGTGATTCATGGGGTCGCGGAGAGTTGGACACGACTGAGCGACTGAACTGAACTGAACTGATAACACCCAGTTCCTAATGGGCAGTTTAGTAAAATTATTTCACAAAGCAGGTTACGGTTTTAATTAGATTTCTCATTCATCAGTATTCCTTGTATACATTGTCTTCTCTTGTCTCGGGGTCACTGTTCTGGTTTGATTTTCATGTTCATGAGACTATTCTTGAGTTATTTCCTTAGAAAGGACATGTTTATGGTAGACTGTATGAGAAATGCATTAGAAGTATGGTTATCTTTGGCAAATAGCTTGGTCTTTCTTTCTGGAAGCTCCTAAGATTTTCTTTTGATAATCACAGTTCAAAAATTTTACAGGAAACGTCATATTTATGACTTTAAAAAATTAACTCTGCTTGGTACTTAGGTTGACATTTTCAGTCAGAAAATTCAAGTCTTTTTTCAGATAAGGGAAATTTTCATGTATTATATCTTATTACCTTCTCTACTGTTCCTTTGTTTCATTTTGAAACTATTATTATTCAGTCTTTTTTTCTCCATGCTTATTTTCTTGTCATGAATATGTGTTTGTTGTGTTATTTGTTTATATATTTACTTAACAAACATTTTGAGCACCTCCTCTGTGCCCAAATTCAGGCAATTGGGTTATATCATGAGTAACACAAAGAACCCTGCTTGCAAGGAGCTTGCATTTTAGTGAGAAGAGACAGATGACAAAGAAGTAAATTCCATAATGTATTTGAAGATGATGAATACTAAAGAGGAAAGAGACAAGTAGGGTAGGGCAGGGAGAGTTGGGAGTGGTATTAATAATATAGGGATGATCTGCAATTTTAAATGGGTTGTTCAGGGTAGGCCTCTTGAGAAGGTGAGAATTAGTAAAACAAGATGAGGGATTGAGCCTTGCAGGACCTGGGGAAGAACATTCTAGGAGGCAGCCAGTGCAAAGGCCCTGAGAAGGGCGTGTACCTTGTGTGTTGGATAAGAGCAAGAATGCTGGTATGACTGGTACAGAGAGGATATGGAGGTTCTGATGGATAACAAAACCTATAGGGTCATGTAGACCACAGTAAAGACTTTGGGTTTACTCTGGCTAAGATGGGAAGCCATTGTAGGGTACTGAGACAGAAGAATAACTTGATCTGACTTATTATAAAAGGGGGAGAGGGTCGGGGGAAGGATGGAATAGAGGGTTGGAGTTAGCAGATATAAGTTATTATATGTAAAATGGATAAGCAATAAGGTCTTACTGTATAGCACAGAGAACTATATTCAATATCCTGTGATAAACAATAATGGAAAAGACTATGAAAAACAATGTATATGTATATAACTGAGTCACTTTGCTGTACAGCAGAAATTTATACAACATCGTAAATCAACTATACTTCAATAAGATAAACATTTTTTAGTATAGTTTTATAAAAAAATAAAAAGATCTCTCTGGCTAATCTGATAGGCATAGATTGTACAGGTATCAATTATATAGGAATAGATTGTAGAGGTAGAAGTGGGAGAACTAATTGGCAGTGATTCTTTAACAACAAGTGTGCTAGTGGCTGGGATCAGGGTAGTAGCAGTGGAGTTTGGTAGCAGTGGACTATGATGGCTAGCAGAGTTTCCACTAGCTGAAATGAGGAATGCTATGCGAGTAAAATCAATAATTTGGCTTGGGGTATGCTAAGTTTGAGAAGTCTAATGTTTCAAGTGGAGATATTGGGTAGGTAGTTGGATATTTGAGTCTAGAGTCCAGGAGACAAATTTGGCAAAATCTATAAATTTGGGAGTAACTGGCATATGTCGTTAGGTAGTTAAAGGTATAAAACTGGATGAGGTAACTGTATTGGTCAGAATAGATGAGGCTTCTGCCTTGGTAACAAATATCTCCCAAATATAAGCAATTGATACACAGATGTTTGCTCAATGATATGAAGCTTGATGCAGGTCTGGGCTCATTTCCAGGACATCTGTCTTTTATAGAGTGACTCAGCGAACAGGCTGCTTTGGTTTTTTGGTCCCACACATCAACATGAGGAATTCTCTAAATAGCTATAGTAGGAGAAAAGACAGCTGGAAAATTTTATGCCAGGCTTTGCTGGGAAGTGACCTGTCTCTTCTACTCAGTCTGTTGGCCAGAACTAGTCACATGTGGTCTTCTAGTTGCTGGGAAGGAGTGGGAGGAGATGTGGATGTCATCAGGGAAGCCAGGTAGTTAGAGGGGAAAAGAAGGTCATGGAGGGGAGGAGGAGCTAGCAAAGGAGACAGAGAAGAAATGTTCAGGAGGTGCAAGGAATTCCAGGAGATGGTAGCCTGGAGCCCAAGGATGAAAATGTTACAAGGATGGGAAGGTGGCCATGCTGGGACAGTGAGATGAGGACAGGCCATGGGATCTATATGGAAATGATCTGTAATCTCGAGGAGAGCAATTTATTACCGTCACATGTAAAAGCCTGATTGAAGTGAGTTAAAGAGACGTGCTGGATGGAGAAGAATTTGAGACAAGTGTAGACAAGAAATGGGACAGATGTCGGCAGGAGAAGTAAGTTTGAGCCTAGGGTGTTTTGAGGACTTCCCTGGCAGTCCAGTGGTTAAGACTGCGTGCTTCTACTGCAGGGGGCATGTGTTGGATCCCAAGCTGGGGGACTGTGTTTCCAAAAAAACAAACAAACAAACTGCAGTTGTATTTTTAAAAAAATTTATTTTAATTGGAGGATACTTGGTTTACAATATTCCATTGGTTTCGGCCGTATACCAACATGAATCAGCCATAGGTATATGTCTGTCCCCTCTCTCTTGAACCTTTGTTCAACCTCCCACCTGATCCCACCCCTGTAGGTTGTCACAGAGCACCAGATTTGAACCCCCGGATGACACAGCAAATTTCCACTATCTAATTTTACATATGGTGAAAGTGGAATTTGCTCAGTTCTGTCTGATTCTTTGCAACCACATGGACTGTACAGTCCTTGGAATTCTCCAGGCCAGAATACTGGAGTGGGCAGCTTTTCCCTTCTCTAGGGGATCTTGCCAACCCAGGGATTGAACCCAAGTCTCCCGCATTGCAGGCAGATTCTTTACCAGCTGAGCCACAAGGGAAGCCCAAGAATACTGGAGTGGGTAGCCGATCCCTTCTCCAGCAGATCTTCCCAACCCAGGAATCAACCCACGGTCTCCTACACTGCAGGCGGATTCTTTACCAACTTAGCTATCAGGGAAGCCTCTCACATGCAGTAATGTATATGCTTCAACGCTACTGTCTCAGTTGCTCCCACCCTCCCCTTCCCCGCTGTGTCCACAAGGCTTTTCTCTATGTTTGTAAGACTAGGGTGTTTTTGCTTGTTCTTTTCAGCTGGGACAGGTAACAGCATTGTTATGTACAGTTGGAGAAGATCCAGTAGAATGCAAGAATGCAGACTGATGATGTAGCAGACAGAGAGCAATGTTGTTGGAGCAGGACCCTTGCATCGGTTAGGAGGGACTGGCTGTGGTGGCAGCTTGGACAATCCATCTTAGGTTGTGGGTGGAAGGTAGAACAGGTGCACAGACTCTGGTGGAAGAGGGCTGACAAAGGCAGAATATTGAGGGTTTGCGGTGAGAGAAGAAAGTGGGAAACAGCCTCTGGAGACGGGAGTGGACAGATGAAGGAAGCACAGCATGGCCTGGGCAGCACAAACTGCCTCTTGAGGGTCACAGTCAGGGACTGGAGTGAAGCCCACCCATGCGACTTGTGATTTTTGCAGCTGTCTTCTGCTGGAGATTTGCATTTCACGTGGTTAAGGTTTCATTAAGAGAGTTCAAGGAAGTTAGGGGCAGGAGTCTGGGGTGTGTGCACGGGAGTGATAATTATGTAATGCTAAAGCGTCCATTTTGTTTCTCATTCCCTCTACTGAATTTTTATAATTTGAATTTATATATATATATGTTCTGTATGTATATAGAATAAAAACTATTAAAAATAAAATACACAAATGTATAAAATGTAAAAATAAATAAGTTAAAATTATAACAAAAATCTAAAAAATAATTGTAATGAGAACTCTTAAGGAGAGTCAGGAAGATATTACTAAGAAACAACAAGACAAAACAAAGACTTTGGGCTGTATCTGTACCAAATCTGCATCTAACTCCTCTCTCCCTGTCTTCCTGTATAGACATGCCTCCTGTGGGCTCTCACTACAGTGTCTCTGGTGTCACCCTCACTGCTGTTTTTGTCTCCTTTCTGAAGCCTGCCTCTGCTGGGGCCGCCGCCTCTGATGGCTGGCCTCTGTCCCCTTCCCTCAAGCCACCAGGTCCTTTGAATTAGTGCTCTCACTGTGGTCCTGGGCCAGGGCGTTAGTGTCACTCGGGAGCTCTGTGGGAATGCACGTGCTCAGGTTCTGCTGGAGACCCCCTGAATCAAATATCTGGGGGCAGGGCCCAGGAGCATGTATGTTTACTAGCTCCTCAGGGATTCTGTTGAGAACTGCTGCTTACATCCCTGTGGCCTTTGCTGTCCTACTCATGTGAGGGATGTGGGCCCCTCCAAACCTGTGCTGGTAAGATCTGGGCGCTCTTGCCCAACCACACTGGGGAGTTGGCATGAGGCATGAGAGCAAGTCCTTCCTTCCCTGGGGGTGTGGGGACAAGAAAATGGTGAGCGAGCTGGCCAACAGAGGTTTGGATTCCCATTTCTCTACTTCTCCATCCTTATGTTTTGGGTTGAATCAGCACCCAGCCAGCCCTGTGCATATTAATTACCATTCTTACCTCACTGTGGTCCTTGTAGGCTTTCTCGGGTCTCTTCCTGGCTCAGGGAGGAAGGGAGGACACTAAGATCTTGGACCCAGAGAGAACACAAAGACAGCCAAGTTTCTAAATGGATTAACTTACAACCAAAGGAAGACTAATATGAAAATCATGATATTTCTTATTTGCTTAGGCAAATCCCCAAAGACTCATCCAGACATTTTTTCTGCATGAAGAACTGAATGGGGAAGATTGCAGGTTGATGTAGGAGCTGAGAGATGAGTCCACTGGCTGGGAGCCTGGCAGGACTGTGGGTGGGCTGTGTGTGAGCATGGAAAGCCTGCTGACTGCAGGGTACCAGCACCTCAGCACATCAGGACTTGCGGCAGGGAGTTCAGGTGAACAGCCTGGATCTCTTGAGGGAGAACCTCAGGGACTTTCTCAGCAGTGACGCAAACACGAAGAGTGCCTCCCCTCCCAGCAGGTGGCCGTGGCTGGGGTTGGGCTTCCGTGGAAGCACAGATGCTCGTCCATCACGTGCTGTCTGGGAGGATGCTGGTGGAGCTGACGCCAGATGTCAGTCTTGCAGCCAGGGATCCACCCAAGAAAAGGGGGCCATGGTGGGATGAATCTGCCTGAAGTGTCTGAGGGACCAAGGATGGGACCGAGTTTTCCTTCAGGAGGCTAGAAGAAATTGTACAGAGACTGGAATCAGAAATTCAGATTGGAAAATTCCCTGGTGGTTCAGTGGTTAAGAAATGCGCTTTCACTGCTGTGGGCCCAGGTTTGATCCCTGGTTGGGAGATCCCACAACCCATGCAATGTGGAAAAAAAAAAAAAAATTCAGACTGCATTACGAAAAATACCTAGGTTTTGAACATGTGATTTTGAGGCTGAAAATTTGTATTTGTTACATTTATACTTGAATGTGAAAATATGCACAGTGCCTGGCATACAATTGGTGCCCAGTAGGTTCTAGTTAATATCTTTTCAATTATTCATGTAGCCTACATACGTGCCCACACACCAGTGGAAAGAGTAACGGAACAGAGAAAATGCCCAGGTGATGCTGTCATACTATTTTCATTTGGAAATTTGTTTGCCTTTTAACATGCTGCTGCTGCTGCTAAATCGCTTCAGTCGTGTCCGACTCTGTGCGACCCCATAGACGGCAGCCCACCAGGCTCCCCCATCCCTGGGATTCTCCAGGCAAGAACATTGGAGTGGGTTGCCATTTCCTTCTCCAATGCATGAAAGTGAAAAGTGAAGTGAAGTTGCTCAGTCGTGTCCAACTCTTAGCGACCTCATGGACTGCAGCCCACCAGGCTCCTCCATCCATGGGATTTTCCAGGCAAGAGTACTGGAGTGGGGTGCCATTGCCTTCGCCTTTTAACATATTTTGGATCATATCATATAGATGATTTTTACAGCTTAGAAGCAATCATTAGTACAGGTGATTAAATTCCAAGTTGATCAGAAGACCCAGGTCTGAATCCTAGGTCTCCCACTCACTAGGTGTGGAACCTTGAGCAAGTACTTTACCTCCAAGAGTCTTCCTTGTCAATGAAGATAATGCCTGATTCACGAAGCTGGTGGACACCAATGAATGTCTCCTGAGGGCTTACACCTTCCTGGAGCTGTGCTAGGCAGTTTAATAGGTGTTTTTACAATGTTGAGCAACTAGTCCAGGGCTAGGTGCATATGCCAAAGACAGTGAAAGGGCAACTGTTCTCTCCTGTTCTCATACCACACACACAACACATGCACACACACAAACACACGGCATGGGCACCGCAGCAGCACACACTGCAGGCACACATTCCACACACACACTCACCATACACACGGTGCATTCACAGACACAGACACCCACACGCACACATGTCACACACACACCTGGACATATAATACATGCACAACACACACACACAACACATGCACACACACAAACACACAGCATGGGCACTGCAGCAGCACACACTGCAGGCACACATTCCACACACACACTCACCATACACACGGTGCATTCACAGACACAGATGCCACACACACGCATGTCACACACACACCTAGATGCACAATCCATGCACAACACACAAACACAACACGTGCACAACACACACAACACATGCACACACACAAACACACAGCATGGGCACTGCAGCAGCACACACTGCAGGCACACATTCCACACACACACTCACCATACACACGGTGCATTCACAGACACAGATGCCACACACACGCATGTCACACACACACCTAGATGCACAATCCATGCACAACACACAAACACAACACGTGCACAACACACACAACACATGCACACACACAAACACACAGCATGGGCACTGCAGCAGCACACACTGCAGGCACACATTCCACACACACACTCACCATACACATGGTGCATTCACAGACACAGACGCCACACACCTGCATGTCACACACACACCTAGACGTACAATCCATGCACAACACACGCACGCAATATATGCACACATGCCACAACCTCACAGGTACCACATACCACCCACACCCACACTTGTGTCACCTGCAAGCTCAGTACACTGCATCACACACATGACCTATCTGAACACATACCTGCACACACACTCCACACACTGAATGCATACACGTGTGATAACCAGTACTTGCAATAACTAGAGATACCACCAGGTGTCATCGGGACACTTTTATTTGGGCATTTTTACTTGTCTATATAGTAGTTCTCCAAGTGTTCAGTTCAGTTCAGTTCAGTCGCTCAGTCGTGTCCGACTCTTTGCGACTCCATGAATCAACACGCCAGGCCTCCCTGTCCATCACCAACTCCCAGAGTTCACTCAGACTCACGTCCATTGAATCGGTGATGCCATCCAGCCATCTCATTCTCTGTCGTCCCCTTCTCCTCCTGCTCCCAAGCCCTCCCAGCATCAGGGTCTTTTCCAGTGAGTCAGCTCTTCGCATGAGGTGGCCAAGTATTGGAATTTCAGCTTCAGCATCAGTCCTTCCAATGAACACCCAGGCCTTATAGGATGGACTGGTTGGATCTTCTTGCAGTCCAAGGAACTCGCAAGAGCCTTCTCCAGTACCACAGTTCAAAAGCATCAATTCTTTGGCGCTCAGCTTTCTTCACAATCCAACTCTCACATCCATACATGACCACTGGAAAAACCATAGTCTTGACTAGACGGACCTTTGTTGGCAAAGTAACGTCTCTGCTTTTTACAGAGCAGACAGCACGGTGCAGACAGGCCTAGGCTCATGAGCTCTCTCCTGCAGAGCAGACGTGATGGAACAGCCGTGTGGAGGTTGCCTGGAGGTTCCCTGGGAGTGTGGGAGCCCTCCCTGGGCGCGGAGCCCCAAGGGCCATTGCCACTGCCAAATGACCTCCCAGACAGAGCTTCCCTGTCGGGGGTGACTCTCAGTCTGCAGGCGGCTGGGGATGCTAGTGTCCTTGGAGGCAGGAAAGGCAGCCCCAGAGAGAGGGTTTTCAGGCCTCTAGCATGCAGCCAGTGTGTGGCTCCTAAGATGCCAGGTTGTGTGCAGGTATGTGTTCACATAGGTCATGTGTGATGCAGTGTACTGAGCATGCAAGTGACACAGTGTGGGTGTGGATGGTGTGTGGTACATGTGAGGTTGTGGCATGTATTGCGTGTGTGTGTTCTGCATGGATTGTATGTCTATGTATGTGTGTGACATGTGTGTGTGTGGTGTCTGTGTATGTGAATACACCGTGTATATGGTAAATATGTGTGTGGAATGTATGCTTGCAGTGTGTACTGCTGCAGCACCCAGGCTATCTAGGTTGGTCATAACTTTCCTTCCAAGGAGTAAGCGTCTCTTGGCTGCAATCACCATCTGCAGTGATTTTGGAGCCCCCAAAATAAAGTCTGACACTGTTTCCACTGTTTCTCCGTCTACTTGCCATGAAGTGATGGGACCAGATGCCATGATCTTAGTTTTCTAAATATTGAACTTTAACCAAGCTTTTCACTCTCCTCTTTCACTTTCATCAAGAGGCTTTTTAATTCCTCTTCACTTCCTGCCATAAGGGTGGTATCATCTGCATATCTGAGGTTATTGATATTTCTCCCAGCAATCTTGATTCCAGCTTGTGCTTCTTCCAGCCCAGTGTTCCTCATGATGTACTCTGCATATAAGTTAAATAAGCAGGGTGACAATATACAGCCTTGACGTACTCCTTTTCCTACTTGGACCTAGTCTGTTGTTCCATGTACAGTTCTGACTGTTGCTTCCTGACCTGCATACAGCAGGTCAGATGGTCTGGTATTCCCATCTCTTTCAGAATTTTCCAGTTTATTGTGATCCACACAATCAAAGGCTTTGGCATAGTCAATAAAGTAGAAATAGATGTTTTCCTGGAACTCTCTTGCTTTCTCCATGATCCAGCGGATGTTGACAATTTGATCTCTGATTCCTCTGCCTTTTCTGAAACCAGTTTGAACATCTAGAAGTTCACAGTTCACGTATTGCTGAAGCCTGGCTTGGAGAATTTTGAGCATGACTTTACTAGTGTGAGATGAGTGCAATTGTGCAGTAGTTTGAGCATTCTTTGGCATTGCCTGTCTTTGGGATTGGAATGAAAACTGACCTTTTCCAGTCCTGTGGCCACTGCTGAGTTTTCCAAATTTGCTGGCATTTTTAGTGCAACACTTTCACAGCATCATCTTTCAGGATTTGAAATAGCTCAACTGGAATTCCATCACCTCCACTAGCTTTGTTCATAGTGATACTGTTTAAGGCCCACTTGACTTCACATTCCAGGATGTCTGGCTCTAGGTGAGTGATCACACCATTGTGATTATCTGGGCTGTGAAGATCTTTTCTTGTACAGTTCTTCTGTGTATTCTTGCCACCTCTTCTTAATATCTTCTGCTTCTGTTAGGTCCATACCATTTCTGTCCTTTATCCAGCCCATCTTTGTATGAAATGTTCCCTTGGTATCTCTAATTTTCTTGAAGAGATCTCTAGTCTTTCCCATTCTGTTGTTTTCCTCTATTTCTTTGCATTGATCACTGAGGAAGGCTTTCTTATCTCTCCTTGCTCTTCTTTGGAACTCTGCATTCAGGTGCTTATATCTTTCCTTTTCTCCTTTGCTTTTCGCTTCTCTTCTTTTCACAGCTATTTGTAAGGCCTCCTCAGACAGCCATTTTGCTTTTTTGCATTTCTTTTCCATGGGGATGGTCTTGATCCCTGACTCTTGTACAGTGTCACGAACCTCCATCCATAGTTCATCAGGCACTCTGTCTATCAGATCTAGTCCCTTAAATCTATTTCTCACTTCCACTGTATAATCATAAGGGATTTGATTTAGGTCCTGCCTGAATGGTCTAGTGGTTTTCCCTACTTTTTTCAATTTAAGTCTGAATTTGGCAATAAAGAGTTCATGATCTGAGCCACAGTCAGCTTCCAGTCTTGTTTTTGCTAACTGTATAGAGCTTCTCCATCTTTGCCTGCAAAGAATATAATCAATCTGATTTCAGTGTTGACCATCTGGTGATGTCCATGTGTAGAGTCTTCTCTTGTGTTGTTGGAAGAGGGTGTTTGCTATGACCAGTGCGTTCTCTTGGCAAAACTCCATTAGCCTTGCCTTGCTTCATTCCGTGCTCCAAGGCCAAATTTGCCTGTTACTCCAGGTGTTTCTTGACTTCCTACTTTTGCATTCCAGTCCCCTATAATGAAAAGGACATCTTTTTTGGGTGTTAGTTCTAAAAAGTCTTGTAGGTCTTCATAGAACTGTTCAACTTCAGCTTCTTCAGCGTTACTGGTTGGGGTATAGGCTTGGATTACCGTGATATTGAATGGTTTGCCTTGGAAACGAACAGAGATATTTCTATTGTTTGAGATTACATTCAAGTACTGCATTTCGGAATCTTTTGTTGACCATGATGGCTACTCCATTTCTTCTAAGGGATTCCTGCCCACAGTAGTAGATATAATAAATCTGAGTTAAATTCACCCATTCCAGTCCATTGTAGCCAAGACTATTTTCATAATAATACTAAGATGTCATTTGCCTTTTTTTATTCTTTCTCCCAGGAGTATACAGTGGAGTTTTCAGGAGACTACTTGATGTATGACATGGCAACAGATTGAAGGCTGAAGCAGATCTGAGAATCCAGCTGTCATCTGCCAAGCAGACCTTGAAGTGGTTTGTAAATGTAAGACAACATCACTACGTTTTTAGAAGATACAGTTACTTTTCATAAAACTTATTTTATATTAACATGCGCTAGGTTTATTAACGCTATTTTAAAATAAATAAATATCTCAAGATCTCCTCAGTTTCACTATCTAATACAGTTAAAATTGATAGATATAAACTCATATAATAAAAGTTATTTTGGGGGTCTGGAATATAGTTTTTTAAGAGTATCCTGAGGCAAAAACATTTGAAATCACTGTTTTGTATGTAATCACATATCCACAGATACATTTCAAACTTTTTCTTTTTTTTAAAGTCTTTATTGAATTTGTTACAACATTGCTTCTCTGTTATGTTTTGGTTTTTTGGCCTAGAGGCTTGGGGAATCTTAGCTCTTTGACCAGGGATCGAACCCACACTCCCTGCATTGGAAGGCGAAGTCCCAACCACTGCACCACCAGGGAAGTCCCAAGGATTTTCTTCTATTATAAATTTATGAAGAAGCAAAACATTACAGAGAAGAGGAAAATCACTTTTAAAAGTACATATTTCATTTTTTATTGCCAATAAAAAATAAATTCCATATGTATGTATGGCATGGGTGTGCTCAGTTGTGTCCAGCTCTTTGCAGCCCCATGGACTGCAGCCTGCCAGGTCCTCGGCCCATGGGATTTCCCAGGCAAGAATAGTGGAGTAGCTTGCCATTGCTTCCTTCAAGGAATCTTCCTGACCCAGGGATTGAACCCAGGTCTCCAGGGTCTCCTGCATTGCAGGCGGATTCTTTACTGCTGAGCCACTGGTGAAGTCCCTAAATTCCATACATTGTTTCCCAAATGTTATCACTGTTTTGTGACAAGAGAAACAAACATTTTAACAACAAAACTCCCTGAGAGTCACACTCATGACAGTGCCAAAGTAAATCACAAAATTATACAAATTAAGGTCTTATGCAAGACAAATATGAGTTATTTGCTATGCTGGCTGTGTCTTGCCTGTCCATTTGGAGGCCCCTTGGGAAAGTCTGCTCATGGGCAGACACACGGGGTGGGCTGGTTCCAGGGTGTGGCCAAGAGACCAGAGACAATCGCTGTTGATGTCTTGCCGTGTTTCGTCCCAGTGTTTCTGCACGTATTTCTGCACAGTTGAGGTGAAGAAAGCTGATCGCTGAAGAATTGATGCTTTTGAACTGTGGTGCTGGAGAAGACTCTTGAGAGTCCCTTGGACTGCAAGGAGATCCAACCAGTCCATTCTAAAGGAGATCAATCCTGGGTGTTCATTGGAAGGACTGATGCTGAAGCTGAAACTCCAATGCTTTGGCCACCTCATGTGACGAGTTGACTCACTGGAAAAGACTCTGATGCTGGGAAGGATTGGGGGTGGGAGGAGAAGGGGACGACCGAGAATGAGATGGCTGGATGGCATCACTGACTCGATGGACATGAGTCTGAGTGAACTCCGGGAGTTGGTGATGGACAAGGAGGCCTGGCGTGCTATGATTCATGGGGTCGCAAAGAGTTGGACACGACTGAACTGAGGTGTTCTGAGTATAAACTCAGTCCCAGGTTGTGTCAGCCAAGTCCTGATTTGTTGACATTGCTGTGTGTATGTGGCAGCTCGGAGCCTTCACCTGCTCATGCTGCTGCCTGGGAACCCGGGTGGGCCATGCCCCTCACTGTCTTTATAGATCTTACTTCAATGACCCAGCTGCCTCTTAGGTGTCACTTGTGGATTCTGGCTAAGGTGTGTCCCCAAGTGTTTCTACCTTCGAACAGCAGCCCTCAGCCCTCCCACCTGGATCCCTCTTGGCCTCTGGACCGTGGAGGGTGTCTCCCATCCTGTGAGGGGCCATGGCCTTATGGTGCCCTGCTCCTGCTCCTCTGGCCTTTGCTTGCTCTGCCCTCTGAGGTCAGGGACACTGCCGTGACCTGCTGCTCCGCTGACACTGTTTTCAGACTTTATATGGGCCCCAGTGTGTCCACTTCTTTAGTACCTGTAGTAGGGCATCTCCCTTCTATGACAGAGATGAGAAAAGCCTGCACGGTCCACATTCCCGTCTCACAGGGGAAGGACTGCTGGAACTACTGACTTACATAAGACTCTTGGCGTGCCAAGGTGGGAACGGGGTTCATTGAACAGAGCAGCCTGTGAAGCAGGCTCTCCCCTGCCTCCCCAGGGCCCGTGGGACTCCAGGCAGGACTCCCCCGGAGGGTTCAGCACATGCCCTGTTTTTCCCTCTGCTCACTTGCCTTCTTCAGCCTCCTTCCCAAAAAGCAGATATGCTTCAGTGCAACTGTCAGCCCAGTTGAACTTCCTTCCCATGATTCGTCTGGGCCCTCAGAAATATCTAGAGGTGTGCCCAGACCCTGAGCCCATGAAAAGTGTTCCAGAGTCTTCATGAGAGTGCCAAGCTTTGTCTGCCTGGAGCCCGCTGAGTGCTGGGGGCTGTCCAACTCCACAGATGGGCCTTTCTGTCCCTCAGCTTCAGCCGGATATCATCTCCAACTCCACACATATACATTTTAAAACTGAGGTATAGTTCAGTCAAATGCACACACCTTAAGGGTATTTAGATCAATGATTTTTACAAATATTTGCATATCTGTGTGCCCAACACCCCAATCAACTTATAGAACCTTGTTATCATCTTAGAAAAAATCCCGCCTGTCCCTTTCCACTGTCTCCCTCCTGCCCTCATTGTGCTCCCCAGGCAAACACTGTTTTGATTTCTATTCCAAAAGATTAGCCTTTTTTTCTAGTTTTGAACTCCATATTAACAGATCATAAAGTACATACTCTTTAGGATCTCATTTAGCTCAAAACACCATTTTTAAGGTTATTCTTTGTTTTCACTTGTATTAGTGAACCATTCCTTTTTAAAACTGTCAAGTAGTGTTCCACCGTATTGTTGTCACTGTTGTTTAGTTGCTCAGTTGTGTCCGGCTCTTTTGCAACCCCATGGACTGTAGCCCCCAGGCTCTTCTGTCAGTGGAATTTTCCAGGCAAGCATACTGCAGTGGGTTGCCATTTCCTTCTTCAGGGGATCTTCCAACCCAGGGACTGAACCTGCATCTCTTGTGTCTCCTGCATTGGCTGGCAGATTCTTTACCCCTGAACCACCAGGGAAACCCATACCACAATTTACTTATTCATTTTCTTGTTGATGAACATTTGAGTTGTTTTCAGTTTTTCTATTATGAATAAAGTTGCAATAAACATTCTTGTACAAGAATTTCTGTGGACACATGTTTCCTTTCTCTTGGGTCAATATGTAGGGGTGGAATTGCTGGGTCATAAGGTAAGAGAGGGCTTCCCAGGTGGCACTAGTGGTCAATTTATTTCATCAATGTCTTACACTTTTCGAGGCCTTTGACTTCCTTAGATAGGTCTATTCCTAGGTATTCCCAGGGATACAAGGATTTTTCAGTGTCTACAAATCCATTTATATGATACACCACATTAACAAATTGAAGAATAAGAAGCATATAATCTTCAAAATAGATGCAGAAAGACTTTTGACAAAATTTATGATAAAAACTTTCCAGAAAGTGAGCATAGAGGAAACATACCTCAAAATAATAAAGACTACATATAACAAATTCACAGCTGACATTATACCCAATCTGAGATGCAATGTGTACGTGCTAAATCACTTCAGTGTCCTACCCTGCTAAATCACTGAAGTGTCCTATGAACTATTGGCCCACCAGGCTCCTCTGTCCATGGGATTCTCCAGGCAAAAATACTGGAGTGGGTTGCCACGCCCTCCTCTAGAGGATCTTCCCCACCCAGGGATTGAACACGCATCTTTTATGTCTCCTGCATTGGCAGGCAGGTTCTTTACCACTAGCACCACCTGCTGCTGCTGCTGCTGCTAAGTCACTTCAGTCGTGTCCGACTCTGTGTGACCCCATAGACGGAAGCCCACCAGGCTCCCCTGTCCCTGGGATTCTCCAGGCATTAACACTGGAGTGGGTTGCCATTTCCTTCTCCAATGTGTGAAAGTGAAAAGTGAAAGTGAAGTCGCTCAGTCGTGTCCGACCCCCAACGACCCCATGGACTGCAGCCTACCAGGCTCCTTCATCAGTGAATTTGGTAAACAATAAATAAAATTAGTAAACAAATTTGGTGCATTTCTATACAATAACAATGAACTATCAGAAACAGAAATGATAGAAACAACCTCGTTTACCATTGCATCAAAAAGAATATAATTATTGTGTGTTTTAAAATGGCTGCATAATATTCCAGAGTGTGAATGAATTGCATACTTTCTTGGCTGTTTTAGGCGGTATAGCATGGAAGTTAGAACCACGGGCCCTGGAACCAGCAGTCCAGATTTGAAGGGAAAGTGCTGGACTGCTGGTTCCAGGGCCCATGGTCCTAACCTCCATGTTATACTGTCTACAGCAGAAACTAACAACTATACTCCAATTAAAAGAAAAACAAAGTGCATGTGGAAACCTTAGTGGGATAATTGCAGTAAATGCTTCTGTTTTCTTTTGTTATAAACCACATTACTATCTTGCACAAAGGTTTTTTCCTTATTTAAGATTACATTTTTTGGATCAATATTCAGAAGTGAAATTACTGGGTCAGTAGATGTGAGCATTTTTAAGAATCTTAACATCTATGCCCAAATTGCTTTCTAAAAGGATCCATTTACCCTCCCACCAGCAGCATATGAGAGTGTCCTTGTCACCACAGTGTTCCTGAGAAGTGGTGACTTTTTACTATAGTGGAATGTTCTTTCTACAATGGGAGAAGTCATGTCAATAGGCAGTGACTCAGAAGTCACTCCTCGCTCCTGCTGCAGTAACACCCGACACATACCCAGTATTAGGTACTGCCACAGTTATGCTGCATAACAGAACACCCTTATATGTCAATGACATACAGTAATACCAATTTATTTTTAATCATGAGTCTGTGGGCATCCCAGGTGGTAAAGAACCCTCCTACCAATGCAGGAGACCTAAGAGATGTGGGTTTGATCCCTGGGTCAGGAAGATCCCCTGGAAGAGGGCATGGCAACCCACTCCAGTATTCTTGCCTGGAGAATTCCATGGATGGAGAATCCTGGTGAGTTACAGTCCATAGGGTTGCAAAGAGTTGGACATGACTGAAATGACTTAGCACCTGCTGTATATGACCTTAGGCACCATGAGTTTGCAAGTTGCCTGGTGTGGCTCTGTTTCATGCTTTTTGGGACTCTTACTGTGAAGAAAGCTGATCGCCAAAGAATTGATGCTTTTGAACTGTGGTGCTGGAGAAGACTCTTGAGAGTCCCTTGGACTGCAAGGAGATCCAACCAGTCCATTCTAAAGGAGATCAGTCCTGGGTGTTCACTGGAAGAACTGATGCTAAAGCTGAAGCTCCAATACTTTGGCCACCTCATGCGACGAGTTGACTCGCTGGAAAAGACTCTGATGCTGGGGAGGATTGGGGGTGGGAGGAGAAGGGGACGACAGAGAGTGAGATGGCTGGATGTCATCACCGACTCGATGGACATGAGTCTGAGTGAACTCCGGGAGTTGGTGATGGACAGGGAGGCCTGGCGTGCTGTGATTCATGGGGTTGCAATGAGTCGGACACGACCGAGCAATTGAACTGAACTGAACCCTCTTCCTGGCACTAGCAGGGTCGTGTTCATCTCTGGGTGGTGGCAGGGGTCTGAGAGAGGGCACTCTTGACTACTCAAACATATTTCAGAGTTTTCTTGTGTCATAGCTGCTAATATATCATTGAGTGAACCCAATGTCAATGGGAAAGCCCAAAAGGGTGGGACAGTGCCTCCCACATGGAGACTGTGACAGTCTGTGTGGGTGCAGGGAGAGCAGAAGAACTGGGGAAATAGTTTACCACACCTTGCACCCTGTTGTTATAAGTTAAAAGAAGCTTCTTTATCAGGTTTAAAGGGAGAAAGGAGAGGTTTCTTTTAAGCTTAATATGCTGATATATTAATAATGTATATGTTAGTGATTTTAGAAATGTTTCATGCTCAGCAACTCAACACTCTTCAGGATACAACTTTTCCTGTACAGTTCCTGATCATATATGATTTCTCTACCATCTCAGGTAGCTCTCCACCTAGTATGATCTGATTTACTGAAAAGTATATGTGGCAATTTAAATCAGTATCTTAGTTGTCCTCCTCAGCTTGCTTCTGGCCTTGAGTTAATTCAATGACAAACTTTATAAACACATTCACTAGCTCAAAAAAAGCAAAACTGGTTTACTAGTCCAATTATTTAGTGAATCTGAGCAATTTATTAAAAATGCATATTTGAGTTATTTTTATAGAATATGGCAGTTATAATAGGATGTTTTGTTAAAAAAGATCTGTTCTTACAATCAGACAGTATATACACTTTGAGAATAATTTCATTTCTTTCTCTCCTAGCTGCTCCCATTAACCCCACAACCAGTTCCTTACCACAGTGAGCTCACTGAGATTTTAATTCCATATTGAAATTTAACTTTTTGTTAAAACTAGTGCACCAACTCTAAGTTTTTACTTTACCTCTTCCTCCATTATTTATTGGGTTCTATATCTTCCATTTTCTTTGATTCTTTGGGGCAAATTTTACATGGTATGAACTGACACATGAAAGAAGATGTTTTATTTAGCATCCCCACTTGAATGCTAGTTTGGCTGGGTATTAGATTCTAGGTTAAAAATGCTTTTTCCTTCAGATTATTAGAAAAATTGTCCTGTGATCTTCTAGCATTCAGGGTAATGGAGATGTCTGATGTCAAACTGCATTCAATGTGAAAGTGCTGCACTCAATATGCAAGCAAATTTTAAAAACTCAGCAGTGGCCACAGGACTGGAAAAAGGTCAGTTTTCATTCCAGTCCCAAAGAAAGGCAATGTGAAAGAATGCTCAAACTATTGCACAGTTGCACTCATCTCACATGCTAGCAAAGTAATGCTCAAAATTCTCCAAGCCAGGCTTCAACAATACGTGAACCATGAACTTCCAGATGTTCAAGCTGGATTTAGAAAAGGCAGAGGAGCCAGAGATCAAATTGCCAACATCCAATGGATCATCGAAAAAGCAAGAGAGTTCCAGAAAAACATCTATTTCTACTTTATTGACTATGCCAAAGCCTTTGACTATACCAAAGCCTTTGACTGTGTAGATCACAATAAACTGTGGAAAATTCTGAAAGAGATAGGAATACCAGACCACCTGACCAGTCCCTTATGAAACCTGTATGCAGGTCAGGAAGCAACAGTTAGAACTGGACATGGAACAACAGACTGGTTCCAAATGGGAAAAGGAGTACGTCAAGGCTGTATATTGTCACCCTGCTTATTTAACTTATATGCAGACATCATGAGGAACGCTGGGCTGCAGGAAGCACAAGCTGAAATCAAGATTTCCGGGAGAAATATCAAAACCTCAGATATGCAGATGATACCACCCTTGTGGCAGAAAGTGAAGAGGAACTAAAAAGCCTCTTGATGAAAGTGAAAGAGGAGAGTGAAAAAGTTGGCTTGAAGCTCAACATTCAGAAAACAAAGATCATGGCATCTGATCCCATCACTTCATAGCAAATAGATGAAGAAACAGTGGAAACAGTTACAGACTTTGTTTTCTTGGGCTCCAAAGTCACTGCAGATGGTGACTGCAACCATGGAATAAAAAAACGCTTACTTCTTGGAAGGAAAGTTATGACCAACCTAGACAGCATGTTAAAAAGCAGCGACATTACTTTGCCAACAAAGGTCTGTCTCATCAAGGCTGTGGTTTTCCCATTAGTTACGTATGGATGTGACAGTTGGACTGTGAAGAAAGTTGATCACTGAAGAACTGATGCTTTTGAACTGTGGTGTTTGAGAAGACTCTTGAGATTCCCTTGGACTGCAAGGAGATCCAACCAGTCCATCCTAAAGGAAATCAGTCCTGGGTGTTCATTGGAAGGACTGATGCTGAAGCTGAAACTCCAATACTTTGGCCACCTCATGCGACGAGTTGACTCACTGGAAAAGACCCTGATGCTGGGAAAGATCGAAGGCAGGAGAAGGGGACGACAGAGAAAGAGATGGTTGGATGGCATCACCAACTCAATGGACATGAGTTTGGGTGAACTCTGCGAGTTGGTGATGGACAGGGAGGCCTGGCATGCTGTGATCCATGGGGTTGGAAAGAGCTGGACACGACTGAACGACTGAAGTGAACTGATGTCAAGCTAATTTTCATTGTATTGGGATAACTTATTTTCTCTCTTTTGAAGCTAGTAGGACTTTCCTTTTGCTCTTGGTGTTCCAAGATTTTACCAGAATATGTCTAGATTTTTGAAATTCAGTTTTATTTTTCATTTCCTCTGCTTAGCACTCAATGAACCCTGTTAGTCTGAAGACTAGTATCTTTCTTCAGCTGTGGGATTGCCACCCACCATCCCATTAATTCTGTGGGTATTTCTTCATTTTCCGTTTACCTGTTCTTTCCTCGGGGCTCCTGTTACACACACACTGGAACTTCTGGGTCTACCCTCCATATCTCATGACTCATAGTTTCCACTTCTTTGTCCTTCTAACTTAGCTTTAGGGGAATTCCTTGTTTTGATCTTCATGTCACTAGTTTCCCTGACCTGTGTTGTTCTGATAACGCCTTGTTTTTGAAGTTAATCTTCAGTTCTTGCTATATATTTGCAATTAATTTTTAATGGGTAAAATATCCCCTCATCTCTCTAAAAATGGAAATTCTAGTTACTATAATTTTTTTAAAGAAATAGTTTAATTTATTCATTTATGACTGTGCTGGGTCTTCGTTGCTGTGGGGGCTTTTCTCTGGTTGTGGAGAGTGGGGGCTACTCTTTCCTCCTTGCATGTGCAGGCTTCTTATTGCGGTGGCTTCTCTTGTTTCCAGGCTCTAGAGCGCAGGCTCAACAGCTGTGGTCCCCGGGCGTGCTTCAGGGCGTGTGGATTCTTCGCAGAGCAGGGGTTGAGCCTGTGCCTCGTGCCTTGGCAGGCGGAGTCTTTACCAGAGAAGCCCTGCGATGTCTGTGTCCTCTATTGATTGGCTGTAGTTCTTCTGTGCTGTGTTTGATTTGATCATGATGTTGATTTTTCTCAAGTGTTTGGAGATTCTTGGTTGCCATTATGTGCTTCTTTCTTTCCTTTCTCCCCGCTCTTGTTTTTTTGCTTCTGTTAATTAAATGAGTCTTTTCTGTCATTTACAGGATTTTGATTAGGAAGGAGGTCAAATGGGGGTGCTTGATCTTCCATCTGGATCTGATCTGCATTTTTAGCAAAGCAACTAAGTTTGGAAGTTTGAAACTAGAGACACTAGGGCTGAGAGATTTCTTAGTGTAAATATATTTCAGCAGAGTTAATGAAAACTTGGAGTGCTTACAAAGTTGGATATATTACATGTGTGACAAATTATATATAAACCAGATTTCATTTCCTGTTTTTTTTTAATCAGCAAAGAAAAATGGCAAGAGACCTAAATCTCCTATATTTTAGCTATACACTTTAAGGGATAATATATATTCGAACATTTTCAGCATTTGCTGTTAGAATGAATAAACCTTTACAGTAAATCCCCCCCGGCCCTCAAGCACAAGTTCTAGCCAGCGATGAGCCCCTCGTTGGCTACCGCCCAGGTTTTGTTCAGAGGGCCTGCCGGCCGCAGGCTGCTGCTGTTAGCAACCGCAGAGCCATCTTTCTCACTTGTCTCTCATCACTATGGTGATTCTCGTTAAATAAAGTGAACAGTCCTGATCGTGTGCACTGGTACCTTATTTCGTGTATTATCTGTGGCTGTCAGTTTCTACCAACAGCCGCCATCTACCCAATAAATACTTGTGAATGCCTGCTATGAGCTTGGACCTAGAGACACAAATAGGGCAAAATGCTTTCCCTCAAGGGAAGAAAATGCAAAATCCGTAGATTTCATGGATCATCCAGCAAGTGTAGCCCAGCTTAATACATTTTTGTGGTTCCTGAATTTTAAAATGTTTTGTTTGCGTAGGTATAATCCTTTAAAAATCATGTCTAATTTCAAACAGGGTTCAAAAATCAAAATGACGTGAAAAGTTATCCCCATTCACACTCTTGCCTCAGCTCCCACTCCTTTAGGTGATAACCTTTTTTTTTAAAATTTTATTAGATTCTTGTTTCTACTAGGATCTCCTTATGTACTATGTATGGATGCATATTTAGATTTTTCTCTTCTTAACAAGGGTGAGTGCAATATATTTACCAATACAGCCTGGAGACTTTTCGTATTGGTTCATAAAGATCTCCCTCATTGTCTTTCACGGCTCCAGGTAGTTGCCTTGGTTGATGTCTCAGTACATTAACGAGTCCCCTACTGAGGGACACTCCAGAAGTTTTCAATCTTTTGTCATTACAATGAGCACCGCAATTAATAATCCTGTGTCTGTCATTTGTATGTATGCAGGAGTATTTGCAGAATTGATTTCCAGAAGTGATACTGGTACATTAAAATGTACTTTCATCTATACTCTTGGTAGGTTTTGCCAGCTGTCCCTTTAGAGCTGCCCCTTTACATCTTTCTCTCTCTAAACAATGTCTGAGAGCACTTCTTTCTCCTGGGTAAGACTATGTCTGATCCTTTCTCGTCTTCTCAGTTAAGTTGCTCGGTCGTGTCCAACTCTTTGCAACACCAGGCTTCCCTGTCCATCACCAACTCCTGGAACTTGCGCTAACTCGTGTCCATTGAGTCGGTGATGCCATCCAACCATCTCATCCTCTGTTGTTCCCTTCAACTCCTGCCTTCAATCTTTCTCAGCGTCAGGGTCTTTTCCAGTGAGTCAGTTCTTCACATCAGGTGGCCAGAGTATTGGAGCTTCAGTTTCAGCATCAGTCCTTCCAATGAATATCCAGGACTGATCTCCGTCAGGATGGACTGGTTGGATCTCCTTGCAGTCCAAGGGACTCTCAAGAGTCTTCTCCAACACCACAGTTCAAAAGCATCAGTTCTTCGGTGCTCAGCTTTCTTTATGGTCCAACTCTCACATCCATACATATGGAAAAGCCATAGCTTTGGACTAGATGGATCTTTGTTGGCAAAGTAATGTCTCTGCTTTTTAATATGCTGTCTAGGTTGGCCATACTTTTTCTTCCAAGGAGCAAACATCTTTTAATTTCATGGCTGCAGTCACTACCTGCAGTGATTTTGGAGCCCAAAAAATAAAGTCTGTCACTGTTTCCACTGTTTCCCCATCTGTTTGCATGAAGTGATGGGACCGGATGGATGCCAAGAGCTTTGTTTTTTGAATGTTGACTTTTAAGCTCACTTTTTTGCTCTCCTCTTTCACTTTCATCAAGACACTCTTTAGTTCCTTTTCACTTTCTGCCATAAAGGTAGTGTCATCTGTATATCTGAGGTTATTGATGGTTTTCTTGGCAATCTTGATTCCAGCTTGTGCTTCATCCAGCCTGGCATTTCGCATGATGTACTCTGCATATAAGTGAAATAAATAGGAAAACAATATACAGCCTTGATGTACTCCTTTCCCAACTTGGAACCAGTCCATTGTTCCATGTCTGGTTCTAACTGTTGCTGCTTCACTTGCATACAGGATTCTCAGGAGGCAGGTAAGGTGATCTGGTATTCCCAGCTCTTTAAGAAATTTCCAGTTTGCTGTGATCCACACAGTCAAAGATTTTAGCATAGTCAGTGAAGCAGAGTAGATGTTTTTCTGGAATTGTCTTGCTTTTTCTATGATCCAAGGGATGTTGGCAATTTGATCTCCAATTCCTCTGTCTTCTCTAAATCCAGTTTGAACATCTGGAATTTCTCAGTTCACGTACTGCTGAAGCTTAGCTTGGAGAATTTTGAGCATTTCTTTGCTAGCATGTGTGATGAGTGCAATTGTGCAATAGTTTGAACATTCTTTGGCATTGCCTGTCTTTGGGATTGGAATGAAAACTGAGCTTTTCCAGTCCTGTGGCCACTGCTGAGTTTTCCAAATTTGCTGGCATATTGAGTACAGCACTTTCACAGCGTCGTCTTTTAGGATTTGAAATAGCTAAGCTGGAATTCCATCACCTCCACTAGCTTTGTTCATAGTGATGCTTCCTAAGGCCTACTTGACTTCACATTACAGGATATCTGCCTCTAGGTGAGTGATCACACCATTATGGTCATCTAGGTCATGAAGATCTTTTTTGTACAGTTCTTCTGTGTATTCTTGTCACCTCTTCTTAATATCTTCTGCTTCTGTTAGGTCCATACAGGAAATTTAAGCAACAAATACATTTTAAAGACACAGAAATGAGGCTAGCTCATGGAAACTCAGTCTAATTTTCTTGAAGAGATCTCTAGTCTTTCCCATTCTATTGTTTTCCTCTATTTCTTTGCATTCATCCCTGGAAAGGCGTTCTTATCTCTCCTGGCTATTCTTTGAAATTCTGCATTCGGATGGGTCTATCTTTTCTTTCTCCTTTGCCTTTAGCGTCTCTTCTTTTCTTGGCTGTTAGTAAGGGTGGATTATGTCCAATCCGTTCTTGTCTTCCAGTACCAAATAATACTTGCAGGTTTTCCCCTTTCCCTCACAGTGTTGTCCTTTTCTTCCAGTGTTGTGCAAGTCTCTTTTAGCAGAAGTTTCTTATAGACGCTTATAAGTAGACAGACTGTTACATTTGCTGTGTGGTGCACCAGATGAAGAATTGTTGAAGGAAACCCAGAATATTTAAGGGATGATGTGGAATGCAGGTGGCTGGGGTCCAGGTTCAAGCTGCTGAGCAGTGTGAGGAAGGCTCAGGGACAGATTGTGGAGAATTTGGGCTGCCAGACACCAAAAGATTTGGATTTTTCCTGCAGGCAACAGGCTGGCATTGAGAGTTTCACAGTAGAGGGAGAAGATGGCCAGAGCCATGTCAAGGCAGATTAATTCCAGTGGCCTCAGGATGGGACGAGACTGGAGATTGCAATTTTTAATTCTTACATGTACCTGCTGTAGCTTGCTATGGTAAGAAATGTGTAATATTGCAAATTACCAATTGTGTGTTACCTCACATGCAGCGGTCTGGGTAGAATTCCTTAGCCAGGAGGGATAATTTCTCCATTAGCTTTCTGACTGGAAGAGGGAAGGGGTCACTTTCCCTTTGGCCCCCCAAGAGTTGTCCTCATCATTGTCATTCAACTCACAGTAACTGAAACACCAGTCCCTTTAAGCTCACAGAGAAGCTGCTGCCTTTGAGCCGAGGTTTCTTATCTACTGTTCTTTTGATATTATTTCCCCGGGAGAGGCGGTCCTGCTGGGGCAATCCCTCCTTCCAGACATAAGAAGGGAGTGTGTCACAACCAGGAAAAGAAGGCATGTTTCCCAAGGTTTCATTCAGCTGTTTTCTACCACCTGTCACCTGCTTGGCGAGGCTGCAAGGGGCAGCGATGCTGTGTGCGGTTTCCATGGCAGTGGGTTCCCGAGGCCTGCAGTGGCCCGCCAGGTTGCTAGTTCGCTCCCACTCTACACGGGCTCAACTGCTTTGCTGTTGGCAGCCGCCCCCTTCGCTCCTCTTAGTTCCTGGAGCTATACAATTTCTTTTGTTACTCCCTTTATGAGTCTGGTCTCTGTGTGAGAGAACCTTAAAGTTCTGAGCTTATAAAAAGTACGACTTTGTCTCTGAGCAATCGAATGGCAGGAATTCAGAATGTGAGGGTGGAAAAGTACTGGGAGATGGACCTCTCTGAAAGGAGGCTGGAACTCTGAGGTGAGGCTGATTCTGAGGCCTGAGCTTCCTGCGAAGTGTGGTGGGAGGACGCATTCCATGGCAGAGAGGGTTCCCCCAAAAGGGCCACGGAATTCTCCTACCAGATGTCATTGGCACACAGGTTGTTAGAATTCAGAGTCTGTTCATCTTTGTTTCATCTGATCTCTTCATTTAATTAGCTTTAGGGAATTTCCTGGCTGTCCGGTGGTTAGGACTCTGCTCTTCCACCGCAGGGGACCTGGGTTTAATCTGCAAAGGTAAAGGTTAAATTTACCTTTAGAAGATTGTATGTGTTGCAGTTACTTGCTGACAGAAATGTCTGCTCAATCATTGTCCGTAACTTTTCACTGAGGACACAGTATCACATGATTACTAGGAATTTGGGGTCACGGAAGGGAAATGAAGGATCTTAAATAGAGAAGGACGTTAAAGTCAGGCGCAAGTTCACACATGCTATTTTAGCAAGTGCTTCTGGTTTTCCTGTCAGCTGTGTTTCCTGATGCTGTGTCTTCAGCCCTGTGGTGTTGGGGACCAGGTGGCGTCACAGGCCCGGGACCCTGTGGTCTCTGCCCATTAAGGTCACCCGGCTCTGAGCTCTGCCTTGAGGGTAAGTCCTGGTGAACTAGGCTTATCTCCAAGTTAACACTTAGAAGAGTTTCATGGCAGGGGTGGAGACAAAGGCTTGAGGCAAGGGACAAGACTCTGGTTTGGGAAATGAAGATGCTTTGGATGGGTTCTATCCAAAACTGTCATGATGGCAACAACAGCAGGGGCAGCTGGGACGTGGAGTTCTTTGAACTGCTTAAGGCTCTGAAAAAGTGGCCCCGAAGTCACATTTTCTTCTAGGACATACTGAAGAATCACTGAGCAGAACATATTTTAGTATTAAGTGCTACTGGAAAACAAAAAAGTTAAACTCAATTTAAGCCCAGAAATGAGTCGAAGCAATTTATTTAGTTTTCTTCAGGAGGAAAATATTCTTTGTCCTAAATCATCTGCAGTTAAGTCATAAACATAGAATGAAATTCCCTTTAGTAACCCCCTAAGCTAATTAAATGCATTTCTTTGGTTCCATATCACGAGCAGCAAAAGAGGAAAGAAAGAAGGAAAGGCAAGTAAGTTAGTCCACGTGATGACTCTGTAGTTAGATGTGCTTTTCAGCCTTACTGTGGTTCTTTTTTTCTTTTTATGTTAAAACCTTTTTATTGTGATAAAGAGTACTCAGACAAAAGTGTGACTGTGAGTGAGTGCACAGTTTAACGGATTATTACAGAATAAGGACTTTTGAGACACTGTTAACACCATGGGAGCCCCTGTGGCTTCCCTTATCATTGTCTTCTTGCCTCCCCCCCCTCTATTATTCAGTTCAGTTCAGCTCAGTCGCTCAGTCGTGTCCGACTCTCCGCGACCCCATGAATCGCAGCATGCCAGGCCTCCCTGTCCATCACCAGCTCCCGGAGTTCACCCAAACTCACGTCCATCGAGTCGGTGATGCCATCCAGCCCTCTCATTCTCTGTCTTACTCATAGCCTATTGTCTGGACATAACTTCTTTGAATTCCTCTGTCTACCCTTACTGTGGTTCTTGACTCTGAAACAGGAACCGAGTGAAGCCAGCCCAAACCCTTGCCACCAGGGGCTGAATTGGCTCGGGATTCAGGGAAACAGGCAAACAGTCAGGTAATAGTCCAAGGCTCGGCAACTTGGGCTTGGCTCACCGAAGGAGTTGGGGAGGTGGGGGAGTTGAAGACGAGGTGCAGAGGTGAGAGAGGGAGGCCCACTCCAGGTGTGGGACCGCAGCTGGAGGAGCTGAAGGAGGAGGTATGGCGAGAGGTGGGCAGAGCCCACTGGCCTGGGGATGTGGGCTCCATGCTGCGTGTGCAGAGGCCTTCAGATAGGGGAAGTGGGTCTCTCAGACGACTCTGGCTGGTGAGTGAGTAAGGAAAGTGAAGTTGTCAAGGATGCAGGGAGTCCAGGGAAACAACTACTGCTGGAGCCAGAGGGAGAAGAGTTGGAGTGGGGTTGGAGGGCTGGGCACTGACTCGAGAGAATTGTACTCCCCTGCCCTCTCCTTCCGCCCAGCTGACTGAGTGGAGGAGGAGCAGCAGGGAGGAGTCAGCTCACACCCCAGGGCTTCTGACTTTGGGAGCTGCCAGGCAGGCCATGCAGTCCATCAGGACAGGATCATGGCAGTGTGCCCGGGTGGGCTTGATGGTGGGGCAGAGGCAACGAGAGTAATGAGTTTGAGTTTAATTAATGGTATTAGGCACTGTGTCAGTCAGGGTTCTGCCAGAGAAACAAAATCAGAAAGATATTAAAGAGAGAGAGAGGTCAATTTATTGCAAGGCTTACACGTAGGGCTGCCGAGGCTAGTTGAAAATCCACAGGGCAGGCTGTGAGGAAGTGAGGGCTGGGGCCATTAAGGAGGAGCCGACACTGCATCCACAGGCAGAGCTTCTTCCTCAGAGAATCCTCAGTTTTGCTCTGAAGACTTTCATCTGACTAGACTGGATGAGGCCCACCCAGGTTACCAAGGATAATCTCCTTTACTTAGTCTCTCCCTTGGACTGCAAGGAGACCCAACCAGTCCATTCTAAAGGAGATCAATCCTGGGTGTTCATTGGAAGAACTGATGCTAAAGCTGAAACTCTAATACTTTGGCCACCTCATGCGACGAGCTGACTCACTGGAAAAGAGTCTGATGCTGGGAAGGATTGGGGGCAGGAGGAGAAGGGGACGACAGAGAATGAGATGGCTGGATGGCATCACCGACTTGATGGACATGAGTTTGAGTGAACTCTGGGATTTGGTGATGGACAGGAAGGCCTGGCGTGCTGCGATTCACGGGGTCGCAAAGAGTCGGACACAACTGAGCAACTGAACTGAACTGAACTGAAAGAGTGTAGAGATAAATCCTATCTGCAAACTATTTTCACAGTGTTATCTCAGCATTGGGCTGAATAACTGAATACTACAGCTAAGCCACCAGGACTTCCCTGGTGGCTCAGACAGCAAAGTGTCTGCCTACAATGCAGGATACCTGGGTTTGATCCCTGGGTTGGGAAGATGCTCTGGAGAAGGAAATTCCAGTCTCTTGCCTGGAAAATCCCATGGACGGAGGAGTGTGGTAGGCTACAGCCCATGGGGTTGCAAAGAGTTGGACACGACTTCACTTTTTCACTTTCACAGCTAAGCCAAGTTGGTGCATAACACTAACCTTCATGGATAGAAAACCACAGAATCGGGAAATATTCAAGCAATAGGGAATGAGGAAAGGAAAAATGGTATTCCTCCGATTCTAGACTCCTGGGACTTCTCCCCAGAGGAAACTGTAGTTAAGAGGTCCTGTGTCTTCATTCAGATGGATGAGGTACCTGGGCAGGAAATAGGTTTTTTTTTTTTAGCATTTGGGTAGGATGCAAAGCCAGAGGACTGGGTGGGGGCACCCAAGCAGAGTGTGAATGTCACATGGGAAGAGAAGGGCAGACTCTGAGGACACCACAGATGGGGACTTGGCAGGCAAGAAACAAGAGAGGGGGCATATGGAGCCTTGTCCTACAGAATCCCAACCAGCTTATGCATGGCGAGTGAGTCCAGAGCAAGCACCCAGGAATTCAGGCTAGGCGAGCAGCAGCAGAACAGGCAGCAGAGCCCCGGGGAGGATGGCCTTCTTTGTCTCTGGTCTGGCGGGAGGAAGCACCTTACCCTAGCCTACCCTTGTGGCTGGGGCCCTGTGTTGAGGGAGGAGGGGGTCAAAGCTTTCTCTCCATGCTGCTGAGAGCAGAGACCAAGGGTTCTTGGTGTTTTGCTTAGGGTTCACCTTAGTGAATTCTTAGCTGAGCAGAGGTTGTCCTGGAGACTCATTTGGGATTGTGTACAGGAGTTTGAGGATAAGAGGCTGGTACTGTGGCAAGAGAGAGGAGCAGACCCAGCCCATGGCAAGAGGAAGTGTGAGGAGGCGAGATGGCCGGTGACCCCTTTGCGGAAGGGCTTTTGCGGACAGTGCGATTTTGATGCTGCATCCTGTTGTAAACCTGGAGGGGCAGAGTGAGCATAGACTGACAACATGTTTACTTACTGTGCTGTACCCTGTGGAGCCTGGTGCTAGCATCAGAACTGACCTGCAGGATTGCACTCTTGCTTAATAATCCCAGTGTAAATGTGGAACTGAGCGTGCATGCAAGGGGGCAGCAGCCTCTGTTTCTTGGTGAGAGCCATGGATATATAGCCTAGGGCTCCCCCAATACCATTGGCTCGGATAGCTCCCTGTGCCCTCTCACGTGAGCTGTGATCGAGACTGAGTTATCTGGTGAGAAAACCCCTTGGAAACCTGGGAAGGACTCAGGCAGCAGTTTGGCAGCAGTTCAGTTACAGACCTTCACATTTTTTGTCTTAAAAACCTTGTAGAACAATGGGTACCCTGAACTCTCCTCCATATCTCAATAACAACTTGAAATGGCACCTTGGGTGAGTCTAGGAGACAGAGGAAAGCTCCAAGCCGAAACTAAAAGCTCTCACAGCAGAGCTCTAGGACCAGCAGAGAAGAAGGGGGAGTGGGGAAGAGTCTAACAGAACTTCCTAGAAGGAGACGGTCTTACCCAGAGAAAATGTAGATGGGCCTGGGGGGCGTCTAGATGTGGCCAACCTAGGAATAACTGCTTTGGGAAAAGAGTGGGTCCCTGGAAGGCAGACTCAGTGTCCCTTGGAGAAAGCAGTTACTGATAAAGGAACTGAAGATGCTTAGAGGTGGGAAGAAACCCTTTCGTAGTTTAGATTGCTCTCCTTTTTCCAGTGTTTTGAGGTAGACCAATAGGTTATTGACAGGATCTTTCTTCTCTGTTAATAAAGGTGATAATAACTATGAATTTTCCTCTAAGCACTGTTTAGTTGCATACCATAAGTTGTGGTATGTTGTGTCTTCGTTTTTATTCATCTCCAAGTATTTTCTGATTTTCCTTTTGTCTCCTTCTTTGACCCATTTGTTGTCTAGGTGTGTGTTGTTTAGTTGTTATGTATTTGTGAGCTTTGGGGAGCCCTTCTACACTGGTGGCCTGGCTCTGCAGAGAGTGTGTGAAAGAAACTGTCCTTTGTAGTCACAGAGGAGGGAGCCCTGGAGCCCCAGTACTACCAACATTCAGGATTGCCCACTAACAGCTGGCCCAAGAAAGCAGAACTTACCTAAATATCAGTAACATAATAGATATTACAGCATATTTATAAGAATATCATAAGAAAAATAGTGAGAAGGAAAGACAGAATTTTTCTGCATATGAAGAAAATACACCAGAAAAATGTTGCTAAAGGTGGGGGAAAATTGTACCCTAACCTTCCAACATATATTAATAATAATAATAATAGTGAAGTAGTTGCAGCTTTGCAGAAAGACCGCACAGCAGAAATTTAAGATCTTAGGAAAGAAGGAGCTAAACAAAAGGAAGATAGTGAACTATTAGGTCTTGGTAGAAATTAGGAGAGAAACAGAAGGAAATACAAAATCAGAAATGAACAGTAAATTAAAAGGAGCTTGAAAGAGAATGGAGCGGAAAGCACAATAAGGCATATGGAGGTTATCAGTAAGGAAGAACCTGAAACAGCAATAAAGGAATGAAACAGATTAGAGAATCAGTAAAAACTGTGAAAGACTTTGAAATGGGTCAAAAGGATTATGAGGGATCTTTAATGGATAACTATGCTTTGGAGTGGAATGGAAAACTAAACACTATTTTCTGGATTATCCCCTCCTGGGTCTGCACCTTTGTGCTATTTCATAATTTTGTAAATTGTACATGGGGCTTCTGTGGTAGCTCAGGGGTAAAGAATCTACCTGCAGTGCATATGGGTTTGATCCCTGGGTTGGGAAGATCCCCTGGAGGAGGAAATGGCAACCTGCTCCAGTATTCTTGCTGGGAAAATCCCATGGACAGAGGAACCAGGCAGACTACAATCCATAGGGTCACAAAGAGTCAGACAGGACCGAGTGACTGAACATACACACACACACAAATTGTAAATAACCAAAAGCAATGCAAATGATTTCTTTCTTTTTCTTTTTTTGATGTGGACCATTTAAAAAGTCTTTACTGAATTTGTTTCAATCTTGCTTCTGTTTTATGTTTTGTTTTTTTGGCCATGAGGCATGCGAGATCTTAGCTTCCTGACCACCTGCATTAGAAGGCAAAGTCTTAACCACTGGAATGTCAGGGAAGTCCCCAGTGCAAATGATTTTATTTTATTTTATTTTTTTTTTCAAACATGATGCATTTTTATTTTTTCTGGATCAGTTAGAACAAAACAGATTACAGGGTTAGGGTGGAGAATAGACAGCTTCTAGAAATATTTTTTAGTTAAAAAGCCTAAGAAAATAAAGCCAGTTTAATCCACAAGAAAAGAAGTTGCTGGGAATTACTTTGTTCAATTACACATGTTCAATAATCCTTGGAAATTTATACTAAGCTACATTCATATCCTAAATTTGTCACAAAATTTAAGGCTGAATTGTGAATGATAGATGAGACAGGGCAGGGGAAGGTATATTAAATCTAGGAATGTGTCATTTATCCACATTATCAAGAAAGTCGGACATGCAGAAAACTTCCCCAGATACACACAGATCTATGCTCACTGTTTGAAATCATTCATTACAGATGTGTTTAAACATCATCTTATAATTTTGCTGTTGGTCTAAATATTTCTGTGACAGTCATGTTTTTGAATCAAAACCTGTAAGTCTTGGGACCGAAAGAAATTAGAATAAGCCCTAGAGAAGTCAAGCTGTATAAAATGTTAAAAAAAAAAGTCACAAAAATAAAAGAAGACTAAAGTTACTAAGATAATAACCCTTAAAAGCTTTAGGTCTTTTTTTTAAGTCTTTATTGAATTTGTTACAGTATTGTTTCTGTTTTATGGTTTTATTTTTTGGTCTCAAGGCATATGGGATCTCAGCCCCCTGACAAGGAATAGAATCTGAACCCACTGCTTTGGAAGGCAGTCTTATCCACTGGATGGCCTGGGAAGTCCCCAAAATCCTATGTTTTGTTTGCTAAAAGAAATACAATTACATCAAGGAATATGTTAACTTATGTGATCAGGACATAGTGTAGGAGCAATTTAATTCATGTCTTATAAAGACCAAATAAAACTACATGGAGGAAAATAAATTCCCCATTACAAACCCCTCTCCCCCAGGCATGACTATATATAATAATCTGGACCTTTGGACTTCACCAGATACAGGAGGGATGAACCAAGAGACCTGAGTTCAAGTCCATTTATCATCCCATTGGAAAAACAATTCACAGGCCTTTCTACCAATAGCCAATCAGTATCATCATCAGTTCCATTAAAAAGATAATACTTAATTAGTGAATTCAGCAAAATTTTATAGGCTGATATGTTTGGGGAAACTTAGCTGCCAGGTCATTCCAAAGCTTGGATGTTATAAAGAAAGCACAAGAGGCAGAGTTTCATGACCTCAGAAAGCAAACTCTTTACCCTCTGTAAATGTATTTATTCACTTGTAATATGGGGATAATAATGCCTAATCTGCTTGGCTCACAGAAATCAAATGAGGATTTTTCTTTAATGAGAAAAGGTGTGAAAAAGGGCCTGTGGAACTATAAAAACCACACAGATGTGAAGTGTAATTAATAAGCTACAGGGTTTCTCACCTTTCCATAATGATTCCTAAGAATCAAGAATTAAAGCTGAGTCCCTGGATCTCCAAACCTAGTTCATCTCCTCTGGAAATTCTACCATGAGCCTATAACTGGCGTTCCTCCAAAGGAAGCTTAAAGAATACTTTTAGTTCCATGGCAAGTGTTATCCCCTCCAAGAAAGTCCTATTGTGTAACCTGCCTGGGAAACACTTGGGTTTAGTTGCACAGGTTTATTTCCTGCAATACGTCTCAGAACCTTTAATATGTGTGCTGCTGCTGCTGCTGCTGCTGCTGCTAAGTCACTTCAGTCGTGTCCGACTCTGTGCGACCCCATAGACGGAAGCCCACCAGGCTCCCCCTTCCCTGGGATTCTCCAGGCAAGAACACTGGAGTGGGTTGCCATTTCCTTCTCCATGCAAATGATTTTAATCTTATACATGTAAATTAATTATTTATGATGGAAGGAACAATTGACCCCCCCATTTTTGTACATAGAATAATGCTCCCTGCAAAATGTCCGTGTCCTAATCCTGTAACCTGTGAATATGTTACTTTACATGGCCAAAAGGGTTTTGCAAATGTGATAAGTTAATGATCTTGAGATGAGGAGAGCCTCTTGAATTATCCAGGAGGGTCCAATGTAATCACAAGGATCCTTTAACCAGTAGGGTCAGTGTTAGAGAAGGAGATGTGACAACGGAAGCTGAGGTTGGAGTGATGCAGTCATGAACCAAAAAATGAAGGCAATCTCTTGAAGCTGGAAAAGGCAGGGAAACAGAATCTCCCCTAGACCCTCCAGAAGGAAACAGGCCTGAACAAGCATTTTAGATTTCCGACCTCTAGAATTGTAAGGTAATACATTTGTTGTTTTAAGCCAGTAAATTTGTGATTGCAGCAATAAGAAACTAATACACCCCCCAAAATGTCAGTTTTATTTATATCTATTTGTAGATTTGTTGTATGCTCTCTGTATGTCTCCATCCTTTGAATTCTCCATTAAGCTGGTTGCAACATCTTATTGATTTATCATTAATCAATGAATTAAATATTTTGTATTTGCTTATTTTATATTTTATGAATTCATGATTTTACTCTTTTAAAAAAGTAATTTTTGACAATGTTGCCAAGACCATTTAATAGGGAAAGAGCAGTCCTTTCAATAGCGCTGTGAAATGGTGCTGGGAAAACTAGATATCAACATACAAAAGAATGAACTGTACCCTTATCTAACACCATACGCAAAAATTAAGTTTAAATGGATAAAACACCTAAGGGTAAGAACTAAAACTGTAAAATAATTTTTCACTTTATTTTTTTGTCCATGTGGCTTGCAGGATCTCAGTTCCCTGACCAGAAACTGAACCTGGACCACAGCAGTGAGAGGGCAGAATCCTAACACTAGACCACAAGGAAGCTCCGAACTATAGAACTCTTAGATGAAAACATAGGGGAAATTTTCATGACACTGGATTTGGTAATGATTTCCTGGGTATGACACCAAAGGCAAAAAAAGAAAACAAATGGCCAAATTAGATTTCATCAGAATAAAATCTTTTATGCATCAAAGAATACCACCAACAAAGTAAAAAAGTGGGAGAAAATACCTATTTGCAAACACCTATTTGATAACAAAGCATATGGAGAACTCCTAGAATTCAATAACAAACCCCCCAAAAACCCAACTCAAAAATATGCAGAAGACTTAAATGGACCTTTATCCAAAGAAGATACATGAATGTCTAGTAAACACTTGGAGAGATGCTCAATATCGGTAATCATAAAGGAAATGCAAATACAAATCACAATGAGACATCCCTTCACACTTATCAGAATGGCTATGATAAAACAGAAAACAAGTGTTGATATGGACATGGAGGAAATGCGACCATTATGCATTGCTAGTAGGAATGTAAAATAGATTTGAGTATATTTAAAAGAATCTTCCACCCTGCTTCTGGAAAGATGGAGTAGATATACTTTTTCCTATTTCTCTTGTTAAGTACAACTAAAACTCCTGGAAGTTGTGTATAAAATTAACACAAGAAGACTCTGAAAGAGAGATAAAAGCCGACAAAGTAAAGGACTCAACAAAGCCTGCTCTCTGTGGTCAAAGGACCAGAAAGACATAGCCCAGCAAGACAGAAAACTTTTAGACAATAACTACTCCACTTCAGCCAGGCTCCACAGAAACAAATGATGGTCTCACCCCATCTGTGGCAGCAAAGGCTATGAGGAGCTGAGACTGCTGTTCTTGCTATGTGCTGTCACTTCAGTTGTGCCCATCTCTTTGCGACCCTATGGCCTATAGTCCTGTGTCCATGAGATTCTCCAGGCATGAACACTGGAGTGGGTTTCCATGCCCTTCTCCAGAGGATCTAGACTTCTGTCCTTGCCAAGCTGTAATGAGGTAGCTCATCTATGCCTTCATTAGGAGTGCTGGTAGAGAAGGCCAAGGAGGAACCAAGACTTCTATACTTGTTGGGTGAAAAACAAAACATTGCCAGTTATGAATATACTTGGAACAAATGAAAAAATAGGATGTCTCAGCAAAGAAACAGAAGATATAAAGAACTTTGAAAAATTTTATACCTAAATGTGCAGTAACAACAACACAAACCTCAAAAAATGGCCTAAGAGTAGGGTGGGGAGGATAGGGGAAAGAATCAATTAGATCAGTTAACTTAAAGATAGAATGATACAGTGCTTGCTTTAGCAACGTATATACTAAAATTGGAATGATACAGGGAAGATTAGCACAGCCCCTGAACAAGGATGATGTGCAAATTTGTGAAGTGTTCCATATTTTTTAAAAAAAGATAGGATGAAATATATTATCCAATTGAAGTAACGGTGAGAAAACAGAAAATAAAGTGGTGACAAAAAGAACAGAACTTCAGAGACATGTGGGACTCTATGTCAATGTATGGCAAAACCAACCAATATAATATTGTGAAATAATTAGCCTCCAATAAAAAAGAAAAAAAGGAAAAAAAGAAAAAAGAAAAAAAAATAAAATTTATGCCATCAGAGTCCCAGGAAAGGAGAAGGCATGGGACTGAAAATATTTGAAGAAATAATGGTTGAAAGATTCTTAAATTTGGCAAAAAAACCCCCAAAACAAACAAAAACAAAACACCTGAATGTACAGGAAGAAATTGAGTGAACTCAAAGGTAAACCTGAAGAAATTCATGTCAATACACATCAGAATCAAATATCTAAAAGCTAAAGACAAATTAAAAAAAACCTTGAAAGTAGCTGAAGAGAAACAATGGGGAAACCTTTGGGGAAAAACAATTAAAATTACAGCAGATTTCTCACCAGAAACCATGGAGGAAGTGGTACAGTATTGTTTCAAATGCTGAAAAAAAATGACTCTCACCTAGAATTGTGTTAAGCCCATGAAAATATGCTTCAGGAATATAGGGAAAAGCAAGATATTCTCAGATGAAGGAAAACTAAGAGAATTTGTTGCTAGCAGATTTACCATAAAAGAATGGTTAAGGTAGTTCCTCAAACAGAAAGGAAATAACAAAAGAGGAATCTTGGAACGTCAGAAAAGAACAATGTAGATAAATACGGAAAAGAGCAAAAATATAGATAAATACAGTAGACTTTCCCTCCTGAGTTTTCCAAATTATTTTTGATGATTGAAGTAAAAATTATGACACTGTCTAACGTGGGGCTCAGTGTTTATAGAGGTAATATTTAAGACAACTGTTCTTGCCTGGAGAATCCCAGGGACGGGGGAGCTTGGTGGGCTTCCGTCTATGGGGTCACACAGAGTCGGACACGACTGAAGTGACTTAGCAGCAGCAGCAGCAGCAGTGGCATAAACAGTGTAAGGTAAAGGGACTTTAAAGGAGGTAAGGGTTCTTCCCGTCACTCAAACTGGTAAAGTGGCAACACCATTCAGTTCAGTTCAGTTCAGTCACTCAACGTGTCCAACTCTTTGCAACCCCATGGACTGCAGCACGCCAGGCCTCCCTGTCCATCACCAACTCCCGGAGTTCACTCAAACTCGTGTCCATATTGTCGGTGATGCCATCCAACCATCTCATCCTCTGTCATCCACTTCTCCTCCTACCCTCAGTCTTTCCCAGCATCAGGGTCTTTTCAAATGAGTCAGCTCTTCGCATCAGGTGGCCAAAGTATTGGAGTTTCAGCTTCAACATCAGTCCTTCCAATGAACACCTAGGACTGATTTCGTTTAGGATTGACTGGTTGGATCTCTTTGCAGTCCAAGGGACTCTCAAGAGTTTTTTCTAACACCACAGTTCAAACGTATCAGTTCTTTGGCACTCAGCTTTCTTTATAGTCCAACTCTGACATCTGTACATGACTACTGGGAAAAACCATAGCTTTGACTAGATGGACCTGTGTCGGCAAAGTAACGTCTCTGCTTTTTAATATGCTGTCTAGGTTGGTCATAGCCTTTCTTCCAAGGAGCAAGTGACTTTTAATTTCAAAGCTGCAGTCACCATCCACAGTGATTTTGCTGCTGCTGCTAAGTTGTTTCAGTCGTGTCAGACTCTGTGTGACCCTAAAGATGGCCTCCCACCAGGCTCCCCCATCCCTGGGATTCTCCAGTCAAGAACACTGGAGTGGGTTGCCATTTCCTTCTCCAATGCATGAAAGTGAAGTCACTCAGTCGTGTCCGACTCTTAGTGACGTCATGGACTGCAGCCTACCAGGCTCCTCTATCCACGGGATTTTCCAGCAAGAGTACTGGAGTGGGGTTTGGAGCCCCCCAAAATAAAGTCTGTCACTGTTTCCATTGTTTCCCCATCTATTTGCCATGAAATGATGGGACCAGATGCCATGATCTTAGTTTTCTGAATGTTGACCGTTAAGCCAACTTTTTCACTCTCCTCTTTCACTTTCATCAAGAGGCTCTTTAGTTCCTCTTCACTTTCTGCCTTAAGGGTGGTGTCATCTGCATATCTGAGGTTATTGATATTTCTCCCGGCAACCTTGATTCCAGCTTGTGCTTCATCCAGCCTGGCATTTCACGTGATGTACTCTGCATATAAGATAAATAAGCAGGGTGACAATAAACAAACAGCCTTGATGTACTCCTTTCCTGATTTGGAACCAGTCTGTTGTTCCATGTCCAGTTCTAACTATTGCTTCTTGACCTGCATACAGATTTCTCAGGAGGAAGGTAAGGTGGTCTGGTATTCTCATCTCTTTGTGAATTTCCACAGTTTGTTTTGATCCAAACAGTCAAAGGCTTTGGCATGGTCAATAAACCAGAAATAGATGTTTTTCTGGAACTCTCCTGCTTTTTTGATGATCCAGCGGATGTTGGCAATTTGACCTCTGGTTCCTTTGTCTTTTCTAAAACCAGCTTGAACATCTGGAAGTTCACAATTCATATATTGCTGAAGCTGGACTTGGAGAATTTTGAGCATTACTTTGCTAGCGTGTGAGATGAGCGCAATTATGCAGTAGTTTGAGCATTCTTTGGCATTGCCTTTCGTTGGGATTGGAATGATAACTGACCTTTTCCAGTCCTGTGGCCACTGCTGAGTTTTCCAAATTTGCTGGCATATTGAGTGCAGCACTTTCACAGCATCATCTTTTAGGATTTGAAATAGATCAGCTGGAATCCCATCATCTTCACTAGCTTTGTTCATAGTGATGCTTCCTAAGGTCCACTTGACTTCACATTCCAGGATGTCTGGCTGTAGGTGAGTGATTACACCATTGTGATTATCTGGGTTGTGAAGATCATTTTGTACAGTTCTCCTGTGTATTTTTGCCACCTCTTCTTAATATCTTCTGCTTCTGTTAGGTCCGTACCGTTTCTGTCCTTTATTGAGCCCATCTTTGCATGAAATGTTCCCTTGGTATCTCTAATGTTCTTGAAGAGTACTCTAGACTTCTCATTCTATTGTTTTCCTCTATTTCTTTGCATTGATCACTGAGGAAGTCTTTCTTATCTCTCCTTGCTATTCTTTGGAACTCATTCAAATGGTATATCTTTCCTTTTCTCCTTTACCTTTGGCTTCTTCTTTTCTCACCTTTGTAAGGCCTCCTCGGACAACCATTTTGCCTTTTTGTATTTCTTTTTCTTGGGCATGGTCTTGAGTCACTGCGCCTTGTACAAAGTCATAAACCTCCATCCCTAATTCTTCAGGCACTCTGTCTATCAGATCTAATCCCTTAAATCTATTTTTCACTTCCACTGTATAATTGTAAGGGATTTGATTTTAGTCATACCTGAATGGTCTAGCATTTTTCCCTACTTTCTTCAATTAAAGTCTGAATTTGGCAATAAGGAGTTCATGATCTGAGCCACAGTCAGCTCCCATTCTTGTTTCTGCTGACTGTATAGAGCTTCTCCATCTTCAGCTGCAAAGAATATAATCAGTGTGATTTCAATGTCCATGTGTAGAGTTGTCTCTTGTGTTGTTGGAAGAGGGTGTTTGCTATGACCAGTGCATTCTCTTGGCAAAACTCTGTTAGCCTTTGACCTGCTTCATTTTGTACTCCAAGGCTAAATATGCCTGTTACTCTAGGTATCTCTTGACTTCCTGCTATTGCATTCTAGTCGCCTATAATGAAAAAGACATCTTTTTTTGGGTGTTAGTTCTAAAGGGTCTTTTAGATCTTCATAGAACCATTCAACTTCAGCTTCTTCAGCATAACCGGTCAGGGTATAGACTTGGATTACTGTGATATTGAAAGGTTTGCCTTGGAAACAAAAAGAGATCATTCTTTCACTTTTGAGATTGCATCCAAGTACTGAATTTCAGACTCTTTTGTTGACTATGATTGCTACTCCATGTTTTCTAAGGGATTCCTGCCCACAGTAGTAGATATAATGGTCATCTGAGTTAAATTCACCCATGCAAGTCCATTTTAGTTCACTGATTCCTAAAATGTTAGACTGTATAAATTATGTACATATAATGTAATACAGCAACCACCAAAGGGTGTACAAAAATATACATTCAAAGACCTTAGAGATATGTCAAGTGGAATTCTAAAAAGAGTCCCAGTAACCGAAAAGAAAGTGGGAATAAGAAAACAGAAATGAAAACTAGAGAGAATAAGAGGAAAATATAAAATGACAGACTTAAGCCCTAATGTGCAAACATTTACATTAAATATAAATAAATATATCAACTACAAGGCAGAGATAGGCAAACTGGATTAAAAAACATGACCCAACTATGCACTGTTGACAAGAAACTTATAATATTTATGATGATATAGTTGAAAGTAAAAGGGTAAAAAATATATACTATGCAAACATTAATTAAAAACACAAATGTGGCTATATTTATATTAAATAATATAGACTTCAGAGTGAATAAAATTATAAGGGACAGAGAGAGAAATCATGTGATGGTAATAAAGCTAATCCACCAAAAAATGGACCAATCTGTCAAGAAGACATATCGTAATAAACACATGAAAAGATGCTCAGCATTGCTCATTATTAGGGAAATGCAAATTAAGACTATAATGAGATATCACCTCACACCAGTCAGAATGGCCACCATCAAAAAAGTCTACAGACAATAAATGCTGGTGAGGGTGTGGAGAAAAGGGAGCCCCGTTGCACTGTTGGTGGGAATGTAAATTGATACAGCCACTATGGAAGACGTATGGAGACTCCTTTCAAAACTAGGAATAAAACTACCATATGACCCAACATTCCCACTCCTAAGCATGTACCCTGAGAAAACCATAATTGATAAAGACACATGTAGTCCAATGTTCATTGCAGCACTATTCACAATAGCTAGGACATGGAGGCAGTGTAGATGTCCATCGACAGATGAATGGATAAAGGAAGTTGTGGTATAGATATACAACGGAATTTTACTCAGCCATAGAAAGGAACATAATTGAGTCAGTGCTAATGAGATGGATGAACCTAGAGCTTATTATTCAGAGTGAGGTAACTAAAAAAGAGATAAGCGAATATCATACATTAATGCATATATACAGAATCTAGAAAGATGGTACTGATGAGGCTATTTGTAGGGTAGCAGTGGATACGAAGACGTAGAGATAGTGGGTAGGAAGGAGAGGGTGGGGCGAATGGAGAGAGCAGCATGGAAACATACACGTTAACGTGTGTAAAATAGATGGCCGATGGGAATTTGCTGTGTGACTCATGGAACTCAGACCTGGGCTCTGTGCCCACCTAGAGGGGTGGGATAGGGTGGGAAGTGGGAGGGGGAAAAAAGCAAAGGCTGATATTATAAGAATCTGCAGATGTGGGGGAGTCTAGTGAGAATCCAGGTGGGGAGTCACGTGAATAAAACGGTGGTGCTGGAAGAATTTGGTCCCAGTGGGAAACTTCAGAGGCATTTCTGACAGGAACAGAAAGAAGCTGAGAGAGAAGGATGGAATCCAGACCAGAGTGGTGGAGATAGCTTGGGTCATAGTGGAATGTCAACACAAATGCTTTTTTCCAAACTTCATCAGTGGAGAGGGAACAGTTTGATTTTCTAGATGAACTGAATTTTTCTGAAAGTCCCTTTAGGAAAATGGCCATTTGAACCCCTCCAACAGACCCTTTCTCCAACAGTGTGCAAACTCCTCCTGAAACTCCTCCACCACAAATGCTTCATATAGTAAAGTTGAGAATTAATTAGAAAAGGAAGAAAATCTCTCAAGTCAAAACACATATCTCACAACCTATTATAGCATTAAGATTAGCATTAAAGAAAGTTAGAAACTGTAACATTTTAAGCACAATTTATAAGTCAGATTTCCTGTGTGTCACTCTCAGAAAATAAATGCTTTTCCTTCAAGTTGAAAAAAAAGAGAAGATATCAGTCCTACATGTATATACATCAAACAGCAAAACTGTAAAATATGCATGACAGAAAAGTGGAAAGAAGAGACAACTCCACAATTATAGAGACTTCAACACCCCTCCTCAGCAATTAATAGAACAATTAGACAGAAAATCATTAAAGATACAGGAGAATTCAGTAACACCATCAATCAACAAGATCTAATTGGCATTTATACAACATCCCACCCAACAACAGCAGAACACACTTTTTTCTCAAGTACCCACAGATTATATAATAAGACAGACCACATTCTGTGTCATAAAATGAACCAAAGCAAGTATAAAATAACTGAAATCATACAGTGTGTTCCCCAACTATTCTGGACTCAGACCAGAGATCAGTAACAGAAAAACAACAGGAAAATCTCCAAACAGAAACTAAACAATGCACTTCTAAATAATCCCTGGATTAAAGAGGAAATCTTAAAGCAAATTTAAAAGTATATTAGAAATGAAAACATAGCATCAACATTTGTGGGATGCTGCTAAAGGACTACTGAAAATAAGTTTGTAGCACTGAATGCTTGCATTAGTAAAGAGGGGAAGTCTCATTCAATAGTTTAAGTTTTCACTCAAGAACTTAGAACAACAACAAAAATCCAAAGCAAGCAAAATGAAGGAAATAATAGAGATAAGATCTGAAATTAGTGAAGATGAAAACAGGAAAACAACAGAGGGAATCAATTAACCAAAAGCTAGTCCTTTGAAAAGATTAATAAAATTCACAAAGCATTAGCAGGGCTGACAAAGAAAAAAGAGAGATGACACATATTAGTAATGTTGCTAATGTCAGGAATAAAACAGACCCTGCAGACACTGAAGGAATGAAAGGGGATAATGTGAAAAACTGTACACACATACATTTGACAACTTATATGAAATGGATCACTTCGTTGAAAACACAAATTCCACAGTAACCCAGTATGAAATAGTTGATTTAATTAACTCTATCACTATTAACTTCTCAGGTGACGCTAGTGGTAAAGAATCTGCCTGCCAACCCAGGATAATAAGAGAAGCAGGTCTGATCCCTGGATTGAGACGATACCCTAGAGAAGGAAATGGCAACCCACTCCAGTATTCTTGCCTGGAGAAGCCCATGTTCAGAGGAGCCTGGCAGACTACAATCCATAGGGTTGCAAAGAGTTGGACACGACTGAAGTAACTTAGTACACAGCACATCACTATTAACAAAATTTAGTTCAAAATTAAAGAACACCCCCAAAGGAGATCTCTGGGACCATGATTTCCCTCCTGAATTCTATCAAACATTTTAAAAAATTAACACTCATTTTATACAACCTCTTCCAGGAAACTGAGAAGGAAAATATATTTCCTAACTCATTAATGAAGTCAGTATTACCCTGAAACAAAGACCGTGCCAAACAAGTGAAAAAAAGAAAAAGAAGAACCTCAAGACTAATATATAAATTGTTCATGCATATAGACACAATGTGCCAATATATATTCCCTCATGCATATATAGATGCAGCAATTCTTTTTTTAATTTTATTTTAATTAATTTTTTTTAATTGATTTATTTTAATTGGAGGCTAATTATTTTACATTATTATATTGGTTTTGCCATACATTGACATGAATCTGCCCTGGGTGTACATATGTTCCCCATCTTGAACCCCCCTCCCACCTCCCTCCCCATCCCATCCCTCTGGTTCATCCCAGTACACCAACCCTGAGCATCCTGCATTGAACTTGGACTGGCAATTCGTTTCACATATGATAATATACATGTTTCAATGCCATTCTCCTAAATCATCCTACCCTCACCCTCTCCCACAGAATCCAAAAGACTGTTCTTTACATCTGTGTCTCTTTTGCTGTCTCGTATACAGGGTTATCATTATCATCTTTCTAAATTCCATATATATGCGTTCAGTTCAGTTCAGTTCAGTCGCCCAGTCGTGTCCGACTCTTTATGATTCCATGAATCACAGCACGCCAGGCCTCCCTGTCCATCACCAACTCCCAGAGTTCACTCAAACTCATGTCGATCGAGTTGATGATGCCATCCAGCCATCTCGTTCTCTGTCGTTCCCTTCGCCTCCCGCCCCCAATCCCTCCCAGCATCAGAGTCTTTTCCAGTGAGTCAACTAGTCACATGAGGTGGCCAAAGTATTGGAGTTTCAGCTTTAGCATCAGTCCTTCCAATGAACACTCAGGATTGATCTCCTTTAGAATGGACTGGTTGGATCTCCCTGCAGTCCAAGGGACTCTCAAGAGTCTTCTCCAGCACCACAGTTCAAAAGCATCAATTCTTTGGCGCTCAGCTGTCTTCACAGTCCAACTCTCACATCCATACATGACCACTAGAAAAACCATAGCCTTGACTAGATGGACCTTTGTTGGCAAAGTAATGTCTCTGCTTTTTAATATACTATTTAGGTTGGTCATAACTTTCTTTCCAAGAAGTAAGCATCTTTTAATTTCATGGCTGCAATCAGCATCCGCAGTGATTTTGGAGCCCCCAAAACTAAGTCTGACCCTGTTTCCACTGTTTCCCCATCTATTTTCCATGAAGTGATGGGACCAGATGCCATGATCTTTGTTTTCTGAATGTTGAGCTTCAAGCCAACCTTTTCACTCTCCTCTTTCACTTTCATCAAGAGGCTTTTGAGTTCCTCTTCACTTTCTGCCAAAAGGGTGGTGTCATCTGCATATCTGAGTTTATTGATATTTCTCCCGGCAATCTTGATTCCAGCTTGTGCTTCTTCCAGCCCAGCGTTCCTCATGATGTACTCTGCATATAAGTTAAATAAGCAAGGTGACAATATACAACTTTGACGTACTCCTTTTCCTATTTGGAACCAGTCTGTTGTTCCATGTCCAGTTAGTATATTGTATTGGTGTTTTTCTTTCTGGCTGACTTCACTCTATAATAGGCTCCAGTTTCATCCACCTCATTAGAACTGATTCAAATGTATTCTTTTTAATGGCTGAGTGATACTCCATTGTGTATATGTACCACAGCTTTCTTATCCATTCGTCTGCAGATGGACATCTAGGTTGCTTCCATGTCCTGGCTATTATAAACAGTGCTGCGATGAACATTGGAGTACATGTTCTCTTTCAATTCTGGTTTCCTCGGTGTGTATGCCCAGCAGTGTGATCGCTGGGTCGTATGGCAGTTCTATTTCCAGCTTTTTGAGGAATCTCCACACTGTTCTCCATAGTGGTTGTACTAGTTTGCATTCCCACCAACAGTGTAAGAGGGTTCCCTTTTCTCCACACCCTCTCCAGCATTTATTGCTTGTAGACGTTTGGAGAGCAGCCATTCTGACTGGTGTGAAATGGTACCTTATTATGGTTTTGATTTGCATTTCTCTGATTATGAGTAATGTTGAGCATCTTTTCATGTGTTTGTTAGCCATCTGTATGTCTTCTTTGGAGAAATGTCTGTTTAGCTCTTTGGCCCATTTTTTGATTGGGTTGTTTATTTTTCTGGAATTGAGCTGCAGGAGCTGCTTGTATATTTTTGAGATTAATCCTTTGTCAGTTGCTTCATTTGCTATTATTTTTTCCCATCCTGAAGGCTGTCTTTTCACGGAGCTAGAACAAATAATTTCACAAAAAACCTTGAATAGCCAAAGCAATCTTGAGAAAGAAGAATGGAACTCGGGGAATGAACCTGCTGGACTTCAGGCTCTACTACAAAGCCACAGTCATCAAGACAGTATGGTACTGGCATAAAAAAGAAATATAGATCAATGGAACAAAATAGAAAGCCCAGAGATAAATCCATGCACCTATGGACACCTTATCTTTGACAAGGGAGGCAAGAATATTCAATGGAGAAAAGACAATCTCTTTAACAAGTGGTGCTGGGAAAACTGGTCAACCACTTGTAAAAGAATGAAACTAGAACACTCTCTAACACCATACACAAAAATAAACTCAAAATGGATTAAAGATCTAAATGTAAAACCATAAACTATAGAACTCCTAGAGGAGAACATAGGTAAAATACTCTCCGACATAAATCACAGCAGGATCCTCCATGATTCACCTCACAGAATATTGGAAATAAAAGCAAAAATAAACAAATGGGACCTAGTTAAAATTAAAAGCTTCTGCACAGCAAAGGAAACTATAAACAATTATTTTTTCTCTGCTAATTTAGTTTTATTTTAAAATTTGAACTATCAGTTCAGTTCAGTTCAGTCACTCAGTCGTGTCCGACTCTTTGCGACTGCATGAATCACAGCATGCCAGGCCTCCCTGTCCATCACCAACTCCCGGAGTTCACTCAAACTCACCTCCATCGAGTCGGTGATGTCATCCAGCCATCTCATTCTCTGTTGTTCCCTTCTTCTCCTGCCTATATTGAGGTATAATTGACATTAGAATTATAAGATATTTAAAAAACTTTTAACAAAACATTAGCAAATAGAATTCAGCAATATATAAAACCAATTATACTCCATGACCATGTGAAGTTTGTTCCAAGGATGCAAGGTTGGTTCAACATTCAAAAATCAATTAATGTAAAAAAAAATAATGTAATCTGCTATATCAACAAAATCACATGATCATATTAATTGATATAGAAAAGGATTTGACACATTTTAATATCTATTCATGATAAAAGCTCCTAGGTAGAGATAGACAAGAACTTCTTCAATGGGATAAAGAACATTTACAAAAATCCTATAACTAACATCGTGCTCAATGGTGAAAGAGTAGATCTTTCCTCTTAAAATCAGGAACAGGCAAGGATGTCTGCTCTCACCACTGCTATTCAATATATTATCAGAAATTACAGCTCTGCAAGTCAACTATATTAAATAAAATGTATATCATTGGAAGGGCTTCCCTGGTAGCTCAGTGGTAGAGAATCCACCTGCAATACAGGAGAGGCAAGAGATATGGGTTTGATCCCTGGGTTGGAAAGATCCCCTGGAGGAGGAAATGGCAACCTACTCCAGTATTCTTCCTGGAAAATCTCACAGAGAGAGGAGCCTGGTGGGCTGCAGTCCATGGGGTTGCAAGAGTCAGACACAACTTAGTAACTAAATAACAACAACATACTATTGGAAAGGAAGAAATAAAACTGTTTCTATTTGTAGACAACATTTAGGGACTACACAGAAAATCTCAGATAGTCTGCAAAACCCTCTAAGCAATTTCAGCGAGGTTACAGAATACAGTCTACTGTATTTCTACAAACTAGCAGTGAACATGTGGGAATTGTAATTAAAATTCAATATTATTTATAATCACTTAAAACAAAAGAAATACTTCGGTGTAAATCTAACAAAACACGTGCAGGATTCAAGTGCTGAAAACTACAGGGTGCTGACCTAGGCATGAGAAAGTATCTAACACAAAACCTCTAAAGTGCAAAGAAAGAAAGTGAAAGTGAAAGTAGCTCAGTCGTATCCGACTCTTTGCGACCGCATGGACTATACAGTCCATGGAACTCTCCAGGCCAGAATACTGGAGTGGGTAGCCTTTCCCCTCTCCAGGGGATCTTCCCAACCCAGGTGTCCCACATTGCAGGTGGGTTCTTTACCAGCTGAGCCATGAGGGAAGCCCATGTTTGTTTTCTACATCTGTGTAAATAAATGGAGAGACAGACCATGTTTGTGAATTAAAAGATTCAACATAACAAAGATATTAGTTCTCCTTAAACTGATATATAGGCTTAACCAATTGTTATAAAAATCTCAGTAAGACATTTTTTAGATATAGGCAAGATTATTCTTAAATTTATATGGAAAGTAGAAGAAACTATAATAGTTAAAGACAGTTTTGATAAGAATAAAGTGGGAGGAATCACCCCTTTTTTAAGACTTATAACTAAAATAATCAAGATAGTATTGTATTGGTGGAGGGATTAATGAAACAAAATTGACAATCCAGAAGTAGCCCCAAGCAAGTATGGCCAACTGATTAGGAACAAAAGTGCAAAAGCAGTTAGACAGAGGAAAGATAGTTTTTCAACAGAGTGCTAGAACAATAGGCAAAAAAAAGTTCATTTACCTAAATCTTACACTGTACAAGAAAATTAACTCAGGATGGATTAGAGAATTAATTATAAACTGTAAAACTATACAGCTTTCACAACATAACATCTAGAAAAATCTCAAAGGCCTAGTTCTTGGTAAAGATTTCTTAGACATGGCATTAAAAGCTGCTGCTGCTAAGTCACCTCAGTCGTGTCCGACTCTGTGTGACCCCATAGACGGAAGGCCACCAGGCTCCCCCGTCCCTGGGATTCTCCAGGCAAGAACTCTGGAGTGGGTTGCCATTTCCTTCTCCAATGTGTGAAAGTGAAAAGTGAAAGTGAAGTCGCTCAGTCGTGTCCGACCCTTAGCGACCGCACGGACTGCAGCCCACCAGGCTCCTCCATCCATGGGATTTTCTAGGCAAGAGTACTGGAGTGGCTTGCCATTGCCTTCTCCACTGGTAAGAGCTATGGAGCCCCTATCCCAAATTCTCCAATTAGTAGTTATAAATTGATTACCCATCAATAAAGAGAAAAAAGGAAAAATATCCTCACGAGTGGTATCTGTATATAATTTAAGTGTTAACAGAAAGCACACAGCATTTCACAGACCCTAGGCCAAGAATCCTCACCTGGGAGAACACCAAGCTCCTAGTAATAACCCCATGGGCACTCAGAATCACATGGCTCGGCGTTGCAATGTTCAGAAGTCACTGCTTAGACAGCTCCTAATTCATCTCCAAGTTCTCCTGCGTAGCTCTGAGGGCTCTGCATCCCGCGAGCTGGCCGTGTTCTCCACACTGGTGGGGGGCTGGAGAGGCGGCTGGCACCTGCTCCACACGCCTGCCTTCTCTCACCTCCCATCACCCTGCTCCTCCTAGTCCCTGCCTTTCCCTCCATTCAGTTAAAACTTGTCTTTCAGGCTCCTCTCTCTCTCTCCTGAAGCCCCTGCGGGCTCGCCATGCACACCTCACACTCCACGGCTGTTCCAATCTGCTGAAAGGAAGAGCTAATCCTTGAGTCAGGATTTGGGCGTGCCTTTTTGGAAGCCACTATCTGACTGCTTGCAGATGGAAACACAGATGCGTGGTTGCTGGGGTTAAGTATGGTGGTGTGAGGGAAGTGGGTCATGACAATGAGAAAGAAGTTCTAGCAGATCTTCCTGTTGATGGGCAAGTTTTGTGCCTTGATTGTGGTAGTGGTTACATGAGTCTCTACACATGATAAAATGACACATGTGATACCAATGTCAATTTTCCTGACTTTGATGTTTCCTGGATTTGATATTTTCTGATTTTGATGTTTTTTGATGTTAACATAAGATCTTATTATTGGGAGACACCGGGTGATGAGTCCAAGGAAAATTTGTACCATGATTGCAACTTCCTGTGATTATGTGATTGTTTCAAAATAAAATATTAAAAACACTATACACATATACATAAATATGAGCAAAATCAAAAGGCAAATGATAAACTGGCAAAAATATTTCTAATTAATTTTGCAAAAGGATAATCTATCCAATGTAGATATAGATGACAGATGGTCTTAAAAGATGCTGCCACAAGTTCTTTTTTCCTGTACCTCACCCCACTCCCCCAAGCCAGAGGTGGAGTCTATTTCCTATCCTTTGAATCTGGCCTGTGACTTTCTCTGACTAATATAATGCAGAAGTAGTGTGTTATGACTTCTGAATCCATGCCATAAGAGGACTGGCAGCTTGTTTCCTCCTTCTTGAAAAATTAACCATAATACAAGAAGGCTGGCTTCCATGAGAGCCTCATGTTGCGAAGAAGCTCAAGCCAGCCAGCCACTAGAGAGCCCACCTAGGGATGACAGACACATGGGACAAGTAAGTGATGCCTTCTTGGGCTGTCCAGCTTCTTGGATTGTCAGCTGCCAGATGAATGCAGCCATGTAAGCCCACTCCTCCGTACACTTTAGATGCCAGTTGCCAGCCCAGATTATCACTTGTGCTATAGATTAGAGGTTCCAATGACTCACCTCCTTGGGTTTGCAGAGCTTCTATGCTTTCTCTGAGCAAATTCTCCCAAATTTTCCTTGTATTCATCTACCTGGAAACTCTCCAAACCCTGTCTTTTTTTTTGTAGAGGCTTCATTGATGACATACATAGGCATCATTCCTACAAAGGCATGAGTAAATAAATCAGACCATTGGCAATTGTTCCAGCTCCTTGGAACTGGAGCTGAGCATTCTCACGCACACACTCCCACATGCATACTCATTTTCACACACACTCACATATTCACACACACAGAGACGCATGGTTGGTTCTCCTGGCAGTCAACCCCATCCTAAGGTGGGGGGCTAAAATCACCTCAACATAACAAAAGACTTAGAAATTCTCATCACTTAGAAATTCCAAGGGTTTTAGGAGTTCTGTGCCAGAAATTTGGACCAAATTCATATACTTTTTATCATAAAGCATGGGCTTCCCTGGTAGCACAGATGGTAAAGAACCTGCCTGCAATTCAGAGACCCAGGTTTAATCCCTGGTTCAGGAAGATCCCCTGGAGAAGGGAATGGCAGCCCACTCCAGTATTCTTGCCTGGAGAATCCCATGGACAGAGAAGCCAGGTGAACTACAGTCCATGGGGTCACAGAGAGTTGGACATGCCTGAGTGGCTGAGCATACACATCACTGTAGGAAAGAAGGAGGATGTGCTGTAAGATATAGTAAATGAAAAAGAAAGGTGCACGATACTGTGGGAATTATGTTATCTTTCTGTAAGGAAAGGATGGAAAACAGGAAGAAATATATTTGCATTTCCTTGTGTTTACATAAAGAAATGTAGAAAAATAAATAGAAAACTAATGAAATGATTACGTATAAAGAGGTGGTGGGAGTCAGAATTCCCTGTTTATGTTTTTAGATCCATTCATACCTCTTAATGTTCTTTTGACTTTTGAATCAACATAAACATATAACATATTAAAAGCCAATTCATGTGGTAAGGAGGGAGTTGGAATGGGAAATGACTGTTGATGTGCTTGAAGTCTCTTTTAATGTTGAAGTTTTCTAAAATTAGATGATGGTGATGACTGAACAACCCTGAGAATATGTTAAAAACCACTGAACTCTAATATTTTACATGGTGACTTTTATGGTGTGAAATGTATTTTGATAAAGTTGGAAAAAAGGGCACACATGAACACAAAAATTTTCAGGAATAAAGAGAAGATAGACTCAAGATAAAGCTAAGATTAAAATGACAGTAGGAAAATAATATGGATGACTCAATGTCCTTAAACTCAGAACTTCCTAAGAACATCTAGAAAATTAAATTAAACAACAACGGCTCAAGAAGAAAGAAAACAACCTAACAATATTTAAAGAAACCGAATTATTGAGTAAACAATCCTTCATAAATGAAACAACAGACTGTAGTAAGTTTAAGATAACTTTGAAGATCATTACAGTTTTATATAAAGTCTTCTGAAAAAATACTCTCCAATTCACTTTTTAATACAAAAATAACCTAGATACTAAAACTAGACAAAATTAGGAGAAAGGTTCATAGGCCAATCTACTCCTGAACATGGGTACAAAACCTTTCTAAGTAAAATATCAATAAACTGAATAAAAGCAACATATATAAAGATATAAACATGTCAAAGTTGTAATATTTCAGAAACTCAACGTAACATTAGCAAGTCTACTAGAGATAGTGAAAGTCGCTCAGTCGTGGCCAACTGTTTGAGATCCCATGGACTATAGAGTCCATGGAATTCTCCAGGCCAGAATACTGGAGTGGGTAGCCTTTCCCTTCTCTAGGGGATCTTCCCAACCCAGGCCTTGAACCCAGTCTCCCATATTGCAGGCGGATTCTTTACTGGCTGAGCAAATAATATTCTCAATAAATGCAGATGAAGAATTTCATAAAATTCAAAAGCTGCTCATGATTAAAAAAAAAAACTTTTGGCAAATTAGAAGTAGAAGAAATTACATATTATAATCTATGGCAGACATCATACTCCAGGGTGAAATGCTAGAGGTAATTCTTAGCCAATCAGAAATAAGATCAGATACCCAATGTGCTCTTTAAACCCAATATTGTCCTGTAGGTCCAAGACAATGTAGACGAAGAAGAAAAACAAATTCAACATACAAGGATTAGAAAAAAGGAAAGTAAATAGTAATTGGTGTCTGATGGTATGCTTGTATAAATAGATCCCCTCCCTCCATTTACAAACAGAAGGCAGGAATCAATAAGGTAGTATAGGACTACCAGGACTGGAAAAGGTCAGTTTTCATTCCAATCCCAAAGAAAGGCAGTGCCAAAGAATGCTCAAACTACCATACAATTGCATGCATCTCACGCTCGAAAAGTAATGCTCAAAATTCTCCAATCCAGGCTTCAACAGTAAGTAAACTGTGAACTTCCAGATGTTCAAGCTGGATTTAGAAAAGGCAGAGGAACCAGAGATCAAGTTGCCAACATCCACTGGATCATAGAAAAAGCAAGAGAATTCCAGAAAAACTCTACTTCTGCTTCACTGACTACGCTAAAGCCTTTGAATGTGTGGATCACAACAAACTGTGGAAAATTCTTAAAAAGATGGGAATATCAGACCACTTTACCTGCCTCCTGAGAAACCCGTATGTAGGTCAAGAAGCAACAGTTAGAAGCAACAGGCATGGAACAATGGATTGTTTCCATATTGGGAAAGGAGTATGTCAAGGCTGTATATTATCACCCTGCTTAATTAACTTATATGCAGAGTACATCAAGTGAAATGCCGGGCCGGAGGAAGCACAAGCTAGAATCAAGATTGTTGGGAGAAATATTACTAACCTCAGATATGCAGAGGACGCCACCCTTATGGCTGAAAATGAAGAGGAACTGAAGAGCCTCCTGATGAAAGTGAAAGAGGAAAGTGAAAAAGCTGGCTTAAAACTCAGCATTCAAAAAATGAAGATCATGGCATCCGGTCCCATCAATTCGTGATAAATAGATGGGGATACAATGGAACCAGTGAGAGACTTTAGTTTCTTGGGCTCTAGAATCACTGCAGATGGTGACTGCAGCCATGAAATGAAAAGACACTCGCTCCTTGGAAGCAAAGGTATGACCAACATAGGCAGCATATTAAAAAGCAGAGATGTTACTTTGCCAACAAAGGCCTGTCTAGTCAAAGCTATGGTTTTTCCAGTAGTCATGTATGAATGTGAGGGTTGGACCATAAAGCAGGCTGAGTGCCAAAGAACTGATGCTTTTGAACTGTGGTGTTGGAGAAGACTTTTGAGAGTCTCTTGGATTGCAAGGAGATCAAACTGTTCAATCCTAAAGCAAATCAGTCCTGAATATTCATTGGAAGGACTGATGATGAAGCTGAAGCTCCAATACTTTGGCTACTTGATGCAAAGAAGTGACTCTTTGAAAAGACCCTGATGCTGGGAAAGATTAAAGGCAGGAGGAGAAGGGGATGACAGAGATGAGAAGGCTGGATGACGTCACTGATTCAATGGACATGAGTTTGAGCAAGCTCCAGGAGTTGGACAGGGAAGCCTGGTGTGCTGCAGTCCATGGGGTTGCAAAGAGTTGGACATGACAGAATGACTGAATTGAACCAACAGCAAGCTGCTTGATATATAATGAATAAAAAAGCCAGTTGCCTTTGTACACTCCAAAAACAATGAAAATAAATAAATTTACTAAAGCAACAAAAATATGGGGTGCCTATTGACTATGCCAAAGCCTTTGACTCTGTGGATCACAATAAACTGTGGGAAATTCTGAAAGAGATGGGAATACCAGACCATCTGACCTGCCTCTTGGAAAACTTGTATGCAGGTCAGGAAGCAACAGTTAGAACTGGACGTGGAACAACGGACTTGTTCCAAATAGGAAAAGGAGTACGTCAAGGCTGTATATTGTCACCCTGCTTATTTAACTTATATGCAGAATGCATCATGAGGAACGCTGGGCTGGAAGAAGCACAAGCTGAAATAAAGATTTCCGGGAGAAATATCAATAACCTCAGATATGCAGATGACACCACCCTTATGGCAGAAAGTGAAGAGGAACTAAAAATCATCACTTTCAGTTATGAAAGTGAAAGAGGAGAGTGAAAAAGTTGGCTTGAAGCTCAACATTCAGAAAACTAAGATCATGGCATCTGGTCCCATCACTTCATGGGAAATAGATGGGGAAACAGTGGGAACAGTGTCAGACTTTATTTTTTTGGGCTCCAAAATCACTGCAGATGGTGATTGCAGCCATGAAATTAAAAGACACTTACTCCTTGGAAGGAAAGTTATGACCAACCTAGATAGCATATTAAAAAACAGAGACATTACTTTGCCAACAGAGGTCTGTCTAGTCAAGGCTATGGTTTTTCCAGTGGTCATGTATGGATGTGAGAGTTGGACCGTGAAGAAAGCTGATCACCGAAGAATTGATGCTTTTGAACCGTGGTGTTGGAGAAGACTCCTGAGAGTCTCTTGGACTGCAAGGAGATCCAACCAGTCCATTCTAAAGGAGATCAGTCCTGGGTGTTCATTGGAAGGACTGATGCTAAAGCTGAAACTCCAATACTTTGGCCACCTCATGCGACGAGTTGACTCACTGGAAAAGACTCTGATGTTGGGAGGGACTGGGGGCAGGAGGAGACGGGGACGACAGAGAATGAGATGGCTGGATGGCATCACTGACTCGATGGACATGAGTTTGAGTGAACTCTGGGAGTTGGTGATGGACAGGGAGGCCTGGCGTGCTGCGATTCACGGGGTCGCAAAGAGTCGGACACGACTGAGTGACTGAACTGAACTGAACTGAACAATAAAGTCAACAAATATTTTGCAAGGGACTTCTAAATGTCATAGTTGTAACAGCCTTGGCTCCAATTCAAGCATGGCAATGGAAGAGAGAAAAGGAGGAACCAGAGCCTGGCGTCTCAGACACAGCCTTCTGCTGTGGGCTTTTCTGGTGCCAGTCTCCAGAATAGAGTCAGAATGTCTTGAGTTAAGGAGAATATGAAGCAGAGAGTATAGGAAGCTGCCCAGACTATCCTAATAGCCGCATCACTTCATCCTCTTTTCCTAGTTGCAGCTGGTGACATTGACCAGAAGGGCCATCTTTAGCCATATCTGGACCACTCTTCCTCACCAGACAAACCTTCCCAGTCCAAGGGCAATAAGGGGCGTGGGCGGCCAGCCTCATGCTTCTGCACATATATATTTTTTTAATTTTATTTTTTGATGGAGGATAATTTTTACAATGTTGTGTCGGTTTCTACCATACAATAACATGAATCAGCCGTAAGTATGTGTATACCTCCTTCCTCTTGAAACTCCAACCCAACTCACCCTCTCCATCCCACCCCTTCTAGATTGCAGGGCACTGGGCTGAGCTCCTTGTGTTATACAGCAGCTTCACATTAGTTATCTATTTTACACATAGTAGTGTATATAAGTCTGTGCTACTCTCTCAATTTGTCCCTTCCTTCCCCGACTGTATCCAAGTCCATCCTTTACTTCTGCATTTCTCTTCCAGCCCTGCAAATAGGTTCACCAGTACCATTTTCTATATTCCATGCTGCTAAGTCACTTCAGTCGTGTCCGACTCTGTGTGACCCCATAGACGGCAGCCCACCAGGCTTCCCCGTCCCTGGGATTCTCCAGGCAAGAACACTGGAGTGGGTTGCCATTTCCTTCTCCAAGGTATGAAAGTGAAAATTGAAAGTGAAGTCGCTCAGTCGTGTCCGACTCTTAGCGACCCCATGGACTGCAGCCTATCAGGCTTCTCGGTCCATGGCATTTTCTAGGCAAGAGTACTGGAGTGGGGTGCCAGTGCCTTCTCCTCTATATTCCATATATATGCATTAATATACGATATCTGTTTTTCTCTTTCTGACTGTTTTCATTCTGTATAACAGGCTCCAGTGAATCCACCTCACTAGAGCTGACTCAAATTCATTCCTTTTTACTGGTGAGTCAAACATTCTATATGTGTAGCACAGCTTCTTTATCCATTCGCCTGTAAATGAACATCCAGGTTGGTTCCTGTCCTGGATACTGTAAACAGTGCTGCAATGAACATTGGGATACATGTATCTTTTTGAGTTATGGTTTTCTCATTTGTATGTGTGCGTGTGTGTGCCAGTTTTTTGCCTGAATTGAATTTTTTTTCAAACTTTGTTAAAATTTTGTTTTTGTTGTTGAGTCACTAAGTTATGTCTGACTCTTTGCGACCTCATGGACTGCAGCCCACCAGGCTCCTCTGTCCATGGGATTTTCCAGGCAAGAATACTGCAGTGGGTTGCCGTTTCCTTCTCCAGGGGATCTTCTTGACCCAGGGATCAAATCCTTGACTTCTGCCACGTCTCCTACATTTCAGGTAGATTCTTTACCACTGAGCCACTGGTGAAGTCCTTCAATTAAAATTTTTAATTGAAGGATAATTGCTTTACAATATTATGTTGTTTCTGCCATACAGCAACATGAGTCAGCCATAGGTATAAATATGTCCCCTCTCTTGAACCTCCCTCCCACCTCTAGTTCTTTAAGAAATTTTAAATTTGTTCCTGGTTTTTAAAGGAATCTCCACACTGTTCTCCACAGTGGCTGTATCAGTTTATATTCCCACCAGCAGTGCAAGAGAGTTTCCTTTTCTCCACACCCCCTCCATCAGTTATTGTTCACAGAGTTTTTGGTCATGGCCATTCTGACCGGTATGAGGTGATATCTCATTGTACTTTACATTTGCATTTCTTCAATAATGAGTGATGTTGAGCATCTTTTCATGTGTTTATCAGCCATTTGTATGTCTTTGGAGAAATGTCTGTTTAGGTCTTCTGCCCACTGTTTGATTGAGTTCTTTGTCTTTTCTGGTGTTGTGTTGCATGAGCTGCTCGTATATTTTGAGGATTAAACCTTTGCCAGTCGTTTCATTTGCTGTTATTTTCTCCCATCCAGAGAGTTATCTTTTCACCTTGTTTGTAGTTTCCTTTGCTGCGCAAAAGCTTTTAAGTTTAATTAGGTACGGTTTGTTTATTTTTATTTCCATTACTCTAGGAGATGGGTCATAGAGGATCTTGCTATGATTTATGTCATAGAGTGTTCTGCCTATGTTTTCCTCTAAGCGTTTTGTAATTTCTGAACTTACATTTAGCTCTTTAAGCCATTTTTAGTTTATCTTTGTGTACGGTGTTAAAAAGTGTTCTAATTTCATTCTTTTACACATCACTGTCCTGTTTTCCCAGCACAATTTGTTGAAGAGGCTCTCTTACCTTCATTGTATATTATTGCCTCTTTTGTCAAAGGTAAGGTTCTCACAGGTGCATGGGTTTATCTCTGGACTTTCCATCTTGTTCCGTTGGTCTATATCTCTGTTTTTGTGCTGGTGCCAAGCTGTCTTGATGACTACAGTTTTGCAGTATAGTCTGAAGTCAGGAAGGTTGATTCCTCCAGCTCCATTCTTCTTTCTCAAGATTGCTTTGACTATTTAGGGCATTTTGTGCTTCCATAAGAATTGTGAAATTTTTGTTCCAGTTTTACCAATGCCATTGGTGATTTGATGGGGATTGCACTGAATCTGTAGATTGCTTTTGGTAGTTAGTCCTTTTCACAATATTGATTCTTCCAACCCAGGAACATGGGATATCTCTCCATCTGTTTATGTTGTCTTGGATCTCTTTCATCAGTGTCTTATAATTTTCTATATACAGTCCTTTTTATCTCCTTAGGTAGGATTATTCCTAGGTTTTTTATTCTCTTGGTTGCAAAGGTAAATGGGATTGATTCCTTAATTTCTCTTTCTGCTTTTTCGTTGTTAGTGTATAGGAATGCAAGTGGTTTCTGTATATTGATTTTGTATCCTGCAACATTACTAAATTCACTGATTAGCTCTAATAATTTTCTGATATTACCTTTTGCGTTTTCTATTTGTAGTATCATGTCCTCTGCAAACAGTAACAGTTTTACTTCTTCTCCAATATGGATTCGTTTTATTTCTTTTTCTTCTCTGATTGCCATGGCTAGGGCTTCCAAAACTATGTTGAAATATAGTGGCAAGTGTGGTCACCCTTGTCTTGTTCCTGATTTTAGAGGCAATGCTTTCAGTTTTTCACCATTGAAAATAATGTTTTCTGTGGGTTTATCAAACAGGTCCTTTATTATGTTGAGGTTCAGTTCAGTTCAGTTGCTCAGTCATGTACCACTCTTTGCAACCCCGTGAACTGTAGCACGCCAGGCCTCCCTGTCCATCACCAACTCCTGGAGTCTACCCAAACTCATGTCCATTGAGTCAGTAATGCCAGCCAACCATCTCATCCTCTGTCATCCCCTTCTCCTCCTGCCCCCAATCTTTCCCAGCATCAGGGTCTTTTCCAATAAGTCAACTCTTCGCATCAGGTGGCCAAAGTATAGGAGTTTCAGCTTCAACATCAGTCCTTCCAATGAACACCCGGGACTGGTCTCCTTTAGGATGGACTGGTTGGATCTCCTTGCAGTCCAAGGGACTCTCAAGAGTCTTCTCCAGCACCACAGTTCAAAAGCATCAGTTCTTTGGCACTCAACTTTCTTTATAGTCCAACGCTCACAGCCATACATGACTACTGGAAAAACCATAGCCTTGACTAGACGGACCTTTGTTGGCAAAGTAATGTCTCTGCTTTTTAATATGCTATCTAGATTGGTTGTAACTTTCCTTCCAAGGAGTAAGTGTCTTTTAATTTCATGGCTGCAATCACCATCTGCAGTGATTTTGGAGCCCCCTCCCCACCAAATAAAGTCAGCCGCTGCTTCCTCTGTTTCCCCATCTATCTGTCATGAAGTGATGGGACTGGATGCCATGATCTTACTTTTCTGAATGTTGAGCTTTAAGCCAACTTTTTCACTCTTCTCTTTCACTTTCATCAGTGAAAGTGATGCTCTTTAGTTCTTCACTTTCTGCCATAAGGGTGGTGTCATCTGCATATCTGAGGTTATTGATATTTCTCCCAGTAATCTTGATTCCAGCTTGTGCTTCCTCCAGCCCAGCGTTCCTCATGATGTCCTCTGCATATAAGTTAAATAAGCAGGGTGACAATATACAGCCTTGACGTACTCCTTTTCCTATTTGGAACCAGTCTGTTGTTCCATGTCCAGTTCTAACTGTTGCTTCCTGACCTGCATACAGGTTTTCCAAGAGGAAGGTCAGGTGGTCTGGTATTCCCATCTCTTTCAGAATTTCCCACAGTTTGTTGTGATCCACACAGTCAAAAGCTTTGGCATAGTCAATAAAGCAGAAATAGATGCTTTTCTGGAACTCTCTTGCTTTTTCGATGGTCCAGAAGATGTTGGCAATTTGATCTCTAGTTCCTCTGCCATTTCTAAAACCAGCTTGAACATCTGAAAGTTCATGGTTCACATATTGCTGAAGCCTGGCTTGGAGAATTTTGAGCATTACTTTACTAGTGTGTGAGATGAGTGAAACTGTGTGGTAGTTTGAGCATTCTTTGGCATTTCCTTTCTTTGGGATTGGAATGAAAACTGACATTTTTCAGTCCTGTGGCCACTGCTAAGGTAGTTTCCTTCTATGTCTATTTTTTGAAGAATTAAGAAAAGTCATAAATGGGTAGTGAATTTTGTGAAAAATGTCTTCTGCATCTATTGAGATTATCATATAGTTTTAATCTTTGAATTTGTTACTATGATATATCACATTGATTGACTTGTATATATTGAAGAATTCATGCATCCTTGGGATAAATCAGACTTGATTATGGTTGGTGTATGACCTTTTTAATATGTTGTTGGATTCCGTTTGCGAGAATTTTGTTGAGGATTTTTCATCTATGTTCATCAATGATATTGGCCTGTAATTTTCTATTTTTGTGATGTCTTTATCTGGTTTTGGTACCAGTATGATGGTGACTTCGTAGAATGAGTTTGGAAGTGCTCCTTCCTCTGCAATTTTTGTAAGAGTTTAATAAAGATAAGCTGGTTTTAGAAAAGGCAGAGGAACCAGAGATCAAATTGCCAACATCCACTGGATCATCAAAAATGCAAGAGAGTTCCAGAAAAACATCTGTTTCTGCTTTATTGACTATGCCAAAGCCTTTGACTATGTGGATCACAACAAACTGTGGAAAATTCTGAAAGAGATGGGAATACCAGACCACTTGACCTGCCTCTTGAGAAACCTATATGCAGGTCAGGAAGCAACAGTTAGAACTGGACATGGAACAACAGACTGGTTCCAAATAGGAAAAGGAGTATGTTAAGGCTGTATATTGTCACCCTGCTTATTTAACTTATATGCAGAGTACATCATGAGAAACGTTGGGCTGGAAGAAGCACAAACTGGAATCAAGATTGCCGGGAGAAATATCAATAACCTCAGATATACAGATGACACTACCCTTATGGCAGAAAGTGAAGAGGAACTAAAAAGCATCACTTTCAGTGATGAAAGTGAAAGAGAGTGAAAAGGTTGGCTTAAAGCTCAACATTCAGAAAACTAAGATCATGGCATCTGGTCCCATCACTTCATGGGAAATAGATGGGGAAACAGTGGGAACAGTGTCAGACTTTAGTTTTTGGGGCTCCAAAATCACTGCGGATGCTGATTGCAGCCATGAAATGAAAAGACGCTTACTCCTTGGAAGGAAAGTTATGACCAACCTAGAGAGCATATTAAAAAGCAGAGACATTACTTTGCCAACAGAGGTCTGTCTAGTCAAGGCTATGGTTTTTCCCGTGGTCATGTATGGATGTGAGAGTTGGACTGTGAAGAAAGCTGGTCACCGAAGAATTGATGCTTTTGAACAGTGGTGTTGGAGAAGACTCTTGAGAGTCCCTTGGACTGCAAGGAGATCCAACCAGTCCATTCTAAAGGAGATCAGTCCTGGGTGTTCATTGGAAGGACTGATGCTGAGGCTGAAACTCCAATACTTTGGCCACTTCATGCGAAGAGTTGACTCACTGGAAAAGACTCTGATGTTGGGAGGGATTGGGGGCAGGAGGAGACGGGGACGATAGAGAATGAGATGGCTGGATGGCATCACTGACTCCGGGAGTTGGTGATGGACAGGGAGGCCTGGCATGCTGTGATTCATGGGGTTGCAAAGAGTCGGACACAACTGTGTAACTGCACTGAACTGTGCTTGCATTCTGTGGGAGGAAATGAGTTTTTTCCCTCTACTGGGCAGGGTTGTGTGAGGCGGTATGTTTTGGGGTGTCTGCTGATAATCAAGTTTATGTTTTTGTCTTGCTTGTTGTTTGGGTAAGGCATCCTGCACAGGATGCTGCCAGCAGTTGGGTGATGCTGGGTCTTGGATATAGATGGAGGCCTTTGTGGGAGTTCTCACTAATTAATACTCCCAGGCATCAGCAGTTCTTTGGCAGTCTAGTATTTTGGACTCAACACTCCCACTCCAAAGGCTCATGCTTAATCTCTGGTCAGAGAACTGAGATTCCATAAGCCATTTGTTATGGCATTAAAGTGGATTAAAACAAACAGAAAAACAAAAAACAAAAGAAAACAAGAAACCCTAGACAAATGGTAGATACAAAATCAGACAAAAAACAGCAAAAAAAAAAAAAAAAAAAAAGGAACATACATATACACACACAAACAAAACCAGAACGGTCCAGAGAGAAGAAAGTACCAGAGAGTCACTTGGCTGGCAAAGGAAACCAAAAATGCTATCAACCAATTAAAAACAAAACTAACTAAGACACAAACCAGAAAACTAGACCAAAGCAGAGTGCCAACTGGGGAAGAAAGCAAACAAAACAAACTAACAAAGATGGTGAAATAAAGAAAGAAAAGGATGAAAAGAAGAAAACTAGAAAAGCAAAGTTAAATAGAAGTGTATAAAAAGTATATGTATTGAAGAATAACCGCAGCAGGAAAAGGACAATAAGAAAAGTATATAAAGAGTATTTGTATTGAAGAATAACTGCAGCAGGAAAAGAACAACAGGAAAAACAAGCAAAACACAAACAACAAAATTTAAGTAGAAACAACCCTATAGAGCCGCAAAAAGCCAATGTATAGGTTTAAGTATATAAAGGAAATAAAAAGTATGGTTTAAAAAAAAAGTTCTCAAAAGCTTAAATAGAGTTAATACTAATAATAAAATCAACAACCTCATCAATGGAGAAAGAAAGAAGAAAAGAGAATCCAGAACCGGTTCTTTTGTGGGAACTCTCATTCTCGTTTACTATATTCCATAGACACAGAGTCTGCTTAGTTGATTTTGTGGATTTGATCTGCAGCTTGTAGAGCTGGTGGAAAGGTTTTTGATCTTCTTCCTTAGCCATGCTTCCCCTGGAGTTCAACTGTGGTTTCATCCCCACATGCTTGTGGATCATCCACAGGAGTTGTTCCTGAGGCTGTCCTAGAGGATTTAGGTCTGTGTTAGTGAGGATTGGGTTGGAGTTGGCACAGCTGATGGGATTGCAGGGGTCCTGGAAGCACCAGGTATGCAGGGGAGCTGGCGGCTGTGGGCACAGATGATATGGCACTATTAGGACTTTTTTCTAGCCCTGGCAGCTCTGCCCCAGAGAGGACTGAGCATGTAGGTGGTGCAGCTGCTTGGATCACGGAGACCCTGGCAGCACCAAGCATTTAGAGACACTGGTATCTTCAGGCACAGAAGGTATGGCACTATTAGAGTCTTTTTCTAGCCTCTGGCAGCTGGCATTCAAAGAGCCTCCCTGGCTGGTCCTTCTCTGTTGCTTGGAACAGCGGGCACTCAAAGGCACCCCTCTGGCTAGAGTACTTCTCTATTGCTCAGCACATCAGGTGCTCAAAGGGCCACCCTCTCCAGGGTTTTTCTCTATTGGTCAGCTGCTGGCGCTAGTGTGTGGGGTGAGAGAGGCTACAGCGATGGCTCCACCCTCTGCATGTGACTCAGCAGTACTGCCTGGCCTCCGTGGCTGCCCAGCTTTCCTCCAAAGGCATTCCCCACTGAGGTCTCCTCCCTCCATCCCCTCAGGCTGTCTCCTCCCGGTCAACCGCTGACCTTGCTCTGGGCTTGCTCTCCAACCCCTGTGCTGCAGCTCCCCGCCTCTGAGTGTTCCAGGGGACTCGTGTCCCTCTCTGGGGTATGTAGGGCTGTGGCAAGGTTTGCCTGTGTGCTTCTCACTCCACTCAGAATGTCACAGGTGAGCTGCTGCACTCTCCAGTGGCTCAAATGCTTCCCCGCCACCCCAAAGGTTTGCCCCAGTGTGGGGATCTCACCCCCGCTGCAGTTCCCGCACCTCATGGTTGCAGGTCCAGTCCTGCTCACTCTCTTCTTTTCCCTTCCTTCCTTCATCCTACTGACTTATTCATGAGTCTGTATATTCCTTTCCAGTGGTCAGGGACTCCTGTCTGTTCTCAGCTGGTGTTCTGCAAGATCTTCTATATCTGAAGGTTTATTTATTCCTGATGCATCTGTGGAGAGAAATGTACTCCATGTCTACCTACTCCTCTGCCATATTGTCTATCCCCACCTGAATTTCTCACATATTTTTAAGATGAATTTAATTTTGTGAATAGGTAATATATTTGCATTGTCAACCAAACCGAGCACTTTGGTCATGGGTTACAGATAGTACACAGAACTTGGAGCAGGAAGGAGCTTATTTGGAGCAAGCATCACCGGCTGTCTCAGGGCCACTTCCCAGCATCTCTTTCCTTTGCACTTATCTCTGACTCCATTCTCTCACTCTTCCCTTTATCCTTTGACTCTTTCTCCCCTAAAAACTGCATTCTGTGACAATCTCCTAGAGGAAGCAAGAGCAAAGATGGTGTTTTCTTAAATACTTTTTCCACTTGAGAAGATAGCCCAGCTTCTCTTGTTCCCTGAGCCTGATGTGACCAAGAGGTGGGTGATGGACCCATTGACCTCCAGGGCATATTTCCCCTTATTTTCTTGACCCCAGTGTCAGTCCATGAACCATTATTGCTTTGTCTACATGGGGGGACAAGTAATGGACAATCAGGGGAACACAACTAGCCTGTAAGGGCTGTCCACAGCAGAGAAGTGGGGGATCCCGGAATGGAGGTGGCTGATCTTTGGTTGATGGGGTACAGGTGAAGGAAGCCGCCATGAGGGTGCAATCCTGTTCCAGAGGCAGATGAGAAGGGGCATTTTGGTCCAGCAGCAGTGTCTGCAAAGGTATGAAGGGCAAGTGTGCTTGGGACCCACATTTCAGACAGGGTGCAAAGCTACCCTGGTCAGGAATGCACAGCCTGACCTACGCAGGAAGAAGAGGCTGGCTGTAGTCAGAACATTTCCTCCCTACATGTGCTGCCTCCTGGGGACCTGGGAGGGACTGGGGAGGAGGCGTGTGTGGGTGGCCAAAAAGCCACAGCCCCAGGATAGAAGAGCCTGGGAGCAGAGATCTGGCAGAAAGCCAGGGACCTCTTCCCTGCCAGTCAATTGATCCTCTTGGGACCCTGGGATCCTGGGCAGAGGTGGCAGCTAGTTGTCACTGTGGGCTTGCGACTGAGCCTGGAGCAATTCTGAGGACTCTGTCCACCCAGCCACCTGATCTTCTGTGGCCCAGTGAGTTTCTGAACTGTATGCCAACTGCCCCTTAATAGCCCCCCAAATTGTCCAGAGCATAAAAGTGGTTTGTTGTGATCATAGCCTCAAATTTTAGGAGTGGGCAGTGGCCTTGGGTTGTTGGCTTTGTTATTCCAAGGACAGGGAGATGGTTGTTTCTCTGGGTGGTGAAGGATTAATGACACACTTTAGGAATTGGGTCTCCTTGCCCTTTAAATCAAGCCTTGGCATAGAATTTAGCATTTTCATTCTGGTTGGAATTTGTGACTTATTACTGCCACTAGCACAATCCCAGAGAGTGAGGCTTAAATGTCAAGGTATATTTTTCAGGTGCATAAGACACCAAAGATCACAGCTCTCTGGAAGAGTGAATTTTAATTAGCAAAGGGATACCATCAAACCTCCCCAGCCTTGATGAAACAGCCCTGCCAATCTTTATTCAGCCCTGGTGTTTATTACAGACTCAGATGGCTGGTGATAGTATCCAAAGGACCTCGGGACTGTGTTAGTGGGAACGGTTTTTACTTTCAAATCTTATCTGTTAAGTCCCTTATGCCAAATACCTCTGTAGAAAGAAAGAGGGCTACATAAAGGCACTTTATGAATAGCTAATAGTGTAGTGTTGTCCTTAGGGACTTGCACGCACTGTGCTTCCTTAGCAGTTAATTTAGATGGTCTAGAAAGAGTTTGTCCTTTGAGGGCTTGGGGAACTACTCACATTTGGAAAGGAGCCCCTTACTAGTTCTTCCTTTACTTTCCCTCATACCAGCTTTCTCTATCCCCACACTCTTTGCTCCTCAGCACTGCTGGAGAAAGCAAGACATCCCCTCTTTGGTGCCAGCAAAGACTCATCAAGTTGAGTGACAGTGCAGCCAGCTCTGCTCTGGAGCCGGGTACTCAGAGATGGACGGGGTGGTCTTAATCTTTGAAGAGCTCACAGCCTCCTGATACGTGAGCAAGCTGACTGTGACACCGAGTGACCAGGTGTCTGAGTTACAGTGTGGGTGAGGTAGGCTGTGAACACAGAACACTCAGGAAGGTGTGTGAGTATGTGTGTTGGGAAGGTGGTGAACTCAGTAATAGCTGGATTTTAGAAGATAAGTAAGATGACATCACAGAAAAGATTATAAAGGAAAACTATAAATTTGTCAATATACTAGATAACTAGTATATATATATAAGTATATATATACTAAATAACTTTGATGAACAAATTCTAGGAGACAAACTGCAAAAACTGACTCAGGAGTAACTTGAAAATCTGACTAGACCTATAGCACATAAACAGATTGACGACAAAAACACAGGCAACACAAGGAAAAATAGATAAATTGTACTGTGTCAAAATTAAGAACTTTTGTGTTGTGAAGGACACCATCAAACATGTAAAAATATTTACATATATGGTGTTTAAGTGTTAGTTGCCCAGTCATGTCCGACTCTTTGTGACCCCATGGACTGCAGCCCACCAGACTCTTCTCTCCATGAGATTTTCCAGGCAAGGATACTGGAGTGGGTTGCCATTTCCTTCTTCACATATATGATAGGGACCTGTATTTTAAATATATGAAGAACTCCTTCATTTTACTACGAAAAGATAAGCAGTCCCATTAAAAATGGGCAAATGGGGAATTCCTTGGAAGTCGGGTGGCTGGGACTTTGCACTTCTACTGCGAGGGTCACGGGTTCAGTTCTTGGCTGGGGAACTAAGATCTTGTGAGGCCAATAAAAGGGCAAATGATCAGCATATACATTTTTTTCAGAGAAGATAGACAAATAGATAATAAACACATAAAACAATGTTCAACATCATTAGCTATCAGGGAAATGGAAATTAAAACCACAAGGCAAATCACTTCATATAGCCTTACGTTAAAAAAACAATCTGTATACTTTAATTGAAAATACTTTATTGCTGAAAAATGATGACCGTTATCTGAGTTAGTTGTAATCATTCTGCAATAGCAATGTCAAAGATCACTGATCACAAGTCACCATCACAAATGTAATAATGACACATTTTGAAATATTGGGAGAATCACCAAAATATGACAGTGACACAGAGACATGAAGTGAGCAAATGCTGTTGGAAAAATGGCACCAATAGACTTGCTCAACACAGGGTTGCCACAAGCCTTCAATTTGTAAAAATTTCAGTGTATGAGAAGGCAATAAAGTGCAATAAAATGAGGTATACTTGTGGAGGAGTATTCATAGTAGCTTTATTCAGAATAGCCCCAAAGTGGAAACAACCCCTGAAATCCATCAGCTGATGAATGGAACAAAATAAGATATATTCACACAATTGAATATTATCTTGAAATAAAAAAGAATAAAGTATTGATATATGTGACAACATGGATAAATCTTGAAAACATTATGTTAAGTGAAAGGAATAATTCATAAAAGATCAATTATATTATTCCACTTACATGAAATTTTCGTAAGAGGCAGATTTGTTTAGGGCTGGAGGGGAAAAGTGGGTGAAGGCTAATAGGTATGGAGGTTTGGGGGAAAGTCATGAAAATGTTCTAAAATTGATTTTGGTGATGGTTCGTAATTCTCTGTGAACACACTAAAAACCATTGAATTGTACACTTAAAAAGGGTGAGCTTTATGATGTGATAATTATTTCTCAATAAAATTGTTAATAAAGAATTCACTTGGTAGTGGGAATGGCAAGTTGTGCTGAGGGACAGCATAACAAATGGGAGTGTTAGGGAACTTGGAACTTTTGATGTGCTGATGGCAGCTGGCAGTGAGTGGAGGGGCAGAAGTTGTGAGCAGCGGGCCTGGGCAGGAGCACACTGGATGTGGTGCCTGGATTTTCTCTGAAGGCCATGGTGGGCCAGTTATCAACATGAACAGGAGGGTGGCAGGCAAAAGAAAGACTCCTCCAGAATGAGAAGCACAAGGCTGAAGCTAGGGATGAATAGGGGCAGTGGATGCCAGGCTTGGGGAAGAGGAGGTGGCTCTGAGAGCTAAGTGGAAGGTACTAATCTTTTCTCAGATTTCTTGATTTTATTTTATGTGGAAAAATTCAAAATGGCATTTGAAAGTAAACCAAGTGAAAAGCCTCTGAACAATCTTCCTTACCTTCAGAGAATGCTTGTCCTTTTCCTTTGAGAGCTGTGACTGGGGATAACTGTCAAGCTACTTAACTTCTTTTTTAAAAAAATTAATTAATTTATTTTAATTGGAGGCTAATTACTTTACAATATTGTAGTGGTTTTTGCCATACATTCACATGAATCAGCCATGGGTGTACATGTGTTCCCCATCCTGAACCCCCTCCTTAACTTCTTTTTTGTTTTTTTAATAGACATATAGTTGTTTCACAGTGTTGCATTAATTTTTGCTATATGCAAAATGACTCAGTTATACACATATACACATTCTTTTTTATATTCTTTTCAATTATGGTTTATCCAAGATATTGAACACAGTTCCCTGTGCTATACAGTAGGATCTTGTTGTTTATCCATTCTATATTTAATAGGGTTTCCCTGATACTAAAGAATTCGCCTGCGATTCAGGAGACCCCGGTTCAATTCCTGGGTCAGGAAGATTCGCTGGAGAAGGGATAGGCTACCCACTCCAGTGTTCTTGGGCTTCCCTGGTGGCTCAACTGGTAAAGAATCCTCCTGCAATGTGGGAGACTTGGCTTTGATACCTGGGTTGGGATGATCCCCTGGAGAAGGAAAGGCCACCCACTCCAGTATTCTGGCCTGGAGAATTCCATGGACTGTGTGGTCTATGGGATCTGCATCTACCAACACTAAACCCCCAGCCCATCCCTCCCTAAACCCGGTTTCCTCTGGTAATCGCAAGTCTGTTCTCTCTGTCTGTGAGTCTGTTTCTGTTTCATAGGTAAGTTCATTTGTGCCGTATTTTAGATTACACATATAAGTGATATCTCTTTCTGACTTACTTCACTTAATATGATACTCTCTGTCTTCCCTGGTGGCTCAGAGGTTAAAGCGTCTGCTTCCAATGCGGGAGACCCGGGTTCGATCCCTGGGTTGAGAAGTTCCCCTGGGGAAGGAAACAGTAACCCACTCCAGTATTCTTGCCTGGAGAATCCCATGGACGGAGAAGCCTGGTAGGCTACAGTCCACCGGGTCGCAAAGAGTCGGACACGACTGAGCGACGGAACGGAACGGATACTCTCTAGTTGCATCCATGTTTCTGCAAATGGCATGATTTTGTTGTTTTTCAACTGAGTAGTATTCCATTGTAGATATGTATCACATTGTCTTTATCCATCCAAGTCTGAGGTATTGTGAATGGTGCTGCTATGAATATAGGGGTGTGCGTATCTTTTTGAATTACAGTTCTGTCCAGAAATATGCCCAGGGGTGGGACTGCTGTGTCATATGACAATTCTATTTTTAGTTTCCTGAGGAATCCCATCCTGTTTTCCACAATGGCTGCACCAACTGACATCCCTGCCAACATCGTAGAAGGGCTCCCTTTTTTTCACACCCTGTCCAGAATTTATTATTTTGTAGACTTTTTAACGGAGAAGGCAATGGCAAACCACTCCAGTACTCTTGCCTAGAAAATCCCATGGATGGAGGAGCCTGGTAGGCTGCAGTCCGTGGGGTCGCTAAGGGTCTGACACGACTGAGCGACTTGACTTTCACTTTCACACATTGGAGAAGGAAATGGCAACCCACTCCAGTGTTCTTGCCTGGAGAATCCCAGGGACGGGGGAGCCTGGTGGGCTGCCGTCTATGGGGTCACACAGAGTCGGACACGACTGAAGTGACTTAGCAGCAGCAGCAGCAGACTTTTTAATGATGGTCATTCTGACAGGTGTGAGGTAATACCTCATGGTAGTTTTGATTTTCATTTCTGGTGCTGTGGTGATCTGCTTGCCAATGCAGGAGATGCAAGAGATGTGGGCTTGATCCCTGGGTTGGGAAGATGCCTTGAAGTAGGAAATGGCAACCCACTCCAGTATTCTTGAGTGAAAAGTTCCATGGACAGAGGAGCCTGGCAGGCTACAGTCCATGAAGTGCAAATAGTTGGACATGACTGAGCGACTGAGTGTGCACACACGTGCACACACACACATACACACACAATAATTAGCCATGTGAGTATCTTTTCACATGCCTATTGGTCATCTATATATCTTCTTGAGAAATGCCTATTTAGAACTTCTGTACATTTTTCAATAGGGCTGTTTGTTTTTTGTTGTAGAGTTGAATGAGCTGCTTATATATTTTGGAAATTAAGCCCTTTTTGGTCACATTCTTTGCAAATATTTTCTCCCATTCCATAAATTGTCTTTTCATTTTGTCAATGCTTTCATTTGTTGTGCAAAAGCTTGCAAGTTTGATTAGGTCCCATTTGTTTATTTTTGTTTTCGTTTCTACTGCATTGGGAGAATAGCCTAAGAAAACATTGGTACAAATGAAGTCAGAGAATGTTTTGCCTATAATCTCTTCTAGGAGTTTTATAGTGTCTTGTCTTTAAGTAATTTTATTTTTGTGCATGATGTGAAGGTGTGTTCCTCCCTTCATTGATTTCCGTGAAGGTGCCCTACTTTCTCAGCACCACTTGCTGAAAGACCATCTTTTCCCCATTTTATATTCTTGCCTTCTTTGTCAAAGATTAATTGACTACAGGTGTGTGGGATCTATTTCTGGGCTTTTAATTCTGTTCCACTGATGTATGTCTGTTTTTGTGCCAGTGCCACACTGTTTTGTTTCCTGTACCTTTGTAGTCTTCTCTGAAGTCTGGAAGGGTTATGCCTTCTGCTTTGTTTTTTTCTCTCAGAATGACTTTGGCAATTCTGGGTCTTTTATGGGTCTATATAAATTTTAGGATTATTTGTTTTGTGAAAAATGTTATGGGTAGCTTGATAGGGAACACATTAAATCTGTAGATTGCTTTGGGCAATATTGCCATTTTAATGATATTAATTCTTTAATCCAAGAGCATAGGATATCTTTCCATTTTTTGAATCATCTTAATTTCCTTTACTAATGTTTTATAATTCTCAGCATATAAATCTTTCATTTCCTTGGTTAGGTTTACTCTTCATGCTAATTCTTTTTTTTAAATTTAATTAATCCATTTATTTTACTTTATAATATTGTATTTGTTTTTCCATACATTGACTTGAATCTGCCATGAGAAAGAAAAACACCAATACAGTATACTAATGCATATATATGGAATTTAGAAAGAAGGTAACGATAACCCTGTATGCGAGACAGCAAAAGAGACACAGATGTATTGAACAGTCCTTTGGACTCTGTGGGAGAGGGCGAGGGCCAGATGATATGGGAGAATGGCATTGAAACATGTAAAATATCATATGTGAAACGAACCGTCAGTCCAGGTTTGATGCATGATACAGGGTTCTTGGGGCTGGTGCACTGGGATGACCTGGAGGGGTGGGATGGGGAGGGAGGTGGGAGGAGGGGTTTGGGATGTGGAACACGCTAATTCTTGATGCCCCAGTGTCTTTGTTTGCAAAACCTACCTTCCTGAGCGTTGTAGTGAAAGTTAAATGTGAGTCACTTATAACTAGTCCTGGCATAAAGTGAGGGCTGAATAAAGACACATTCTTGTTTATACGTGTGGCCACTTCTTATATATTTGGAAGGGTGAGATGGATCTCATTTTGAGTCCTTATTTCCTTTAATCTTGTGTGTGTGTGTGTGTTTGTGTGTGTTTTCATGCTGTGTGTATGTGTTTGTGTTTGTTGGTAGATTGAGTTTTTTTTTAAATGGAAAGATGCAAAAAAGGTACTATTTGCTTTAAGCTTTTATTTACTTTTATTAACTAATTAACCCTTATTTTGTAGTTTTCATTGTCTTGGAAAAGAGATGTGAGCTCAAAGTTTTAATATTCATGTACCTATTATTCTTTATATCTTCTGTCATTTTTGCTTTATGAATATTGACGCTGTTATTTGTTATTTAGTTACCATTATCTATGTTGAGAATTGCACCTTTGACTGTGACAAAGGGCCAGCTTTCATATTAATGAATTTTTTTTGCCATGACTCCAACCTCCATTATACACTTTCTGCTGCATTTCCACTATAACTTGTTTACACTTTTACATTTTATCTTTCTGAGTTATTCTTGGTTATATCTTTTGTACATAGTGTGGAATGGGATGTTGCTTTTGGGGACATTTTTGACTGTGTATTAATCTACATACTAGACCACTTGACAAGTATGTTCTGTCTTGGTTCTGTCACATAATTTAGTTTTGAGGGCTGTTAAAGCTCCTATGTGATCTATCTGTCTTTTGGTGTGCATCTCTTCCAATAGTCAGAGAGCTCTGTATCATTGTTTGTACTGAGACACGCACCATTGTATGAGCTTTTGGTCTACAACTGAATGATTTGATACATGTACCATTTAGTCTTTACATCATTTCAAAGCCACATCCCATTCTGTTGTGCTGATGTGTCATCATTATTGCTTTATAGTAAATCTTGTGTGGTAAACTGAGACTGTCTCTAATTTCACAAAGATCCTTTAAGCATCTCTGTGTTTATTCCTGGTTTCAGTCAGGGGTCTCTAGTTGCAAGTGACAAAAATGACTGGAGTAGCTGAGGGAATTGGTCTGGAGAAAGGGCCGCGCCCAGTAGCCCCATGGGTATCAGTGCACAGATTTCATTGTGCTCTTGCCAGCATCCAGTGCTATCATTTAGCTTTCTTATTATTTGCTAATTTAAAGGGTATAAAACAAAACTTCATTGTTGCTTTAATTTTGAAAGCAAGGGGCAAAGATGTCTATGGGTTTGGTTTGTGTGAGTCCTCTTCCCTGTGGTGGTGGCTATGTTTATTTCTTAGCTCACCGCACATGGGGTTGCTTTCAGACTTTGCTGGAGAACTGGGGCACAGGGCTTGGCCTTCACGTGGTCTTCCTGTTTCTCAAGAACATACAGAGCACGTCTCCAACTGTGCAGTGAAGGCCAGTGTGTTCTGCTCCCACTATGGGGCCAGCTCTGTTTCTGCAGACTGCCCGAGAGGGGCCAGGGAAGTGATAAGTGAAAATCCATCACAACTTCTGGAACTAACTCAAAGGACACACTTGACTGCTGAAATACCAGCAGGACTCAGCCCAGCTCAGCAATGTTGTCAGGAGAATGATTCCATTTCAGCAGATACTGTCCTTGTGGAAGGAGGTCTTTGGAGGATAGCTTACAAAAAGAGTAAAAATCTGTCTAAACAGTATTTGTGTAGCAGGAGAAAAGGAAAAGGGAATGTGTCTTTTGTTGAATCCAGTCTCCTCTGTCGGAGAAGGCAATGGCAAGCCACTCCAGTACTATTGCCTAGAAAATCCCATGGATGGAGGAGCCTGGTAGGCTGCAGTCCGTGGGGTCGCTAAGGGTCGGACACGACTGAGCGACTTCACTTTCACTTTTCACTTTCACATTGGAGAAGGAAATGGCAACCCACTCCAGTGTTCTTGCCTGGAGAATCCCAGGGGCGGGGGAGCCTGGTGGGCTTCCGTCTATGGGGTCACACAGAGTCGGACACGACTGAAGTGACTCAGCAGCAGCAGCAGCAGCAGCAGTCTCCTCTGTGTCCCTCTTTTGGGGGTGTCTGTGCAGCAGCTGCACTCTCAATTATTTCCCTTTTGGACAGAATTGTGAGCAAAACATCACAAGTGGTGCTTGTTGTGGCAGGATAAAAAAGTGTATAAATCAGTGAATTGTACATTAGCTTACATAGTGTCTTATATAATGTTTTATATGTCTTTTATATTGGTTTACCCAAATAACAACTTTTCAATTTCAGGAATTCATGAGTTTCCTTCAGTTTTCTAAAATCTTTGCAAATGGAAAATGGCTTATAAGATGAGTAGAAAATTTTACCTGATTAGTATATTTTCCCTTATTAGAATGTTGGATTGGATTTCATCTCTGAGAATCCTTCTAAAGTGTAATTGCAGGCACATGCTCTGGGTCTTAGGTATGTTTCGGTGTCCAGATCCCTTTTTCCAAGAAGCACCAAAGAGGTCTGGTGTGAAAAATAAATTCTTATCCAAAAATGAAACTCCCTGTGCTCTGATTTCTCTCATAAGTTGGATCTTATTTGCTTTCTATTTTTCAGAAATTCCTCAAAGTATATGGTCCATCAAGAGCATCATTCTTGCTTCCCCATGTTTTTTTGGGGACCTACTTGCTTTTGAATGGTGGTGTTGGAGAAGACTCTTGAGAGTCCCTTGGACTGCAAGGAGATCCAACCAGTCCATCCTAAAGGAGATCAGTCCTGGGTGTTCATTGGAAGGACGGATGCTAAAGCTGAAACTCCAGTACTTTGGCCACCTCATGCGACGAGTTGACTCACTGGAAAAGACTCTGATGCTGGGAGGGATTGGGGGCGGGAGGAGAAGGGGACGACAGAGAATGAGATGGCTGGATGGCATCACTGACTTGATGGAGGTGAGTTTGAGTGAACTCCGGGAGTTGGTGATGGACAGGGAGGCCTGGCGTGCTGTGATTCATGAGGTCGCAAAGAGTCGGACACGACTGAGCAACTGAACTGAACTGATTCATTTGCAAATGCTATTTTCTCATGCCATTTCTTAGCTATTTTGAAAGTAGAGGATACAATAAGTATACAGCTCACAACCTTGAATTGTTGAATCAAATTGTTGAATTGAATCAAGCCATCTCTGTTTGATTCATTTAGCTTTATTTATTTTTTTAGAACATTTTTTATAATTAGACACAAATTTGAAGAAACAATAAAATCACTTATAGCTTTTATTCCTAGAAAAAGTTTTTATTTTATTTTTTTAATTTATTTTAATTGGAGGCTAATTACTTTATAATATTGTGGTGTTTTTTACCATACATTGACATGAATCAGCCACGAGTGTACATGTGTTCTCCATCCTGAACCCCCTCCCACCTCCCTCCCCATCCCATTCCTCTGGGTCATCCCAGTGCACCAGCCCTGAGCACCCTGTCTCATGCATCGAACCTGGATTGATGATCTGTTTCACATATGATAATACACATGTTTCAATGCGATTCTCCCAAATCATCCCACCCTTGCCTTCTCCCAGAGTCTGAAAGTCTGTTCTTTGCATCTGTGTCTCTTTTGCTGTCTCGTATACAGAGTTATCTTTACCATCTTTCTAAATTCCATATATATGCGTTAGTATACTGTATTGGTGTTTTTCTTTCTGGCTTACTTCACTCTGTATAATAGGCTCCAGTTTCATCCACCTCATTAGAACTGATTCAAATGTATTCTTCTGATGGCTGAGTAATACTCCATTGTGTTTATGTACCACAGCTTTCTTATCCATTCGTCTGCAGATGGACATCTAGTTTGCTTCCTGGCTATTGTCCTGGATATTGTAAACAGTGCTGTGATGAACATTGGGGTACACATGTCTCTTTCAATTCTGGTTTCCTCGGTGTGTATGCCCAGCAGTGAGATTGCTGGGTCATATGGCATATCTATTTCCAGTTTTTTAAGGAATCTCCACACTGTTCTCCATACTGGCTGTCCTAGTTTGCATTCCCACCAACAATGTAAGAGGGTTCCCTTTTCTCCACACCCTCTCCAGCATTTATTGCTTGTAGACATTTGGATAGCAGCCATTCTGACCAACGTGAGATGGTACCTCATTGTGGTTTTGATTTGCATTTCTCTGATTACGAGTGATGCTGAGCATCTTTTCGTGTGTTTGTTAGCCATCTGTATGTCTTCTTTGGAAAAATGTCTGTTTAGTTCTTTGGCCCATTTTTTGATTGGGTCATTTATTTTTCTGGAATTGAGCTGCAGGAGTTGCTTGTATATTTTAGAGATTAATTCTTTGTCAGTTGTTTCATTTGCTATTATTTTCTCCCATTCTGAAGGCTGTCTTTTCACCTTGCTTATAGTTTCCTTCGTTGTTTGATACATGAGAACTTTATATTAGTGAAAGGAATATGGTTGTGATTTGGCATTAATTTTTGTATTGTTTTTAATTGATTAGTTTTCTAGATGTGTCAATGCCTTTTATTGAATGAGGTATTCGGTGGTTCTTCTCTATCACATTTCAAATCTCTGCTTGTACTTAGACTGCTTTTGAACTCCCTCGTCTGCCCTGATTTCTCCTTCTTGGCAGTGGTGCCAGGTAGGTTCATCACAGTCCTGCTTTGTTACTTTTTCTTTTCAGAAGTTTCCTAGATATAACTGTATTTTCCTTCTGATAGACTGGCTTTTAAATATCTTCCTTTTCCAAAAAAATGAGAAGAAAAAAATAAACAAGATACTTAAACCAAAAAGAAAGAAAGGGAAGAAGGAAGGAAGCAAGGAAGAAAACGTCAAACTAAACCAAACTGCAAACCCAACCAAATAGGATTTTGATTAGGATTGAATTAAGCTTGTAGTTTATGTGGAAAAATACTGGCAACTGTATTGTTTTCTAGACTGTGATGATAAATTGTCACAAACTATATGACTTAGAGCTCCCCAGGTGGCACAGTGGTAAAGTATTCACCTGCCAATGCAGGAGGCTCAAGAGACACCAGTTCAATCCCTGGGCCAGGAAGATCCCCTGGAGAAGGAAATGGCAACCCACTCCAGTATTCTTGCCTGGAGAATCCTATGGACAGAGGAGCCTGGTGGGCTACAGTCCATGGGGTTGCAAAGATTTGGACACGACTGAGTTACTGAGCACACACGCACATGACTTAGAGCGACAGAAGTCTAATCTCTCACTGTTCTGGAGGCCGGAAGTCTTAAATCAAGATGTCAGCAGGCCATGCTCTTCCTGAAGTCTGTAGAAGAGAATCTGGTCCATGCCTTCCTCTCAGTTTCTTGTGGTTATTGGAAGCTCTTGGCATTTTATTGACTTGCAGACACATGATCCCATCACATGGTGTTCTCCCTGTGTCTCTTCCGCTTTTCTTACGACACAGTCGTTTTAGATAAGGACACACCCCGCTCCAGCGTGCCCTCCTCTGAATTAATTACATCTTCAGTGATCCTACTTCCCAATAAAATCACATGTGAGATTCAGGAAGGACGCGAATTTGGGGAGGATACTGAGAGCTAGTAGAGTGTTTTTAGAATTTGCATCAATACTGTTTTCAAAAGAGGTATGTCAATTTATTCAGGTCCCCCTTTACATCATTTAATTTTTTTTCATGCATTTCATTCCTAGTTGAAATTTTTTTGCCCTTTTGGTGAGTGTTATAGTTTCCTTTGTTGCACAATCTGGCTGTATTTTGGTTTTTCAGGGTTGTAATTTTATCATCTACAAATAACGATACTGTTGCTAACTCATTTTGAATATTCAAACTTTGTATATTGTTTTCAAGTCTAATTACATGGTCTTACAGTTGAACAGCAGGTGAATACACCTGTGGGTCTAACTTGTGAAGCTTGACTTCAGACAGAGATTAATAACGTGAATATTTTTTCAAGTGTCTTCTGGTTGAAAGTGGCAAACTTAACTCTAGATGACATAACTGAAAAGGTCTTTATTAGCTCATGCAGTGTTCAGTTCAGTTCAGTCGCTCAGTCGTGTCCGACTCTCTGCGACCCCATGAATCACAGCACGCCAGGCCTCCCTGTCCATCACCAACTCCCAGATTTCACTCAAACTCATGTCCACAGAGTTGGTGATGCCATCCAGCCATCTCATTCTCTGTTGTCCCCTTCTCCTCCTGCCCCCAACCTTTCCCAGCATCAGAGTCTTTTCCAGTGAGTCAACTCATTGCATGAGGTGGCCAAAGTATGTAAACAATTGTAAATTAAAGCAATGTTACCAGAGAATGATCATGCTAGTCATCATTCTTAGTCCTAGTTTCTGATTTTGAGGGCGAATGGAGGGTGGAGCCAGGAAAATGTGTAGGAAGCTGCACTGCAACTGAGGCCAGACTTTGGCTGCTGCTGCTGCTAAGTCGCTCAGTCATGTCCGACTCTGTGCAACCCTATAGACGGCAGACCAGCAGGCTCCTCTGTCCCTGGGATTCTCCAGGCAAGAACACTGGAGTGGGTTTCCATTTCCTTCTCCAAGACTTTGGCTAAAGGGGTATTTTGACATCTTGCCCTTTTTGAGTCACTTCTTATCTGGATGGAGCCTAGGGTCATGAGAAGACAGTTCAGGTTTTCTGGGTAAGGCAGGCCAGTCCTCAGGTCAACCCCTGTCAGCGTCAGAATCCACCAGGCCATCTGGGAGCTATTCCCACACCCCTGACAGGCAGGCACCAGGGGCTGACAGCTGCTTATACCTGCCCTGCACCCGGGGCCTCTTCCTTGGTAGCAGACCTCAGCCTCCTCCATCCATGTCCTTGTGGTTTAGGCTAACTCTAGTATTTGGGGCATGGCCAACCACTGTATTCCATTCTGTGCAAATGGCAGTTGGTTTGGGGCAGGGGTGGAAGGTTCCATTCAACTCAGACCAGGCCTAGGCAAGCTAATTTGGGGGCCCTTTTTGTGAGGAAGCCTCTACCTTGGGGACCTGAGATAGGGAAGGAGTTGCCCTGAAGCTACTAGTGTTACACATGAAGAACAGCTGGCCTGAGGCTCAAACTACCAATAATGACACCAGGTTGTGACAGCATCATTTGCTTATCTGGATCCAGCCATACCTGCAGCTAGTTACTCTTAGATTTTTAAGGTATATGAGTCAATAAAGACCTTTTAAGTCTTGTCATCTTGAGTTAAGTTCTCCACTTTCAACTGAAAGACACTTGAAAAATATTTACCTTATTAATCTCTGTCTTAAATCAAGCTTGGGAAGTTAGACCGAGTTGTACTCACCTGCTGTTCAAAAACACTGTGGTCATGAGGCATTTTGTATTTACTCACTCAAATACTACATGTTGAGTAGCTACTAGGTACAAGTGCGGTTCAAACCTGCAGGATATGTCAGGGATCAAAACAGATGGTGATTGCTGCCCTCAGTGGAGCTCACATTTTAGTGGGGAAGGCAGGTAATAAACATGAAAAATTAATGAGTAAATAATCTAACGTGCTAGAATGTGATCAGTGCTGTGGAAAGGCAAAGAAGGGTAGGCTAAGGGGGATGAAAAGGTAGTTTTCGGCATCAAACAGGGTGGTCAGGTTAGGCCTCATTGATTGAAAAGGTAGATTTGGGGCAATGGTAGGTGGGGGTGTGAGGTCTGTTACTGGAACAACCCCCTCCCCCAGCTTGGGGCAGGGAGGGGGTGGTAGGGATGGAGAAGCAGGTCGGTTTGTGAAGGATAATTTGGAGCCGGAACTGGTAGTATTGTCTGATGAGCAGGACACTGGGAAGAAGACAAGGGAGGTTTGAAAAGACTGCTAGCTCTGGACCATTTGTCAGATGAGTCTAGATGGAGCAGGGAACTCCTGTCCTGAGGCAAGAACTGAGTGTGCCGAGTTGCAGTGTCTTGGAGACACCTAGATCTGGGACGGGTCCTGCTTCTCAGGGGGCTGGCCCAATGGACTGGGCCCTGATGATCCTTTCCCCAATATCTTAGCTGCTGGCTGTGTCTGGTCAGCGTCCCTCTGTATGTGTGGTCACTCGAGCTGGGCAGTGGGCTGGGCTATTGTGGGCCTGGTTTTGGGCCTGTCAGGTCCTGGTCCACTGCCACACTCCCTGCCCACTGCTGTGCTCAGCTGTGGGCCAGGCTCAGCCATTACCCTCGAGTCTGGGCTTGGATGGGGCCCAGGAGCCTCCTCTCCTTCCTGGGAGGCCTGGGTAGGCAGATCCAGAACACCTGGGCTGCGAGTGCCAGGGCAGTGCCAGTGGTCTCCCTGGCCTCCTTTCTCTCTCCTCTCTGCCCTGTCAGCCAGCACCCACCAGGTCCACGCTCCTGTTCATGTTTGTTGTTCTCATTTCTCTGATGGATTTATTTGCCCTTATTTGCATAAGAAATACCATACTCCCCAACTTAATGAGCAGGCCCATCTGGCAGTGCAGGCTTCCTCTCGGCTGAGATTTGCGTGGCCAGGAGCTGTTATAATTAGTTTGTTCCTTTCCAAGATTGAGGAAGGAGCAGGTTCTTGACACAGCCCCTGGACCAGGGCTCTCCGCAGTGGGCCAGAGCTGGCTTCCTGGGCTGCCAGCTGTCTCGTTTGTAGGTCCATCTGTGTGTGTTGTCTGGGTTGGCCCTGCCTCTCCCAAACTGTCCTTTGCTGGGCCAGGGCTTGGCCACCATCAAAGCAGGCATTTCATAGTAACACTGCAGAATCAAGCTGAGAGCATCCTCACGGCCACATGGTTGAGCTTGTCCCAGGCTAGAAGTATTGGAGTCCTGTAATATGGTGTCATGGAAGGGGCGCTCTGGAAATTCAGCTCTGGGCAGAGCTTAGCTGAGCTATGTCAGAGGTGACACACCAGAGAATGTGCCCTAATCTCTCAGATGTCACCCTGATGGCCTCCATACTAACCCCTGTCCACCCATACTTCAACCCACAGTGGTGACTGCCCACTCCTCTGTGCCAAGTAGGCTCTGCACTGGTCTCAGAAGAGGTGATAGGCTCCCGCCTCGTGGGCTGTGAGCCCTCGGACACAGGCATCCCCCTGTAATGTCATCCCGCTAAAATTGGTTGGGGGTCAAGGGAGCCTGGCTATGGGAACGTCTGTGTCTGATCTGAGTGGGCCACGCCTGGTCTGCATCGAGGGGGTGTCGCCAGGTCTCCCTGTCTGTGTGCAGAGCACCAAGCCACCCTCCTCTCCCCCAGGCCGCCTTCAACTTGGGCTTAATCGTGACCATCCTGGCTCCACTCCTTCCTGCTTTGTGCTCCAGGAGTAGTTTCTGTGTGCTTAGTGAACACTTTTTGCCTCATTTCCAGTAGTGAGGTAAAAATTCATGCTGTTAAATGATTAGCTTCCAAGAAGGGGTGATGGAATCCTCAAGTATCCTAGGATGGTATGACAGGGGAAAGCCATGACTGGGGAAGGTGGTAGTGGGTGGCACCCTGCAGTACATTTTCCCTACTTTTTGCCTATAGAAAGACTCAGGAGAAAGAGTCAAAGAGAGAATTTGCTAAGTTCTAAGCTGGCAGTTGGAAACAGACTGGAGGGCTCCCATGAATGAGTCCAGCTGTCTGGAGACGGGGAGGGGACAGAACTGTGCCTGGAGCCCTAGGACTGAAGTCTGGGTGTAAGGAGGAGGACTCTGTTGCTGGAAAGAGCACGAACCTGAATGGTGACCAGTGAGAGTTAGTGAGTTCTCTTGTCTTTGTGTTTCTTATAATTGCATTCTATATTTGTAGTTTTAGAAAATTGAGGTATCATGACAAAATGCATCCAGAGCCCTAACATCATGACTGAACAGGACCCGGTAGGGCCCTCCTTTCTCCTCTCCTCTGCCTGTCTTATGTTTGTAGAAAACCTTTAGCCTCCTAGGCCTTCCAAAGAATAAATTTAATCAGAGAAGTGAGAAAATGTAGAAACAAAACAAACAAACAAAAACCAAAATAGTCAAACAAGACAAAATATTAATTTAGCTGTTAAAAGAAGTCAAGGACATTTAATTTCTCTCTTCTGAGTCTTTTCCCTTGAGTTATTTTGCAGGTACTGAATCTCCCACCAGGTGGAAGAAGTTAACTGTGTGCTGCCCACATACATGCAGACCCCAGATTGTTTGGAACCAGAAGGTTGATGATGTTGACTCCCAATTACCTCACCATCAGCTAGTCAGAAGGATGTCTGTGAGCTGATTACATACCCCACAATCCACTCCCTCATTCTGTTTTTAAAAGTCTTTTTCTAAAAGCCATTGAGGGTTCTGGTCTTTCGAGCATTAGCTGCCCAGACTCCTCGTTTGGTGCCTGGAATATATGCTGCGCTTTACTTCACCACAAACCAGTGTCAGTAGATTGGCCTTATTGCACATGGGCAAGCCGATCCAAGTTTGGTTCAGTAACAGTATTAAGCAGATCTTTACTGCAGACATTTCTACATAGATAGAGAGGCTTATCAGTATTCTGTAAGGCTCCTATATTAATTGCATCTTAAATTTTCAGTATTTTATGATGCTTTGACATCTTCTGTTTCTTTACTAGCTCAGGGAGACTGCCCCTTCCAGCCTAAAGACAGCAAACAACTTGCCTACAAGAGTGTCTTTTACATGCAAGCCAACCAATCCAACTCACAGGCTAAGCTTCTATCCCTCCTGCCCTAAATCACCCCAGGGTCAGATACCAGACAACTAGATACAATACCATCCCCATAGTTCAGAGCTTGCCAAAATAATTCAAACTATCCAGTTCTAAACTTGCTTAAACTTTCCAATTGCCTCTCCCATTTCTTCCCTGGGAATCACAATATGAGCTCTGACCATGCCTTTCCCCGGCTCCTTCTGCCTCCTGACCAACCTGGAGCTTTCCCAAGTGGCCCTGCGTGGCGTGGCATGCCCTCTTCTCTTGGAAACTGCAAGTAGCAAACTCTTCTTTCAAAGACATTGTCTCTGTGTCTGTTACCTTAGCATATCTGATAAAACAGAATTTCATTTCAAGACAGCCCCCCTCATGTCCCTTCCTAGTCTATACATTCCTCCATCCCAAGAAGCGCCACTGTTGTGACGCTATAATTACAGAGCTTTGCCTGCTCTTGTCCCTTTTATAAATAAAATCATCCAGCGTTTTCTCTTTTGTGTCTGGCTTCTCTCACTGAGCGTGATACAATTTGTCCATGGTGCTGAGAACACTTCTCTCTCTCCCTTATGTTGTAGTAATCCATTATATACACAGGCCACAGTTTACTCATTTCTTTGTTGATGGGTATTTGAGTTTTTGACTGTTTCACTCCCACTCTGTACCTATTTCCCATAGAGTTTCACATTTCATTGTTATTAGACTCTTTTGCAACTATGAAGTAAAATTGCAAGTATCTTACAAGTTGTGACTGTGTGTGTTTTGTATTCTGTCTCCTAGATCCTGGTGCCCAGTGATAGCTGTTATCCATCCATTTATCAAATAGGTCTTGAGAACCTGCCATGTGCCAAGGTGCTGTCCTAGGTGCTGGATTTCCTCCCACAAGGGGCATTCTGGTGGTGATGGTGGTAGTGGGAAGAACAGATAGCAAATAAACTAGAAAATAGATCACATAATTTCAAGAATTGATATACACTAAGGAGAAAATAAAGCAGGATGAGGGTATTCAGTGTATGTACGGCAGTGGTTATTACAGGCCAGGAAGTCAGGGTAGCGCTCTTTGAGCAAGTGCTTTTAAAAACAGACACCTAAATGCCTTGGGGGAAGGAGTTCTCTGGGAGAAGCGCATTCTAGACAGAAGGGACTAGCATGTGCAAAGGCCCTGAAGCAGAAACATACTCTCCTAAGGTGTATCAAGAGACTGAGAGGACATGGAGAAATAGACATGAAGGGGAAGGTGGTAGAGGTGTGATCATGTGGTCTTGGACTTGAAAGAGTGACTGACAGATGCACTAGGGTTATTCGGAAGTGGGTATGTGGAATACAGGGCTTCCCTGATGACTCAATGGTGAGGAATCCACCAGCCAAGCAGGAGACACAGGTTTGATCTATGGGGAAGGAAAAGGAAAACTGTCCCAGTATTTTTGCCTGGGAAATCCCATGGACAGAGGAGCCTGGTGGGCTACAGTCCACAAGGTCACAAAAGAATCGGACACCGCTTAGTGACTAAACACCATCACCACCACATGGGATCCATTCTATTGAAAATGATCTATGTTAGCTTGTCTGTTCAAATAAAACACCTGAGTGCATTTGTAAAGAGAAAATTTAAACTTTCAAGTGAAAATTAGAGATTTGGGTAACATGTACCTGTCACTATGAGTTTAACAGCTTCTCAACACAGGAAGACTTTTCTGATGATATTAATGATATTAATGAATGTGATTTTTGATATTGTTTAAAGCAACATGTCAACATTTGGAGGCTCCCACATGTCTCAGAGAACCAGTGTTTTCCGAATGGCCATGCATCATGTGTCTGTTGAAAAGTCAGTCCTCCACTGGGGCTTGCTTCCACTCCTGCAGGTCTCACTGGATGTGCCAAGAACGGAAGACCTGACTCTCTTTATTCAAGCTGTTTCTCAGAAGTGTTTGTAGTGAGCAGCCTTGAAGGATGAGGCATTGTCTCCCTTTAGGTCAAAGAGCAAGCTTGCTTACTATGTGCTGTAAAAAACATTGGTCCCCAAGCTCAGGGTCTGTCACTTGCAACACAAACCTGCTGCTTGTGTAGTATCTATCCAGGCGCTTCTGCATAACCTCTGTGGGACTTGAGGGGCAAGGAGAAGTGATGTAAACAGGCTGATGCTCACAGAACTTGCTGTGGAAGCATGCTGTGAGTAGTCAAGTCCTTTGTCACTGACAAAGGACTCTCATGTCTTTTGCCAACATCTGTGAAACAGTAGCAAGTTAATTCAGTACCTTGTAAGTAGAGTAAAATCAATCCTAGTCCTGACAGAAAATCATGATGAACAAAAGACCCATTCAAACTACGAGACATAAAGGGGATTTTAATGGAACAGAGTACAAAACGAAGCTTATTGCTTACGCTTTGAAGTTCTCATTCAACCAGCAGGCCCAGTATTAGGTGGAAGGAGTGAAGTGCAGGCGCCTCACACCCCTGAGAATGAGTTCTCCTTGAGTTTGTACCCTGAGTGCCTCCCTTACCCTTTTTCTAGTTATGGTAACTAATCCTTAAGAAACAGCTTCTTTAAAAAATTTTTGAGTAACCTCCATACTGTGTTCAAATATATACGTGAAATCTGAGCAAATAAAACAGATCACAGATACAGAGAGCAAACTACTGGTTATCTGCGGGGAGAGGGCTGGGAGGAGGGGGAGATACGTGAGAGCAATTCAGAGTTACAAAACTCTGTATATAAGATAAATAAGCTACAAAGAGGAAGTGTGCAGCACAAAGAATAGAACCAACATTCTGCAACAACTAAGGGGTATAATCTATAAAAATATGGAATTACTATGTTGCACACCTGAAGCTAATAAAATGTTATAAATTAACTATACTTCAGTTTAAAAAAAGAATGAAATGCTTGTTGACTTCTGGTATAGTGTCAAGTAAGAACATCCATAATTCTCTGAAAAAGCTATTAAAATACTCCTCTCTTTACTGGTGTATCTCTGAGGGAATCCTGAATTTCTTCTTACGCTCCAACCAAACAACGTGTCATAACAAATGGAAGCAGGAACAAAGATGAGAACCCAGCTGCCTTTCTTAATACAGGCACTAAGGAGATTTGCAAAACTGTCAGATGGTGCACTGTGTGTTACATTTTCTCATTTGTCTTGAAAAATTAGTTTTTATTTAAAAATGTGTTATCTATATTACCATGCAACAGGCTTATTATTATTGTTTTTAAAACAAGTTAATGAATGAACGTTTTTAAAATGTCTCAGTTCAAAGTTTTAATGTGGCAAACACAGATGGGTGTAACATACAAAACAAGAGCTCTTTGGGCTTCTCAGTGCTTTTTGAGAAAGTAAAAGTGTCTTGAGACCAGAAAGTTTGAGAACTGCTGGTCTAAATGTTTAAGAGTTATGAATCAAGTTAACAAATTGGTAAATAAAATATGTTGTTGCTCCAGTCTTGAAAGGTATATATTTAAAACAGCCTGGAAAGCCAGATTCAAATTGAAAATTCTTTTCCTTAAAAATAAGTTAAATCTATTTCTTTTGGCTGCACCCCATGGCTTGCAGAATCTATGTTCCCTGCCCAGGAATTGAACACATGCTCCCTGCAATGGAGGCATGCAGTCCTAACCACTGGCCCATCAGGGAATCCCCCAGATGGAGACATCTTGACTCATCAGAGTTCTGTGCTGGAGTGTGGTGGAGAGGGGCTCTGTGGCCTGGCATCACCCTCTCTCTTCAGCCCAGGCTCCAGGCACCCCTGAAAAAAGAAGTTTTTTGGCTACCTTCCAGGGCAGATCTATGCAAGAGGACTATTCAGGTTCTGAAAGTGAAGTTGGGCTTTGGGGTCAGGACCTCTAAAGTCTGGGGCACTTCAGACAGAGCACAGTCTGGAGTGTGAGGGAGTGGGCTTGGGTGGCCATCTCCCCTTGACCCAGTAGACGCCTCATCCCATGAAAAGGGACATGGCTAGAAGTTAAGTCTCAGGAAGGAACGGGGTTGGTTCTAACAGGGATCCTGCTCCTTAGTGGCTGTCTCCATACTTTGTTGTTCAGTTGCTAAGTCATGTCTGACTCTTTGCAATCCCGTGGACTGCAGCATACCAGACTTCCCTATCCTTCACCATCTCCTAGAATTTTCTCAGTCCATTGAGTTGGTGATGCCATCCAACTATCTCATCCTCTGTTGTCCCCTTCTCCTCCTGCCTTCAATCTTCCCCAGCATCAAGGTCTTTTCCAATGAGTTGGCTTTTCACATTAGGTGATCTTGGTACTTAGCACACAGTATTAAGCCTTGAACAAGTTGGAATCATAAGATGACACCACCCTTATGGCAGAAAGCAAAGAGGAACTAAAGAGCCTCTTGATGAAGGTGAGAGAGGACAGTGAAAAAAAGCTGGTTTAAAACTCAACATTCAAAAAACGAAGATCATGGCATCCAGTCCCTTCACTTCATGGCAAATAGATGGGGAAAGAATGGAAACAGTGAGAGACTATTTTCCTGGACTCCAAAATCACTGCAGATGGTGACTGCAGCCATGAAATTAAAAGATGTTTGCTCCTTGGAAGAAAAGCTATGACAAACCTAGACAGCATATTAAAAGCAGAGACATACTTTACTGACAAAGGTCCATTTAGTCAAAGCTGTGGTTTTTCCAGTAGTCTTGTGAGAGTTGGACCATAAAGAAGACTGAGTGCCGAAGAACTGATGCTTTTGAACTGTGGTGTTGGAGAAGACTCTTGAGAGTCCCTTGGACTGCAAGGAGATCCAACCAGTCCATCCTAAAGGAAATCAATCCTGAATATTCATTGGAAAGACTAATGCTAAAGATGAAGCTCCAATACTTCAGCCACCTGATGTGAAGAACTGACTCATTGGAAAAGACCCTGATGCTGGGGAAGACTGAAGGCAGGAGGAGAAGGGGACGACAGAGGATGAGAAGGTTGGATGGCATCACTGACTCAATGGACATGAGTTTGAGCAGGCTAGGGGAGTTGGTGATGGACAGGGAAGCCTGGCATGCTGCAGTCCATGGGGTCACAATGACTGAGCCACTGAACAACAATAGCAACAACAATAAAGCCTTGCTGACTGGTTGGAAGATTCCAGGGCAGCACTAGAGCCTATGTTCTCTATGTCTGCCCTGAAGGCCCCTCGTGACCCTAGGCTGGCCACTTCACTTCTCCAGATCTCCACTTTCTTGTGTTAGACTACGAGGGTTGATATGACTGTCCCCAAGAGCTCTCCTGGGAGTTACTTTCATTCGAAGAGTCTATGATTTCTAAATTGTTGTTGAGACTATGATTTCTAAATTGTTGTTGAGACATTGATAACATATATGCTCCATGGATTTAGATGGTTGGTTAGAGAAAAAGCATTTTTTCTTTTTTTGGGGAAAGTGAATAGAAATATTTATGAAGACTTTCTCTTAATATCACTGCTCTGTATTTAGCACAGGAGCCCAAGGAGATAGGTTCATACCAAACGAAACAGACGATTTCTCTCGTACATGTTTTTAGTTAGTTACATTTCAAAAGTACGTTTTAAAGGATACAGTCATCTTCAGAAAATAATCTGTAAGTGTAATTTGGGTGGATGGGCATTACAAAGTCATTTCTCCTGATATTTCCAGATTTTCATACAAACGCTACAAGGTATGTGTAAGATCTGAGGACAAAGTCTGGACACAGTCTGTCACAGTTAAGAAATACTTTGTGAAGCCTGTGGAATTCACTGTGGATGAAAACAAAGAAATGAAAAGAGACTGACATACATATCTTCTAAAAGCTTGGTCTCTCTTAACAGAAATCCATCTACTTATCTACCATCCATCCGTGCATGCATTCATATCTGTCTTCCCGTTTGTTTATGCATCTGCCTCTTCTCCCTATCTGTCTCCCACCTACCTATCATCCACTCATTTGCTGTTCATTCATCTATTCTTCTATTTAATTCACCTATCTAACCATCCAACCACCCATCAAGTCATCTGTTTATTCCATCCATCCATCAGTCTATCCATCCAACAGATATTTGGATCCCCTGTCTGAGAGGAGACTTCCCTGGTGGCTCAGACTGTAAAGCGTCTGCTTATGATGCGGGAGACCCAGGTTCAATCTCTGGGTCGGGAAGATCTCCTGGAGAAGGAAATGGCTACCCACTCCAGTATTCTTGCCTGGAAAATCCCACGGATGGAGGAGCCTGGTAGGCTACAGTCCACGGGGTTGCAAAGAGTCAGACACAACTGAGTGACTTCACTTCTTTTTTTTTGCTATACACAAAACTATCAATTTTATTCCAGAATACATCTCTTAATGATAATAAAAAGCTTCTGTGTGCACATACTGCCAATACATTTAAAAAGGCCCAAATTTTAACAAATAGGATAGACAAATTCATCAGACAAGAGATCATAAATTACTTTGGCTGAAAAAAAATCTTAAAAAAAAATCTGGCTCAACATTCTGCTTGCAGGTTTCTACATATACTGTATATGTGATGAGTGTGTATATGTGTGTAGATATACAGCTTTTTTTTTTTTAAAGGGAATAGAGTATGGTCTAGCCCAGTTTTCCATGGTTATGTAGGAACTACAATGTTCTTTGCTAGCAAGACAAGAAATGCAAGGTCTGCATTTCCACCAACTTGATGCAAGAGCTTCCTGCAAAGTAAAGCCAGCATGGAGAATCCGGTCAATGTCTGCAGCAAGAAAAATTAATTGTGCAAGAAAGGAGGGACTTGATGACAGATGGCTGGTAGATGGTTCAAATCCTAGAAGTGGCCCTACAGCTTCAGGACAGACATGTTCCCTGGCCTCAGGCCTGTCTGTCACTGGATTCTGTGTGCCCTGACCCAAATGTTTAACCAGGAGGCAAGCGGGTGATGAGGACTCAGTTTGCTCAGAAGTCTGATTGAGTGTATCCTCCTCATCTGCTAACAGTCTGGATGAAATCTCTACACTTAAGGTGCAATGTAGTTGATTAGATGCTTCTGCTGAGGCTACAGTAACAGAACTACTCTCGTTTAATGACTCCGTGGACTTGGGGACACTTTCCTTACTAGTTAACAGGCCATCACCTGGACCCCTCAAGTCAACAGTTTCTATATCTTCCACTCCAGCGTTAGATGAAGTGTCTGTTAATTCTTCTGTCTTCACTGATATAGATATGGCCTGATGAAAGGAGACCTGTGAATACTGTTCACTCTGGGTTGCTGTAAGATGCTCATTTTGGGTCCATCTTTCAGAAAGGTCCTTAACACCTGTTTGGCCCTCAATTACTGTCTCTGATTGACAGATAACTTCTTCAGATGTGTTTTCTGAAGCTGGTTTACTACTAATGACCAAAAGTTCATGAAGTTCCTTCAAGGCTGCTGTTACGGATGAGCAAGATTCCTCTGTTGACTCTAAAGAGGGCTGACAACTGCCATTAAAGAGTAAGGGCGACCCCCGCATTCTTCACCTGTTTCAGACATTTCAACGCTACTTTCTAGAAGCTGTAAATCCTGAGTAGAAATGGAATTACTTGAAATTTTAGAAGAAGGGTTACATTTTGATGTTTCTACTTCCATCAAGGGATTATCTAAGATGAGATCAGATGCACCAATTTCTTGACATTGGTATTCTGACCTCCTGAATTCAGCACAGCAACTAGGGACTGTTCGACAGTATCTACTTCCATAAATGTTTCTGAATTTGAGCAGCCAAGGCATCTTGAAGGTAGAATATCTTTCTCTGTACCCAGAAGGTCCACATTCTGCTGTAGCCTGTCTCCTTTCATTGCAGCTTCCAAACCGGCACTGCTTTGTTGCCTTTCTCCAAGAAGTTCAAGGTCCCCTATGTGACAAAGATGGTCTCGGTCATGTGAAGCACTCTGTTGTATAACCTCATGCTGTTCATTCCTTGGTTCTTCATGCTGCTGAAGGCCACTCACCTGACTTGGGTCCTGATATTCTGGGTGCCAACCTTTCTCCCCTGTGAGCCTCTGCGGTTCTTGCATCCCAGTAGTTGTGACAGATAAACTAGCTTCCTGTCTTGTGTGGAGGTGAGATCTGAGGCCCTGGATGCTTCTTTCAGCAGATTTCTCTAGATGATCTGCAACAATGGCTTCTTCGAGTGAATTCTGCAAAGGCATAGCTGGACTCTGGTTTGCTGGAGCACCGTCTGCTGAAGGAGCACAATCAGAAAGATCCTGTGGAGGAAGATGTTCTTTCTGCTCAGAGGTTATCTGGAATTCAGCTGAAGCCTTCAAAGCCTTCACAGCTTTAGGTTCAATGCTGTCTGGGTCACTGGGCTGGATAGGGCTGACTGAAGCAGAGACAGAGTGACCAAGACTTGGAGGATTGCCAGTCTCAGGACTCAGTCCTGGAGGATGGGCTTGATGGTTAAATCCATCTGAAGTTGGTAATGATGACACTCCCAGTGAGGCAGTTCCTTTACTGCTTTTCTCTGGTCTGGGGTCCACTCCAGCTGCAGTACACACACACTACATGCATCATGGCTTCTGACGCTCTGCATCCTCTACAGATTTTAGAAGGGCTTCTGCCCATTCTTGGTCTGCAATCTCCTCTGGCTGTACTTCATCTCGCCCGGCCCTATATGCCAACCGGGCACATTCTGGTAACTCCCCCTCGGGAAGGAAGGTGGTCTTCGAGCCTGTGGTGCTGATCACGAGTACGTTCTTCTTGAGGTCAATGGAACACTCATGCCGTTTCAGCATATCCAGTCCCAGAAGCATGTCCATGGGCTGTTCCTCAAGTACAGAGAAGGAACACTCCAGGAAATCACCTTCAATTTGAACCTGAGCTAGATGTACCCTTCCAATGATCTTCTGAGTGCCCAGTCCTTTGGCGATTCCTGCCCACCGACAGTCTACCAGCCTCATTATATTACACCTTTCTGCACAAGCTTGCCTCATAATAGTCATCTGGGCACCTGAGTCAACAACGGCTTTCACAGGATGTCCATTCACTTTGCAGTTAATATAAAGCATCACTACTTGGCCAAAACTTTCTGGAGCCTCTTCCATGGCTATTGTCATGTTTTCCTCAAAGTTCTGTTGCCTTATATCTTCTTCTATCTTTGCCTGAGCTTCAAGATCAAAAGGGTCCGCAGAAAAGAGGCGAATCCTTTCTTGCTCTCTCCAGGGTCGGTCCTGTTGCTGCTCCACCAGGACCCTAGAAAATCTCTCAAGATCTCCACTGAGCGGAGCGTCTGCCAAGGGTGGATTGCGTTCCTTCAGCAAGGACAGCTCATGGGGGTTAGCCAGCAACATGTCTCGGAGCAAGGCTGGATTGTCCAAGCCCTGAGGAGATGAAGCTATTTCTCCAGGAGCTGAGTGGGACTGCTGTACTCCTGGTGGCTGGCGCTGCCGGGTGTTTGACGTGCCAGGCACAGCTATGCTACGGAAGTCTATTCGGGGTAAGTTTGGGAACTGCACCGAAGGTCGAGGGTCTGTATTCTCCTTCTGTCGTAAAATCACAACATCACCATCTTTTAAGCCGTAAGACGCCAGTGATCTGTGGTTGTCTGTGAGAGGCCTTTCAGCGCAGACAGTCTGGCTCTCAGCCGCGGGAATGCCAGACTCGAGCTCACACAGAACGCGGAAGTTGTGCAGCTCAAAATCGGCGTCGACCAGCAAGCACGGCCGCCACCACCCGCCTGCGACTCCGTCTGGCTGCCTGGCTGCCTGGCTGCCTCCCACCGCTGCCGCCAAGCGCGCCGGCCGTCCGGTGCCCCACCCCACCGCAACGCGGATGCCGTAAAGCCCGCCTGGCCCACTCCGCCTTCGCGGCGCAGCGAAGGCCGCTTCACTTCTGAGAGGAGCCAAACCTCATGACGGGCCATGTGGTTGGGCAATTAGAAAATAATCCCGGGTTTGTAGGAACTGGGTCTGCTCTAGCCCCTTTTATTAAGTTTCGTGAAGAAAGTCACTGCAGCCTGACACAGTAGGGGTAGACGTGTCTTCTCTTTAGCCAAAGGAACAATCTGGTTATTAGCTCAACAGGTAAAAATGTGCTATGTGACTAGGAGCAATATTTATTTCTCATATTGGCCTGGTATCGGGGAATGAACAACAAAGGCAACAAGGCTTGACTTTGGATATTCTGGAAGTGAGCAATCTGCATCCCAGAGGGGAAGGCCCCACAACTCCTACCGTTTCTTTGCCAACAGGCCCAGCGATATGACGACTCCAGAGTCAGCAGATCATGGAGTAAGTATCTCGGCAGTCTGGGAATACCCAAGGGTCGCTGAGCTTGGGTCTCTGCCATTCATGGGAGCAGCGTCAAAAGTAAGGGAGTGGTGGGATACGTAGGTGTGCTAAGCTTGAGATGCAGCTCACCTTTGGGCAGGAGGGGTGGGCTCAGTATCCCCTCTCCCTCAACTCAACGGTCTGAGCAGAATCCCCATGGAATGGTGGAATGGCCATCCCAAAGATAGGGACGTCAGGAGCCGACGGCATGTTCACACCCTGGTCACCTATGGGCACGGGTTCTGCCAGAGGACCCCTGTCCGGGATCTGCCCCTGGATCTTCACTTGAATCCCCACCTGCCTCCCAGCTTCTGACATGTGGGCACAGCTTGTTCTACATATTACTGTGGGTTTTTGCATCAGTTGTTGCCTCCCTGTGTAGGTCACATCCCAGAAGTCTCTTCCCCTGTCCTGGGTCATATTATGCAGCTGGAGAGAAGCCATGACTTATTTCTCCTGTCCCTGAGGGCAAGGGGCCTGTTAGACCCTCCATCCGCTCATCTCTGCAATGTCCCAGCCTCACCCAGCCTCAGGAGGGAGACGTGACAGGTAGGTGGCAGGGTGCTGGCATAGTTCTAGACTAGGGGCTTGCACCCGTTGTGCAAGGCTGATGAGTATTTTCTGAGTAAAAGTCATTGCCCTGGAGACGTGGGCTGTATTGACAATGAGAGATGAACACTGTCTGGTCTGTGGGTCTGCAGAGAAAGCCTCTTGTGTTTCTGTGCGGAATCTCAGGGAGAAGATGCCTGCCAAAGGCTGGCAAAGCAGGAGGTGTGGGATGGAAGTCGTGGGTGACTAGGGGTGGCCTGGACACAGGCAGCAGGTGGGTGTTGCCTCTGTGCTCTGAAAAACCCGGGGACTAGGGTGTGTAAAGGTGATGTTGTCTGTAGATTTGCCCTAAGTGGCTAGTCTTGGCTTCAGGGTCTGCTTTCTTCCTATTTTCCTTTCATCTGGGGCCAGCTCTGCCCTGGTCCCTTCACAACCTTCAGTGTCACACTCAGCTCTAGGTTCTAAGAGGGAGGATCTAGTGATACCCCAGTCCCTTACCTGGGGTCTCTTACCTGGGTCACTGGGCCTTGCCTGGGTCCCCCAGACCACCCCCACAACCTTTGGAGTGCCTTTCATGAAGCTGTCTCAGCGCCTGGGACCAGCTAGGCTGGTAGAGGGTCTGACGGGGACCTGTGTGGGTCCTGGACCCCATTTCTCTCCCTCAGGCACTATCTGGCCCTGAAACCAATGTGTGGAGTTGACTATATGCCTCAAGTGGCTCCAGGACTTGGGCTGATGGTCATTCTGTGGGCCCTGTGGCTGGATCTTGGTTCCAAGAAGGTGACCCAGTAAGTAAATGCTTCCTGCTAGCTGGTGTGGTCTTCCTTTTATGCAATCATATGAGGTTGGATTGCCAGAATGATGCTGAAATGCTGATTTGGGGTGACTCCAATAGTTTACATAAGCAGAGGCCCCACAGAAAGTATTTTCCCAAGAGCCTGCACACCTTCATCTGCAGTAACTCACGAGCTGTTTACATGGTACCAGGAATGCCTAAGCACCCCACCGTCTTCCCCCATACTGGACTCCTCTTTCCAACACAGCCTCTGGGCAGACTGTTGGCTACTTGCCCGATGGTCGTTTTCCTACTCTGGCTGTCTCTCTGGCAGCCGTCGCCCTGACTTTGTCAGAGGAGCTCTGGTGGGCTCCGGGCAGTCTTCACTCCCATTGACCACTCTCTGCTCCTCTCTTCTCGACACCTGGTGCCTCCAGTGTCCACATATGGTTGATGTCCCCATCTGTCTGTGTCCGATGGCTGTCTGCACTGGCCACCTCCCCGGGCAGCTACTGGGTCTGGGCATCCCTTGGTGCCATGGCCAGCCTGCCCCAGACACTGGGTGTCTGATGTGTGCAGGGGCCACAGAGTGGAAGCTTCACCTGGGTGACAGATGCTTCTTCCCAGACAGCGGATAAAGGTTGCTCCTAAATTCTTGAAGAAAAGCATCCACTTATCTGGGAAATGTCAGAAAGAAGAACGGCTGCTCTTTGCCAAGCTCAGCCCTGCAGGGTTCAGGAGGGAACTTAAGAGGGCGAGACACCTGCCAGGTTGGCTCAGGGGAGCCACTTGCTCACTCAGGGAAGACAGGACAGCAGATGACCTCCCCCACAGACTGGGTCTGAGTATCAGGAAAGGGGGCAGCGTGGTGGGAGAGGCAGTGGGTGTGCCGCCTCTGGCCGGAAGACCTGTTCTGCTTGATGCACCCACAGTGATAGAGTACTAATGTGGCATCAAAGCCTGGGTATTTGGCATCTCTGAAGAGGGCAGCCCTGGGCTGACATCCTGCAGGCCCATTGGCAGCAGCTGGGGAGGGGAGCCGCCCGCGGGGAGCCGTGGTGGGCTCTACTGCCTGCAGCCCCAGGCCATGCTGCCTCCCTGCTTGCTGGCCTGCCTGGCCCCCGTGGGCATCCCGGCCTGAGGCCCAGTGCTCAGTTGTGAGCCCTCCACCAGGCAGGTGGGCGCCAGGTGGGGCCACTCCATTCCCACCTCTGTGCCTTCCTCTCCAGACTGGCTCTCCCTCTGGACCTCAAACTGTTTCCTCTCCACTCCAGTTCTCACCATTTAACACAGCTCTGCTGGGTTCCGAGGCTTTGGGGGTTTCTTTCTTGCCTTGCTCTAAGCTTCCCCCAGTTATCTCTTTGTCTAAGGATTTTGGTCCCGAGTCAGACAGTGCTAGAAGCCCCACCCCTTCCAGGGTCTCCCGCAGCTCAGCAGAGTCAGGAGCACCTAAAATGCGCAGCGCCTCTCTTCCTGCCCAGCGCCCTTTCCCAGGCAGTGCCCAAGACTGCACATGCTCCCTCACCAGCACTGAAGGCCCAGCGCCACAGCCCTCGGAAGTGTGATTGGTGAGGGCTGCTGGATGCCTGGCGACTAGTTCTGTGAGGGCTGGACCTCCTTACCATGCAACCCTGTGCCTGGAAGAGTGTCACAGTTGCACAGGAAGTGTTTGCGGGAGGGACTGCTACAGAAAGAGAGCAAGGGTCTGCATTCTTCTGCTTGGGCGGGGTTGCTGAGGCAACAGAGAGTTACTTTCTCACAGGTGTGGAGGGTGGAAGTTCAAGGTCAAGGTGTCGGCAGGGCCGGTTCCTTCTGAGGCTCCTTTCTCAGCTCCTGGAGAGCCATCTTCTCAAGTCGTCTTCCCTCTGTGCGTGTCTTTCTCTTCATCTCCTCTTTGTAGAAGGACCCGAGTCATACTGGATTAGGACCCACCCACATGGCTTCATTTTACCTTAACTACCTCATCGAAGACCCTATCTTCAAATAAGGCCACATTCTGAGTGGGCCTGAGACTGGGGGCTAAGACTTCATCATATCAATTTTTGCTGGGGGCAGGGAGTGGCCCAATTCAGTCCACTGTGGTTACTGAGCCAGTAACCAACACTGGATTGGTGTCCTCCTCCCAGTGCTTCAGATGAGGAGGGCACAAAGGGTGACAGGACCTGGTGGGAGGCACTCAGCTTTGCCCGGGAGCAGGCAGGCTGTTGATGGAGGTGAGCAGGTGGCCCAGGCCATCCTTCCCCTTGCTCATCTCTGGGCTCAGTTCTTGCTGCAGACAAGGCTCCTGATGCTGAGCCCTGGTGACAGGGAGGGGCAATCCCTCCCAGGGTCTCCAAGCACGGAGCTTTGTACCATAGCTCCAGCATGGAAGTGGGGCGAGGAGCTCACAGACGCAGTGCCAACACTCACAGTGCTGGGAGGATCTGTGGTGCTCCTGGCAGGGACCCTCAGAGACCTCCAGAGCAGCAGCAGGGAACAGCATGTCCTGAAGGGTGGCTGCAGAGGAGGCCATGTAGGTGGGGCTGTCACACACAACCAGCGGCCTCTGCTCCTGCCCTCCGCGACAGGGCAGCTGGCATACCGGGGGTGAGTGGGGACCTCCTGGGTAGCTGAATTGGTGTGGGCAGCCGGCTTGTGTATGATGCCCCCTTCCCACTGAAGGGCTGGATATGCTGCCTATGTTCCACTTGCCTCCAGGATCACTTTGTTAATGTAACTCCATCAGTGATTTCCTTGCTTTGATGAGGTATGGAGAGGTTCTTGTCAGTATTCATGATACATTTGGGGGGTGCCTTATGTCTCCATTACTTACCACTTCCAAATTCATGGACAATGAGAAAATATTAAACTCTACCCTCCTGAACTTTCAAATGAACATCTAGCTCTTTCATGAGAAAGATGCATTTCTGTCATCATATAAATGAACACACGTGTGTGTGGAGAGCAAGCATCTGGTTTGGTCTTTATCACTAAGTTGTGTTGGATTCTCTGTGACCCCAGGGAGTGTAACCCACCAGTTTCTTCTGTCCGTGGAGTTTTCCAGCAAGAATACTGGAGAGGGTTGTCATTTCCTTCTGCAGGGGAATCTTCCTGACCCAGGGATCATACTCCCGTCTCTTGCATTGACAAGTAGATTCCTTACCACTGAGCCATCAGGGAAACCCAAATAAACACGTACACAGACACATTTTAGTCTGTAAAATTTGAGATGTTGAGCTGACATGAAAGCCAAATGCCTACCCTGTGTTTGGTGTCAGCACAAGACGCTGTTGTGCTATTTCACTGAATGCCTAAAACAGCTTTGTGAGGCAGATGGCATTTCCATTCCCATTTTGTAGACAGAGAAATTGAGGCCTGGCAGGGTTAGGCACATTTCTGAGGTCACTTGGCTAAAGAGTGCTGGGGCCCAGCCTCAGCCACCAAGCTGCCCTGTGACAGATAACAAGGCCCAGCATGGACGGGGAGGCTGAGATGGAGGAGCTGCTGTTGCAGCCACGATTTAGGACTTCACTGCAGAGCTTCCTCTGAGGTGTCCGAGGGCGAATCCCAGACCTGGATTCTCATTTTGGGCTCCCAGCAGGCTCTACTGACTTGAGCTGGTCATCATGCCAAAGTTCAAGCCGGCAGACAGAGTTGATTAGATTTGACTTTATCTCTGACTTTGAATTATTCATGCCTCTACCCTAGTCTCCCCAGGAATAATTTAATAATGCACAGCAGCAGGAGGGCGCCTGAGTGGGTGGCTCCGTGCCAGGCAGGCCTAGGACTCCCACAGTGTTCGCTGGGCAAAGGCTGCCCACCTTGAGCTCACAGGACTTGCAGATCCTGCCTGGGCAGCCCAGAGCTCCAGGGATCTCCGTCCTCCTCTGTCCCTGGCCCCTGAGAATCCTGTCCCCAGCCCTGCATCCTGTCTCCCTGCAGGGCTCCTTTGCTCGGCACCTGGCCATGCTCCTGAACCCCTGGACTTGGTCCAGGCCACACCCTCCACAGCCCCAAAATGTGTGGGAGAAACCTCTCCAGTCACTGCGCTCTCCTGGACCAGACCCTTCTGGTGCTCCTGCCCTGTTTTGGGCAAAGGTCAAGCTTGTTAGCTTGGCGTTCGGGCCCTAGCCTGTGGGGTCAGACACCCTCCTGTCGTGCCCTCTACTGCAGCTCTTGCTCAAAGGCAGCTTCTTCCTCAGGGGGAGCACGGGGCCTGGTTGAGGGCCACTGGCCCTGACCACAGAGCTGACTTCAATCCTGGGCTGCGGAGGGTGGGCAGGCTCCTGGGAGCCTGAAGCCCCAGCCCCTCAGGCCCGGCAAGGTGCTGCCTGGGGAGCGGGCATCCCAGCTTCTCGTTCTGCCAGGGCCATCCCTCCCACCTGCCCGGGGACAGACTGAGGGCCGGAGCAGGAGTGAATGCTTTCCTGTGGCCTTCGGGGGAACGGGGGGAGGGGCGCAGGGTGTGAAAGAGACACAAGGAGCAAAGCCAGCATTTTTCAGGGGCTGCCTTTTGCTGGGAGCTGCGGTGAAGTCTCCCCATGGCTTGTCCCGCTGACCTGACCACCTCTGCAGGGAGCACTGCTACTGCCCCCGCCTTATTGAGGGGCACTAAAGCACAACGAGGCTGAAGCGCCTTTCCAGAGCCCTGCAACCATGCAGCCGGAACCTGAGGTGTCTGACTGTGAAACTGTCTGTGGGTTCTCACCAGCAAGTGCCGGGAGAGAGGGAGAGCTTCAGGGTCCTTGTCTAGAAGCGGAGCGCACCGGGCTACCAGCGTCATTCGCTTACACCCATCTTTTCTCCCTCCCCACCCTCCCTTCCTTCCATCTGTGAACATGTTGTGGCTCAGTCCTGTCTTGACACTTTGTGACTCCATGGACTGTAGCCTGCCAGGCTCCTCTGTCTGTGGGATTTCCCAGGCAAGGATACTGGAGAGGGTTGCCATTTCTTCCAGGAGATCTTCCTGACTCAGGGATCAAAGCTGAGTCTCTTCTGTCTCCTGCATTGGCAGGTGGATTCTTTATCACTAGCACCACCTGGGAAGCCTTTCCTTCCATCTATCTCTCCTTTACCTATCCATCTACCCATGCCTCCCTCCCCATAACAGTTACTGAGCATTTACCACATGTCAGGTTCCATAATGGGTACTGGGAATCTAGACGTGAATTGGGCCCGGTGTCTGCCTGTGGGACCCCCAGGATGGGCAGACAAAATAAAGCCTGCTCAGAGCTGGGGACATCCTGGGAAGTGCCTTGGTAAAACAGGGCATGGTCTCCCTGGAGAAGGTGTAATGGCAGGGCTGGCTCTGACCCTTCACACTGGAAGGTGCCCGTGGTGAGCAGTCACTAGTCAGGGCCTGGCACCTTGTCCTCCCCCCTGTCCAGCCCCCTCGCTGACTCCACATACACTCCTGTCCCTGTGCTTGTTGACAAGATGCAGCCTGCATCTGATGACACTTGTCTCTTTTGTCCCCAGGCTAACCTGGCTGCTGGACAGGATGCAGAGACTTATTGGATGAAGGGGGGATACAAAGCTGCCCTGAATGGCTGCTGAGACTTGGCCATGAGAACAGTGCAGAAGGTCATAGGACAGCGGTGAGTGGGAGGTCAGCACAGGATGGGGCAGCCTCAGGCCACAGGGCATCTGATGGGGGTGGTGACTCTCAGTCCTTGTAGGGTAGGGGGCTGTACCAGGCTGCCCAAAAATGGACCCTGGTAGGTGACTGATGAAGAAGCAACCCTGCTGTGGGGTGGAGGAGCGGGTGTGAGGGATAGGGCTCTTGACGGACATGGGACTCTATTGTGTGGGGATGTCACAGAGCATCTGGAGGAGCAGAACCACGTGGTGGGTAGAGAACAGAGGCCCAGGCTGATCGTGGAGGATGAATAATGGTCCCCTCCCTAAGAAGTCCCTGTTCGAATCCCAGGGACCTTTGAATGTTACCTCATATGGCAAAAGAGACTTTGCAGATGTGATTAAATTAAGGATCTGGAGATGGGAAGATAATCTTGGATTATCCAGATGGGCCCCAAATGTAATTATCAAAGTCCTCATAAGACGGGGGCAGAGGGAGGTGTGATGACAGGAAAAGGACATGTGAGTACTTTGAGAGTGGAGGAAGCCAAGGTGGCCACTAGAAGCTGAACAAGGTAAGGAATGGATTCATCCCAGAACCTCCAGAAGGACCCTGTCAGTCTGCCCACAATTTGAATTTCGCTCCATGGGTCTGATTTTAGACTTCTGACTTCCAGAGGTATAAGAGGATAAATTTGTTTCAGTGGTCCTAAGCCACTGAATTTGTAGTAATTTGTTACAGTGGCAGTAGGAAACAAATCCAGTGTCTCGGGGTGGGACAGTGGTGTGGGAAAGTCACATGGTAAGAGGCAGAGAGCCAGTGCAGTGGAGGGCGTGGGGATCCTCTGCACACCTCGCTGCCATCTCAGTATTTGGGCATCAGTTCGGACTCTGTGCTCTGAGGGGCAGAAAAGTTTGAGGGGAATGGCCATCTCTGGGGGGTGTTTGTCCAATTTCTCTCCTTTGAGAACTGCTTCCCGCTCCTTCCAGTAGGGGTTATGGTGGCTAAGTTTTTGCCACATATTCTTGTCACCGTGACCACCCTTGGTCTAACCAGGATGGACAGCTGACCCTGGCTCAGTTGAGCAGATGCTCTTTTCTGAAGTCTGTAATTGAAGCAGAGTCTTGTTGAGTCTGGGCTGGTTGTTGATTTGAAAGTGAAAGTTGCTCTGTTGTGTCCGACTCTTTGCGACCCCATGGATGATACAGTCCATGGATTTCTTCAGGTCAGAATACTCGAGTGGGTAGCCTTTCCCTTCTCCAGGGGATCTTCCCAACCGAGGGATCGAAGCCAGGTTTCCTGCATTTCAGGCAGATTCTTTACCAGTTGAGTCACAAGGGAAGCCCAAGAATATTGGAGTGAGTAGCCTTTCCCTCCTCCAAGGGCTCTCCCTGATGATGAGGTGTTGTGAGCTGCAGAGAGGGACCTGAGACCCATGGCCCTCTGACTCACAGGCATAAATTTGTTTGTGATAGCCTCCCATAGTTTTTTTTTTTTATGAAATTTTTTATTCAGACAAAATTCTCATAACATAAAACTCATAAAACTCACTGTATGTTTCAAAGCATACAATTCAGCAGATACTTAGAGTGTTGTGTATCCAACCCCTTTACCTAATTCCAGAGCATTCCGTCACCACCCAAAGACTCCTCAGCAGTCATTCTCCCTTCATTCAGCCCCTGGGAACCACTCAGGTGTTTTCTGTCGATACAGATTTGGGCATTTCTTATAAATGGAATCAGGAAACCTGCGGCCTTTTGTGTCTGACTTCTTTCGCTGAGCAGAACGGTTCTGAGGTTCATCCATGTTGTAGCGTGTGTCAGTAATCCAGTCTTTTCTATGATTGAATAATATTCCATTGTATGAATAGATCACATTTTGTTGATCCATCCATTCACTGATGAACATTTGACTGACTCTGCTTTTTTACTGTTGTGAATAAAGCTGCTATGAACATTTGTATGCAAGTTTCTGTCTGGATATGTTTCCAGGTCTTTTAAATAAATCCCTGTGGATGGAATTGCTGGATCATCTAGTATCTCTGGGGTCTTGTGGCTCAGATGCTAAACTATCTGCCTGCAATTCAGGAGACCTGGGTTCGATCCTGGGGTTGGGAAGAGCCACTGAAGTAGGAAATGGCAACCCACTCCAGTATTCTTGCCTGGAGAATTCCATGAACAGAGAAGCCTGCTGGGCTACAGTCCTTGGGGTTGCAAAGAGTCAGACATGACTGAGCGACTAACACACACTATATATATGGTGACTCTGTGTTTTCTGTGTTTAACCTTTTGTCCTCTTGTCTTTTGAACGTCTGTAAGATCTTTAGAGATATGTTCTTTTCCATTTCTGACATCATTTTCTGTTTTTTTTTTCCTTCAATCTCTGCAAGGTTTACCAATGAACCAAATTCTGGCTTACCTGATCCTTTTAATTGCATACCTTAAAATTTTAATGAACATATATTATATTTTATTATCTCTTTCTTTTTACTTTCTTTGATTTATTTAGCCGTTATTTTCAGCCTTATATTTTGTAATACTTGTGTTTAAAACCATAGTTCCAAGTAATCATGGCTTCAATTGCAATCCTACAAATTTTAATACATAGTATTTTCATTAGCTCCAGCATGTTTTCTAACTTACATTGTGATTTTTCTCTTTGATCCATGAATTATTTCAATGTGTGTTTTTCAGTTTTCAGAGAGCAGCCTCTGTCCTCAATTCCCTTTTGAAGCCATCGAGGTGTCACTTAAGGTCTTAGCTGTCTCCTTAGGAAGCAGTGAATGTATCTGTTTTCAAACGACTACAGATTCAGCCGCCTATCGCAGGACCTGTTCATTAGTTCACAGATGTGCCGGTCAAAGGTCTGGCCCTGGCGGACAGGATGCGCCTGCTCATGGGCTCACCAGGCAGAACCCAGGTTGCTGGCCAGGCTGGGTTTCATTTGGAACCCTGTGTTGGCTTTGAGCCTCACCAAGTTCTTTGGCGGAACTCATTTCCTTTCGTTTGTCAGACTGAGGTCCCTTGCTGGCTGTCAGCACAGGCCACCCTCCTCTCCTAGAGGCTGCCTACATGTCCTGCGATAGGGCCCGTCCATCTTCCAAACCGGCAAAGCAGACTCTTCTGCCACATCGACTCTCTCTCACACTTTGAATCTCCTTTGCCAGGAACAACACTGTCCCTTTCAAAGATTCATCTGATTAAGCCTGGCCCACCAAGGTTAATCTCCTGGTTAAAGACAGACTGATTCGGGACATCAAACACATTTGCAAAATCATTTCAGAAAAGTGCCTCGATGAATGCTTTAATAACCTAGAGAAGATAGGTGAATACCAGGGCCAGGTATCGTGGAGCTGACTTAAAATTCTGACAGTGAGTTGCAGTGGGTACACTTCTCACACCTCCATCCTCTCCTAGGTACTGGCCAGGGAATTATTTATTATCTTGTTAGTGCTGTGATGCAGTCTAACAGATTTTTAAATTTTTGGTTCAGTTTTTCTGCTGTGCTTCAGTGGAATGGTTGGCCCAAATTACATACCCATCAATATTGGAAGTAGAAGCTTTTCTATTCCTGATTTAAAAAAAAAAAAAGAACCCTCTCAAAATAAACTCTTAGGAATGAAAGAAAACTTTCTTAACTTGGTAAAGAAGCAAATATCACATATAAAAGTGAAATATTAGGCTGATTCCTTTTAAAAGTGAGCATGGAGATAAGTTCAAGTTCTCTGTCACTATGGCTAAAAACTTGGCATATAAATCTTGGCAGTAAAAAAGCTGATATTGCAAAGGAAGAGAAAAAACTCTGTCTTTATTTGTAGGTAGATATGATCCTCTACCTAGGCAATTCAAGAGATTCAATCACCTGTCAAATTATTAGAGTTAATTAGAGAGTTCAGCAAGATGGCAAAATAGAAGATCACCCTAAAAATCAAAGCATCCCTAACTGCAGCAATAGCTAATTAAAAACATAATACAGATGAAATACCCATGACAATAGCTACAGAGAACCAGACACGTCAAGGAATGAATCGAACAAAATATGAGAGGATTCTAGTGTCGGATATCGTAAACCCTTTCTGAAAAGCATAACAAATCCTCACAGTTAGTGGAAAGAAATGGCATATTTAACAATGGAAATATTCATTATCCTGAAGACTTCATTCTCTTCAAATTAATATAAGTTCAATGATAATCTCAATCAAAATCTCAGTATGGAGCATTTTTTTTTTTTTTTTTGGTGAAACTCATCAAACTGATCCCAAAATTCATGTGGAAGACATCATGGGTAAGAAGGAAATGTTCCTGAAAAAGAATGACAGTGGGTTCTTCCAGGTCTGTCTAGAGATTGAGGGTCTGTAGAGTGTGCAACGGTGTGGTTCTGGCACAAGAAAAAGGACAGTCAAAGGGTTCGGAGGAAGCCAGAGCTATCCACGCACTTATGAGCATTTAGCGCAAGATAGAAGTGGCATTTCCAACCCAGGGGGAGAGCTATTATTCTTTTCTTTTTAAACAAATAGGGTAAGGCCAATTGGCTCTTTGTATCAGTCATGGCATACTCAGGAAAGGAAAAGAGTTTTCATAATAGAAGCAATCAAATGCACGGAACTAGTTACACAGGTGATGAAAATAGCCAGTAGGGCCAGAGGTGCAGCCAGGCCTGGCCTCGATGGGAGGAATAAAATGGGTTGGGGTCCCCTGGCTGAGGCTGGGTGCATGGTTGGCTTACTCAGGCAGAGCCAGAGCCACAGGGCAGGTGCTGATTGCCCCAGAGTGGCTGCCTGGCCAGAGTAGGAGGGGAAGACACCCCAGCTTTCCCTCCCTCCTGCCCTCCAGCTTCCTGCCAGTGGTTTCTCTGGCCTTAGCCTGACTGGAAGCTGGGCGACACAATGGCCCTGGGAGATGCAACAGTAGGGTCAGTGCCCCACAGGGCAGGGTGAAACAAAGGAAGAGCCAGGATGGGGCTGGAGGTAAACAGGCAAGACTGCAAACTGTCGTCTTGGGAGAAAAAGAGTTAGAGCTATCGTTCATGGCTTTAAAAAAATAAATTCCAGATCAATCAAAGACCTAAACGTAAGAAACAAAAGAACTGAAGCATTAAAGACATATCGGAGATATGGTTATAACCCTGGGGCACACACGGCTTTAAAGAACATACAAAGCAAAAATAAACCATGAAAGAAAGGACTGATACAATTTGCATTATGAAACTGAAAATCTGTTTTATGACAAAGGATGCCATAAACAAATGGGAAAAATGACAGATGAGGATAAAATATTTGCAACATAAAGACAAAGGGACTTCCCTGGCAGTCCAGTAATTAAGATTCTGAGCTCCCTCTGCAGGGGGCAGGGGTTCAATCCCTGACTGTAGAATTAAGATACCACATGTCATGTGGTACAGCAAAAAAAATATATATATATAAAAAGACAAAGGATTATCCTAGAATATGTAAGTAAGCACTTTTACAAATTGATAAAAAGACAAAACAACACAAAAAGGAAAACTGGCAATTCCAAGAAGAGAAAATAAGAAAGTTCTAAGACAGAAAACCACAAACAGACAATAAAAATGAAATGATAGCCAATTTCAGTAATTATTGGGAAAATGCAAATGAAAACAACAGTGAAATACCATTTTAGGTGAACACAAGGGATGCGTGTGATGGAGATCATTACCCAAGTTACCCACTAAACCCCGTTATTCACACCCTTTTTTTTCCGACAATGAGCAGACTCCTCACTGTCTGTCTCACACAGGGCCACCTCGAGTCAAGGCTGCAGTTCAGTCTCCTTTGCAGACAGGTGTGGCCATGTGATGAAATTCAGGCAGTGGCTTGTAAGGAGAAGGTAGAAGGGGAATTTCTGGAACCTTCCTTGAAGATAGTCAGCGTGCTCTTCGCCCGTCTGTCTTGGCCCTCCCTTCTCCTTGATGCTGGCAGTGCACCTGTGATGGCCGGAGCTGCAGCTTCAGCTGGGAGACCAGGGAAGGGGCCAGGTTTGATGGGGCCACCAGGGGGTTCCCTGGAGATCTGGGGAAGCAGAGCTGCTAGTCAGCCCCAGCCTGCCCGCCTCTGGTCTTTAATCTGAGAGAGACTTACACTTCTGCCTTGTGTGTTTTTCCTTCCTGTTACGCATGGTCAGATGGATTCCCAGTTGGTACAGGGCATAGATGAGGACAGGAATTGTTACAGGTTGAACTGTAAAATTCATGTGTTCATACCTTAGCGCCCAGTACCTCAGAACGGGACTGCGTGGAGTAAGAATGAAGTCACGTGAGTGTGCCCTAATCCAATGTGACTGGAATCCTTACGACAAGAAGAGATAAGGACATGACCACATCCAGAGGGTGAATGTGTGGGCTCACAGTGAGAAGGTGGCCATCCACTGGCCAAGAAGAGAGGCCTAAGGAGAAAACCACCCTGCTGACACGTCAATCTTGGACTTCCACACACACAAGCAGACCTCAGCCTCCCCCTCTCTGCTCAGGAACCCTGGGCCGTGGGCCCAACACAAGCTATTCTTGGCTTACAGTTGCCACCATCCTGTCCTGAGCTGAATTTTGGGCATGCTTGGGTTGGCTTGGCCAGAGCTGGGGCACTGGCTCTCCATTGTTTTGGAAGATAGGGTGCCTTCTGACTGGTGTCTGCAGTGGGCAGCTGGGTTCTCATGCCTGCCCACTGCACCAGGTGGAGACTCCCATCTGGCTGGGCTGCTCGGGGTGGGGTGGGGCAGATGGTGTTGGTCCATCGCCCACAGATCTGACCTCCTCCCTGGCTTCCTTGCCTCTCCCAGTCATGGAGTCTACTCTTGGCAGGTCTATCTCTAAGCTGCCCCACTGCCCCTCTGGTCTGGAGGGCTGGCTTTGCCCTTGTTACACTTCTGCTAGAGTTCACAGCCAGATGACAATCCAGGGAGCGTGGCTGGAAATTTAGCGCAGCCCACCGACTTCTAAGGGCCTCCACAGTCAGAGATGAGATGCTGACTGAGTCGTACACTGAGGTTTCACAGGAAATCTCTCAAGGCCCCGGTTTTCTTTTTTGCATGATGCAAACCTTGTGGAGTTCATGGCGACTCTTGCTTTAATTCAAACTTTGAAGGCGGAGAGTCAGAGCAGATGCGGTGGCTTCCCAGGCCTGGCCCTGAAATGGCCCAGGGATTTGTGTCCACAGACACTCCTGCCAGCCAGAGGGCAGGAGAGTGGGGGCAGAGCTCCAGCTGGACAGCTGGCCTAGGTAAGTACCTGCCACAGTAGGGGCTGGACCCATCCCTGCCATGATGACTTCAGTGGGGCCTTGTGTTACTTTCAGCAACTCATATAGAAAGTCAAATCAATCCCAAATCTCCTGCCAGCCAGCAGGAAAAAGAATTAAGCAGAGAATAGCAAATGGACTCATTATCTCCTTTCTCCTGTGGGTCTAGGGGTCTGGAGGACAGGAGGGGACATGAATTGCTGGCTCCTTTGGCCCAGAAGTCACTTTCCTCTGGGAGCCTCATCCTGCCCCGTCTCCATGCCCTGAAGCTGCTGGGGTGAGAGAAGGGACCATCTGGGGGTACTGTGCTTCTCATCCTGTGGCATGAGTGTGTGTCCAGCCTCTGCCTCTGCCTTTCCAGACCCCCTGATAACTCCAGGTCCTGGACCCCAGAGAGCCTGGGCAGGAGGATTCAGCTGGCAGTGTAGCCCCAGCTGAATGGGAGGCTGAGCCCTGTGTGTCCATGCTGCTAGCCCCAGGGTGCCCTGAGCGGGTGGGAGCCACTGCCCTGCCTGGAGCCCTGTCCACGGCACTGGCCGCCCCCTCAGTCACGAGTGCTCTGACAGCCTTGCAGTTTGTGCTGTTCCTCGGCTTACTCCATGGTGCCTGGAGCTTGTCACTAGCTGGGCCCGAGCCTAGTGAGAACCACCCAGATCACTTTCCAACGCTGACAGTCCCCCATGCCATCCCACAGCCTCCTCAGACCCCACCTACCGCTACGTCTTGTCTGGAACACTTGGCAGTGGGTACCCTCTCCTCATTACCCCAAATAGCTGCTTTGATTGGGCCCTGTCTGGCTGCCATCTCTCCTGCCCATATGCCAGACAGGGCTGCATTGCGGCATGCCCCCTTCTGCTTGGGGGGCTCTCATGGAGGAGGGTGGGGCGGACCTGGCCAGGGGTAGCAGTGTCCCTGGATTCTGCTGCTTGGGCAGTTGGACAGGAGCCTCCCTGGATCCAAGACAAGCCGGAATGGCTGCCCCCTGGGGTGATGAGTGGAGGGACGTAGCTGGGGGTTGTGCTGAGAAGGGCTTCTCATCCAGCGGGACAGTGAGGGGCAGGCCCCTGACGGCCAGGTGGCGAGGACAGGCAGGCTCTGAGAGCTGCTTCCCTCCACAAAGGCTCTTCAGGGCCCTGGGGAACAGGACGTTGGGGACATTGTGGATGTGAATCTGAGGCTGTGTGCCGACTACTGGCTATTGCCAGGGAAGCAGGACTGGGCTCTCTGAGCCTTTACTTTACCATCCTTGGAAAGGGGACAGTAACATTGACTTTGGAGTTGACGCTATACTTCAGAAAGCTAAAGGTTATGAAGTCTCCACCACTGGCCTGGGACCAGAGGACCCAACCAGCCTTTCAACAGGGAAGGCAGAGACTCAGAGATGAGTTCCTTACAAGGAGAATCTTAAGTCCCACTCAGGCTGACCCTTTTCCCAGGTCCCTCCTGGCATCTCACCCTCTCTGAATGGACATGGTTGGGTGAACCAGGAGGACACCTGCAAAGAGCTTTGCCTACAGCTTCTCAGTTGCTGCTCCCACAGCCCTGGGAAGTGGGGGCTAGCACACTCTTGGTCTTACAGATGACACCCCTGAAAGTCAGTCAGGAAGGCTCTGCACCCTGCCCGTGGTCATTTTGTGTGGAAGGGCAGAGGTGAATTTGAAAGCCAGCCACGTACCCGAGGAATTAAAGGCGGGCTGGCCCAGGCAGAAGCGCCCAGGAGGAGACTTGCCCACCGGAGGGGCTTGGGAGCCGCCTTCTGTTTTGGGAGAAGGAGGCGGGACAGGAATGAGTGCCTGTGTGTGGAACCCCAGAGGCCCTGTGAGGGCTCCAGAGTGAACGTGTGGGATGTTCTGAAAGCTTTCAAGCCTCTAAGGGTCCCCAGAGAGGCTCTGAGACTAGAAGTGATTTTTTTTTCCCCTTGAAACTAATTACTATTTTGAGAGTCAGTGAATTAGAGCTCATGGAAATGTTTAAACCCCCGGGAGTGGAATTCAGGCATCTCTCCTTTGCTCCTGTTGGAAGACTTGCTCTGAGAATCCTTCCTGCTCCCCTCGTGAGGGGCTCTGGCTTCCCGAGCCAAGGGCAGAAGATGCTGACTTGGGAGGGCGCAGCATGGCTGTGCCCAGGTGCCTGGCAGGGATCGGTGCCCACAGAGCGGCCTGAGTTCTGGCAAGGTGAGCAGGGCAGGCTTGAAAATGCAAGGGTGGACTGAGGGAAGCCCTGTCTTTTCCTGGACCAACAACCCCCTTCCTCAGCCTGTGGGCTCTCACAGTGTCTCTGTAGGGTCAGACACACAGATGCGGCTGTGTAGTCTGCCTCACCCTGCGGCTTCCTAACGCAGCAGGTAACTGCCATATACTCTTATATGGCACCCTGAAATCCTTCCAGTCTGATACCTAGAGTGTGTCCTTGTCCTTTTTTTTTTTAATATATAAATAGCTACTGCATTAGTCAGGGGCCTGGCAGGAAACAGATGGCTCACTTAAATTGGGCAATTTGAGGAGTGTTTACTGAAAGAGATTCTTTACAGAGGTGTGGGGAGGACACAGGGAAGTCATGAGGGGTGGCGTTCGTTCTCATTGTCCAAGGCCAGAGAGGTGAGGGGAACACAGGAGAGGGAAACCAACAGGGCCACCTGCCAGGAGCCGTGACCTCTGGTTAACCGGGTGCAGCCAGGCTCAGGTGACCCTGCTGGGGGAAAAATACCTCCATTTCTTTCTCCTCTTGCCCGCTCTGTCCAGTGACTGAACCACTGATCTAGACCTGAAGTCAGAGGGCAATGGTCACACGACAACTCCCAGAGGCCCTGAGCAGGGTGAATGGTGGACGGTGAGCCTGGCAGGCAAATGGGACAATCTCTGGGTTTTTGCATGTCTTCCTACTTTGTTGGGCCATACATTTTTTTTTTTTTTAAACATGTGACTTTGCTTAGCTTTCAGATCTGTTGCTCTTAACACATGCAGGCCTATGTCAAGGCTACATTTCCAGAAGTGAAATTGCTCGGTCCAAGGGTAAGTGCATCTGCTGTTTTGATAGCGGTTGCTGAATTGCCTTCTGTGGAGGGGTGCCTCTTCCCATGTTGCTTCCCCAGCAGAGAGTGTTTCCAAATTTGCATTTCTGCCAAGCTGATAGTGAGGAGACACGGTAGGGCTAATTTGTATTTCCCTTAGTAAGTGAGTTGGGTATCTTTGTATGTCTGAGGTCCCTTTGTATTTCACTGTCTGTTCCTGTCCTTTACCCTTTCTTCCCTACTGCATTATTATTATTATTATTTTTGGCACACTTTTTCTTTGGAGGATAACTGCTTTACAGTATTGTGTTGGTTTCTTCCATACCTCAGTGTGAATCAGCCACAGGTGCACACACGCCCCCTCCCGCCTGAGCACCCTCCCATCCCCTTCCCCCTCCCCCCAGGTTATCATGGAGCAAGTCCCAGTGCCTGGGCGCTAAGTAGCTTCAGTCGTGTCTGACTTTGCAGCCCCATGGACTGTAGCCTGCCAGGCTCCTCTGTCCATGGGTTTCTCCAGCAGGTATACTAGAGTGGGTTGCTACACCCTTCTCCAAGCAAGTTCCCACTTGCTGTCTATCTTACATATGAGATCCTACTGCATTATTGATCTTTTTCTTATTAGTTTCCAAGAGCTCCTCATATTATGAATATTAGCTCTCTGACAGTGATCTGAGCTGCAAGTATTTTTTTCCCAGATGGTTTCTCCTTTTTTAAAAAAAAATTTTTATTTTTAGTTGCAGGATAATTGCTTTACAATGCTGTGTTGGTTTTTGCCATACATCAACATGAATCAGCCGTGGGGATACACACGTCCCTTCCTTCTGGCCCGCCAGCCCATGCCGCCCTCCAGGCTGTCCCAGCAGCGGGCTGAGCTCCTTGCGCCGCGCGGCGGCCTCCCGCTGGCTCTGTGTCGCGCACGGTGATCTTGTGCGTCGGTGCTATCCTCAGTCTGTCCCGCCCTCTCCTCCCCCACTCTGTCCATAGGTCTGTTCTACATGTCTGAGCCTGTTCCTGCCCTGCAAATAAATTCACAATACTGTTTTCTAGATTTCATGTATATGCATTAATATATGGTGTTTGTTTTTCTGTTTCTGACTTACTCCACTCTGTATAACAGGCTCAAGGTTCATCCACTTCACTAGAACTGACTCTAATTCATTCCTATTGATGGCTGAGGTCAGGAAGCAACAGTTAGAACGGACATGGAACAACAGACTGGTTCCAAATAGGAAAGGAGTACGTCAAGGCTGTATATTGTCACCCTGCTCATTTAACTTATATGCAGTGTACATCATGAGGAACGCTGGGCTGGAAGAAGCACAAGCTGGAATCAAGATTGCTGGGAGAAATATCAATAACCTCAGATATGCAGATGACACCACCCTTATGGCAGAAAGCGAAGAGAAACTAAAAAGCCTCTTGATGAAAGTGAAAGAGGAGAGTGAAAAGGTTGGCTTGAAGCTCAACATTCAGAAAACAAAGATCATGGCATCTAGTCCCATCACTTCATGGGAAATAGATGGGGAAACAGTGGAAACAGTGTCAGACTTTATTTTTTTGGGCTCCAAAATCACTGCGGATGCTGATTGCAGCCATGAAATTAAAAGACACTTGCTCCTTGGAAGGAAAGTTATGACCAACCTAGATAGCATATTAAAAAGCAGAGACATTACTTTGCCAACCAAGGTCCGTCTAGTCAAGGCTATGGTTTTTCCCGTGGTCATGTATGGATATGAGAGTTGGACTGTGAAGAAAGCTGATTGCCAAAGAATTGATGCTTTTGAACTGTGGTGCTGGAGAAGTCTCTTGAGAGTCCCTTGGACTGCAAGGAGATCCAACCAGTCCATCCTAAAGGAGATCAATCCTGGGTGTTCATTGGAAGGACTGATGCTAAAGCTGAAACTCCAATACTGTGGCCACCTCATGCGAAGAATTGACTCACTGGAAAAGAGTCTGATGCTGGGAGGGTTTGGGGGCAGGAGGAGAAGGGGAAGACAGAGAATGAGATGGCTGGATGGCATCACCGACTCGATGGACATGAGTCTGAGTGAACTCCGGGAGTTGATGATGGACAGGGAGGCCTGGTGTGCTGTGATTCATGGGGTCGCAAAGAGTCGGGCACGACTGAGCGACAGAACTGAACTGAACTGAACTGATGGTGTGAGAGATTGATCCAACCTGATCTTTTTCCAGAAAGCAGCTAATCACTTCCAACACCATTTATTCAAGAGTTCATCTTTACTAAAGGAGATGCTGCCTTTATCAGTGCCTGACCTCCTGTGCATGTTTGAGTCTCCATCTGCTTTCTTGGTCTGTCTCCATTGCATCTGCATATTGCCACACTGATTTGATACTAAAGTGATAGTGTTTTAATATTTGATAAGGTGGTCTCCTCTCATTGTTTCTTTTTAGTGTCTCAGGTACTTTTAAACTTAACCTTTGCAAACTGCACATGTGTGCGTGCGTGCTAAGTCACTTCAGTCATGTGACCCCATGGACTGTAGCCCACCAGGCCACTCTGTCCATGGGATTCTCTAGACAAGAATACTGCAGTGGTTTGCCATGCCCGCCTCCAGGGCATCTTCCTGACCCAGGGTTGGAACCCGCGTCTCTTACGTCTCCTGCTTTGGCAGGCGGGTTCTTTACCAGCAGCACCACCTGGAAGACCTGATAGGGCACATATTTTTCTCATTTCCCTGGGACAGGCCTCCTTGCCCTTCTACTCCAGGTGGGCATCCAGAGGGTGTCTTTAACTGGCAAGTTCATTTTTCAGCTGCTCTGTGTTCAGAACTGAATAAGGAAGAAGAACAGGCTGGTTTTGGATACCACATTTGCAATATAAGAGGTCAGCTGGCCACACCATGTCCAGCCCTGTTTGTTTCCCTGCCTGTACCCCTCAGCCCAGCTCTCCCTGGGCACTGCAGACGCAGCCAGTACCCTCCCCCACAAGGCCTGCTGTTCCTGTTTCTGAGGCCTCCCTCAGCAGGCCTCTGCCTAGAAGTTCTTCTCTTGGAGGTGGTTGTCCTGCATGATTATTAGGCGGGTGTCTGTCTCCCTGTGTGGGGGTTCCCGGGGAGGGTGCACATCTCTGGCGCAGGGTGTTTCTGGATGCGCAGACAGCTGACGCTCAGGGTTCCTGGCCTTGCTCACTGCCGCCCCCAGCCTGCGGTCAGTCTGCATCGACTACTCTTCCGCGGCCCTCCTCTCCTCGGGGCTCCTCCGCTCACTGGCAGTCCACACGGCCCATGTACCACCCTCTAGTGTCCTCTGCCACTGCTCACCCCATGTTCTGTCCTCCCAGCTCCACCTCTGAAATGCAGCTTATATGGGAATCTCTCCTTTTATCTGCATGGAACGCCCCTGACCGGACAGCTCCTCCTTCTTCCTGAATTGCTTCTTTCTGCCAGGAACCCTTCTGCTGTTCAGAGGCTGTCAACATAATCTTTCTAGAAGGCACGTCTATTGGTGGTATTTCCCTGACTAACTCTGCTCATGGTCTCCCAATGGCTTTCAGGATGAAGTTCAAACCCAGTGGCTTGGCATCCTTGACCTTCGGTGGCCTGGCTTCGGTTTACCTCACCAGCACCCCTTGCCCTCTCCCCTCAGCTGACCAGTAGCCCCTCAGCCTTCAGGTCTCAGGGTCTGTGTCACGTTCTCTGGGAAGACCCTTCTGGCCCCCTGAGCACACCACAGAACCATGGCCTGGGAGGGCAGATTCTTACTGGACAAGCTGGATCCTGGTGCCTGGCATGTGCAGGAGCTTATTCTTGCCTAAATGAAGAAAGTAAAGCCCTGAAATCAGGACAGCAGCAGTTGATAGAGAAATATAATGTTTTTTAGGAACATCTTTGGATCTGCCCCTTGGCACTGAAATACTCTCTCAGCATCTGAAGGGCTTAAGGAAGAGTGGGCGCCAAGCCAACCCTGTAGACAATTGAAATGAGCTTAGCAAAAGCTTCCATAATGTGTGTGCCACACCGCTAGTCCCCAGAGATCCATGAAAGGATAGATTATGTTTTCAGCAGGAGGAAAAGAAATTTGTCATCTCCTCCAGCACTGGGAGCCAAGGTCACCCTGACTGTGGAGTTGCCTCCTTGACGACACCAGGAGTGTCCCCCAGGTGCTGAGAGAGGCTGTGGGCCTTGGAGGCCAACAGAGTGGGCACCTCAGATCATCACTACCTCCTGGAAGGGGAGACACTTTCGGAGGGTCCCCAGCACAACTGAGGGAGGCCCAGGGTCGCCCTCCTCCCGGGGGCCTTCCCTGCCTGTGCGCCTTCATTTGTGGTGGCAGCATCTCCGGAGGACCCTGGCCCTTCCAGGCCAGCTCCTGGTTCTGCCAGGGCCTTGGTGAAGACCATGTTCCCCTCCCCGCTATGGACGAGAGTTGCCGGCACAGCGTGCCCAGAGAACAGGGCCTCGCATGGCCAAGGCTGGACAGGGATTGATTGTGGTCTAAGATAGAGAGAGTCATTCTTCAGGTCCTGACGTTACTCTTCGCTTGACTGCCCCTTGTTCCTCTTCCTCCTTGCCTGTCCACTCCAGGGGCTTTACCCTCCTCTCCACTCAGGCTCAGCTTTGTATGGAGAACACTCTCAGGTGGGAGTTCAGCCTGGCAGCTGCTCCACCTCTGAGGCTCAGCATCCCCATGGGAGCAGGCAAGAGCCGGGTACGAGCTTGGGTCAGACACTCAAACAGCCGGCTGGCAGCAGGGAGCCTTCCCCAGTGCTCATGGCTCCCAAGGGGCTCGGGGCAGGGAAGGAGTCTGAGTCAGTTTGGAAGCACTGACTGGGTAGCAGGTGCCCAGTAAACACTGCTGCCCAAGGATCCTTTGGTGTGGGGACCGTGGCTGAGCCTTGGGCCTGAGGGGTGAAGTGGACGGTTGGTGCAGACGGTGGGGTACCGGCCTGCAGCTGGCGACTATCAGCAGGACTAGAGCAGCAAGCGCTCCAAGCAGAGGGTGGGAAGTCAAGAACGACTGCCTGGTGGGAGGGCAAGGCAGGGTACTTGACCTGGAAAGATGGGAAGATTTTGACCGCTGTGAATGTACAAGGAGGGCTCTTCGGGCCTAAGCAAAGAGGAGGGGAAGGAAGGCACTGGGTTTGTATGGACACACAAATGGGTGATTCGTGTTAGAGGTGAAAAAACATACAAAGAGATATCAACCCAATTATAATCAAAGGATGCAAATTAAAGCAATAAAAAGATGCCTCCCCTGCAAATGTTAAGTAGGCAAAGATAAAACCAAATTGGAATCCAGGCTTGGAAGGGGGTTGGGAGATGAACTCTCATGTTGAAGTAGGCTGAGTCAAAGCGGAGATGGATATAAAACACCAGAGAATGTCTATATTCCTTACCCAACTTCCAGGATAGTTTTCTAAGGATGTAATTAAGAGAGGCATCAACATTTAGCTCTGCTGATTTTCATCAAAGCACGGCTGAGGACCACAAAAAAGTCTCAAATGCTTAATAGGAAATTGGTTAACTTTTTTAAAAAAATTGGGCTTCCCTCAATTTCCCTTCTGTGGCTCAGAAGGTAAAGCATCCACCTGCAATGAAGGAGACCCAGATTTGACCCCTGGGTTGGGAAGATCCCCTGGAGAAGGAAATGGCAACCCACTCCAGTATTCTCGCCTCGAGAATCCCGATGGCCAGAGGAGCCTGGTGGGTTGCAAAGAGTCAGAGACAACTGAAGTGACTTAGTACACGCACGCAAAAGAGCAGTTATTAAGGGGAGAGAATGTTCCAGATAAGCTGTTGGGTGGGAACAGCAGGCTTTAAAACAGGGTGAACAGAGTGAGGTGGGTTTTGTAGAGGTGGATGTGTGTGTGCACGCATCTTTCTCCCTCCGGCGACAGGATGGGGGTGCTGCAGACCCCTTCATCCCCCCTTGTCCTTGAGTGGGTGACTCTCTCTCTCTTTCTGACGTGGCCAGAGACACCCGCTGAGCAGGGACTGTCCTGCCTTGCCTTGCTGGTGATTTGGAGAGCTGACGCCCTGCCCAGGGGAGCTGGGTATACATCTAGTTAATAACACAAGGCGCACTTTGGTTGGTCATGTGCCACTGTCCTTCCCCTTCCTACAGCTTCCTTGAAAACCTGTGGGTGGGGGATGGCTGGGCTCAGAAGAGGTTGTAGTATTTCCCAATCCTGCTATAATTTATGCTTATAATTTTGAATATGTACTTTCTGTTTTGAAGTTCAAAAGGCACCAAAGAATGTACAGTGAAAAATAGGATTTCTAACCATGCCTTCTAGGCTACCTAGAACTACCAGTTTCTTGTGTAGCCTGCTAGAAATGTTTTAGCAATTTGAAGAATATTCAGACAATTACATGTATATAACCTCCTCCCACGGAGAAGGCAATGGCAAGCCACTCCAGTACTCTTGCCTAGAAAATCGCATGGACAGAAGAGCCTGGTGGGCTGCAGTCCATGGGGTCGCTATGAGTCAGACATGACTGAGCGATTTCACTTTCACTTTTCACTTTCACACATTGGAGAAGGAAATGGCAACCCACTCCGGTGTTCTTGCCTGGAGAACCCCAGAGACGGCGGAGCCTGGTCGGCTGCCGTCTGTGGGGTCGCACAGAGTCGGACACGACTGAAGTGACTTAGCAGTAGCAGCAACCTCCTCCCAAGGCATCCCAGGTGGCTCAGTGGTAAAGAATCCACCTGCCAATGCAGGAGACACAGGAGACTTGGGTTTGATCTTGGGTCAGGAAGATCCTCTGGAGAGGGAAATGACAACCATCTCCAGTATTGTTGCCTGGGAAATCCCATGGACAGAGAAACTTGGCAGGCTACAGTCCATGGGGCTGCAAAAGAGTTGGACACGATTTAGTGACTAAACAACAGCAACCACCTCCCCCAGCTGCTTTCAAATGACTGATAAGAGTATTGTACATGCTGCTCTGCACCTGCCTTTTCACTTAATGATGCAACCTGATGGTAACTGCTTACTAGAGAGGGTCCTTGTTCATGGCTGCATAATATTTCACAACACAGACTCACCATTGTTTATTTAACAATAAACATTTAGGTTGCTTCCCATCTTTTGCTATGAAGAAGACTTTGCACAAGTGAATTTCAACATTTGTGACTCACTGTGTAGGATAAGACCCCAGAGGTGGTCAAAGCTTTGTATCTTGGAAATTTGGGTCAAAATTACCAAAATATCTTCCACAGATGATGCACCAATTTATATCCCACCAACCATTTCTCCACCCCCGTGCCAACACAGTCAGTCCTCAGACTTTTTGGCCTTTATAAAATAGCTTAAATTTTTTCACTTATGAGTGGTGAACATCTTTTAATTTTTTTTAAAATTGTGAATTATAGCATATATAGAGAGAATTATACAAAACATTTATACAGTTAAATAATTATGAATGAAACACTCAGATAACCAACAAGTAAATCAGGAATGAAAAGAGAACAGCACCCTAGGATCCACTCCCATGCTATCTTAAGCCTTTCCTCACCCTTCGGGAGCCACTCTCCTTAATCCTGTGTAGTTCTGTTCTTTTCGTGGTCCCCCTGGAAATGAGGACGGTCCTTAACTTTTCAAAGCCGGTGTCTAATCGACATCTTCATCGTCCTCTCAGCTGACACGGACCATGGGACCCTCGAGCATCACTTACCCCTGCCCCCAATTTACACATTGTTATGGCAGTGCATTTGGACTCTATCTTCTTCTTCGTGATTGCTAGGATCTTTCTGTGTATTAGGAAATTAGCTCTTTGTTGGTGATATGACTTGCAAATATTTCCCCCCTCCAAGTTTGTCTTTTAAAATTTGGCCATGGTGGTTTTGCCACGCAAAATTTCCAAAATGCACATGTTAATTAAGAGACTAGCAGACCAGAAGGAGAGCAGCCCTAACCGCTGCTAGTGGGGGAATTATGGCTCATTGTTTTGCTTTCCCTTTGCCTTTTTAAAGTTTTTGTTTGTTTGTTTGTATTAAGAATATATTACTTTTGTGATCAGAAAGAAAGAGGTCAGATGCCAGAAAAGTAGAGCTGCTCACCTATTGCAGGACTGCCCAGGGCCTTGTGAAGCCAGAGGTGCCGATGCGGTCACTTTGCATGAAGGCTCTGCCTTCCTCCCACCCTGGCTACGGCAGACCCCAGGGTCTCGGCCTCTCCCATGCTCTCCCCAACCATTTCTAGGAGACCCAAACTGGGATCTATAAGGCCTTTACCTCTTAGTCCAAGGTGCCTCATGCTGTTGCATTTGCAACCTTGAGCCTCTCTACCAGGCTGCAGCTACATGCCAGCACCTGTGGTCCTCAGAGGATCCTCCTGAGGGGAGTCTCAAGATGTGGGAGGCCTCTTGACTCTGCAGCACCTCCCGAAGGCCAAATAACGGCAGGCAGCCTTAGTCAGAGCTTCCTTTTTCCTCTATAACCTTTACAACCCCAGGCTGTGCCCAGCAGTTGCTTAGTTAAAGCTTTCAGACTGAAGTATGAGGGAGTGAAGATCTGGGTGTCCAGAGCAAGAGCGGATGGGACTTGCAAGATCTAGTGATGCCCTGAGGCGGGCTGCCTGGCATCCACTCCACCAAGCAGGAGGGGCTTCCAGGACAGTCATTGGAGATCTCTCTCCAGAGGGTGGGGTGCCATTCTGAGGGTGTGGGTCGGAGCGGGAGAGGCTGGTGTTCCCAGAGCATGGCAGCTAGTACAGGCTCCTCGCTGTCCAGGTGTGGGAAGCAGGGGGACTAGAGCCTTCCTTGTCCCCCCAGCTTGCTGCCAGCCCACCCCCTGCTACTTCCAAGCTCGCAGCTCAGGACGAACGCGCGTCCGTCCTCACCTCCCGTTGTCCTTGCACTGCCACCCCTTGGGAGACGTTCCTGGGAAACAAGCCCTGGGGTGTCTCCTGGATAATCATGTGTGCTTTTTAATGCAACCAACCTCGAAGCTTCCAGCAGACAGGTGTGCTTTTTTCCGGTGAGCTGCTGGGAAGCGTTGGGGCACGTTTGATTTTTGCTACAGCCAGCACACGCAGCACGCATAGCACTCATTGGCCTTTGTTTTCAAGTTAGCTGTCTTCCTCGTTCCTCTTTACGTCCCTATCCTTGTTTTTCTTTCTTTTTTGTCTCCCACGTTTAATTTATGCTGTCTTGTTATATATGTGTATCCTCGTAAGCACCTTAAATCCTTTCCAGAAACGTTGGGTAGGAATCATAAATACCATTTCTATCTTCATCCGGAGTCTGGAGGTGGGAAAACATCTCCGTGACAGCCAGTCTTATTAACCCTTACCTGGACAGGCAGAGCAGCGACTCCCAAACAGAGCAGACTGTGGGGTCTGGGAGCTTCCCCAGCAGTCCTCGGAGAGGTCCTGAAGGGGAGGCTGATGGAGGGGATCACCCACTTCAGGTTGAGTGAAGGCACTGGGTTTACGTGGAGACTGTGGAGCCTGGGGACTGTGCATGGGCTGGGCACGAGTGCTGCCAAGGACTGCTGGGGACCCTGGATTTCTGTAGCCTCAGCCCTCAGCGTATTTGAAAAAAGACACATTTTCATTGCTCTCAGATAGGCTTGTTTGGCAGAAGGGTGAGACACAAGGTTGCTATGGGTGCTGGCAGGAGAGTAACTGAAGAGTACCTGGAGGGCTCAGCCCCTGTTCCTGCCTAAGCAGGGCTGGAGGAGAGGCGGGGAGTGCTGATAGGACCCAGGCAGGATTGGGGGAAGCCCCACCGGGTGGGGTGCGGAGTTCAGGATCACTTCCTAGAGGTGGTGCTGTCCTGAGTGTGGAGAAGGTTTGGGGTTGGCCTCAGAAGAGGCTGGCAGAAGTGGTGTGTGGACAGGTCACCCTGAATCCTCAGGGGTGGCAGGCGCATGGGTCGTGAGGAAGGGTACAGGGTGGCACAGCTGGGTGGGCGGTTCTCCTGGGATGCTGGAGGGACACTGGTTGTCTACGAGCCTTCCCACCCAGCAGCCGCTTCCCCCTTCTCCAGCACCAGTGCTGAGGTGCCTCTGGGAAGCTGCCTCCACTCCCACCTCACACAGTGCAGCCTCAGTACGACTCTGCCTCTTTCCCACAGCGGCAGTGGCAGGCCCTTCCATCGAGGTGTTCAGCTGTATGGAATTCTGGGACTCAGGTGGAGACTTCTGGGAAAAGATGCTTTCTTCCTTGTTGAACTTGAACCTGAGAAGACGAAGGCCTGGAATTTACAGGCCCGTTGTTATCATGAGAAGGCTGGAAGCAAAACCGCGTGGAATAGACCGGGGAAAGGAAGAGAGAAACTAGAGGAATAGGGGGTGTTTTGAGCCTCCAAATTCAGCTGCACGAGGAGATAATTTTTTTCTTTTTTCTTTCTTTTTTAAAAAATTGAAGTATAGTTGATTTACAGCATTGTGTTAATTTCAGGTGTGCAGCAAATATATCCTGGAGGAGGGCATTCGACCCACACCAGTATTCTTGCTTGGAGAATCCCAGAGACAGAGGAGCCTGGTGGGCTACAGTCCATGGGGTCACAAAGAGTCAGACACGACTGAGAGACTTAGCACAGCACATGGCACACATATAATAAATAATATATATGGGCAAAGATCTGAAAAAGAACACACACACACACAGACACACACACACATATACATACAAATATACTTTTTCAGACTGCTTTCCCATATAGGTTATTATAAGATATTGAATACCATCCCCAGTGCTATACAGTACACCCTTGTTGCTTATCTGTTTTATAAAATAGTGTGTATATGTTGATTCCAAACTTCTGATTCATCTCTCCCCCTATTTCCTTTTTGATAGCCGTAAGTTTGTTTTCTATGTCTGTAGGTCTCTTTCTGTTTTATAAATGAATTCTTTTGTTTTGCTTTTTGTAGATTCCACACACAAGTGATAGTGTATATTTGTCTTTCTCTGTCTGGCTTACTTCATTTAGTATCATAATCTCTAGGTCCTGAAAATGGCATTATTTCATTCTTTTTTATGGCTGGGTAATATTCCATTATATATATTAATATATACACATATATGTTCTTTGTTGTGCTTAGTTGCTTCAGTCGTGTCTGACTCTTTGCAACCCCACGGACTATAGTCCTTTAGGCTCCTCTGTCCATGGGATTCTCCAGGCAAGAACACTGGGGTGGGTTGCCAGGGCCTCCTCCAGGGGGTCTTCCCAACCCAAGGATCTAACCTAGATCTCTCACATTGCAGGTGGATTCTGTACTATCTGAGCCACCAGGGAAGCCCAAGAATATTGGAGTGGGTAGCCTATCCCTCCAGGAGATCGTCCCAACCAGGAATTGAACCTGGGTCTCCTGCGTTGCAGGCGGATTCTTTACCAGCTGAGCTGATAAAGAATATATATATATATATACACCACATTGAAGATAATTTATTGAGCCAAAAATTCAAAATCTCCAGTCATAGACTGGATTCCTCAGAAGAGACTTGAACAAGCAGCTCAGTGATATCACAAACCCCTCCTAGCTTTCCACCTCCCATGCTGTCGGCATTATCTTAGACAGGGTCTCTCTTGGTGATACAGCAGCATATGAGGTCATGTTCTTTATCACTGAGAAAGAACTTTTCTCCAGAACCTCCTGTAGACTGAGGGAGTGTCTTTCCTGGGAGACCTCAGCAACTTCTCCCCCTATTTCACGGGCCTGATTTGGGTCACATGCCTACCTTTGGACCAATTCCTGCTGTCAGGGGGCTGAAAGGCCCTCATTGGCCAGTAGGAGCCCAACTTGAAGTTGGAAAATTTAGGTATCTGTTAGGATGCCAACACTGCATACATCAGTCAGCTTGGGGTGCTGAACCAAGAGCTGACCTGGCTTCCTGTGAGGTCTGAAGTGACTACTGGCTGGACTGTTGGGCTTCCAGTCCCCTCTTCCAATGTGCTGGGGCTCGTGGCAGCAGACCTGGCAAATCTGGGCTCATCTGGACTCTGGGTCAGAGTCTTTGGATGTAACTCCAGTTACAGGAGAAAGTGGGGGCAGTCATTGGGGTTCGAGGGGGCACCCCATTTGGAGGGAGGCTTAGAGAAGTCATTAGAGGGACTGGAATGACAGGGCAGGGGAGTTTGTCATGGCAGTACTACATTTGCGTTCCTCAAGAAATTTTGTGCAGAGACAGAAGCCGCATATACAGTCTGGAAGCAGGTGGTATGTGTTTGGAGCCGTGGGTCACCGCCTTATTTACTCCATGAACTAATCCCCATCTTCTGTGCCACACATATTACTGAGATTCTCTGTTGAAACATGATTGATTCATATCATTGTGGTTTGAATTTCTTTTTCTGATGTGATGAAACTAGTGTGTGTTAGTCACTCAATCGTGTCTGACTCTATATGATCCCATGGACTATAGCCCACCAGGCTCCTCTGTCCATAGAATTCTCCAGGCAAGCATACTGGAGTGGGTTGCCATGCCCTTCTCCAGGGGATCTTCCCAACCCAGGGATCAAACCTGGGTCTTCTGCATTATAGGCAGATTCTTTACCATCTGAGCCACAAGGGAAGTCCCGATGAAGTTAGTAACCATGGTCTACTTGATAATGGATTAAAAGTAACTTATCTGTCAAAGACCCCTTGCCCCATCAACTCTGAAGTCTTTTGGGGTCATTAACTGTGCCAGTAGGGCTGAAACTCAGCTCTGGTGCTGTCTTCTCCCAGAAATGGCTTCCTCTGATGACCAGCATTGAACCTCTCCATGGGAGAGACCTTCTTGAACCCGGGGTCTGGTAGAGGTGTCCTGCCTGAGGCCTGCAGCAGGGAGGGAGGAGGGAGACCCTGGGAGTGAGTCTGGGGGTGGAGGGAGGAGATCCTTCTCTTAGGGTCGCAGCCCGGGGGTGTCTCTGTGCCTTAGAGGTGTATAGAGTGACAATCAGGGGCCACGCGCTGACTCTCGGGACCCCCTCTGGGCTGGAGAGGGGCCTGCATTTCCACCACCAGAACCTGACCTTCCTTTCCTCCTCGCCCTTCCCTTGGGGCTTTGCTCTGGACATCAGACGTGGTGTTTCCCTGGAGGGCATGACTTCGTGCCTTTGGCACCATGGTACCTCCTGCACCACGTCTCACCCCGCTTCCAAACCAGTCTTTGCTTCGGTCCCTCCCCCAGGGCTTCTGCTTTCCTCATGGTAACTTCCCTGACTAACCTCTTCTTTCTCGCCCTAGAGGGTCGTGGGGCCTGAGCGCCCCAGACCTGGTCCTGACCCTCCTCAGTGCCAGGCGTGGTACAGGGCGGTTCACAGAGCAGGCACAGTCCCTGCTTCCTGAAGCTGATCTTCCAAGGGCATACAGACTGCAGTAGCCTGGCATGCCATCAGGGAGGTGGGAGGCGGGAGGCTGTGCTGAGGAGCGTGAGACAAGAAGGCACAGCGCACAGGCAGCGGGCGGAAGCTCTGCTGGGGGGCAGATCAAGGCCTGGAGGAGTCAAGGCTTCGGGTGTAAGGTTAAGCCACGGGTAGCTTTTCTAAAAATCGTCTTGGTTGAGGAGTAGTATATGGCTAATAAAATGTACCATTTTTAAGTGTGCAGGTTAAAAAAATGACAGACGTGTACAGTAGTGTGGCCAACACCTGAATCGAGATAGAGAAAATCGCATCACCCCACAAAGTTCCCCTGCGCCTCCTTCAGTGAACCTCTCCCCCACAGCCAGAACTCACCCTTAAGTAGCTCTGAGCTGTTCTGTTACCAGAGACTAATTCTGCTTGTTCTAGAACTCACTTCTCTGTTGGCTGTGGCTTCTTTCACTCAGCAAAATGCTTTTGAGACTCATCCATGTTTTTATGCGTATTAGTAGCTTTAAAAAATTGCTAAGTAGCATCCCATTTTGGGCTTCCCTTGTGGCTCAGCTGGTAAAGAATCCTCTTGCAGTGCGGGAGACCTGGATTCGATCCTTGGGTTGAGACGATCTCCTGGAGAAGGAAAAGGCTACCCACTCTTGTATTCTGGCCTGGAGAATTCCATGGACTGTATAGTTCATGGGGTCGCAAAGAGTCAGATACAACTGAGTCACTTTCACTTTCATGCCATTTTATGAACTATCCTATTGTGGATATATGAGTTATTTCCAGTTTGGAGCAATTACGAGTAAAGACTAAACGTTCTTAAGCAAGTCTTTTTCTGTGGAAATGTTTTCATTTCTCTTGGGTAACCGCCTAAGAGTAAAATTGTTGGCTCATGAGACAGATTTATGTTACACCATTTTCTTGGTAACTGCAGGGGATTGATTCCAAGACCTCTGTGGATACCAAAATCTGCAGATGCTCAAGTCCCTTAGGTAAAATGGAGTGGTAGCTGCATATAATCTAAGAACATCCTCTTGTATATTTTTGAGAGAGTCAATTCCTAGGCAGGTTGATAAGAAGTCCAGGGGTCCCTGAGGAGAGAGGGGTCTGGGGTTCTTGTGGAGGAGATAGGGGTATGGAATTCTTAAGGAGGAGGAAAGGACAAACATCTTTTTTTTTTCTTTACATTCCTTAGTCTTAGTCACATAAAACTTTTTTTCCTTTAAGCCAGGAACTGATGATTACGCAACAAACAACTCAGTTTAGACTCTGTACTAAGGATTATATAACAACAATGTGTCCTGCTTGAGGACAATTTCTCCTCCTGAGAACCTTCTGGCTAACCCTGTTATCCTGAAACGTAAATGTGGGAGTGGGTAAAACATTCACACACTTGAGACATTCTTTTGATTTATTGTAATAATTAATTAAAAAGTATGTAACTCCCTTGCTAACACTAGTGAGGGGGGTACTTTCTGCCCCCTTCTGATGTTGGTGTCAGAAGCTTTCTCAGTCCCTTTTTCACTTTAATAAAACTCTGCTACACGAAAGCTCTTGAGTGATCAAGCCTGGTCCCTGGTCCTGAAGTTAAATCTCTTCCTCCAAGCTGTCACTTTAAAGCATGTTCACATTACCGTGCTTATATAAGTAGTTGTTAATATGATGTAAACACTACGTAAACAGAAAAACAGCCCCTTCTGCTTCACTGACCACCCAGAGCCTTTGACTGTGTGGGTCACAGTGAACTGTGGAAAATTCTTAAAGAGATGGACATACCAGACCACCTTACCTGCCTTTTGAGAAATCTGTATGCAGGTCAAGAAGCATCAGTTAGAATGGGACATGAAACAATGGATTGGTTCCAAATTGGGAAAGAAGTACATCAAGGATACATATTGTTACCCTGCTTATTTAACTTATATGCAGAGTATATCACGAGAAATGTCAGGCTGGATGAGAAACATAAACTGGAATCAAGATTGCTGGGAGAAATATCAATAACCTCAGATATGCAGATGACACCACCCTTATGGCAGAAAGTGAAGAACTAAAGAGCCTCTTGATGAAAGTAAAAGAGAGTGAAAAAGTTGGCTTAAAACTCCACATTCAGAAAACTTACATCATGGCATCCGGTCCCATGGCAAATATATGGGGAAACAATGGAAACAGTGACAGACTATTTTCTTGGGCTCCAAAATCACTGCAGATGGTGACTGCAGCCATGAAATTAAAAGATGTTTGCTCCTTGGAAGAAAAACTATGATCAACCTAGACAGCATATTAAAAAGCAGAGACATTCCTTTGCTGACAAATGCCTGTCTAGTCGAAGCAATGGTTTTTCCAGTAGTCATGTATGGATGTGAGACTTGGACCATAAAGAAAGCTGAGTGTGGAAAAATTGATGCTTTTGAACTGTGGTGTTGGAAAAGAGTCTTGAGAGTCCCTTGGACTGCAAGGAGATCAAACCATTCAATCCTAAAGGAAATCAGTCCTGATTGGAAGGACTGATGCTGAAGCTGAAAATCCAATACTTTGGCCACCTGATGTGAAGAACTGACTCATTGGAAAAAACCCTGATGCTGGGAAAGATTGAAGGCAGAAGGAGAAGGGGATGACAGAGGATGAGATGGTTGGATGGCATCACCGACTTGATGGACATGAGTTTGAGTAAGCTCCGGGAGTTGGTGATGGACAGGTAGGCCTGGCGTCCATGGGGTTGCAAAGAGTCAGACATGACTGAGTGACTGAACTGAACTGAAACTCTGTAAATACCATATACAATAGATAGTTGCTGGTGTGTGGCAAATTCAAGTTCTGTGATTGAAACGTTCTGGAATTTTTTTCCTGAATATTTTTGATTTGTGCTTGTCTGACTCCTTGGATGTGGAGGACCATGTAACGGAACACCGAATGGTTTTCTAAAGCACTTGTGCCTCTCTCACTCGAGCAATGCACGAGCATTTCTGTTGCTCTGCACCTTCATCAGTACTTGGTGCTGTCAGACTTCTAAAGTTTAGCCAGTTCACTGGGTGTGAGGTGATATTTCCTTGTGGTTTTCATTTGTGTTTCTTCAGACAACCTGGAACACTGGGACAGTAGCCATGGACAGGACTTTTGACAAAGTCTGTATGTTAAGGGTCTCCTGAAGTCGGCTGGCCTGGTTGTCCCACCTTTTCCTTTTGAGATTCTGGCTCCCTGAGCTCCCAGCATTTCTTCCCTCTTCTCCCCACCTCCCAGTCCCTCATGGAAGGCTGTGCAGCTCCAGCAATCTGATTTGTGTGTCCATTGAGAAATAGGGGCCAAAGCGCTGGTCAGAAGCTTCTCAGGAAATGGTCCAGGGAACCTAGGGACTCCAGGCCTGCCCACTGCAGTGGTGTCAGCTGATCCCAGGGTGCGCAGTGCTGCCGCTGGGCCTTCACTCGGCCGAGTGGGAAAGTCAGAAACGTGGAGGCTGTCTTACAACGTGATGTCAGTAAGAGACTCTCCTGCCCCTTCTCACAAGGACACTCAAAGTGCAAAGACACACAGCAAAGACCCCAGGTGCTGGCTGTGGCATGTGAGGGGTGTTTGGTGGGATGGCAGCAGGGGCGCAGGGGAAGCAGAAATCACAGGATGAGTCATGGGCTTGTGGAGCCTTAAGGGGCAGAGGCCACATGCTGGGGGGGGGGGTCTGAATGCAGTGAGAGTGGAAGTCGCTCGGCCGTGTCCAGCTCTTTGCGACCCCATGGCTATACAGTCCATGGAATTCTCCAGGCCAGAACACTGGAGCAGGTTCCCTTCTCCAGGGGATCTTCCCGACCTGGGGATCAAACCCAGGTCTTCCACGTTGCAGGTGGATTCTTTACCAACTGAGCCACCAGGGAAGCCCTTCCCTTTACAGCCCAAAACATGATGAACAGACAAGTAAGCAGTTGTAGATCTCAGAATTACCTGGAGAAACTCAATGTGGACAGAAAAGGATGGGAAGGACGCATGGGAGGCGAGGCCACAGTCAGTGGGTTGTCAGGAAGCATCTGAGTGGGGTGGTGGTAGAAAGCCTGACTTTGGAGGCCCAGGAGAAGGCCAGGGGCTGGGACCTGAATTGTGTGCAAGAGGAGCTGCGGCTGAGCTGGTGAGGCACATGCAGGGGCCCCCAGAGCTGTGTGGACTCAGGCCGGGTAGGGGCGGCCACCAAGTGTGCTTCTGTTGGGAGCGTTCATGCGTCACTGGCTGCTGGGAAGGCTGGCTTCTCCCCATCCTGCATACTCTCCCTGCTTCTCGCATCTCAGGCTCCAAGTGGAATTGTTAGTTAATCTTTCCTTTCTCCACACATGGGGCATAGGCCTCAACGTAAATGATGTTGTGTATTCAGGTCTCGGAGCGGTTTTCTGTCACGTGAGCGTCAGGGCTCAACCTGGGATTCAGTATCCAGGAGGTAACTTCACCCTGGAGCTGAGCGCTGCTTCCCTCGGTTTGGTCCGGGCCTGCCTGCTTTCCCAGAACCCACCCTCCTGCTGGCAATGGGGAGGTGGGTCCTTGGGTTTCAAGGTTGTTAGGTGGGTCAAGGCCTCAGAGCTGGCTAAGCAATAGCTTTGGGGAATTGCTGTGGCTTCTGATAATATCAGCAAGCTGACCAGCTTCCCCTGGGGAACTTCCATTTGTGTCATACATTTGGGGCTCACTCCTGTCCCCATGTCTCCAATGAGCGAGCTGAAGCTCAGTGGGGGAGGGCACTTGGAAAGGCCACCAAAGCCAAGGGCAGTGGTCAGACTGGGTGTGAGGCTGCCGATGGTGCCCCCACCAATGGCTCGTCTGTCCCAGTCTCCAGACTCATGGCCAGGGGGAAGGCAGTGGGGCTGCCAGCATCCCAGGAGTGGTGATAAGCTGTGATGGAGCTGTGTCCCAGGCCTGCTGGGTCCAGAGCCTCTAATTGCTGGGAGCCGGCCAACCCAAAGGACGGGGTGGTTATCACAGATCTGGCGGAGTGTCCTGCTCCTTTGGGGTTGTTGGTTTTTTCCATTGCAGTTGAAACGACTCCACTGTTTCTTGTGGGGACGGGGCTGACCTCTGCTGGCCTTGAAGAGCTGAGCTGGCCCAGGGAAACTGACTTGCTTAGGCTGCCGGGACGTGTGGTGCTGGCCCTGCCCCTGGTGGTCACTTCAAGGGTGGGCCCCAGCCAAAACCCTAGGCCCTGGGTACGGGTCTGGGTCTGGCTTCCTGGTTCAAACTTCCTTCCAGGGCCAGCTGGGGTACTCACCTCTGCCCCTCAGGGAGAATGCCCACTCTCTAGTGTCTTCCTGACCTGGACGCCCATCCTGGCCGGGGGACCCAGCTATGGGGAGCTCCAGCCAGGGCCTGGCTGAAGCCTTTGGACCTGCCTTCTCATCAGTCTGAGCGGAAGGCAGGACCCCAGACCAGGAGGATGAAGAGAGGAAGACATCCTGGCTCAGTCCAGTCCATTCTGGGCACAGGGGTCTCAGGCTAGGATCCTGGTTGTGGGGCGGGTGGCATGGAGACGTGTGTGCTCACTCCTGCCTGCCGCAGCTCAGTGCAGCTTTCCTGGTGTGGGTGAGGATCTGGCCTGCTGCTTTCTCTTGGGTGCCCCTGCAGAGATCCGGACCCCGGGGCTCCCTGGAGAAAGCTTGGCCTGTGCTGAGCCTCAGCTACGGCAGTGCCTAGGAGTCTGGGGATGATGACAAGGGAATAGTTATTTGCACAGCTGGCTGGATCTCTGCCACCAAGAGCCCAGGGAGAATCTCCAAAGGACCGCCCTCCATCTCTGAGCCTGCCTCTGCCATCTCTGGGGCATAGGCCACCGCAAGGGACTGTTTGGAGCAGTCACTCTTCCAGCAGGCGGCAGGGTCCACTCCGATAGAGCAGACGGAGCAAGAGGAATGAAGGCATCCCTCTGGAGCAGGGGGGATTTGGGGCTGGAGCAGTGAGGGACTGGGACCGTCTTGGACCAGCAGGATGAAGAGAAGAAGCAGGGTTGACTGGGAAACTTTTAATTAAATATATTTCTAGCAAGTCTGGATAACTGGTTTCTAAAATGGAATAGATGAGAAGCAGCAAGTGTGTGTGTGTGTGTGTGTGTGTGTGTGTGTGTGTGACTGCATGAGTACGCCTGTGAGGTATGAGTATGTAGGCCTGGGACACGCTACCCCAACCCATGCCCCCCACTCTCCCACCAACCCTGTTATCCTCATATTGGATTCAGGGACTGGCACTTCGATTCCTCTGTGCCTTCCCCAGGATCCTGCCCATAGTAGCTCGTCTGAGAATATCTATGTAGTAAATGATTCAATGAATACATATGCTAATAATTACAACAAAAAGGGAAAAGTATCAGTCTGATATGTGAGAAAGAAAATAAAAGGAAAAAAGCCAATAAAAGCAGATGAGAGAAATAGAAAGGCATTACAACGTGAGGCCGACTGGAGCAGAAATCAAACATTCTACACAGCTGGAAGGATCCCGAGACAGGCCTCGTTAAGCCTTGGACGGACGGTCAGCTGGAAGCCCCATTTCATGGCCTCCTCTGTCTTTCCTGCCTCTTTCACTTGGTTCTCAGACATGCTCACTTCTTCCTTATGGTCTGAAGATGCCAGCAGTTTCTTGTTATGTGGCTGCCGCACGTGCTGTTCCTTCTATGTGGCATAGCCTGCCTTGTTGACCTTGTAAATCCTCCTTCAAGATCCAGTCACATGCCCTCTCCTTTGTGAATACAGCTCCCACTCCCTGTTCATTCTTCCCCTGGGCCCTCGCCATGGACTTATTCCCACTGCAGCAACTAAGACTTGTAGCCAGGCATTTCCACAACTCATTGCACTTGCCTGGTTTTCTGTCCCCTCTCCCGTGAGTTCTTCAAGGGCAAGGGCATCATCTTACTCTTTCTGTAGAAACGCAACAAGTTTGTTGAAGCAAATTGAAGTTTGACTATTTAAAGTGCCAAATCTTTCAGACATTTGGCTAGTGAGAGAACCATACCCCAAGTATCCAATGTATTTGAAGTTTTCTTTCAAAGGTTTAGGACATAAGATCCATAAAGAACAGGCTTAAACCATTTGAAGGGAATTTGTCCAACATCAGACCAAGATGCCTTACAGGAAAGAACTATTTTTCAATAGAAGGAACTTCCTGAACTGTTAAATTGGACATGTTGGAAGCCCAAGGCTACTCACATCAGTTTAACTTTCTTCGTCTCTCCTTCCCTGGCTTTTAAGAGTCATCCATTGTCGTTAAATTTAAAATAGTTTCCAACCTTCATGCAGTTGAATTCAGTCAGTATTTACTGGGTCCTGAGTCGGGCCTGCTCTGGATGTTGAGCTTAGAGGTGTGGGAGGCCTGTTTCTGGCAAAGGGCTTCTCACTCTCAGCTGGGGACCTGGGAGCTGTGGCGGGCGGGGGTGGGTGAGCACACAGCTTGGCTCAGGGTAGCCTTCGAAGGCTGCGGTGTCTGGGCCTCTGAAGTCTGGGAGGCTGTGGTGATTGCTGGCTGCAGGAGGCAGCATGGTGTGGGCACGGTACAGAAGTTGGTAGACTCAGGAAGACAAGGGTTCAAAGCCTGGCTCCCAGGCTCCTGGCTGGTTGAGGCAACTGCTCTCTGCTCTGCTTCGGTGCTGTCATCCTTAAAGAGAGTGAGTGTGACGGAGTGCTTAGCACAGGGCTGGCACCAGGCGGGCTGAGGACACAGGGCTTGCTTGTTATGCAGCTGTCTGGGATGACATCACCGGGAGGTGGCCTGAAGCCTCACTGTAGCCTGAAGGTGAGGCTGCGTGCTCAGCCTGACTCCATGACCCCGCACAGCCCCTTGGCTCCCACCCACAAGCCCAGCTCTGCTGCCAGGGCTCTGGAGCAGGGGCAGGCCTGGTGGGGCCCAGGCTGTCACCCTAAGGCAAATGACGGTCTCTCAGTGTGCCGGTGCTTTGGGCCCTCTGGTGTTTAGGCTTCGGGGAGGCTGTGAGAGGATCTCCTTAGGCCTTCAGGGAAGGTGAGGAGGAGGCCAAGCAGGAGGAGTTTGTGGAGCCCGGCTTAGTGTCTGTCACGACCAAGACGTCCCTCTCCGAGATGCCATCAGGAATCCAGGGCTTCTGTCTCATCCCTGGCCATGCTTGCTCAGAGGCCCTGGCTGGCTTCTCTCCTTCTGGAGTCCATGCCGTGCTCAGACCCAACTAGAGGGGAGCCCCTGCTGTCCTGGCCACGCCAGGATCTCGGGGTCCTGTGGGTGGGCCTGATGCTGCTGTCCTCCTGCGTGTTGGGGCTTCAGAGTCTGTGGTCTTCCCAAGATAGGCCTCTGAGGGTGGCTGTCAGTGATGGAGAAACTTTTTTTTTTTTACAGATGGAAGCACTAATTAAGACATTTGAATGTCTTCCATATTCCTAATTCTTTGTTCTTTTCCTTTATGTAATAGAGAAGATCCTGCTTAGCTCATTACCAGCTGGTCTAGTAAACATCTAGAGACTATAAGGATATTTTATTTTAATTGCCTGAGCCTCAGGATTATGGAAACAAGATGGTAGGGGGAAGGGCTCTGCAATGAGGCCAGAAAGAAATGCTCTTCAAGAAGTAGTCCCGTGGAAGCAAGTGGTCAGGTTACTTTGTTGGAGCGATTTAGAGGTTTTGACCTGGACCCAGGAAAGATTGAGACCAACTTGAAGGAGCAGATGGGAGGAGCCTGAGCTGCTGCCCAGTTGACGGGAAAGCAGGTTCGAGCCAGACAATTCAACACATTTCTCCTTAATAAATGTGGCAAAACTGCATGAAAATATGTCTTATTTTCTAGGTTACATGAATCAAAGTCTGGCAAGGGGCCTGAGAGGCAAGAGCTGTTTGCTCTGTGACAGACATGCGCACAGACTCTGGTGCCGGCGCCGGGTTTCACTTGCATAGGGAATGTGGCCCGCTTTCCAGAACAGGGCTCCCGAGGCAGTCAGGGGAGCCGGGGTGGGAGTGTATGCTGACCCACAGGCCAGCAGAGGAAGGGCGGGTTCCGTGGCAGGAGCAAGGCCTCCCACTGAGAGAAACCATGGATGAAGGGCCACAGGCAGGCCTGGCCCAGCTCAGCTACATGGATCCCATCAGGGTGAGGCCTTGAGGCCACCTGTTCTGGGCCCAGGGCTTGCCCCACCAATATGTCCAAGAGGTGCAGCTTTCCAGTGCAGGCCGAAGGGGCGCGCAGAGGCCCAGCGAGAAGGCGGAGGCCAGCAGCTTCCCCTGTTTCTTCCTCGTCAGCCACTCCCAGTCTGACCCCCTTGCTGGGAGAGCAGCCTCTGGCAGCAACCTGCTCTGCTAACATCCAAGGGGAGTGAGGCTGTCCAGCTTTCCTTGGGCCAGCAGCAAGGGCCCACCCCATGGCCTGGTGTTTGGAAGGTTCTGGTACCTCTCTGACCAAGCCTGACATGTTATTCTCAAAGTGGAAACCCTTAGGATGTCACTGCTGCTGCTGCTGCTAAGTCACTTCAGTCGTGTCCGACTCTGTGTGACCCCATAGACAGAAGCCCACCAGGCTCCCCCGTCCCTGGGATTCTCCAGGCAAGAACACTGGAGTGGGTTGCCATTTCCTTCTCCAATGTGTGAAAGTGAAAAGTGAAGTCGCTCAGTCGTGTCCGACCCTTAGCGACCCCATGGACTGCAGCCTACCAGGCTCCTCCACCCATGGGATTTTCTAGGCAAGAGTACAGGAGTGCCCAGAGGCAAACAGGCTCAGCAACTCCTGGGCTATGAGTGCTCCCTGGAGACACCCGTCCTCTGCACCCAGCCCTGTAGCTCCAGGAGGGAGGTAGGGCTGGGGCTTCTGCCCACACTGCCGTGGGGCTGGGGCTGGATCCGGCCTGGGAGAAGCCAGAGGTGCTATGAGCTGGTCCACTCCACTCCCCACTGGTGGCATTGCTCTCTGCTTAGCTGGCTGTAGAGTGAAGGCTTGGCCTTATTAAAAACTGGGATCCAACCATAAATGCCAATTCCTTGCTCTTAACTCACAGCGCAGTGTTTATAGTGGAGAGAAACTCATTAGGGCCAAGCACTTCCCAGGCTGAGGAGGCGCAGGTCTCATTATGGAGGCCAGATCTGTTCTGGTGGTCCTAATGAGCTGTGAAAAGCACTCGGGACCAGGAGGATTAGCAGAGAAGGTGTCTTCAAATCCCCGCAGGAGGGTTTTCTGCTGAGTTTTGGAGTCTGCAGGCCAAGGTGTTTTATGGAAAGGAGGCTAAGAAACCTGGCCCTGCCTTTCTGCACATCTGCATTGAGCCTTGGGCCAAAGTTCGCCCACAGAGGGGTGCCACTACCCTGGGTTTCCCGGCTTTGGTAGGGAAGGAGAGATGCGGTGGGTGGGGGTGGGGGCCAGGCGGGGGGCTGCCAGGCCCTCAGAATAAGGTGGGGCTCTCCGGCAACAGGACTGAGGAATGGTACTTGGGCAGGGATATGGCTGGGGGCCATCAGCAGTGCAGACATGGCCTGCCTGGCCAGACTAAGGCTCTGGCCAGCTCCTGGGTCAAGGCGGTGGGTCCAGAGGGAGAGAGTTCCCGAACGGTAGGGTGTGAGGTCTGTCAGCTTATTCTCAGAGACCTGTCACTGATGACTTCAAGGGGGAAATGTGAGCCAGTAACAGGAGAGGCTGGTGTAGCCAGGCCACGTCTTCTGCTTTGTCAGCAGGGCCCAGTTCCCTGGTCCTTCTCAGCCCCATGAACCTGAACTCTCTGCAGCTTCTTCAGGGATATGCTCCCAACACTGGGCCTTGGGAGCTCTGGTTCCTGCTCCTGCCTTACTCAACCCAGTGGGTGGAGAGGGCCTCTTGCTTAGAACGTCAGGAAATGTCCCAGTCACGAGACTCATCACCTAACTGGGGCCACTGGCCATGCCCTCCCTCTTCTGGGGGCCAAGCTCATCACACTGTTGATTGTCATCTGGAAGGGAGGGGACCGTGCACACTGGTGAACCAACCCAAAGTGACCCTTTAGCAAAACACTGAAATCCCTGCAGAACATCTGGTTCTCCCACTAAAAGCCCACTGCAGGTAGGGGACCCACAGGACCTGGGGGTAACCAAGCATGCAGGGGGTGGGTCTCATTCCTGGAAGGTAGGCAGGCATTTTCCAAATGCGGGTGGCCTCCTCCTTTACCCAGGGTGATGATCTGTACCCCTGGGCCCAGGTCAGCGTGGACAGGTGTCTGTGGGTCTTGTGACCAGAAGGCCGTGTGCTCCCCCGTGTATAAGTGACAGCAAGTCTCCAGCTCATAGAGCCTCTGTGACCTCCTGTTTCCCAGCCCGTAGACCCTCCATGGACTCTCTCAGCTCACAGACCCTGCAGAGTTTCTGCCTCTGTTCTCTTGGTGTCCCTGACATAGTATTCGACTCCGTTTCTTTCCACTCTGTTGACTGCTCCTCCTCAGTCTCCCTTTCTACTTCTTCATTTACACAGTTTTAAGATGAGCCTCCGTCCTTGGTTCTCTTTGCTTCTCACTTTAAACCACCCCCAGGCAAAGCTGTCCAGCTGTGACAGTAAGACCACCTATAGGCTGATGACCCTTGGTATCTGCACCTTTGAGCTTTGGACTCGCCCAGCGGACATCCCAGCTGGCCCCAAACTTGAACGTGCTCTCTCCTGCCCTCCCCTCCAGTTGCTCATCTGGGTCCTTTCCCTCCGTGAGCGGGCTGGGGCTGCCCGCCTGGAGCCGAGCGCTGCGGTGTTCCCAGGTTTGCACAAGCATGGCCCCAGACAGGCCTGCCCTGGGGTGGAGCTTTCCAGGGCCATCCCTCCTGGTTTCTGTAGGCTTACTAACACCTCCAACAGGCCGCTGAGTGCAAGCAGCCGAAGCAGGAAGGAGAACCCAGAGGGTTGGGGCTTCTAGTGCCCAAGTGAGGACGTATTGACTTGTCAGCGCTGGTTCTTCCCCTTGGTCTTGTCACAGGCGCTGCCAGAGTGTACAGGAAGTCACTCTGGACACCTCTTTGCACAACTGCCCACATCCAAGCAATCCCATGCTGTTTACCTTGCCTTTCAGATGGATCTCAAACTCACCCTTTCGTCTCCTCTGCTTGTGAGCTCTGGGCCAAGTCTTCACGCTCTCTCTGCTGGACTCTGCGTGGCCTCCCGCCCATCTCCCCGTGTCTCCCTCAGTCTCTTTTCCACCTGGCAGTGAGCACAGTCCCTGGCTCCTGGTGGCGCTCCTTTAGAGTTCCTGCCTCAGAGGCACAAAAGTGCCCCCGTACGTCAGCAGGACCGAGAGGATGAGCTTCGCTGCGAAAGACATATGTCATGCCCCTGAATGGTGGGGATTGTCGTTGCTAGTTTTGGCTTCCTAGCCAAAAAGAACGGCTCTTTGTTATTGAAGCCAGAGAGGAACTGCTGGCTGGTCAGAGCGGCAGGCATTCCAGTGAGGACCCTCGGTGCGTCATCCACAGGTCCGCCAAGTTTGTAGTTGGTGATTGTAATGATCTCAGCACGTGTCTTGCCCTATGCTGTTTTTAACGTTTAATTTTGAAATAATTAACAGGAAGGTGCAAACATTGTAAATCCTTGTGGGATTGTCTGCTTCCCCCAGCGTGACGTCTTGTATAACTGCAGTGCAATCTCAAAGCCAGGGAACTGACGCTGGTATAACACTGTTAACTAGACTACAGACCTTGTTCAGCTCTGACCATTAAAAACCGAATAAAGTCTGTAGTTTTTACTATCCCTTGCAATAATCTGTGTGTGTGTGTGTAGCTCAGTAAACACCACCACAGTATCACCACTGTCAAGACACAGAACCACGAGTCGCCAGTAACTGTAGTCTAGGGCATACAAAACAAGCCACTGAAGGAATTTTCTCCATGTCAGCATGACCAAGAAAAGACCAGAAGCTACAGAGTTCATGGAGATGAAGATTCCAATGCAAGAGATTCCTCTGTTAAAATGATTGCTAACATTGCCTGAGAATGAACTACTCATTTTCATGTTGTTTTTCAGATAATCATATTCTCTCCCTTCAGTTACATCATTTGATGCATCGCCAGAGAATGTGTGCATGAAGGAGAAGAAACATACATGGTAAAAATATCCTTACTGTAATTATTGTGGGGGAAACGCTTTACAAAACAGATAATAATAGTGAATACCCAGTAGTGTTTACTGTGTATTCAGGCACAGTAACGCACAAAAACCCATCATCACAGAAGAGCTCCCTGTGTCACCTCTCTGTACTCACACCCCTACCTCGCCTCCCCTTCTGTCCCCAGCAACTACCGGGCTGTCCTCCTGCTCTGTAGTTCTGTCATTTGAGAATGTTATATAAATGGAATCATGTAGTGTGTACACTCTGAGATTAACTTTTTTTCCACTTAGCCATCAGGCTGTTGCACGAATCAATAGCTTATTTCTTTTATTGCTGAATAATGTTCCTTTGTATGGATGTATCAGAATTTATTCAATCACTGACAATAAAAGGTTCCATGGACCATAAAGAAAGCTGAGAGCCGAAGAATTGATGCTTTTGAACTGTGGTGTTGGAGAAGACTCTTGAGAGTCCTGTGGACAGCAAGGAGAGCCAACCAGTCCATCCTAAAGGAAATCAGTCCTGAATATTCATTGGAAGGACTGATGCTGAAGCTGAAACTCCAATACTTTCACCACCTGATGTGAAGAACTGACTCTTTTGCAAAGACCCTAATGCTGGGAAAGATTGAAGGCAGGAGAAGAGGACGACAGAGGATGAGATGGTTGGATGGCATCACCAACTCAATGGACATGACTTTGAGCAAGCTCTGGGAGTTGGTGATGAACAGGGAAGCCTGGCATGCTGAGGTTCATGGGGTCGCAAAGAGTCGGACATGACTGAGCGACTAAACTCAACTGATGACTATTCATGTACAGGTTTTAGTGCAAACATCAGTTTTCATTTCTCTGATATAAATGTCCAAGTATGTAAGGACTGGGTTTTTGCTAAGTGTATGTTTACTTTTGTGAGTAACTGACAATTTTCCAGAGTGGTTGTACCATTTGGCAGTCTCACCAGCAATGGATGAGAGACCCATCTCTCTGCTTCTTGTTAGCATTTGGTAATATCACTGTTTCTAATATAGTGTTATTTCCTCAATGGCTAATGGTGCTGAACATTTTTTTTTTCATACTCTCGCTTGCCATCTCTGTCTTTGGCAAAATTTCTGTTCATGTTTTTTGCCCATTTTGTAATTGGGTTGTTTGTTTTGTTCTTTTACTTTTGAGATTTTTTTGTAGTGAAATATATATACCAATAACCAATAACCTTTTCTCCTTTCTTTTGATATTTTTTGCAGTGATATAAGTTGATATACACCCAGAAATGTGTGTAACATGCTCATATCAGGGATTAGTTCGGGTGAGTATTGGTAGCTGATATAATAAATAACTCCCAATTTGAGAGTTAGACACAATGAACATTTATTTCTTGCTCACACAAAGCCAGAAGTGTGTCATGTGGTTCTTTTCAACAGATTTTGCCAAAAGGTGACTGTGGAATCTGGGCACCTTCCTTCCCAAGACTCTGTTAGCTGGATCCCATGGCCTCCAAGGCAGCTGTGGAGAGGCAGAGAGAAGGGAAATACACAGGAGGTTTTATTTTTTATGACCAGTCCTAGAGGTTGTGTACATTCCTCCAACTTACACCTCATTGGCTAGGCTTAGTCGCCAGTCAGCTTCATGTGAGACTGGGCCTCTTCTTCCTGTGTGCCCAGAAGATGTGGCGGGGTGGCTGTGTGTTGGCCCGTTTCTCCATTCCTGGGGCAGAAGGTGGAGCGCTGTGGAACACACCGTGCTTGTTCAGGTGGTACATGACTCACAGCTCTAAGGTGACTGTGGCATCAAGTCTTGGATGAAAGAGGTTATCCTGTCCATCTACTACTTTAAGAAAATTGTTTTTATCCATATAAGTTTATATTTTATTTTATTTGTAAAGAATTTACTTTATATGGGAGTAGAGTTAATTTATAATTTTATTTTAAGTGTACAGCAAAGTGATTCAGCTGTACATGTATCTGTTCTTTTTCAGATTCTTTTCATGTATAGGTTTTCACAGAGTATTGAATACAGTTTCCTGTGCTATACAGTAGGTCCTCATTGATTAGATATATAATATATATATATATATCTTATATACAGTAGTGTATATATGTTAATCTCAGACTACTAATTTATCGCTTTCTCCACCTTCCCCTTTTGGTAATCATAAATTTGTTTTCTAAGTCTGTGAGTCTGTTTCTGTTTTGTAAATAAGTTCATTTGTATCATTTTTTAAAGATCCCACCTGTAAGTGATAGCATATGATACTTGATTTTGTCTGACTTACTTCATTTAGTGTGATAATCTTGAGGTGCATTCATGTTGCTGAAGTGGCTTTATTTCATTCTTTTTAATGGCAGAATAATATTCCATTGTATATATGCACCACACCTTCTATATTCATTCATCTGTCATTGCATATTGAGGTTGCTTCCATGTCCTGGCTTTTGTAAATGAATGTAGGGGTGCGTGTATCTTTTCAAATTATATCTTTTCCCCAAGATATATGCCCAGGAGTGAGATTGCATGTGTGTGAAGTTTCTTCAGCCTTGTCCGACTCTGTACAACCCTATGGACTATAGCCCACAGGGTCCTCTGTCCATGGAATACTGGAGTGGCTTTCCATCCCTCCTCCAGGGGATCTTCCCAACCCAGGGATCAAACCCACATCTCTTATGTCTCATGCATTGGCAGATGGATTCTTTAGCCCTAGCACCACCTGGGAAGCCCTTACTGGATCATATGGTAGCTCTACTTTTAGTTTCTTAAGAAACCTCCATACAGTTCTCCATAGTAGCTGTAATGACTTACATTCCCACCAACAGTGCAGAAGGGTTCCCTTTTCTCCACATCCTCTCCAACATTTATTGTTTGTATATTTTTTGATGATGGCCACTCTCAATGGTGATAGCTCATTGTAGTTTCGGTTTGCATTTCTCTAGTCATTAGCAATTCTAACCATGCTTTTATGTGCTTTTTGGTCATCTGAAAGTCCTTTTTAGAAAAGTGTCTATTTAGATCTTCTGCCCATTTTCTGAATGGGTTGTTTATTTTTTTGACATAGAGTTGCATGAGCTGTTTATATATTTTGGAGATTAATCCCTTATTGATTGCATAATTTGCAAATATTTTCTCCTATTCTGTGAGTCACCTTTTCATTTTGTTTCTGGGTTCCTGTGTTGTGCAAAAGCTTTTACCTTTAATTAGATCCCATTTGTTTATTTTTTCATTACTCTATGAGGTGGATCCAAAAAGAAATGCTTCAACTTATGTCAAAGAGTGTTCTGCCTATGTTTTCCTCTAAGAGTTTAGGTTTTGAATTTATTTTGAGTTTATTTTTGTATATGATGTTAGGGAATGCTCTAATTTCATTCTTTTACATAAGGCTGTTCATTTTCCCCAGCCCCACTTATTGAAGAAACTATCTTTTCTCCATCTGATACTCTTATCTCCTTTGTTGTAGATTAATTGACCATGGATGCCAGGGTTTATTCCTAGGCTTTCTATCCTGTTCTGTTGATCTATAAGTCTGTCTTTGTGACAGTTCTGCACTGTTTTGTTTACTGTAGTTTTATAGTATAGTCTGAAGTAAGGCAGCCTGATTTCTCCAGCTCTGTTTTTCTTTCTCAGGATTGCTTTGGCTATTTGAGGTCTTTTGTGTTTTCATACAAGTTAAAAGTTTTTTTGTTCTGGTTCTGTGAAAAAATGCTTGGGCAATTTGATAAAGATTCCATTGAATCTGTAGATTGCCTTGAGGTGTATAGTCATTTGACAATATTAATTCTTCCAATCCAACGACATAGTGTATCTTTCCACCTATTTATAGCATATTTAATTATTTTCATCAGTGTCATATAGTATTCAGAGTACAGGTCTTTTGTATCTGTAAGTAGACTTATTCCTAGGTATTTTATTCTTCTTGATGCAATGGTAAATGGAACTGCTTCTTTAATTTCTCTTTTTGATCTTTTATTGTTAGTATGTAGGGATGCAAGATATTTCTGAGTATTAATTTTATATCCTGCAATCTTACCAAATTTATTGATGAGGTCTATTAGTTTTCTGGCAGTGTCTTTAGGGTTTTCTATGTGTACTATCATGTCATCTGCAAACAGTGAAAATTTTACTTCTTTTCCAATTCTGATTCCTTTTATTTCCTTTTATTCTCTGATTGCCTTGGCTAGCACTTCCAAACCTATGTTGAAAGCGGACATCCTTGTCTTGTTCCTGATTTAGAGGAAATGCTTTTGGTTTTTCACTGCCGAGTATGATGTTAGCTGTGGGTTTGCTGTATGTGGCCTTTGCTATATTGAGGTATATTCCAGAGGTATAAACTCTTTCTGAAGAGTCTTTTTTTAAAAATCATAAATGGGTGTTGAATTTTGTCAAAAGTTTTTTCTGCATATATTGAGATGATCATATGGTTTTTATTCTTCAATTTGTTGATGTGGCTTATCACACTGATTGATTTTCAGATATTTAAAAATGCTCATATCCCTGGGATAAATCACACTTACATCATAAGTCATGATTTGTGATTTTTTTAACGTATTGTTAATTTGGTTTGTGAGTATTTTGTTGAGGATTTTTGTGTCTGTATTTATCGGTGATGTTGGCCTATTATTTTGTGTGTGTGTGTATGTGATGCATTTGTCTGGCTTTGATATCAGGGTAATGGGAGACTTATAGAATGAGTTAGGGAGTCTTCCTTCCACAGCAATTTTTGGAAAAAGTTTCAAAAGGATGGATGTCAGCTCTTCTCTAAGTGTTGGATAGAATTTGCCTTAGAAGCCATCTGGTCCTGGACTTTTGTTTATTGGGAGTTGTAAAATCACAGTTTCAATTTCAGTACTTGTTCATATTTTTTATTTCTTTCTGAGTCTTGGGAGATTGTACCTTTCTAAGAATTTGTCCATTTCTTCTAGGTTGTCCATTTTACTGGCATATAGTTGTTTGTAGTAGTCTCTTATGATCTTTTGTATCTCTGTTTGTTGTAACTTCCCCTTTTTCATTTTAAATTTTATTGGTTTGAGCCCGCTCTCTTTTTCCTTGATGAGTCTGGTGAAGGGTTTATGAGTTCTGTTTATCTTTTCAAAGAACCTGCTTTTAGTTTCATTGATCTTTCCTGTTGCTTTCTTCATCTCTATTTCATGTATTTCTGCTATTATCTTTATGATTTCTTTCCTTCTAGTAATTTTAGATTTTGTTTGTTCTTCTTTCTCTACTTGCTTTAGGTGTGATGTTAGATGGTTCATTTGACATTTTTCTTGCTTCCCAAGGTAAGATTGTATAGCTGTAAACTTCCTTCTTAGATATTATCTCTTCAAATGTTTTCTCAAGTCCTTTCTCTCTCTCTCTTCTTCTCCTGGGACCCCTATAATGTGAATGTTAGTGCATTTAATGTTGTCCCAGAGGTCTCTTCAGTTCAGTTCAGTTGAGTTGCTCAGTCGTGTCTGATTCTTTGCCACCGCATGGAGCGCAGCACACAAGGCTTCCCTGTTCATCACCAACTCCCAGATCCTGCTCAAACTCATGTCCATCAAGTCAGTGATGTTGTCCAACCATCTCATCCTCTGTCGCCCCCTTCTCCTCCTGCCCTCAATCTTTCCCAGGGTCAGGGTCTTTTCCAGTGAGTCAGTTCTTCACATCAGATGGCCAAAGTATTGGAGCTTCAGCATCAGTCTTTCCAATGAATATTCAGGGCTGATCTCCTTTAGGATGGACTGGTTGGATCTCCTTGCTGTCCAAAGGACTCTCAAGAGTCTTCTCCAACACCACAGTTGAAAAGCACCGATTCTTTGGTGCTCAGCTTTCTTTATAGCTGAGCTCTCACATCCACACATGACTACTGGAAAAACCATAGCTTTTACTAGACAGAACTTTTTTGGCAAATTAATGTCTCTGCTTTTTAATATGCTATCTAGTTTGGTTATAGCTTTTCTTCTAAGGAGCAAGCGCCTCTTAAATTGTCTTAATTTCTTTTCATTCCTTTTCTTCTGTTCATTCTGTTCTGTGACTGTGATTTCCCCAATTCTATCTTCCAGGTCACTTATACATTTTTCTGCCTCAGTTATTCTGCTATTGATTCCTTCTGGTGTATTTTTCACTTCAGTTATTTTATTATTCACCTCTGTTTGTGTTTTATTTCTTCTAGGTCTTTGTTAATGTTTCTTGCATCTTCTCAATCCTTCCCTCCATTCTTTTCCTGAGACCCTGCATCATCTTCACTATCATTATTCTGAATTCTTCTTTTTTCTTTTCTTTGATATATTGCCTATCTCCACTTCACTTAGTTGTTTTTCTGAATTTTATCTTATTTTTTCATCTGGGGCCTATTCCTCTGTAATTTTATTTATTTATTTTTCTAATTTGCTATGATGTAGTTTCTGTTCCAAGGCTGCAGGATTATAGTTCTTACTTCTGCTGCCTGCCGTCTAGTGGATGAGGCTGTCTAAGAAGCTTGTGCAAGCTTCTTGATGGGAGGGACTCTTGGTAAGTGGAGCTCAGTCTTATCCCTCTTGTGGGCAGGGCAGTGCTCAATAAAATTTTTATCTACTTGCTTGATGATGTGTTCTCACCATGTTAGTTGTACCTGAGGTGATCCAGCACTGAAGCCTATAAGCTCTGATTGGGCTAATAGTGGCCTCTGGGAGGGCCCAAGTCAGTGAGTATGTTTCTGAGCTACTGCTGCCTGTGTCTTTGTCCCCACAGTGAGCCACAGCTCCCCCACCTCTGTAGGAGGCCCTCCAATTCTAGCAGACAGGCCTGACGCCATCTTTTATGGGATCATTGCTTTTTTCCCCTGAGTCCTCGTACACATGAGACTATGTATTTTCCAAGAGTGGAGTTTCTATTTCCTCAAGTCCTGTGGAAGTCCTGCAATCAAACTCTCCTGGCCTTCAAAGCCAGATTCTCTGGGCACTCCACCTGTTGCTGGACCCTTAGGTTGGGAAGCCTGGCATGGGGCTCAGAACTTTCTCTTCTGTGGGATAATTTCTGTGGTATAATCATTTTCTGGTTTGTGGGTGGCCCATTTGGTGGGTATGGGAATTGATTTTTATCATGATCACACCCCTCTTACCAGGTTGTTGTGACTTCTTTTTTGTTTTTGGATGCAGGGTATTTTTTTTTTTTTTTGAGTAGGTTCCAGCATTTTTGGCTAGTGGTTGTTCAGCAGTTGTGATTTTGGTGCTTTTGTAAGAAGAGGGTGGGCTCACATCCCTCTACCCCATCATCTTGAGACCAATCCTCTTAAAGAGTCTGGGAAGAGTATTTGTGGTTGCAGGTTTTCCCCTTTCATCAGTTTAAATGTATTGTGCCACTTCCTTCTAGTCTGCAGAGTTTCTGCTGAGAAATCAAGTTGATAATCTTATAGGAGTTCCTTTGTATGTTATTTGTTGCTTGTAATACTTTGCCAGTTTGACTACTGTGTGTCTTGGGGTGTTCCTCCTTGGGTTTTCTGGCCTGGGACTCTCTATGCTTCCTATACTTGGGTGACTGTTTCCCACGTTAATATTATTTCAGCTATTGCCTCTTCAGATATTTTCTCTGGTCCTGTCTCTTTCTCTTTCTTTTCCTACGACTCCTAAAATTTGAATGTTGGTGCATTTAACCTTGTCCCAAAGGTCCCTTAAAATGTTTTCGTTTATTTTCATTCACTTTTCTTTTTTTCTGCAGCAGTAATTCCCACTGTTCTGTCTTCTGGCTCACTTATCCATTCTTCTGCCTTACTTATTTTGCTATTGATTCCTTTGAGTGCATTTTTCATTTCAGTTATTATGTTGCTTGACTCTGTTTGCTCATTATATCTTCTTTGTCAAACATGTCTTGTATCTGTGCCTCCACTCTTTTTCCAAAATCTTGGATCTTCTTCACTATTATTACTCTGAATTCTTTTTCAGTGCTGGTATATAGCCTATTTCCACTTCACTTAGTTGTTCTGGGGTTTTATCTTGTTCCTTTTTCTGGGACATATTACTCTGCTGTCTCATTTCATTTAACTTTCTCTGTTTGCCGTCTCTCTTCCACAGGCTGCAGGATTGTATTTCCTCCTGCTTCTTATGTTTGCTCCCAGTGGGTGAAGCTGATCTAAGGGTCTTCTGCAGGCTTCCTGGTGGGATGGACTTGTGCTTGCCCACTGGTGGATGGAGCTGGGTCGTGTCCCTCTGATGGGCAGGGTTGTGTTAAGGAGTTCATTTGGAGGTGGTTGTGGACACAGGAATATTTTAGGCAGCCTTTTTTCTGATGGGTGGGGTTGTGGTCCTGCTCTGTTGGTTGCTTGACTCGAGGCACTCCAGCACTGAGGATTGTTTTTGCCACCAGATTTTGCTGTCAAAATGGCAGCCACCAGGAGAGTTCACACTGATGAATATTCCCTAGTACACTTTCCACCTGTGTCCTTGGCCTCACAGTGAGTCATAGCTGCTCCTGCACCCCATGAGACCCTCCAAGACCAGCAGATGGGTCTGACCCAGGCTCCTATGAAGTCAATGCTTTTCTTCCAGCTCCTGGTGTGCATGAAACCTTGTATGCACCCTCCAAGAGTGGAATTCCTTCCCCCGCCACCCAGTCCTGTGTAATTTCTGTGATCAACTCCACTGGCCTGGGGGATCCTCTTCCCAATGCCAAACCCCTAGACTGGAAGAACCTTATGTGGGGCACAGAATTCTTACTCCTTTGAGGAGAACCTCTGTGATATATTTATTTTCCAGTTTGTGGGTTGGCCTCCTGGCTGGTATGGAGTTTGATTGTATCATAAATGTGTTCCCCCTCCCTCTCATTGTGGCTTCTTTGTCTGTGAACATAGTATATCTTTTTTGGTAGGTTCCAGTATTTTTTTCTTTTTCTTTTTGGATGACTATTCAGCAATTGCTGAAGCCTGGCTTGGAGAATTTTGAGCATGACTTTACTAGCGTGTGAGATGAGTACAATTGTGTGGTAGTTTGAGCATTCTTTGGCATTGCCTTTCTTTGGGATTGCAATGAAGACTGACCTTTTCCAGTCCTGTGGCCACTGCTGAGTTTTCCAAATTTGCTGGCATATTGAGTGCAGCACTTTCACAGCATCATCTTTCAGGATTTGAAATAGCTCAATGGAATTCCATCACCTCCACTAGCTTTGTTCATAGTGATACTTTCTAAGGCCCACTTGACTTCACATTCCGGGAGTCTGGCTCTAGGTGAGTGATCACGCCATCGTGATTATCTTGGTCGTGAAAATAGTTTTTGTACAGTTCTTCTGTGTATTTTTGCCACCTCTTCTTAATATCTTCTGCTTCTGTTAGGTCCATACCATTTCTGCCCTTTATTGAGCCCATCTTTGCTTGAAATGTTCCCTTGGTATCTCTAACTTTCTTGAAGAGATCTCTTGTTTTTCCTATTCTGTTGTTTTCCTCTATTTCTTTGCATTGATCACTGAGGAAGGCTTTCTTATCTCTCCTTGCTCTTCTTTGGAACTCTGCATTCAGATGCTTATATGTTCCCTTTTCTCCTTTGCTTTTCACTTCTCTTCTTTTCACAGCTATTTGTAAGGTCTCCTCAGACAGCCATTTTGTTTTTTTGCATTTCTTTTCCATGGGGATGGTCTTGGTCCCTGTCTCCTGTACAATGTCATGGACCTCCATCCATAGTTCATCAGGCACTCTATCAGATCTAGTCCCTTAAATCTATTTCTCACTTCCACTGTATAATCATAAGGGATTTGATTTAGGTTCTACCTGAATGGTCTAGTGGTTTTCCCTACTTTCTTCAATTAAAGTCTGGATTTGGCAATAAGGAGTTCATGATCTGAGCCACAGTCAGCTCCTGGTCTTGTTTATGCTAACTGTATACAGCTTCTCCACCTTTGGCTGCAAAGAATATAATCAATCTGATTTCGGTGTTGACCATCTGGTGATGTCCATGTGTAGAGTCTTCTCTTGTGTTGTTGGAAGAGGGTGTTTTCTATGACCAGTGCATTCTCTTGGCAAAACTCTATTAGCCTTTGCCCTGCTTCATTCCATGCTCCAAGGCCAAATTTGCCTGTTACTCCAGGTGTTTCTTAACTTCCTACTTTTGCATTCCAGTCCCCTATAATGAAAAGGACATCTTTTTTGGGTGTTAGTTCTAAAAGGTCTTGTAGGTCTTCACAGAACCGTTCAACTTTGGCTTCTTCAGCGTTACTGGTTGGGGCATAGACTTGGATTACTGTAATATTGAATGGTTTGCCTTGGAAATGAACAGAGATCATTCTGTTGTTTTTGAGATTGCGTCCAAGTACTGCATTTCAGATTCTTTTGTTGACCATGATGGCTACTCCATTTCTTCTAAGGGATTCCTGCCCACAGTAGTAGATATAATGGTCATCTGAGTTAAATTCACCTATTCCAGTCCATTTTAGTTCACTGATTCCTAGAATGTCTATGCTCACTCTTGCCATCTCCTGTTTGACCACTCCCAATTTGCCTTGATTCATTCCAGGTTCCTATGCAATATTGCTCTTTACACCATCGGACCTTGCTTCTATCACCAGTCACATCAGGCTTCAGCAATATGTGAACCGTGAACTCCCAGATGTTCAAGTAGATTTTAGAAAAGGCAGAGGCACCAGAGATCAAATTGCCAACATCCGCTGGATCATGGAGAAAGCAAGAGAGTTCCAGAAAAACATCTATTTCTGCTTCATTGACTATGCCAAAGCCTTTGACTGTGTGGATCACAATAAACTGTGGAAAATTTTGAAAGAGATGGGAATACCAGACCACCTGACCTGCCTCTTGAGAAACCTGTATGCAGGTCAGGAGGCAACAGTTAGAACTGGACATGGAACAGCAGATTGGTTCCAAATAGGAAAAGGAGTACATCAAGGCTGTATATTGTCACCCTGCTTATTTAACTTATATGCGGAGTACATCATGAGGAACGCTGGGCTGGAAGAAGCACAAGCTGGAATCAAGATTGCCGGGAGAAATATCAATAAACTCAGATATGCAGATGACACCACCCTTATGGCAGAAAGTGAAGAGGAGCTAAAAAGCCTCTTGAGGAAAGTGAAAGAGGAGAGTGAAAAGGTTGGCTTGAAGCTCAACATTCAGAAAACAAAGATCATGGCTTCTGGTCCCATCACTTCATGAGAAATAGATGGAAAAACAGTGGAAACAGTGTCAGACTTTATTTTTTTGGGCTCCAAAATCACTACGGATGCTGATTGCAGCCATGAAATTAAAAGACACTTACTCCTTGGAAGGAAAGTTATGACCAACCTAGATAGCATATTAAAAAGCAGAGACATTACTTTGCCAACAAAGGTCCATCTAGTCAAGGCTATGGTTTTTCCAGTGGTCATGTATGGATGTGAGAGTTGGACTGTGAAGAAAGCTGATTGCCGAAGAATTGATGCTTTTGAACTGTGGTGCTGGAGAAGACTCTTGAGAGTCCTTTGGACTGCAAGGAGATCCAACCAGTCCATTCTAAAGATCAATCCTGGGTGTTCATTGGAAGGACTGATGCTAAAGCTGAAACTCCAATACTGTGGCCACCTCATGCAAAGAGTTGACTCACTGGAAAAGACTCTGATGCTGGGAGGGATTGGGGGCGGGAGGAGGAGGGGACGACAGAGAATGAGATGGCTGGATGGCATCACCGACTCGATGGACATGAGTTTGAGTGCACTCCGGGAGTTGGTGATGGACAGGGAGGCCTGGTGTGCTGTGATTCATGGGGTCGCAAAGAGTCGGACACGACTGAGCGACTGAACTGAACTGATTCAGCAGTTGGTTGTGATTTTGATATTTACACGAGAGGAGGTGATCTCTTTTACTCTGCCATCTTGTCTTTAACCTCTGCTTCTTGTTGTACTAGTTCCGAGAGAGGATGCTGGGCCTGGAAAAGGGCTTTTATTGAACCAAATAAGGAGTTGGGATGATGGTTATTGGTTTCATTGTTTTCTTTCTTTTTCTGGTATCTATATCCAATAAAGAACCTTAAAAATGCATCTGTTCCTAAGAACGTATAATGCAATCATCCAACTTGTATGGGATCAGAAGGGATGGGGAGTGCTGTTCCTCATTTCACTGATTCTCTAGCTCAGTTTGCAAACTAGTAGCACATAAGTGTCGTGTAGTTAACACGTATGCTTTATTTGTCCTATTTGTGTGTTTATATACCTATAACTCCAGGAATAGCAAAATTAGAACCACCAGATTAGTAAAACCATATTTTGTAAGCATTTATTGTGCAGGTAAGAGCAGTTTGTGAACCTGGGTCACTCTAACAATGGAATGAGACACAAAGGTATTTATAGGACAATTTACATAGTGAAATGCAGAGGATGCTTATGATTTACAATGATTTGTTAAATATAGCTTAGAGTTTTCTGCCAATTGTGGGTGACAGTCTAAGCTTCATTTATGCTCTTCAGGGTAAAGAGTCTGCCTGTAATGTGGGAGACCCAGGTTTAATCTCTGGGTCAGGAAGATCCCCTGGAGAAGGAAATGGCAACCCACTCCAGTATTCTTACCTGGAAAATCGCATGGACTGGAGCCTACCGGTCCAGGGGGTCTCTAAGTGTCGGGCACGAATGAGTGACTAACACTTCTCTATACTTTTCAGAGACATTATAATATGTGGCGTAGGTTGTTTTTACTTATTGTCTAGAATAAGATTAATGATTTTTTCTGCTCAGGAAATTTACAAACTTGCTTTCCATTTTGTATTTTGCTTTGTGTCTATCTACCTGCAAGTATTGTTTATTTGTTTATACACCCATGTACCTCCCATCTCAGTCGATAGAGAACATTTCCATTATCCCAAGAAGTTCCCACATGTCACTTCCCAACTAAACTGAGTTAAACCCCATTTTTCCAAGGCAAGAACTGTTCTGACATCTACATCCCAGCTTAGTTTTGCTGTCTTTGAGCTTCATGTAAATGGACTGCAGATACTTTTTTTGCCTGACTTCTTTCACTCATCATGATGTTTATCATCCATGTTGCTGCATGTATCAGTACTTTGATTCACTTAATTGCTGAGTACTATTCCACTGTATGAATAAATGCAAGTTATTTGTTTACTTGATGATAAACATTTGGATTGTTTCCAGTTTGGGGCTATTTTCAATCAAGTTTCTATACAACATTCTATGCAAGTCTTTTTTAAAAAATTGAACCTCCATACTATTTTCCATAGTGACTGCACCAATTCGCATTCTCACCAAGAGTGTATGAGTGTTCCCTCCTTTCCACACCTTCTCTAGCATTTATTGTTTGTGAATTTTGATGATGGCCATTCTGACAAGTGTAAGGTGATACCTCTCTGTAGATATGATTTGCATTTCTTTAATAATTAGTTATGTTAAACATCACTTCATGTGCTTTTTGGCTATCTGTATGTCTTCTTTGGAGAAATATCTATTTAGATCTTCTGCCCATTTTTTGATTGGGCTTTTAAAAAATTATTTTTTGATTGAAGGATAATTGCTTTACAGAACTTTGTTGCTTTCTGTCAAACCTCAACAGGAGTCAGCCATAGGTATACCTACATCCCCTCCCTCCCAAATCCCTCCCCATCCCACCCCTCTAGAGTGATACAGAGCCCCTGTTTGAGTTTTCTGAGCCATACAGCAAATTCCCGATGGCTCTCTATTTTACATATGGTGATGTAAGTTTCCATGTTACTCTTTCCATGCATCTCACCCTCTCCCCCTTCTCCCCATGTCATAAGTCTATTCTCTATGTCTGTTTCTCCATTCCTGCCCTATAAATAAATTCTGGATTCTGTATATATGTTTTTATTCTGTATTCATCTTTCTGTTTCTGGCTTACTTCAATCTGTATAATAGACTCTAAGTTCACCCACCTCATCAGAACTGACTCAAATGTGTTTCTTTTTATGGCTGAGTAACATTGCATTGTGTGTATGTACCACAACTTCTTTATCCATTCATCTTTCGACGGACATCTAGGTCGCTTTCATGTTCTAGCTATTGTAAACAGTGCTGCAATGAACAATGGGATACATGTGTCCTTTTCAATTTTGGTTTCCTCAGGGTATATGCCTAGGAGTGGGATTGCTGGGTGGTTTTATTCCTAGTTTTTTAAGGAATCTCCATACCATCTTCCATAGTGGCTGTATCAGTTTACGTTCCCACCAACAGTGCAAGAGGGCTCCCTTTTCTCCACACCGTCACCAGCATTTATTGTTTGTAGACTTTTTGATGATGGCCATTCTGACTGGTGTGAGGTGATATCTTATTGTAGTTTTAATTTGCATTTCTCTAATAATGAGTGATGTTGAGCATCTTTTCATATGTTTGTTAGCCATCTGTATGTCTCCTTTGGAGAAATGTCTGCTTAGGTCTTTTTCCCACTTTTTGTTTGGGCTGTTTGTTTTTCTGGTATTGAGTTGTATGAGCTGCTTGTATATTTTGGAAGTTAATCCTTTGTCAGTTGTTTCATTTGCTATTATTTTCTCCCATTCTGGGGGTTGTCTTTTCACCTTGCTTATAGTTTCCTTTGTTGTGCAAAAAGCTTTTAAGTTTAATCAGATCCCACTTGTTTACTTTTGTTTTTATTTCCATTACTCTAGGAGGTGGGTAATAGAGAATCTTGCTTTGATTTATGTCATTGAGTGTTTTTCTTATGCTTTCCTCTAAGAGTTTTACAGTTTCTGGTCTTAAATTTAGATCTTTAATCCATTTTGAGTTTATCTTTGTATATGGTGTTAGGAAATGTTCTAATTTCATTCTTTTACAAGTAGCTGTCCAGTTTTCCCAGCACCATTTATTGAAGAGGCTGTCTTTGCCCCATTGTATATTCTTGCCTCTTTTGTAAAAAATAAGGTACCCATTGTTTGTTTTTTTTGACACAGAGCTGCATGAGCTGTTTATATTTTGGAGATTAATCCCTTGTTGGTTGCACTGTTTGTTCATATTTTCTCCCATTCTGTGGATTGTCTTCATGTCGTTTATGGTTTCCTTTGCTGTGTAAAAGCTTGCCAGTTTAATTAGGTCCTACTTCCTTATTTTGCTTTTATTCTTTTTTTGCGTTGGGAGACTGACTTAAGAAAACATGCTCTGGTTTATGTCAGACAATGTTTTGTGTATGTTCTCCTCTAGAAGTTTCATGGTGTTATGTCTTGTATGTAAGTCTGTAAGCCATTTTGAGTTTATTTTTGAGTATCGTGAGAGAACATGTTTTAACTTCACTGATTTATGGTGGTTGCCCATCTTTCCCAACACGATGTGCCTGTCTTTCACTCATTGTATAGTCTTTGCTCCTTTGTCAAAGATTAATAAATTGTAGGTGTGTGAGTTTATCTTGGGGCTCTCTATTCTGTTTCCCCTTCATGGATCACAGGCTTGTTGTGGTGAAGGGGCTTGTGTAGCTCAGTGAACCTATGAGTAATGATATGTGGGGCTACCCATGATGGACAGGTCACAGTGAAGAGTTCTGACAAAACCTGATGCACTGGAGGAGGGAATGGCAAACCAGTTCAGTATTCTTTCTGTGAGAACCCCATGAACAGTATGAAAAGGCAAAAAGATATGACACTGGAAGATGAGCCCCCTACGTTGGAAGATGTCCGATCTGCTACTGGGAAGAGTAGAGGGCAATTACTAATAGCTCCAGAAAGAATGAAGTGGCCAGGCCAAAGCGGAAATGATGCTCGGTGGGGGATGCATCTGGTGGAGACAGTAATGTCTGATGCTGTAAAGAACAATATTCCATAGGAACCTGCAATGCTAGGCCCATGCATTAAGGTAAGTTGGACATGGTTAAGAGGAGATGGCAGGAGTGAACACTGACATCTTAGGAATCAGTAAACTCAGATGAATGGGAATGGGTGAATTTAATTCAGATGACCTTTTAATCTACTACTGTGGACAAGAATCCTGTAGAAGAATTGGAGTATCCCTCATAGTCACCGAAAAGGTCCAAAATGCAGTACTTGGGTGCAATCTCAAACATGACAGAATGATTCTGGTTCATTTCCAAGGCAAACACTTCAATACCACAGTAAACCAAGTCTATGCCCCAGCTGCTGATGCCAAAGAAGCTAATGTTGACCAGTTCTATGAAGACCTACAAGACCTTTTAGAATTAACACCAAAAAATGGATGTCTTTCTCATCATAGGGGATTGGAATGCAAAAGTAGGGGGTCAAGAGATACCTGGAGTAACACACAAGTAAGGCCTTGGAGTACAAAATGAAGCAGGGCAAAGGCTAACAGAGTTTTGTCAAGAGAACACCCTGGACATAGCAAACACAAGAGATGATGTTACACAGGGAGGTCGTCAAATGGTCAATACGGAAATCAGATTGATCACATTCTTTGCAGTTGAAGATGGAGAAACTATACAGTCAGAAAAATCAAGACCTGGAGCTGACTGTGGCTCAGATCATGAGCTCCTTGTTGCAAAATTCAGGCTTAAATTGAAGAGAGTAGGGAAAACCACTAGGGCTTCCCTGGTGGATCAGTGGTAAAGAACACACCTGCCAAAGCAGGGGACACAGGTTCAATCTCTGGGTAGAGAAGATCCCCTGGAGAAGGAAATGGCAACCCACTTCAGTATTCTTGCCTGGGAAATCCCAGGGAGAGAGGTGCCTGGTGAGCTACAGTCCATGATGAGGTCACGAAAGAGTTGGACACAACTTGGCAACTAAACAACAACAATAACAGAGGGAAAATTGCTAGGCCATTTAGTTCAGTTCAGTCAGTTCAGTCGCTCAGTCGTGTCCGACTCTCTGCGACCCCATGAATCACAACACGCCAGGCCTCCCTGTCCATCACCAACTCCCGGAGTTCACTCAAACTCATGTCCATCAAGTCGGTGATGCCATCCAGCCATCTCATTCTCTGTCGTTCCCTTTTCCTCCCACCCCCAACCTTTCCCAGCATCAGAGTCTTTTCCAGTGAGTCAACTCGTCGCATGAGGTGGCCAAAGTATTGGAGTTTCAGCTTTAGCATCAGTCCTTCCAATGAACACCCAGGATTGATCTCCTTTAGAATGGACTGGTTGGATCTCCTTGCAGTCCAAAGGACTCTCAAGAGTCTTCTCCAGCACCACAGTTCAAAAGCATCAATTCTTCGGCAATCAGCTTTCTTCACAGTCCAACTCTCACATCCATACATGATCATGGGAAAAACCATAGCCTTGACTAGACGGACCTTTGTTGGCAAAGTAATGTCTCTGCTTTTTAATATGCTATCTAGGTTGGTCATAACTTTCCTTCCAAGGAGCAAGCATCTTTTCATTTCATGGCTGCAATCAGCATCTGCAGTGATTTTGGAGCCCCAAAAAATAAAGTCTGACACTGTTTCCACTGTTTCCTCATCTATTTCCCATGAAGTGATGGGACCAGAAGCCATGATCTTTGTTTTCTGAATGTTGAGCTTCAAGCCAACTTTTTCACTCTCCTCTTTCACTTTCCTCAAGAGGCTTTTTAGCTCCTCTTCACTTTCTGCCATAAGGGTGGTGTCATCTGCATATCTGAGTTTATTGATATTTCTCCCGGCAATCTTGATTCCAGCTTGTGCTTCTTCCAGCCCAGCGTTCCTCATGATGTACTCCGCATATAAGTTAAATAAGCAGGGTGACAATATACAGCCTTGATGTACTCCTTTTCCTATTTGGAACCAGTCTGTTGTTCCATGTCCAGTTCTAACTGTTGCTTCCTGACCTGCATACAGGTTTCTCAAGAGGCAGGTCAGGTGGTCTGGTATTCCCATCTTTTTCAGAATTTTCCACAGTTTATTGTGATCCACACAGTCAAAGGCTTTGGCATAGTCAATGAAGCAGAAAGAGATGTTTTTCTGGAACTCTCTTGCTTTCTCCATGATCCAGCGGATGTTGGCAATTTGATCTCTACTGCCTCTGCCTTTTCTAAAACCTGCTTGAACATCTGGGAGTTCACGGTTCACATATTGCTGAAGCCTGGCTTGGAGAATTTTGAGCATGACTTTACTAGCGTGTGAGATGAGTGCAATTGTGCGGTAGTTTGAGCATTCTTTGGCATTGCCTTTCTTTGGGATTGGACATTCAGGTATGACCTAAATCAAATATCTCAAAGGAGAAAAGGAAAGATATACCCAGCTGAATGTAGAGTTCCAGAGAATAAGTGAACAATGCAAAGAAACAGAGGAAAACAATAGAATAAGAAAGACTAGAGATCTCTTCAAGAAAACTGCAGATACGAAGGGAACATTTCATTCAAAGATGACCACGATAAAGGGAAGAAATGTCAAAGACCTAACAGAAGTAGAAGGGAATAAGAAGAGGTGGCAAGAACACACAGAACTATTAAAAGAAGATCTTAATGACCCATATAACCACAATGGTGTGATCACTCACCTAGAGCCAGAATTTGGTGTGTGAAGTCAAGTAGGTCTTAGCAAGCATTACTGCAAACAAAGCTAGTGATGGAATTCCAGCTGAACTATTTCAAATCCTAAAAGATGATGCTGTTAAAGTGCTGTACTCGGTATGACCACAGGATTGGAAAATATGTTTTCATTCCAATCCTAAAGAAAGGAAATGTCAAAGAATGTTCAAACTACTGTACTATTGTGCTCATTTCCATTTGCTAGCAAATTTACGCTAAAAATTCTTCAAGATAGTCTCCAGCAGTATGTGAACCAAGAATTTCCAGATGTACAAGTTGGGTTTCAAAAAAAAGAGGAACTAGAGATCAAATTGCCAACATTTGCTGGATCATAGAGAAAGCAAGGAAATTCCAGAAAGGCATATACTTCTGCCCCATTGACTATACAAAAGTCATTGACTATGTGGATCATAACAAACTGTGGACAATTCTTCAAGAAATGGGAATACAGGATCACCTTACCTGCCTCCTGAGAAACCTGTATGTACATCAAGAAGCAGCAGTTAGAACCAGACATGGAACTACGGACTGGTTCCAAATTGGGAAAGGAGTGCATCAAGGCTGTATATTGTTACCGTGCTTATTTATCTTAAATTCAGAGTACATCATGCAAAATGCCAGACTGGATGAATCACAAGCTGAAATCAAGATTGCTGGGAGAAATATCAGCAACCTCAAATATTCAGATGATACCACTCCAATGGCCAGTTGTGAAGAGGAACTAAAGAGCCTCTTGATGACGGTGAAAGAACATAGTGAAAAAGCTGACTTGAAATTCAGTATTCAAAAAACTAAGATCATGACATCTGGTCTCTTTCCTTCATGTCAAATAGATGGGGAAAAATGGAAACATTGACAGATTTTACTTTCTTGGACTCCGAAATCATTGTGGACAGTGACTGCAGCCATGAATTAGAAGATACTTGCTCCTTGGAAGCAAAGCTGTGACAAACTTAGACAACATATTAAAAAGCAGAGACATTACTTTGCTGACAGAAAGTCTGCATAATCAAAGCTATGGCTTTTCCAGTAGTCATGTACAGATTTGAGAATTGGACTGTAGAGCTGGCTAAGTGCTGAAGAGTAGATGTTTTCCAGTGCTGGTGCTGGAGAAGACTCTTGAGAGTTCCTTGGGTTGCAAGGAGATCAAACCAGTCAATCCTAACAGAAATCAACCCTAAATATTCATTGGAAGGACTGATGCTGAAGCTGAAACTCCTGTATTTTGGCCATCTAATGCCCAGGGTCAACTCATTGGAGAAGAGCCTGTTGATGGGAAAGTGTGAAGCCAAAAGGAGAAGGGGATGGCAGAAGATGAGATGGTTAGATAGCATAACTGTCTCAATGGGTGTGGATATGAGCAATCTCTGGGAGACAGTGGAGGCCAGAGGAACCTGGCATGCTACAGTCCATGGGCTGGCTCACAAAGAGTTGAACATGACTTAGTGACTGAACAACAACAATTCTGTTGATTTGTTTTTGTGTTCTTTTTGGTTTGTTTTTGTGCCAATACTATACTGTCTTGATTACTTTAGCTTTGTGGTATTGTCTGAAGTGTGTGGAAGGGTTATACTTTCAGCTTTGTTCTTTTTCTTCTGGATTTTTAGGAAATTCTGGGTCTTTCATGGTTCCAATAAATTTTAGGATTATTTGTTCTGGTTCTGTGAAAAATGTCATGGGTAATTTGATAGGAATTGCATTAAATCTGTAGATTCCTTTGGGTAGTATTGCTAAACAATATTGATTCTTCCAGTCTAAGAGCATGGGATATTTTTCCTTGAGTCAACTTTGATTTCTTCTATCACTGTTTTATATTTCTATGTGTGTAAGTCTTTTACTCCCTTGGTTAGGTTTATTCCTAAGTATTTTATTTTTTTGATGCAGTTTTAAATGTTTTTTAACTTTCTTTTTCTGATATTTCATTGTTAGTGTAAAGAAATGCAACAGATTTATGTATATTAATCTTGTGTCATGCTACCTTCATTGACAAGCCTAATAGTTTTTATAGAGTCTTCAGGGTTTTCTATACAGTGTGTCATGTTATCTGCATACAGTAACAATTTTACCTTTTCCCTTTTGATTTGGATATATTTTATTTCTTTTCATTGTATTATTGCTATGACTTGGACTTCCAATACTGTGTTGAATAGAAGTGGTGAGAGTGGGCATTCTTGTCTTTTCCCAGAATTTAGTGAGAAAACTTTCACCTTTTTGCAATTTAGTATTATGTCAGCTATCAGTTTGCCATGAATGACTTTTATTATGTTGAAATATGTTCCCTCTATACCCACTTTGGTGAGAGCTTTTTTCATGAACTGACGTTGAACTTTATCAAATAATTCTTCTGCATCTATTGAGATGATCATGTGGTTTTGTCTTTTCTTTTGTTGATGTGTTGTATCATGTTGATTTATTTGCATATATTGAAATATCCTTATGACCCTGGCTATTTGGATATCCAAAGTGGATCAAGATGAATCTAACCTGATCGTGGTGTATGATCCTTTTTACATGTTGTTGGAGTCAGTTTGCTAATATTTTGTTGAGGATTTTTGCATCTATATTCATCAAAGATATTGGCCTGTAGTTTTCTTTTTTGTCTTTGTATGGTTTTGATATCAGGGTGATGGTGATTTCATAGTATGACTTTGGGAGTTCTCCCTCCTCTTCAATCTTTTGGAAGAGTGTGAGAAAGACAGGTATAAGTTCTTCTTTGTGTGTTAGGTAGAATTCCCCAGTGAAGCCATCTGGTCTTTTTTTCAGGGAGTTTTAAAATTACATATTATATTTCTCTTCTGGTGATCAATCTGTTGAAATTATGTGTTTTTCTTGATTCCATTTTGACAGGTTGCATGTTTCTAGAAACTTGTCCATTTCTTCTGGGTTTTCCATTTTGTTGGCATATAACTGTTCAAAGTATTTTCTCATGGTATTTCACATTTCTGTAGTATTGGTTGTTTATTTTCTCCTGTTTTATTTCTTATTTTGTTTATTTGGGTCCTCACAGTGTGAACCTGGCCAGAGGTTTGTTGATTTTGGTTCTTGGTTTTATTGATTTTTTTCCCTATTTTTTTAACCTCTATTTTATTTATTTCATCTCTGATCTTTATTATTTTCTTCCTTCTGCTGACTGTAGGTTTTATTCATTCTTCTCTTTCTAATTCTTTTAAGTGCTAGGTTAGGTTGTTTATTGAGATTTTTCTTGTTTGTTTGTTTGTTTTAGAAAGGGCTGTATTGCTGTGAACTTCTCACATAGAACTGCTCTTGCTGCATGCCATTGACTTTGTGTGGTTGTGTTTTCATTGCTCGGTGCTTTGGTAGCATTTAAAACTTTTCTCTCGATTTCATTATTGACATTGGTTTTTCAGTATCTTGTTGCTAGTCTTCATGTCATCCAATTTTTTCTTGTTTCTCTTTCTGTGGCTGATTTTTAGTTTCATGGCATTGTGGTTGGAAAAGATGCTTAAAATAATTACTATCCTCTTAAAATTTGTTCCAGCTTGTTTTGTGTCCTAGTATGTCATCTATCCTAGAGAATGTTACATGTGCACTTGAAAAGAATGTAAATCCTGTTTCTTTTGGATGTAGTTTCCTACAGATATTAAGCCTAACTATTCTATTGTGGCAGTTAGGATCTCTGTTGCCATACTGATTTTCTATCTTGAAGACCTGTCCATTGATGAAAGTGGGATGTCTTACTATCATTGCATTCCCATCAGTTATTTCTGTATGTCTGTTAATATTTTAAAAAATATACTTGTGTGCTCCTATATTGGGTGCTGCTGCTGCTGCTAAGTCACTTTAGTCGTGTCCGACTCTGTGTGACCCCATAGACGGAAGCCCATCAGGCTCCCCCGTCCCTGGGATTCTCCAGGCAAGAACACTGGAGTGGGTTGCCATTTCCTTCTCCAATGTGTGAAAGTGAAAAGTGAAAGTGAAGTCGCTCAGTCGTGTCCGACCCTTAGCGACCCCACGGACTGCAGCCTACCAGGCTGCTCCATCCATGGGATTTTCTAGGCAATAGTACTGGAGTGGCTTGCCATTGCCTTCTCCACCTATATTGGGTACATATACATTAATGAGCGCTAGATCCTCTTCTTGTATTGATCCTTTTATCATTGATCCTTTTATAGTGTCTTCCTTTATGGTCTTTGTTTTAAATTCTATTTTGTCTGATATGAGTATTGATATCCTTACTTTCTTGCTATTTCCATTTGCATTTTCCATCCATTCACTTTAAATCCATATGTGTCTTTCTCCCTAAAGTGAATCTCCTGTAGGCAGCATATTGTTGCTTCTTGTTTTGTTATCCAATCTGCCACTTTATGTCTTTTAATTGGAACATTTAGTCCTTGGCAATTAAAGTAATTATCAATAAGTATGTACTTATTGTCATTTTAAAGCTCGTTTTCCAGTTGATTTTGTATTTCTTCTTTGTTCCTTTCTTCTTTTTGCTTTTCCTTTTGTGTTTTTATTAAAAAATTAATTGAAATATAGTTGATTTCCGTTCCGTTGCATGGCTCAGTTGTGTCTGACTCTTTGCGACCCTGTGGACTGTAGCCTACCAGGCTTCTCCGTCCATGGGATTCTCCAGGCAAGAATACTGGAGTGGGTTACCGTTTCCTACTCCAGGGGATCTCCCTGACCCAGGGATCGAACCCGGGTCTCCCGCATTGGAGGCAGACGCTTTAACCTCTGAGCCACCAGGGAACGTTGTGTTAATTTCAAGTGTATAGTCATGTGATTCAGTTATACATATCAGATCAGATCAGATAAGTCGCTCAGTCGTGTCCGACTCTCCGCGACCCCATGAATCACAGCACGCCAGGCCTTCCTGTCCATCACCAACTCCCGGAGTTCACTCAAACTCATGTCCACAGAGTCGGTGATGCCATCCAGCCATCTCATTCTCCGTCGTCCCCTTCTCCTCCCGCCCCCAACCTTTCCCAGCATCAGAGTCTTTTCCAGTGAGTCAACTCGTCACATGAGGTGGCCAAAGTATTGCAGTTTCAGCTTTAGCATCAGTCCCTCCAATGAACTTTGTCAACAAAAGTCCATACAGTCAAAGCTCTGGTTTCACAGCCACTGTGGGATTGCCAGTAATCTTGTATATTGTTTTCATTTTTTTTAAAAAAATTGTCTTTCTGGGAATTCCCTGGTCCAGTGATTAGGACTCCATGCTTCCACTGTTGGGGACCTAGGTTCAACCTCTCATCAGGGAGCTAAGGTCCTGCAAGTCATGTAGCATGGCTAAATTAATAAATTTGTCTTTCTGTCTGCTGTTCTGATTGGGTGATTTCCATTATTCTCTCTTCTAGATTACTTGTTTGTTCTTCTGCTTTATTAGTTTGGTAATTTTTGTGTTTAGCTCAGTTTCACCTTGAAAATTGAGTGGTCTAAGTTTGAGCAGTCTTTATAGTTTCCTGGCTTCCCTGGTGGCTCAGTCGGTAAAGGATCTGCCTGCCTGATTCATGTTGATGTTTGACAGAAAACAACAAAAATCTGCAAAGCAATTATCCTTCAATTAAAAAATAAGTAAATAAAAAAAAAGAATCTGCCTGTAATACAGGAGACCCTAGTTCCTTGTCACAGTGACTTGCGTTTCCGACAGCAGTCTTTCTTAACTCCTTCACTTGTTATCTTCACTTTGAACTTGAGGTTTGATGGACTGGAGGCCCAGGCATCCCTTCCCAATAAAGTCTCTTGTTTTGTCAGCACGTGTGTCTCCTCAGATAATTCATTTCTGAGCATTAGGCAAGAGCCCAGTCTTGGGCCCTGGAAGGGGTTTGCCTTCCTGCAGCAGTTGGCCATTGAACAACAGTCCTTGAAGTGGAAAATCTGAGTATAACTTTACAGATGTCCCTCTGTGTCCATGGTTCTGTATTGGCAGAGTCAACCAACTGTGGATTATGTAGTTCTATAGTCTGTATTTATTGGAAAAAAATCTGCCTATCTGCTCAGTCCAAATCTGGGTTGTTCAAGGGTCAACTGTAAGTTGAATGTGAAGATCAGTTTGGGGAAGTTTGATAGCTTAACATTATTGAATCTTCTGACTCATGAATGCGGTATGTATTTCTATTAGTATTAGTCTCCTTTCATTTCTTTCTTTTGGTGGGGAGATTTAATTATCTTTATTCAACAACTCAGGAGTCAGACAGCATCCAATCTAGTAAACAGAGGGATGCTCAACGAGTTGCTTAAAACAGAAGGTTTTTATAGGTAAAAGGAAAGTAGGGAAGAAGGTACTAGCAAAAGAAAAGAAAGGATTTTTTTTTTAAAAGCCAGGCCAGACGCCCGGCTCCGGCGGCGCAGGCGCAGACGCGGGAGACGCCCGGCTCCGGCGCAACCGACCACTTGCAGAATCGTGGCTGAGATGAGCTACCCCGCGCCCAGGGTTAGGGCGGTGGCCGAGAGGAGCTGTACCACGTCCAGGAGGCGGTGGCTGCTTGGGCACCGGAGGGCCGAGAGGAGCTGATCCACATTCAAAGCAGGAGGGGCGGCCTTGAGGAGATACCCCTCATCCAAGGTAAGGTACAGCGGCTGCGCCTTGCTGGAGCAGCTGGGAAGAGATACTCCACGACCAAGTGGAATATAAGAATCCAGTGTTCTGGGGAGGAAGGAACAAGATGGCGGAGGGATAAGATGGCAAGACCACTTTCTCCCCCACAAATTCATCAAAAGAACATTTGAACGCGGAGTGAAGTCCACAAAACAACTTCTGAATACTGGCAGAGGACATCAGGCTCCCAGAAAAGCAGCCCATTGTCTTCTAAAGGAGAGCGAAGAAATCCAGCTCCACCCACCAGAACACCGACACATGCTTCCCTAACCAGGGAACCCGGACAAGTCACCCGTCCAACCCCACACACAGCGAAGAAACTACATAATAAAGAGAACTCCACAAACTGCAAGAAGAGGGAAAGGCCACCCCAAGCAAAGCAATATAAGCAAGATGAAGAGGCAGAGAAATATCCAGCAAGTAAAGGAACAAGATAATTGCCCACCAACACAAACAAAAGAAGAAGATATAGGGAATTTACCTGATAAAGAATTTCAAATTTTGATGGTGAAAATGATTCAAAATCTTGAAAGCAAAATGGAGTTACAGATAAATAACCTGGAGAAAAGGATTGAGAAGATGGAAGAAATATTTAATAAGGACTTAGAAGAAATAAAAAAGAGTCAATATACAATGAATAATGCAATAGATGAGATCAGAAACACTCTGGAGGGAACAAACAGTAGAATAACAGAGGCAGAAGACAGGATAAGCGAACTAGAAGATAGAATTGTAGAAATAAATGAAACAGAGAGGAAAAAAGAAAAACGAATTAAAAGAAATGAGGACAATATTAGAGACCTCTGGGACAATGTTAAACGCTCCAACATTCGAATCATAGGAGTCCCAGAAGAAGAAGACAAAAAGAAAGACCATGAGAGAATATTTGAGGAGATAAGAGTTGAAAACTTCCCTAAAATGGAGAAAGAAATAATCACCCAAGTCCAAGAAACCCTGAGAGTCCCCAACAGGATAAACCCAAGGCGAAATACTCCAAGACACATATTAATCAAATTAACAAAGATCAAACACAAAGAACAAATATTAAAAGCAGGAAGGGAAAAGCAGCAAATAACACATAAGGGGATTCCCATAAGGATAACAGCTGATCTTTCAACAGAAACTCTTCAGGCCAGAAGGGAGTGGCAAGACATACTTAACGTGATGAAAGAAAATACCCTACAGCCCAGATTACTATACCCAGCAAGGATCTCATTCAAATATGAAGGAGAAATCAAAAGCTTTACAGACAAGCAAAAGCTGAGGGAATTCAGCATCACCAAACCAGCTCTCCAACAAATGCTAAAGGATCTTCTATAGATAGGAAACACAGAAAGAGTGTATAAACTTGAACCCAAAGCAATAAAGAAAATGGCTACAGGATCGTACTTATCAATAATTACCTTAAACGTAAGTGGGTTGAAATTTTCAAAAAGGCTAGGAAACAATTCTCATAGCCATCAATAGTTCAGTGTTGAGTTCATGAATAGTTTTTAAAGTTTGGGACAAACTGTTCAGTTCAGTTCAGTTCAGTTCAGTCGCTCAGTCGTGTCCGACTCTCCGCGACCCCATGAATCACAGCACGCCAGGCCTCCCTGTCCATCACCAACTCCCGGAGTACACCCAAACTCATGTCCACAGAGTTGGTGATGCCATCCAGCCATCTCATTCTCCGTCGTCCCCTTCTCCTCCCGCCCCCAACCTTTCCCAGCATCAGAGTCTTTTCCAGTGAGTCAACTCGTCTCATGAGGTGGCCAAAGTATTGGAGTTTCAGCTTCAGCATCAGTCCCTCCAATGAACATCCAGGATTGATCTCCTTTAGAATGGACTGGTTGGATCTCCTTGCAGTATAAGGGACTCTCAAGAGTCTTCTCCAACACCACAGTTCAAAAGCATCGATTCTTCGGCGATCCGCTTTCTTCACAGTCCAACTCTCACATCCATACATGACCACGGGAAAAACCATTGCCTTGACTAGACGGACCTTGGTCGGCAAAGTAATGTCTCTGCTTTTCAATATACTATCAAGGTTGGTCATAACTTTCCTTCCAAGGAGTAAGCGTCTGTATTTGCTATTTGAAGTACTATTTGTAATTGGCATATTACGATGTAACATTGGTCTTCATTTCCAACTTAAAACGCCTAAAAATGCCTAACAGGTTTTTAGATTTGTGAATTTTAATTGAAATGTATTTTATGATGTTACTAAACCTGCAGAAATATTGAAATATTTCAGAGAACTTATTCACTGTATATTTAATTTATTTTGTTTATTAAAGTTATGAACTGTAGGAAGTTTTACTTGTTGGGTCAAATGCTTGTTGCTTCAAATGCTTGTTGCATTTGAAGTGCTAGTTACAAGAAAATCAAATACCTTCAATGTATAAATGCTATTAAGTTTTTAAAGGACTCTGGAGTATAAGTAAGTTTGTTTAAAGAAATTTAGTCTGTTCAACTTGAAAAAAATAAATAAATAAAATTGGATTATTTGATTTAAAAAAAATAAAAAATAAACAGCACAGTCTTTTATATATTGTTAAAAGTTTAAAAAAAAAATTCATTACAGCAAGGTTGGTTAGACACATGATGGATGCAGCTTTAATCCTGCCATATATTATTACAGTTAAAATGTAAATGATGAAAAATATTTTGTGCTTATCAGCATTTATGTGGAAATGTGTTTTACAGTGATATATGGTGTTATATTTCTATTATTGTGATGAAAAAGAAAACAATACAAAAAGACGAAGTGTTTATTAAAACATGAAAAAAGAAAAAGAAATAAATGGTTTTGCAGCACTGAAGAGATTATAGAAAGTAAATAAGCTAGATCAGACCTGTTTTATGTAGTAATTTTATAGTTTATTTTAATTATTTCAGTTGTAAAATATTGTTATACTGTTAATTAGTTCTGATTGTTCATATTAAACTATTGTAATGCAAATAAATAAATAAGGGAGAAAAAAAAAAAAAAAAGCCAGGCCATCTTCGCTTGGAGGGAAGGAAACAAAACAGAAGAGGTCTTTATCATGTAGACTACTGAAATTTCAGGTTACATACTTAAAATTCACTTTCCTAGCTCTTTTATGCCCAGTGCAGTCATGGCTCATGTTCTCAAGAAGTACCTGAAGTGTGTAACAGCTCCAAAGCATTGGATGCCGGATAAACTGACTGGTGTGTTTGCTTCTCATCCATTTGCTGGTCCCCATGAGCTAAGGGAATGTCTCCTCCTAATAATTTTCCTAAGGAACAGACTAAGTATGCTTTGACAGGAGATGAAATAAAGAAGATTTGTATGCAGTGTTTCATTTAGATTGATGGCAAGGTCTGCACTGATATAACCTACTCTGCTGGTTTTATGGATATCATTAGCATTGACAAGACTGGAGCGAATTTTCATCTTTTGCTCTTCATTGCATTACACACAAAGAGGCCAGGTATAAGCTGTACAAAGTGAGAAAGATCTTTGCGGGGCAAAAGGAATTCTGCATCTGATGACCCATGATGTTTGTTTTGCACCATCAGCCACCTTGAGTCCCTCATCACAGTGAATGACACCATTCAAATTGATCTGGTGACTGGCAAGATTACTGATTTCACCTAATTTGACACTGGTAACCTATGCATGGTTTCTGGAGGTGCTAACCTGGAAAGAACTGATATGATCACCAATTGCGAGAGACACCCTGGTTCTTTTGTAGTTCATGTGAAAGATGCCAGTGGCAACAGCTTTGACACTGGATTTTCCAACATTTTCACTATTGGCAAAGGCAGCACCATGGATCTCTCTTCTCCATGGAAAGAGTGTCCACCTTACCGTTGCTGAGGAGAGAGACAAGAGACTCATAGCCAAACAGCAGTGGACAAAATGATCTCTAGGTTACATGACTGGAAAAATCTGCACTTAATTAAACATAATGCTGTAATTCCAGTACTTTGACCACCTTATGTGACAAGTTGACTCACTGGAAAAGACTCTGATGCTGGGAGGGATTGGGGGCGGGAGGAAAAGGGGACAACAGAGAATGAGATGGCTGGATGGCATCACCAACTCAATGGACATGAGTTTGAGTGTACTCCGGGAGTTGGTGATGGACAGGGAGGCCTGGTGTGCTGTAATTCATGGGGTCGCAAAGAGTCGGACACAACTGAGCGACTGTTGCTGAATACACAGCTGTGTATGAGCGACTGTCGCTCACACACAACTGAATGCTGTAAAAAATAAATAAATAAAATTTCATACTCCTAGGAGATGTTTAAACTGCAATGAGGTTGTGGTTTGATGTTCTGGGAGCAAATCATTCCATTTTGTATTTATTTTTAAAATGTTATTAATTGTTTAGCTGGTGGAAAATTGCTTTACAATTTTGTGTTGGTTTCAGCTGTACAACAGTGAGAATCTGTTATAATTATACACACACACACACACACACACACATCCCTTACCTCATTAACCTCCCTCCCTTACTCCCTTCTCACCCCTGTAGGTCATCACAAAGTGCCGGGCTGGGCTCCCTGTGTTATGCAGCGACTACCCACTAACTGTTTTACATGTGATAGTGTCAATGCTACATTTTCAGTTTGCCCCACCCTTACCTTCTCCAACTGCATCCACAAGTCTGTTCTCTACCAGGTTCATCAGTACCATTTTCTAGATTCCATATTTATACATTAATATACTACAGTTGTTTTTCTCTTTCTGACTTACATTACTCTGTATAATAGGCTCTAGTTTCATCTACCTTACTACAAATTACTCAGATTTGTTCCTTTTCTGGCTGAGTAATATTCCATTGTACATTTATATGTACTACAACTTCTTTATCCAGTCATCTGTCAATGGACATCTAGGTTGCTTCCGTGTCCTGGCCACTGTAAATATTGCTGCAATGGGCATTGGGATACATGAGTCTTTTATAATCATGGTTTTCTTAGAGTATATGCTCAATAGTGGGATTGTTGGGTCATGTGGTAGTATTATTCCTAGTTTTTAAAAGGAATCTCCATACTGTTTTCCATAATGATTGTATCGGTTTGCATTCCCACTAACAGTATAGGAGGGTTCCCTTTTCTCCACATCCTTGCTGGGATTTATTGTTTGTAGATTTCTTGATGATGGCCTTTTTAACTGGTGTAATATACTGCAAGGAGATCCAACCAGTCCATTCTAAAGGAGATCAATCCTGGATGTTCATTGGAGGGACTGATGCTAAAGCTGAAACTCCAATACTTTGGCCACCTCATGCAACGAGTTGACTCACTGGAAAAGACTCTGATGCTGGGAAAGGTTGGGGGCGGGAGGAGAAGGGGACGACGGAGAATGAGATGGCTGGATGGCATCACCGACTCTGTGGACATGAGTTTGAGTGTACTCCGGGAGTTGGTGATGGACAGGGAGGCCTGGCGTGCTGTGATTCATGGGGTCGTGGAGAGTCGGACACGACTGAGCGACTGAACTGAACTGAACTGAACTGAACATCTCATCATAGTTTTAATTATTAATGTTAATCTTTTCACATGTTATTGGCCATTGGCCCTCTGTATGTCTTCTTTGGAGAAATGTCTGTTTAGGTCTTCTGCCCATGTTTTGATTGGGCTGTGTGTGTTTCTTATATTGTATGAGCTGCTTATATATTTTGGAGGTTAACCCTTTGTCAGTTGCTTTGTTTGCAATTATTTTCTCCCATTCTGAGGATTGTCTTTTCATCTTGTTTATAGTTTCCTTTGTTGTGCAAAAGCGTTTAAGTTTAACTAGGTCTTATCTATTTATTTTTGTTTTTATTTCCATTATTCTAGGTGTGTCAGAGAGAATCTTGCTACAATTTATGTCAAAGGGTATACTGCCTATGTTTTCCTCTAAGAGTTTTATAGTTTCCAGCCTTACATTTAAGTTTTTAATCCATTTTGAGTTTATTTTTGTGTATGGTGTTAGGAAGTGTTCTAATTTCATTTTTTTTAAAAAAGCACATAGCTGTTCAGTTTTCCCATCACCACACGTTGAAGAGACTATCTTTTCTGCATTGTATTTTCTTGCCTCCTTTGTCAAAGATAAGGTGCCCATAGGTGCATGGGTTTATCTCTGGGCTTTCTGTCTTGTTCCATTGGTCTATATTTCTGTTTTTGTGCCAGTGCCATACTATCTTGATGATTGTGGCTTTGTAGTATAATTTGAAGTCAGGGAGTTTGTTTCCTCCAGCTCCATCTTTCTTTCTCAAGATTGCTTTGGCTATTTGGGGTCTTGTGTTTCCATACAAATTGTGAATTTTTTTGTTCTAGTTCTGTGAAAAATGCCACTGGTGATTTGATAGGGATTTCATTGAATCTGTAGCTTGCTTTGGGAAGCATAGTAATTTTGACAGTATTGATTCTTCCAATCTAAGAATATGGTATCTCTCTGTGTGTTGTCTTTGATTATTTTTCATCAGTGTCTTATAGTTTTCTGTGTACAAGTTTTTTGTCTCTTTAAGTAGGTTTATTCCTAGGTATTTTGTTCTTTTGTTGAAATGGTAAATGGGATTGTTCCCTTAATTTATCTTTCTGATATTTTTATTGTTGGTGTATAGGAATGTAAAGGATTTCTATTTTTTCTTCTTAAAAATGTCAGCTATATCTAAAAAAAAAAAAATCAGTGTCCCTGTAGTTTTAATGTGTGAAAGAAGGTCTCCTTTAATTTCTGTTAGCAGTCTTTTATAATTTTCAGTGTGACAGTCTTCAGTATCTTTCACATAGTATACACATAGATGTGTATTTATGTTTTTTCACTAAAACATTATATTTCAATTTTTATTGTTAGTATATAAAATGCAATTATTAATATTTCTGTTTTTGACCTTTATCTGTCAGTTTGCTAAACTTGTTTTTTAATTTTAGTAGTTTTTTGTAGACTCTTTAGAATTACCTATGTAGACCATCACATTTTCTATGAACAAAGGCAGTTTTATTGTCTTCCTTCCAATGTTTTTGCCTTTTATTCATTTTCCACGCTTTATTGAAGTACACAGAACCCCCAGCATAATGTTCAGTAGAAGTTGTGAGTGTGGCATTCAGTATATCACTACTTAGTATGATGCTAATTGTAGCTTTTCATAAGCAACAGTTATCAAACTGAGGAAATTCATTTTTATTTCTAGTGTGCTGAGAATTTAGGTCATGAATTGATGTTAAGTTTTGTCATTTTTTCCCCCTGTATCTATTAAAATAACTATATATGATTTTACTCATTTATTTCATTAACAGGATGAATTATGGATTCACTTTTGAATTAACATTCAAAAACTTGCATTTCTTAGAATCTACTTGGCCATGATTTATTATCACTTTTATATGTTGCCAGGATTCTATTTATTGATATTCTATTGAGGATTTTTTTTTGCTTTTGCATATGTGTGTGCATATGTGCTCAGTCACTCAGTCATGTCTGACTCTGTGACCCATGGACTGTAGCCTGCCAAGTCCGTGTGAATTTCCTCTGTCCAGCAAGAATACTGGAGTGGGTTGCCATTTCCTTCTCTAGGACATGTTCCTAACCCAGGGATTGAGCCCTTGTCTCTTGTGTCTCCTGCAATGGAAGGTGGATTCTTTACCACCGAGCCAAAGGATAAGCGAGGAAGCCCACTAGGTGTATAAGATTGATAGCTTTCTTCCTTAATTATTTGATAGGACTTACCAGTGAAGTCTATTTCTTTGTACTGATCACTGACGAAGGCTTTCTTATCTCTCCTCGCTATTCTTTGGAATAGAATGGAAAAGACTAGAGAACTCTTCAAGAAAATTTGAGATACCGAGGGAATATTTCATGCAAAGATGGGCTCGATAAAGGACAGAAATGGTATGGACATAACAGAAGCAGAATATATTAAGAAGAGGTGGCAAGAATACACAGAAGAACTGTACAAAAAAGATCTTCATGACCCAGATAACCATGATGGTGTGATCACTCACCTAGAGCCAGACATCCTGGAATATGAAGTCAAGTGGGCCTTAGGAAGCATCACTATGAACAAAGCTAGTGGAGATGATGGAATTCCAGTTGAGCTATTTCAAATTTTAAAGGATTATGCTGTGAAAGTGCTGCACTCAATATGCCAGAAAATTTGGAAAGCTCAGTGGTGGCCACAGGACTGGCAAAGGTCAGTTTTCATTCCAATCCCTAAGAAAGGCAATGCCAAAGAATGTTCAAAACTGCACAATTGCACTCATCTCACACAATAGCAAAATAATGTTCAAAATTCTCCAAGTCAGGCTTCCACTTTACATGAACCATGAACTTCCGTATGTTCAAGCTGAATTTAGAAAAGGCAGAAGAACCAGAGATCAAATTGCCAACATTTGTTGGATCATTGAAAAAGCAAGAGAGCTCCAGAAAAAACATCTACTTTTGCTTTATTGACTGCCCCAAAGCCTTTGACTGTGTGGATCACAACAAACTATGGAAAATTCTGAAAGAGATGGGAGTACCAGACCACCTGACCTGCCTTCTGAGAAATCGGAATGCAGGTCAAGAAGCAACAGTTAAAACTGGACATGGAACAATGGACTGGTTCCAGATTGTGAAAGGGGTACGTCAAGGCTGTTTATTATCACTCTGTTTATTTAACTTATATGCAGAGTACATCATGAGAAATGCTGGGCTGGAAGAAGCACAAGCTGGAATCAAGATTGCTGGGAGAAGTATCAATAACCTCAAATATGCAGATAACACCATCCTTATGGCAGAAAGCAAAGAAGAACTAAAGAGCCTCTTGATAAAAGTGAAAGAATAGAATGAAAAAGTCAGCTTAAAACTCAACATTCAGAAAACTAAGATCATGGCATCCAGTCCCATCACTACATGGCAAATAGAAGGGGAAACAATAGAAACAGTGACAGACTTTTTTTTTTTTGGCTCTAAAAATCACTGCAGATGGTGACTGCAGCCATGAAATTCAAAAGATACTTGCTCCTTGGAAGAAAAGCTATGACCAACCTAGACAGCATATTAAAAAGCAGAGACATTACTTTGACAACAAAGGTCTGTCTAGTCAAAGCTATGGTTTTTCCAGTAGTCATGTGTGGATGTGAGAGTTGGGCTATAAAGAAAGCTGAGCACCAAAGAACTGATGTTTTTGAACTGTGGGGTTGGAGAAGACTCTTGAGAGTTCCTTGGACTGCAAGGACATCCAACCAGTCCATCCTAAAGGATATCAATCCTGAATATTCATTGGAAGGACTGATGCTGAAGCGAAATTCCAACAATTTGGTCACCTGATGTGAAGAACTAACTCATTGGACAAGACCCTGATATTGGGAAAGATTGAAGGCAGGAGGTGAAGGAGATGACAGAGGATGAAATGGTTGGATGGCATCACCGACTTGATGGACATGAGTTTGAGCAAGCTCCAGGAGTTGGTGATGGACAGGGATGTCTGGTGTGCTGCAGTCCATGGGGTCACAAAGAGTCAGACATGACTGAGCAACTCAACTAAACTGAACCACTGAAATCATCTAGGCCTTCAGTTCTTTTTTTTGGGGGGGGGAGTTTTTGGTTATGGTTATTTAATAGATTTAGGTTGTGGTAGAGGAACTCCAAACTGGGATGCCATCCATTTCTTACCCCTCTGTGTGCATTCCTTTGCAGATGTCTCCCTCTCCGGAGGCTGGTGTGGCCTCAAGACTTACTTTGACGAATAGAATATGGGAAAATGACAGTCAGTTTAAGTTCTGTCCCTTGGGAGCCCCAGCAGCTCACGCTTTCCCTCTTGAAGTCAGCCACAATAGAGAAAATATGACTGCTCTGAGGCTGCATGGTTAAGAGGGAACTCAAGAGAAGAGACCATCTGAAGAGCACTAGGTACCAGACATGTGAGTAATGCATTCATGGACTTTCCAGCATGGCCCAGCTGCCAACTGAAAGGAGCAGACTGAGTCATCCCAGCCAATACCACTTGGATGGGAAGAAACACCCAACTGAAGTCAATTAATTTAGCAGCCGCAAAATGATTGTTGTTTTTGTTATTTTAACTTGCTAAGTTTTGGGACTGGCTGTGAAGCAATAGGACACTAAAAAATAGGGCTATTGTCTCTTTTTTCATGTGGGTCACTTTTGGTAAATTTTGTTTCAAGGAACTTGTCCATTTCATCTAAAATCTTGAGTTTATTATTTTAAAGTTGTTTATAATAATTCCTTATACTTTAAATATCTATTGGCTCTGTAGTGATGTCTTATCTTCTATTTTGGATATTTGTAAGTTTTTCTTTTTTTCTTGATTAGTTTTGCTGGGTTTTAAAATTTTTTATGAATCATTTCAAAGGGTTATCTTTGGCTTTATTATTTTTTATTTATTTGTTTTATTTAATTGATTTTGGTTTTTATTATTTCTTTCTTTCTACTCATTGTGGGATTAATGTGTTCTCCTTTTTAGACTGGTAAAGTGTAAATTTTAACTATCAATTTTTAATCTTTGTTTTTTTCTTCTATTATAGACTTTTATGATTGACTGTTTCCTTGTAGGCACTGCTTTAAGTTCATTCCATAAAATTTGTTACTTTTTATTTTCATCATCATTCAGTTAAAATATTTTCTAATTTCCCTACTAATCTTTTGTCATGAGTTATTGGGTCAGGAAGATCCACTGGTGAAGCGATAGACTACCTATTCCAGTATCCGTAGGCTTCCCTTGTGGCTCAGTTGGTAAAGAATCTGCCTGCTATGTGGGACACCTGGGTTCAGTCCCTGGGTTGGGAAGATCCCCCGGAGAAGGGAAAGGTTACCCAGTCCAGTATTCTGGCCTGGAGAATTCCATGGGCTGTATAGTCCAAGGGGTTGCAAAGAGTCTGACATGACTGAGTGACTTTCACATTAATTTAGAAGAATGTTGTTTACTTTTCAAATATTTAGGAGGATTTTCTAGATATCTATTGTTTTTGACTTTTAATTTCATTATGCTCAGAAAACATACTATAAGATTTTAATCTTTTGTACTTTACTGAGACTTATGACTCAGTATATGGTCTATTTTGGTAAGTGTTCATATGCACTTGAAAGAAATGTGTATTTTAAAATTGTTCAGGGGGATATTCTGAAAAGGTCAGTAAGAGCAAGGTCGCTGATAATATGGTTCAGATCTTTTACATGATTACTAATTCTTTTTCTGTCTCCTCATTCTGTAAATTACTGAGGTGGAGGCACCAAAATCTCCAGTCATGATTGGCAAACTTCTTATTTTTCTCATTCTGTTACTTCTGTTTTTGCTTTATGAATTTTGAAGTTCAGTTATCAGGTGTAAAGTTCAGATTTTAATGACTTCCTGATGAGCTAACTCTTGGGTTACATGAACTGTCTCCCTTAATCTGTGGGAATGCTTTGCCTTGAAGTCTGCTCTGTTTTATTTTAATGTAACCATACCAGTTTTCTTATTGTTACCATTTTCATACTTTTCCATCCTTTTATCTTTAATCTGTGTCTTTATATTTCACATTTATCTAGTTGGGCATTGTTTTTATTTTTTATTACAGTTTTTATTTACTCATTTATTTGTGGCTGCACGGGGTCTTCACCGCCAAGTGAGGCCTCTCTCCCTTTGTGGTGTGTGGGCCTCTCTTGAGGCGTCTCTGGTTACCGAGCACAGGTGCTAGGCGCGCAGGCTTCAGTAGTTGAAGCACGTGGGCTCAGTCAGTCGCGGCGTGCAGGCTCTAGAGTGCGGGCTCAGTGGTTGTGGTGTATGGACTTACTTGCCCTGCAACACGTGAAATCTTCCCAGACCAGGGATTGAACCTTTCACAGGCAGGCAGATTCTCATCCACTGGACCACCAGGGAAGTCTGGGCATCGTTTTTACCATAAAGTAAAATAAATAACTTTAATTAAAGAAATTAAATAAATTTATTAAATTGATAAATTTATTTAAATAAATTTATTTAAATAAATAATTTAATTAAAAAGTCTACTCTGACAACCATTTCCTTTTAATTAGAGTATTCAGCTCAGTTTTACTAAATTATATAGTGAGCTTGAAGTATGACATGTAATTATTTTATATTCGTCCCATCTGCTTTGTATTCTTCCTCTTTTGTGCCTTCTTTTGAATTAATTTTTTTCATCTTCTTTACTGGCATCAAAGCTACTTTTGTTTTTATTTTTTATTAGTTCTTTAAGGATTATGTGTTATTAATTCATCGCAGTCTGATTATAATAGTTTCACTCCCCACATTGTTATTCGCACTTCACAAATGTAAGAAAATAATAGCAGTATGTGGGGAGAGAGCAAATTAGCCAAGATCGCGTGCGTATTCAGGCTCTCTCCTCCCACATTTTGTAAATCATGACTATGTAACAGCTGAGGTCATTTGTAGCACTGCGCATGCGCTTCACGAGGTCCTTGCTTAGTTACGAGTTGGAGGCTAGACATATACGAGAGCGCCACCTAAAAGGTGGAGGCGTTATTGTTGCTACATGGCTGTGTCTGTTGGGTCAGCCACGAGAAGAGAGAATTGTGGTACGGGTGCTGCGTCAGCCAGGAGAGAATACTGTTATGGCTGCTGTGTCAGCCGGGAGAGAGGTTGTGTTGCGTTAGGTTATGCGATGGCTGGGGTCCACCAGCCAGGAGAGAATAAATGTGTCTCCAGTTCCTGCGGCTCCTCAAGCCTTCTTCCAGCCTCTTAGCTCGCATCTTGCCTACCCTGGGTTCAGCAAAGAGTGCGGACAGTGTGAGCAGCAAGACAAATGGCATCATGAGCAGGATGAAGAGCAATGCACAGCATAACTTCATTTTCCTCTCCACCCTTTGTGATGTAGCCATAATTTTAATTTATGTATAGTATAAGCCTCAATTTATAATGTTACTATTTTCACTTTTAATGGGCATTTGTCTTTTAAGTACATTAAGGGGAAATCTGGTGTTTTAAATTCACATATAACATTTTCAGTGTTTGTCATTTTTTCCTGTAGATGTTTCTATTTGGTATCATTTATCTTTAGCCTAAGAACTCTTTTCAGTAGGTCTTATAGTGCATATCTGCTGGTAACAGTTTCTTTCAACTTTAAAAAAACCTAAAATGTCTTTATTTTGCTCTCCTTTTAAAGAATATTTTTGTTGGATAAAAATTCTTAGAATGCAATTTTTTCTTTCTTCAGTTCAGTTCAGTTTAGTCCAGTTTAGTCGCTCAGTCGTGTCCAACTCTTTGCAACCCCATGAATTACAGCACGCCAGGCCTCCCTGTTCATCACCAACTCCCGGAGTTCACTCAAACTCATGTCCATCGAGTCGGTGATGCCATCCAGCCATCTCACTCCCTGTCGTCTACTTCTCCTCCCACCCTCAATCCCTCCCAGCATCAGACTCTTTTCCAGTGAGTCAACTCGTCACATGAGGTGGCCACAGTATTGGAGTTTCAGCTTTAGCATCAGTCCTTCCAAGGAACACCCAGGATTGATCTCCTTTAGAATGGTCTGGTTGGATCTCCTTGCAGTCCAAGGGACTCTCAAGAGTCTTCTCCAGCACCACAGTTCAAAAGCATCAATTCTTTGGCGCTCAGCTTTCTTCATTGTCCAACTCTCACATCCATACATGACCACGGGAAAAACCACAGCCTTGACTAGACGGACCTTGGTTGGCAAAGTAATGTCTCTGCTTTTTAATATGCTGTCTTCATTTCAGTGGTATTCTATGACCTTCTGGTCTCCATCGTTTCAATGAGAAGATAGTTGTCTTTGTGTCATTCCTTTCATGTATTTATTTAGTCATTTTTCTCTTGTTGCTTTCAAAGTTTTCTCTTCATCTTTGGTTTTCAGCAGTTTGATTATAATGTACTTACTTGTGCTTTTCATTGTATTTATCCTGTTTGGGGGTTCATTTAGTTTCTTGAATTGGCAATTAATGTTTTTCACTACGTTTAAGAAAATTTCAATCACTGTTTTTTTTTTTTTTAATTGTTTCTTTCTTGTTCTTTCTTTGCTTTCCTCTGAGAGCTTAATTGGACTTATGTTAGACTATTTAACATTGTCCCACAGTTCACTGGGACTTTGTTCATGTTTTTTAATTTTTTAAAAATGTTTTTTCTTCAGAGTGGAAATTGTTATGAATCTGTCTCTAGTTCACTTGTTTTTTCTCTTGCCATCTTAAATTTGCTTTTAAGCCAAATGGCAAGCCACTCCAGTACTCTTGCCTAGAAAATCGCATGGACAGAGGAGCCTGGTAGGCTGCAGTCCATGGGGTCGCTACTAGTCGGACACGACTGAGCGACTTCACTTTCACTTTTCACTTTCACACATTGGGGAAGGAAATGGCAACCCACTCCAGTGTTCTTGCCTGGAGAATCCCAGGGACGGCGGAGCCTGGTCGGCTGCCGTCTATGGGGTTGCACAGAGTCGGACACGACTGAAACGACACAGCAGCAGCAGCAGTAAAATTTTGATTTCTGATATTTTCTTTTTAGCTATAGAATTTCCATTTGCTTCTCTTTCATAATTTCTGTTTCTCTGTGGACTTCTCAAATGGTCACTCATCAGGATGACATTTTTCTTTAACTTTTTAGCATAATTCTAATAGCTTTAAAGAAAATCCTTGTGTGCTGATACCAATATCTGGATCATCTCAGAATCTGTTTCTAACTGCTTTGAAAAAAAACATTAAGAGTCATTTTCTTCATTTCTTTGCATGCTTAGTAGTTTTTTTTTTTTTTTTTACTGTATTCCCAAACATTGTAAATTATGCGTTTTAAGGAATCTGGCTTATTTATTTTTTTTTAAAGAGTTTTGAGTTTTGTTCTGGCAGACAATTAACAAGAGTTTTAGGCTTTGCTAGGGCAAGATTGTTGTGTTCATCTATTGCTGTGTAATAAATTACCCCAAAACTTAGCAGTTAAAAACAACATTTATTATCATACATTTCAGAAGATCAGGAATCTGGGAGTGACTTGGCTTCGTGGTTCTGGCTCAGGAACTCTTTATGAGGTTGCAGTGAGCCATCATTTGGGGCTATAGTCATCTAAGACTCCAACATAGTTGCAAAATAGCTTTCAAGAGTACTCACGTGCTTATTGGCAAACTCCTCTCATTTCTGGCTATGACAGAGACCTCTGTCCTGCTTCATCTGAGCTTTTCCATGTGGGTGGGTGGGAACTAGACAAAGGTATGAATAATAGGAGGCGAGGATCGCTGGGGAGGCTAGCTACTAGCTTTTGCAACGGTCTAGGGTGGCACTTATGCTCGGGTGGGGTTTCTCAGCCTTGACACTATTGGCATTTTAGGCTGGAAAATTCTTCGTCATGTGTGATTATCTTGTGAACTGAGACGTTTAGCAATATCCCCGGCTCTGCACACTAGATGGCAGTAGTACTTCCCGTCCCCTGAAGAAGGAAATGGCAACGCACTCCGGTACTCTTGCCTGAAAAATCCCATGGACGGAGGAGCCTGGTGGGCTGTAGTCCAAAGGGTGGCAATAAGTTGGATGCGACTGAGCACACACCGCACCAGTACGTCTCATCATGGCAGTAAAAGATCTCTAGACTTTGCCAGATGTTCTTTGAGGGAGGAGAAAAATCACCTCACCCTTCCAATTTGGAACCACTTCTTTAGAACATGAATCTTACTTGTGAGATGTTGGAATAAATATTATGTCTCAGATGAATGCCTTAATGAGGTCTCTTTCGCCCAGTTGGACCAGAGCTCCAGTGTCTGCTAGTGTGACGTTTAGCATCTCGGCTCTGCTTTCAGCCATGTCAACCGCTTTCTGCTGGGTCATTCGGTCTTTCTCTGTACATGTGAAGCCAAGCACTCAGCCAGTTCCCTTCTCTATGTTGCTCAGATCTTGACATTTTAGGTGTTTCAGTGGCTCTAAACTAACCTCTGCCTTCTCAACTCAGCATTTGTGCTCCTTCTGGTAGAAGAGATCGGGCTCCTTCTTTTTTGTGGTTAGGAAATTGTCCTCGGCCAGGTAGTGCTTCGGGCTCACCTGATGTGCTTCCTTCTCTTAGGGGTTGCAATCCCGAGCTGGCTATAACAATACTTCACAACATTTTCAAGTATTTTGTTCCATTAAATCTGTTTAAGGCAGAATGGCAAGTGTGATGGCAATAATTCCATCATGACTGAAGGTAGGCAGTACCCACACAATGTGGTGGTGGTTGTTTTTAAATGAACCAGTGTCAAAAAATCAGAAGCTTTTATTGCTCTGGAGAATCACATCTGTCTACTTGGAACTGACAAATGGCAGTATTTGTCCAGACTGATGGTTGCTGTTCATCTTCACATTTTTGCTGTTGGTTTTCTCATTTCTATGAATCCAAGTGCCTCTACCCATGCCTCTTACAAAAATGGAAAGATATGCTGAGTGGACAGTGTGGTTTTTCTCATGCATGTCAAACCTCACTTGTTTCTGTCGTCCACGCTTGAGTTGGTGACCCCTCTTCCTGAAATTTAAGGGGCAATGAGATCCAGGGGAAGAGAACATCCTGGTGTCATCTGTTTTGTACATAAATAAAGCTCGGAGGCTGTTTGATTTGAACCAGCACATCTCCCATGAATTCACTGGGCTGGGGTTAGCCACAGGGCCCCCACCAGGCAATTATATGGATAGACCTCCTGACGGGTTGGCTCTGATGTGGCTGTCTGAGTCTACTCAGAAGCTATTCATTTTCCCAAGGGCTCTGGGAAAAGACTGTTCAGTAGCAAGTTACTGAAGGAAAACTCAAAGGGAGAAGAACTGTGCTTTACACACAGAAGGGTCATCTTCTGATTCAGATCCCATCCCACTGTGTTCTGACGAAGCAAGAACAGCCTTTATTCTAGATGAAGTTCAGTTCTGTTGCTCAGTCCTGTCCGACTCTTTGCAACCCCATGAATCACAGCACTCCCTGTCCATCACCAACTCCTGGAGTTCACTCAAACACACGTCCATCGAGTCAGTGATGCCATCCAGCCATCTCATTCTCTGTCGTCCCCTTCTCCTCCTGCCCCCAATCCCTCCCAGCATCAGAGTCTTTTCCAGTGAGTCAACTCTTTGCATGAGTTGGCCAAAGTATTGGAGTTTCAGCTTTAGCATCAGTACTTCCAATGAACACCCAGGACTGATCTCCTCTAGAATGGACTGGTTGGATCTCCTTGCAGTCCAAGGGACTCTCAGGAGTCTTCTCCAACACCACAGTTCAAAAGCATCAATTCTTCGGTGCTCAGCTTTCTTCACAGTCCAACTCTCACATCCATACATGACCACTGGAAAAACAATAGCCTTGACTAGACGAACCTTTGTTGGCAAGGTAATGTTTCTGCTTTTTAATATGTTATCTAGGTTGGTCATAACTTTCCTTCCAAGGAGTAAGCATCTTTTCATTTCATGGCTGCAGTCAGCATCTGCAGTGATTTTGGAGCCCCCAAAAATAAAGTCTGACCCTGTTTCCACTGTTTCCCCATCTATTTCCCATGAAGTGATGGGACCAGATGCCATGATCTTAGTTTTCTGAATGTTGAGCTTCAAGCCAACTTTTTCACTCTCCTCTTTCACTTTCATCAAGAGGCTTTTGAGTTCCTCTTCACTTTCTGCCATAAGGGTGGTGTCATCTGCATATCTGAGGTTATTGATATTTCTCCCGGCAACCTTGATTTCAGCTTGTGCTTCATCCAGCCTGGCATTTCACATGATGTACCCTGCATATAAGGGTGACAATATACAGCCTTGACGTACCCCTTTTCCTGTTTAGAACCAGTCTGTTGTTCCATGACCAGTTCTAACTGTTGCTTCCTGACCTGCATACAGGTTTCTCAAGAGGCAGGTCAGGTGGTCTGGTATTCCCATCTCTTTCAGAATTTTCCACAGTTTATTGTGATCCACACAGTCAAAGGCCTTGGCATAGTCAATAAAGCAGAAATAGATGTTTTTCTGGAACTCTCTTGCTTTCTCCATGATCCAGCGGATGTTGGCAATTTGATCTTTGGTTCCTCTGGCTTTTTTAAAATCAGCTTGAACATCTGGAAGTTCACGGTTCACGCATTGCTGAAGCCTGGCTTGGAGAATTTTGAGCATGACTTTACTAGTGTGTGAGATGAGTGCAATTGTGCAATTTTCAACTTAAGTCTGAATTTCGCAATAAGGAGTTCATGATCTGAGCCACAGTCAGCTCCTGGTCTTGTTTTCGCTAACTGTATACAGCTTCTCCATCTTTGGCTACAAAGAATATAATCAATCTGATTTCAGTGTTGACCATCTGGTGATGTCCATGTGTAGAGTCTTCTCTTGTGTTGTTGGAAGAGGGTGTTTGCTATGACCAGTGCGTTCTCTTGACAAAACTCTATTAGCCTTTGCCCTGCTTCATTCCGTGCTCCAAGGCCAAATTTGCCTGTTACTCCAGGTGTTTCTTGACTTCCTACTTTTGCATTCCAGTCCCCTATAATGAAAAGTACATCTTTTTTGGGTGTTAGTTCTAAAAGGTCTTGTAGGTCTTCATAGAACCGTTCAACTTCGGCTTCTTCAGCATTACTGGTTGGGGCATAGGCCTGGATTACTGTAATACTGAATGGTTTGCCTTGGAAACGAACAGAAATCATTCTGTCGTTTTTAAGATTGCATCCAAGTACTGCATTTCGGACTCTTGTTTACCATGATGGCTACTCCATTCCTTCTAAGGGATTCCTGCCCACAGTAGTAGATATAATGGTCATCCGAGTTAAATTCACCCATTCCAGTCCATTTTAATTCACTGATTCCTAGAATGTCTATGTTCACTCTTGCCATCTCCTGTTTGACCACTTCCAATTTGCCTTGATTCATGGACCTAACATTCCGGGTTCCTATGCAATCTTTACAGCACCGGACCTTGCTTCTATCACTGGTCACATCCACAACTGGGTATTGGTTTTGCTTTTGCTCCATCCCTTTATTCTTTCTAGAGTTATTTCTCCACTGAGCTCCAGTAGCATACTGGGCACCTACCGACCTGGGGAATTCCTCATTCAGTATCCTGTCATTTTGCCCTTTGATACTGTTGATGGGGTTCTCAAGGCAAGTATACTGAAGTGGTTTGCCATTCCCTTCTCCGGTGGACCACATTCAGCTGTGGTCCATGTGAACAGATCGGCTAGTTTCCTGTGATTATGATTTCAATTTGTCTGCCCTCTGATGCCCCCTCGCAATACCTACCGTCTTATTTGGGTTTCTCTTACCTTGGTCATGGAAAATCTCTTCACAGCCGCTCCAGCAAAGTGCAGCCACTGTACCTTACCTTGGACGAGGGGTATCTCCTCAAGGCCGGCCCTCCTGACCTTGAACGCGGAGTAGCTCCTCTCGGCCCTCCTGCGCCCGTGCAGCCACCGCCTGTTGGACGTGGGGTAGCTCCTCTCGGCCGCCGGCCCTGGCCTCAGGCATTGGGTAGCTCCTCTCGGCTGCGCTTCTTTGCCTGGTCGGTTGCGCCGGGGCCGGCGTCTCTCGCGTCTGTGCTGCCGGGGCTGGCGTCTCTCGCGGAAAACCACTAGACCATTCAGATATGACCTCAATCAAATCCCTTATGATTATACAGTGGAAGTGAGAAATAGATTTAAGGGACTAGATCTGATAGATAGAGTGCCTGATGAACTCTGGACGGAGGTTCATGACATTGTACAGGAGACAGGGACCAAGACCATCCCCATGGAAAAGAAATGCAAAAGAGCGAAATGGCTGTCTGAGGAGGCCTTACAAATAGCTGTGAAAAGAAGAGAGGCGAAAAGCAAAGGAGAAAAGGAAAGATATAAGCATCTGAATGCAGAGTTCCAAAGAATAGCAAGGAGAGATAAGAAAGCCTTCCTCAGCGATCAATGCAAAGAAATAGAGGAAAACAACAGAATAGGAAAAACAAGAGACCTCTTCAAGAAAATTAGAGATTCCAAGGGAACATTTCATGCAAAGATGGGCTCGATAAAGGACAGAAATGGTATGGACCTAACAGAAGCAGAAGATATTAAGAAGAGGTGGCAGGAATACACAGAAGAACTGTACAAAAAAGATCTTCACGACCAAGATAGTCACGATAACGTGATCACTGACCTAGAGCCAGACATCTTGGAATGTGAAGTCAAGTGGGCCTTAGAAAGCATCACTACAAACAAAGCTAGTGGAGGTGATGGAATTCCAGTTGAGCTATTTCTTTTTTTTTTTTTTCAGAGAAATACATTTTATTTTTTTTGTGTAATTAATTTATTTTTTATTGGAGGCAAATTATTTTACAATATTATATTGGTTGGTTTTGCCATACATTGATATGAATTTGCCCCGGGTTTACATAAGTTCCCCCTCCTGAACCCCCCTCCCACCTCCCTCCTCCCTTTATCCTTCCTCTGGGTCATCCCCGCATGCCAGCCCCGAGCATCCTATAACATGCATTGACCCTGAACTAGTGATTCGTTTCACATATGACAACATACGTGTTTCAATGCCATTCTCCCAAATCATCCCACTCTCACCCTCACCCTCTCCCATAGAGTCCCCAAAGACTGTTCTATACATCTGTGTCTCTTTTGCTGTCTCGTATACAGGGTTATCATTTGTATCTTTCTAAATTCCATATATATGTGTTAGTATACTGTATTGGTGTTTTTCTTTCTGGCTTACTTCACTCTGTATAATAGGCTCCAGTTTCATCCACCTCATTAGAACTGATTCAAATGTATTCTTTTTAATGGCTGAATAATACTCCATTGTGTATATGTACCAAAGCTTTCTTATCCATTCGTCTGCAGATGGACATCTAGGTTGCTTCCATGTCCTGGCTATTATAAACAGTGCTGCGATGAACATTGGAGTACACGTGTCTCTTTCAATTCTGGTTTCCTCGGTGTGTATGCCCAGGAGTGCAATTGCTGGATCATATGGCAGTTCTATTTCCAATTTTTTGAGGAATCTCCACACTGTTCTCCATAGTGGCTGTACTAGTTTGCATTCCCACCAACAGTGTAAGAGGGTTCCTTTCTCTCCACATCCTCTCCAGCATTTCTTGCATGTAGACTTTTGGATAGCAGCCATTCTGACTGGTGTGAAATGGTATCTCATTGTGGTTTTGATTTGCATCTCTCTGATTATGAGGGATTTGAGCATTTTTTCATATGTTTGTTAGCCATCTTTATGTCTTCTTTGGAAAAATGTCTGTTTAGTTCTTTGGCCCATTTTTTGATTGGGTCATTTATTTTTCTGGAATTGAGCTGCAGGAGCTGCTTGTATAATTTGGAGATTAATCCTTTATCAGTTGCTTCATTTGCTATTATTTTCTCCCATTCTGAAGGCTGTCTTTTCACCTTGCTTATAGTTTCCTTTGCTGTGCAGAAGCTTTTGATTTTAATTAGGTCCCATTTGTTTATTTTTGCTTTTATTTCCAGTATTCTGGGAGGTGGGTCATGGAGGATCCTGCTGTGATTTATGTCGGAGAGTGTTTTGCCTATGTTCTCCTCTAGGAGTTTTATAGTTTCTGGTCTTACATTTAGCTCTCTAATCCATTTTGAGTTTATTTTGGTGTATGGTGTTAGGAAGTGTTCTAGTTTCATTCTTTTACAAGTGTCTGACCAGTTTTCCCAGCACCACTTGTTAAAGAGACTGTCTTTTCTCCATTTTATATTCTTGCCTCCTTTGTCAAAGATGAGGTGTCCATAGATGTGTGGATTTATCTCTGGGCTTTCTATTTTGTTCCATTGATCTATATTTCTGTCTTTATGCCAGTACCATACTGTCTTGATGACTGTGGCTTTGTAGTAGAGCCTGAAGTCCAGCAGGTTAATTCCCCCAGTTCCATTTTTCTTCCTCAAGATTGCTTTGGCTATTCGAGGTTTTTTGTATTTCCATACAAATTGTGAGATTATTTGTTCTAGTTCTGTGAAAAATATCTTTGGTAGCTTGATAGGGATTGCATTGAATGTATAAATTATTTTGGGTAGTATACTCATTTTTACAATATTTATTCTTCCAATCCATGAACATGGTATATTTCTCCATCTATTAGTGTCCTCTTTGATTGCTTTCAGTAGTGTTTTGTAGTTTTCTACGTACAAGTCTTTTGTTTCCTTAGGTAGATATATTCCTAAGTATTTAATTCTTTTCGTTGCAACAGTGAATGGAATAGTTTCCTTAATTTCTCTTTCTATTTTCTCATTATTAGTGTATAGGAATGCAAGGGATTTATGTGTGTTGATTTTATTTCCTGCAACGTTGCTGTAATCATTGATTAGCTCTAGTAGTTTTCTGGTAGAGTCTCTAGGGTTTTCTGTGTAGAGGATCATGTCATCAGCGAACAGTGAAAGTTTTACTTCTTCTTTTCCAATTTGTATTCCTTTTATGTCTTTTTCTGCTCTGATTGCTGTAGCCAAAACTTCCAGAACTATGTTGAATAGTAGTGGTGAGAGTGGGCACCCTTGTCTTGTTCCTGACTTTAGGGGAAATGCTTTCAGTTTTTCACCATTGAGGATAATGTTTGCTGTGGGTTTGTCATATATAGCTTTTATTATGTTGAGGTATGTCCCTTCTATTCCCACTTTCTGGAGGGTTTTTATCATAAATGGATGTTGAATTTTGTCGAAGGCTTTCTCTGCATCTATTGAGATAATCATATGATTTTTATGTTTCAGTTTGTTAATGTGGTGTATTACGTTGACTGATTTGCGGATATTGAAGAATCCTTGCATTCCTGGGATAAAGCCCACTTGGTCATGATGTATGATCTTCTTAATATGCTGTTGGATTCTGATTGCTAGAATTTTGTTAAGGATTTTTGTATCTATGTTCATCAGTGATATTGGCCTGTAGTTTTCTTTTTTTGTGGGGTCTTTACCAGGTTTTGGAATTAGGGTGATGGTGGCCTCATAGAATGAGTTTGGAAGTTTCCCTTCCTCAGCAATTTTCTGGAAGAGTTTGAGTAGAATAGGTGTTAGCTCTTCTCTAAATTTTTGGTAGAATTCAGCTGTGAAGCCGTCTGGACCTGGGCTTTTGTTTGCTGGGAGATTTTTGATTACAGTTTCAATTTCCATGCTTGTGATGGGTCTGTTCAGATTTTCTATTTCTTCCTGGTTCAGTTTTGGAAAGTTGTATTTTTCTAGGAATTTGTCCATTTCTTCCAGGTTATTCATTTTATTGCCATATAATTCCTGATAGTATTCTCTAATAATCCTTTGTATTTCTGTGTTGTCAGTTGTGATCTCTCCATTTTCATTTCTAATTTTATTGATTTGGTTCTTCTCCCTTTGTTTCTTGATAAGTCTGGCTAGTGGTTTGTCAATTTTATTTACCTTCTCAAAGAACTAGCTTTTGGCTTTGTTGATTTTTGCTATAGTCTCTTTTGTTTCTTTTGCATTTATCTCTGCCCTAATTTTTACAATTTCTTTCCTTCTACTGACCCTGGGGTTCTTCATTTCTTCCTTTTCTAGTTGCTTTAGATGTAGAGTTAGGTTATTTAGTTGACTTTTTTCTTGTTTCTTGAGGTGTGCCTGTATTGCTATGAACTTCCCCCTTAGCACTGCTTTTACAGTGTCCCAGAGGTTTTGGGTTGTTGTGTTTTCATTTTCATTCATTTCTATGCATATTTTGATTTCTCTTTTGATTTCTTCTATGATTTGTTCATTGTTCAGCAGCGTGTTGTTCAGCCTCCATATGTTGGCATGTTTAATAGTTTTTCTCCCATAATTGAGATCTGATTTTACTGCATTGTGGTCAGAAAAGATGCATGGAATGATTTCAACTTTTTTGAATTTACTAAGGCTAGATTTATGTCCCAGGATGTGATCTATCCTGGAAAAGGTTCCATGTGCACTTGAGAAAAAGGTGAAATTCATTGTTTTGGGGTGAAATGTCCTATAGATATCAATTAGGTCTAACTGGTCTATTGTATCATTTAAAGATTGTGTTTCCTTGTTAATTTTCTGTTTAGTTGATCTATCCATAGATGTAAGTGGGGTATTAAAATCTCCCACTATTATTGCATTATTGTTAATTTCCCCTTTCATACTTGTTAGTAATTGTCTTACATATTGCGGTGCTCCTATGTTGGGTGCATAAATATTTATAATTGTTATATCTTCTTCTTGGATTGATCCTTTGATCATTATGTAGTTTCCTTCTTTGTCTCTTTTCACAGCCTTTGTTTTAAAGTCTATTTTATCTGATATGAGTATTGCTACTCCTGCTTTCTTTTGGTCTCTATTTGCATGGAATATCTTTTTCCAGCCCTTCACTTTCAGTCTGTATGTGTCCCTCGTTTTGAGGTGGGTCTCTTGCAGACAACATATATGGGGGTCTTGTTTTTGTATCCATTCAGCCAGCCTTTGTCTTTTGGTTGGGGCATTCAACCCATTTACGTTTAAGGTAATTATTGATAAATACGATCCCGTAGCCATTTCTTTATTGCTTTGGGTTCGAGTTTATACACCCTTTCTGTGTTTCCTGTCTAGAAAAGATCCTTTAGCATTTGTTGGAGAGCTGGTTTGGTAATGCTGAATTCTCTCAGCTTTTGCTTGTCTGTAAAGCTTTTGATTTCTCCTTCATATTTGAATGAGATCCTTGCTGGGTACAGTAGTCTGGGCTGTAGGTTATTTTCTTTCATCACTTTAAGTATGTCTTGCCATTCCCTCCTGGCCTGAAGAGTTTCTGTTGAAAGATCAGCTGTTATCCTTATGGGAATCCCCTTGTGTGTTATTTGCTGTTTTTCCCTTGCTGCTTTTAATATTTGTTCTTTGTGTTTGATCTTTGTTAATTTGATTAATATGTGTCTAGGAGTATTTCGCCTTGGGTTTATCCTGTTGGGGACTCTCTGGGTTTCTTGGACTTGGGTGATTATTTCTTTTCCTATTTTAGGGAAGTTTTCAACTATTATCTCCTCAAGTATTCTTTCATGGTCTTTCTTTTTGTCTTCTTCTTCTGGGATTCCTATGATTCGAATGTTGGAGCGTTTAACATTGTCCCAGAGGTCTCTAATATTGTTCTCATTTCTTTTAATTTGTTTTTCTTTTTTCCTCTCTGTTTCATTTATTTCTACAATTCTATCTTCTAGCTCGCTTATCCTGTCTTCTGCCTCTGTTATTCTACTGTTTGTTCCCTCCAGAGTGTTTCTGATCTCATCTATTGTATTATTCATTGTATATTGACTCTTTTTTATTTCCTCTAAGTCCTTATTAAACCTTTCTTCCATCTTCTCAATCCTTTTCTCCAGGTTATTTATCTGTAACTCCATTTTGCTTTCAAGATTTTGAATCATTTTCACCACCAAAATTCGAAATTCTTTTTCATGTAGATTCCCTATATCTTCCTCTTTTGTTTGTGTTGGTGGGCATTTATCTTGTTCCTTTACTTTCTGGGTATTTCTCTGCTTCTTCATCTTGCTTATAATGCTTTGCTTGGGGTGGCCTTTCCCTCTTCTGGCCGTTTGTGGAGTTCTCTTTATTATGTAGTTTCCTTGCTGTGTGTGGGGTTGGACAGGTGACTTGTCAAGGTTCCCTGGTTATGGAAGCCTGTGTCGGTGTTCTGGTGGGTGGAGCTGGATTTGTTCTCTCTGGAGTGCAATGAAGTGTCCAGTAATGAGTTATGAGATGTCAGTGGGTTTGGAGTGACTTTGGGCAGCCTGTATATTGAAGCTCAGGGCTAGTTTCCTGTGTTACTGGAGAATTTGCGTGGTATGTCTTGCTCTGGAACTTGTTGACCCTTGGGTTTAGCATAGGTATGGAGACGTTTGATGAGCTCCTATCGATTAATGTTCCCTGGAGTCAGGACTTCTCTGGTGTTCTCAGGATTCGGGCTTAAGCCTCTTGCCTCTGGTTTTTGGTCTTATTCTTGGAGTAGTCTGTAGACATCTCTATCTGTCATTTCCAAGGTGGTTCCCTCTGTTTTAGCTTCTGTCTGCTGGTCTCTTCAGTGTCTAATTTCCGCCCTGATACTAGGGGGTGGGTGGACACTTTTTAAGGCTCAGTTGTTCAGTCCTGTTCTGGGAAGGGAGGAACGCTGCAGTCGATTATCTCTGGCGTCTGTGGGGAGTGCTCGCAGCGTCTCAGCCACACTGGGTTTGCCCCCGCTCACAGCACGTATGCTGTCCCAGTCTACACTGCACAGGCTCTAGGTTGCTCTGCCGGGAACTGTCCGAGGCCGGCACCGGGTTGTATGCACTTCCCAGGTCTGAGCGGCTCAAGTTCAGGTTCTCAGGTACTCCACAAAGGCGCAGACTTGGTTGGGCCTGCGTTTTGTGCCTTCCCTAGTCCGAGCAGCTCAGGGGACCAGGTGTTTGGCGAGCGCGGTCTCTGTGACTTATCGCCTCCCCAGTCCCCGACACTCAGTTTTCTGGGTGTACAACCGGCGCACCTTCTCAGGGGGATATCGACCGGCCCGAGCCCAAGAAGTCCTGATTAGCAACAAGCCTGTCTGCAGTTTGTATCGGATGCCTTTCTGGGGCCGCGGTTGCCCGCTCCGGCTCTGGCTGCGATCCCTGCCTGTCTCGGCGGGGGATGGGGGATGGGCCGACCGCAGCCGGCTCGCTCTGCTCAGTCCTTTATTCTGTGAGCGGGGCTGGCCGAGTCATAGGTTAGAGCTTTCCGCCTTTTCGTGGGGAAGCTATCCCACAGTCTGCTTTGCTCTCCCCAGTTCTCTCAAATTGTTCTCGCAGCATTCAAGCCCAGTCCTCTCTCTAAGCAGTTCAGCCGGCTCCTCCCTGCCCAGCCCCCGCTTGCTAATGGCGTATGCAGGCGTCTGTGCTGCTTCTCCGCTGGGAGTTACCGTTTGGCGGGTAATCTGTGGGTTTTAAAAAAATCTTAAAAAAAAAAGAGGGTTATGTGGCCCTCTGAGCTTCCAAGGCTCGCCACAGATTCGCCAGTGAGAGTGTTTCCTGGTGTTTGAAAACTTCTCTCTTTTTAAAGCCTCCCTTCCCGGGACGGAGCTCCGTCCTTACTTCTTTTGTCTCGCTTTTTATCTTTTATGTTTTTTCCTACCTCCTTTCGAAGACAATGGGCTGCTTTTCTGGGTGCCTGACGTCCTCTGCCAGCATTCACAAGTTGTTCTGTGGACTTTACTCACGTTCAAATGTTCTTTTGATGAATTTGTGGAGGAGAGAGTGGTCTTGCCGTCCTATTCCTCCGCCATCTTGTTCTTTAAAGTCCCCCAGTTGAGATATTTCAAGTCTTGAAAGATGATGCTGTGAAAGTGCTGCACTCAATATGCCAGCAGATTTGGAAAACTCAGCAGTGGCCACAGGACTGGAAGAGGTCAGTCTTCATTCCAATCCCAAAGAAAGGCAATGCCAAAGAATGCTCAAACGACCGCACAATTGCACTCATCTAGTAAAGTCATGCTCAAAATTCTCCAAGCCAGGCTTCAGCAGTATGTAAACCGTGAACTCCCAGATGTTCAAGCTGGTTTTAGAAAAGGCAGAGGCACCAGAGATCAAATTGCCAACATCCGCTGGATCATGGAGAAAGCAAGAGAGTTCCAGAAAAACATCTCTTTCTGCTTCATTGACTATGCCAAAGCCTTTTGACTGTGTGGATCACAATAAACTTTGGAACATTCTGAAAGAGATGGGAATCCCAGACCACCTGACCTGCCTCTTTAGAAACCTGTATGCAGGTCAGGAAGCAACAGTTAGAACTGGACATGGAACAACAGACTGGTTCCAAATAGGAAAAGGAGTATGTCAAGGTTGTATATTGTCACCCTGCTTATTTAACTTATATGCAGAGTACATCATGAGGAACGCTGGGCTGGAAGAAGCACCAGCTGGAATCAAGATTGCTGGGAGAAATATCAATAACCTCAGATATGCAGATGACACCACCCTTATGGCAGAAAGTGAAGAGGAACTCAAAAGCCTCTTGATGAAAGTGAAAGAGGAGAGTGAAAATGTTGGCTTGAAGCTCAACATTCAGAAAACAAAGATCATGGCATCTGGTCCCATCACTTCATGGGAAATAGATGGAAAAACAGTGGAAACAGTGTCAGACTTTATTTTTTTGGGCTCCAAAATCACTGCAGATGCTGATTGCAGCCATGAAATGAAAAGACGCTTGCTCCTTGGAAGGAAAGTTATGACCAACCTTGATAGTATATTAAAAAGCAGAGACATTACTTTGCCAACCAAGGTCCATCTAGTCAAGACAATGGTTTTTCCCGTGGTCATGTATGGACGTGAGAGTTGGACTGTGAAGAAAGCTGATCGCCAAAGAATCGATGCTTTTGAACTGTGGTGCTGGAGAAGACTCTTGAGAGTCCCTTATACTGCAAGGAGATCCAACCAGTCCATTCTAAAGGAGATCAATCCTGGGTGTTCATTGGAGGGACTGATGCTAAAGCTGAAACTCCAATACTTTGGCCACCTCATGCGACGAGTTGACTCACTGGAAAAGACTCTGATGCTGGGAAAGGTTGGGGGCAGGAGGAGAAGGGGACGACCGATCATGAGATGGCTGGATGGCATCACCGACTCTGTGGACATGAGTTTGAGTGAACTCCGGGAGTTGGTGATGGACAGGGAGGCCTGGCGTGCCATGATTCATGGGGTCGTGGAGAGTCGGACACTACTGAGCGACTGAACTGAACTGAACTGTGCAATTATCAACATTCTTTGGCATTGCCTTTCTTTGGGATTGGAATGAAAACAGAACTTTTTCAGTCCTGTGGCTACTGCTGAGTATTCCAAATTTGCTGGCATATTGAGTTTAGCACTTTCACAGTATCATCTTTCAGGATTTGAAATAGCTCAACTGGAATTCCATCACCTCCACTAGCTTGTTCGTAGTGATGCTTTCTAAGGCCCATTTGACTTCACATCCACTTGACTACCCCATGCCCAAGGCCAGGGGTGGCAACTGAGAGGAGCTACTACATTCAAGGTCAGGAGGGGCAGCCGTGAGGAGATACCCCTCGACCAAGGTAAGAGAAACCCAAGTAAGACGGTAGGTATTTCGAGAGGGCATCAGAGGGCAGACACACTGAAATCATAATCACAGAAAGCTAGTCAATCTGATCACATGGACCACAGCCTTGTCTAACTCAACTGTCTAAATGAAGATCACATGGCTTATTTCCTGAGGGGACTCTGTGCATGAAATCAGAACAACCATCGTTGAATCCATAAAAACAGGAAAAGCCTTGAACTGTGCTTAAGTTGGGTTTGCACACTGGAATGCCCAGAGGGGCCAGATATGCCACATAAATGAATCAAGCTAGATACTGAACAAAATAGAGTGGAGGGGTCTGTGGCCACTGGAGACCACCTTCTGTGGTCAAGCAATCCATTTCCTGAAGCTTAAAAACATGGAACCAGTGAAACAAAGCCACATGTGGGTTTGCCTATGGACTACAAGTTTACAGATCTGGTTCACATTCTTCACTGGTTCAGAGAAAGATGTGTGTGCTTAGTTGCTCAGTCGTGTCTGACACTTTGCGAGCCTGTGGACTACAGCCCGCTGGGCTCCTCTGTGGGGATTCTCCAGGCAAGAATACTGGAGTGGGTTGCCATGCCCTCCTCCAGGGGATCTTCCTGATCCAGGGATCCAACCCAGGTCACCTGCACTGTGGCCTCATTCTTTACTGACATCCACCAGGGAAGACCCAGGGAAAGACACCATTGCTAGTTTTCCCTGGGGCATCACACATCTTTCAAGCTGGCACAGCATGGAGGAGGCTAGTTTCAGTGCCTTGGGCCACCTCTTGGGGGTTGGGCTTGGGCCCCAGTGCAAAGAGCCCAGTGTGGCCTTCATGGTCTGAGCTTGATGGCTGCTCCAAGCCACCTCCCGACTGAGGAGTCCTGCCCCTCACGCACCGTCTGCAGTGCCCTAGGGAACGCACTCTTCTGAGAACTTTTCTCTTTGGTTGGAGCTGTCTGGTGCTCAGTGAGTGCGGGGCTGTGGAGGGGAGGGAAGGAGCTCCAGGCCAGCCAGCCATTCACCCTGAACTGACGCTTTTCTTCAGGTCACCCTAGTGGACCCAACCCTAACCTGCCCAGCTGTGGCACACACCAGTGCTGCAGTTCTGGGTTGCCTATGGGGCCAGGAGGAGAGGTCACTCGGAAAGCCCTTCACCCCATTCCTTGGCCACAGCAAGCAGCCCTCCCCACCCTGCAGCCATCTCTGCTGTGCGCGCGCAGTCGAAAATGTACTCTTGTCCCTGAAGTCTCACTTGGGTTCTTTACGTGCAGAGGTGTCTCCACTTCTGCAAAGTGTCCCCAGTAGGGCTGGGATAGAGTTCGTGGCCCAGGCTAGTTTTTCATCTTCCCCACCTGATTGGTTACGGTACAGTGTCTTCCTGGCTTCTCCATCTCTGTCTAGGTATTCATGAGAAAAATGTGTACACTTGTCTTTTATATATATATATATAATTTGAACCATGTAGTAAATATTTACTTTATGAGGAAAATGGCTTAGGTAGTCAATAGGCATGACTGCTCAGTTGTGTCTGAATCTTTGAGACTCCCTGGACTATAACCCACCAGACTCTGCTGTCCATGGAATTTTCCAGGCAAGAATACTGGAGTGGGTTGCCATTTTCTACTCCACACTTAGTCAATCAGTTCAGTTCAGTTGCTCAGTTGTGTCCGACTCTTTGCGACCCCATGAATCACAGCACTCCAAGCCTCCCTGTCCATTACCAAATCCCGGAGTTCACTCAAACTCATGTCCATCGAGTCGGTGATGCTATCCAGCCATCTCGTTCTCTGTCGTCCCCTTCTCCTCCTTCCCTCAATCCCTCCCAGCATCAGAGTCTTTTCCAGTGAGTCAGCTCGTCACATGAGGTGGCCAAAGTATTGGAGCTTCAGCTTTAGCATCAGTCCTTAAACACTTATAAATACTATTATCAAAGCTGCATTTGAAAAAGTGATCATTAATTTCTTTAATAGATGGTGACATTGGCATAAATAAAATATTATATTTTTAATAAAGTGCTGATCTTATTTTACCAGGTTCAGAAAAACACTCCAATGCTTGCATATGATTTTTTAAAAAACTATCATAAAACTAAGAATAGATAGAAGTTTCTTTACCTTCATAACAACTACTATATTTCAAAAGCCTACAGCAGATAAGATATTTGGTGAAAGCATTTGCGCTATGAGCAAGGCTGGGTGATAAGGCCCATACCGTCCCTACTGTTGACACCATATTTGGGGTTTTGGTACCAATACCCTCTGGAATGGAAATGACATAATGCCTGTCAGAATTGGAAGGAAAGAGATTAAATCCTCTTTACAAGGAGGGAATAACATTACATATATATTAAACTCAATCCAATCAACAGACCATATAATAGAACCAACAAGTCACTTAAGCAAGTTTTCTGGATGCATAATCAGCTTACAGACACCAACAGCCTCCTGCTATATCAGCAACAACCATCTAAAAAATAAGTCCCAGTGGCCATGCTGAGATGCTGGGAGGGTGGTACATCTGGCTAAAGCATGGAACTCTCTCCCCACACATCCCCTAAAGTATCTGTTCCATTCAGTTGTTCCTGAGTTGTGTCCTTTATAATAAACTAATAAACAGACTGGAGGGGAAGCCTGTAAATATTTTTTCTAAAACATGGAATTCTGTTTTTATTGATTCAATTTTGGAGTGGAAAATACAGAATGCTCCTTGGTTTACACATAACTTTGTAAGAGAGTCAGTACTTAAAGGTCTATTGAAATTCCGGGTTTTGAAGCAACAGCAGAATTACCCCTAGACTACAGATTTATAGGGTTCTTTTCAAACAATCCAAAAACAGCTGGCGACTAGCCAAACTCTCCATTGGTCCTGTCAAACAATGAGACAAATCAATGGTTGATTTGTTATCAACCAAACAAATTATCTTTACTGAGAAAGAACTGAGGCAACATATATGCAGTAAATGCATTAGAAAGATATTGATATTCAAAAGTGCCATAAAATGCTTTATAGGAACAAATTCTTAATGAAAAATGATCAAGAAATTTTAAAAAGTCACCATTTTCAACGGCAAAAAAAGCATCCTGAGGTCAGGCTAACAAAGAATATAGAGGACTTTTCTGTAGAAAAATGGAAACTTCTAGTATTTGACATAAAAGGAGAGATTACTGTGTGTATGGGTGAGATTTCTTACTGTTACAAGGCTCTCAAGTCTCCCAGATTCATGTAGGCATTATATGCAATCCAGATCAAAGTTTCAGCTGGAATCATTGAGGAAATCAACAAACTCATTGCCAAATGTATATGGAAGAATCAAGGAATAAGAAGACATAGGTCACTCCAAGCCAAACGCATGTAGGTCTTCCCACTATTTCTCATGTGAAAAGGTTTCCAGACCCTACATCATCCTAGACCTCCACCTTGTATGTACTCCGGTTTATCAAAATTGTTCATAAATTGCTGCTGTTGTTCGGTCATTAAATGGTGTCTAAATTTTTGCGACCCCATGGACTGTTGCGTGCCAGGCTTCCTTGTCCTTCACTATCAAGTATCAAAGTCCACCCCGTTATGGTCACCACAAGGTGGAGGAGGGCCATGAGCCTCAAACTAGGTGCTCTGGAGTGAAAGAAATGGCCAAAGCCTTGGAGTCTGGGAGATGTGGTGGGACGCCCTCCCGCAGCTTTGAGCCAGTGTCCATCCACCACTTAGTCGACGTTCCAAGGAAGTAAGTTTAGCAACCTTGCCATTTTCATCCCTTCTGTTCTTTCACATTTAATCCTTTCCTACTTTTTGTCTCCACATATTACTCGATTCTTTCCATCTTCTTTATTTTTGAAAGAGGTGGAAATATAAAAGCACAAAAGGATGTGAATGATAAAGGAATCTGAGCAGGTATGAAAAAGTTTTTCATGTCTTTTTTTATAAAAAAGAAATTAGGCAAACAGGGCGCTTCCAATTACTAAGTAAACAATCAATCTAGTTTGCTAGTCAGACTTCTTCAAGGGCATCATGAACGTCCAAATGGAAGAACACAGAACTCTTTGCATACGAAAAGAACACACCTGCCTACCACCCAGTGAAGCCAGGAAAAGTCAGGTGAAGGGAGGAACTTCTGGAGAATTCCCAGCTGGGAGAAACCCGGCTTGGGCAGAGCAGGAGCTATTGAGGAGAGAGAGAAGGCTTGCAGGGTAAAAGCCCTTTCCTCAAGGTCTCTGGCCCTCTGTAGCACTCAGTGAACCAGGTGAAGATTGAGACACATTAATCAAGATATTCATGGCATCTTGACTAAAGAATTTGAGAACTAAGTCTAATAGGTCTCAACTGTTGCAGACAAGTAATAAATCAGAATGTTTGTCAAAACAAAAAAACAAAAGAAGAGATAACTTGATCTTTCAAAATTTCTCTGTCACAGCGTGTCCTGGAGGCTATGGTCCTGGTCATGGGCTAGACTGGGATGTCAGTAGCCTGAGATAGAGAAATTGAAACGGACTTGGTGTACATGGGAATTTGGAATATGGTGCAGGTGGCATCACACAGAAAGGAGGGAAGGACAGGCTATTTAGTGGATGAGGCTGGGAAAATAGGCTTTAAAACTGGGCTCTACTCCACCCCAATATCCTAGGGGGTCTCTGGATGGATTAAAGGCTGACAGATGGAAAGTAAAGCTTTAAAGCCGGCAGAAGATTATGCAGGATAACATCTTTTGAGATCTAGAGTGGTGGAGAGACTTTTTAAAATAAAATTCACCACAATGCAAATCAGAGGTGAAAAACTGATGCTTTTGGCTAAATCAAAGTTAAATATATCTGTTCAATGAAGAACTCCACAGCCCAAGTCAAGAGAGCACAGACTGGGAGGTGACATTTGTGATGCTCACAACTGCTAAGGGATTACTTTTTAGAATATAGAAAGGTCTTCTGCCACTTACTAAGAGAAAGACACACAGCACAGTAGAAAAATGGGAGAGGGGAGGAAAAGTCAGTTCTTATAAGGAGATGGTGCCCTAAAGGCCAAAAAGTGAAGAGATTGGAACACACCAGGGGTCAAAGAAACACGAGTGAAAGCAACCGTGAGATGTCCCTGGATACCCAGCAGAGTGGCAACGTTGGAAAGGTGGATGATGCCAAGTATCTGTGGGATGTGTGCTGGGATTTTCAGGAATGGTTGATTGGGGGTGGGCTTCTGGCGACAATTTCAGAGATTTGTGAACGTGTCCTCTGGCCCAGAAATCCTAGAGACGCTTCCACAGGGATGCCTGAGGGGACATGCATGGCCATGTTTATTATGGTGGTGTTTCTGATAGCAGAATGCTGGAGATAGCTCCAGGTTCACAGCCAAAGACACATGACAAGTTCGATGTGCTGAGTGCAGACTATTGTGTATGAAGCAACATGAAGGAACTCTGGACCACTTATTCATACAGTTCCATAAACAGAGCTCAAAAGCTGTGTTAAGAGAAGAAAGTAGGATTGGAGTGGACTTTGTAGCTCAAAGTTGTTTATGCAAGGCAGCATGAGGAGGGTTCCATGCGTATTATACGGGGAAGCCTGCATCTTTAAGGCTGAATCAGATGGAGCATGTGCCTGTGGAGGGAGGCAATGAGAAGGGTAGATGGAAAGAGGGGGAAATTAAGTGGGGTAAAATTAATCAGGGGCTTGCCTGCATCTGTGTTAACAAAGCTGTGATCTGAGGACTATGGTTTTAGCATGAATACCTGAAGCTGGAGTTCAAATATTAATAAATAATGAAACGAATAGGCAAGCAATTTCCAGGTTTTTTTTTTTTAATTTCCAGGTTTTAAAATAAATTTACGAGTCATCTGTCCCTGTATGGAGGAACCATTAAATAAATGTAGGTGGGAAAATTGCATTTGAATCTAGGGAGAAAGGAAATCTTAACCCAGTCATATTCCGGACATTATGATAAATTCCTCATGATTTCAAATTTAAATTAACAAATGATATGGCAAGTGTTTGCATGTTGTCTCATCTCTGGAAGGAAGAAACCCCTAAGTGACAGTGGTGGTAATATGAAGATTTAAAATGCCTACTATGTGTTAGGGACTATGTACTGTGCAGTGAATCTTACATAGATATTCTTTCTATCCCTCATGGCCACCAGCTACTATTTCCATTATACAGACGATGCTCTTGACTAGGGAGGTAAGGATCTTGCCTGAAATTATGGTACAAGGGCTTCAGCAGCTTGGAACAGTCCACCAGCCTCAGAGCCTGTGCCTTGACCCAGTGATGTGACGAGTGACGGGATGACAGCAAAACAAAAGCAGCTCTGCAAATTGGAATGGAACACAACCAAGATAAAAAGCAGCAACAGATGGGAAATAACAGGTTCCATAAAGACGACGGGAAAGTTAATATAAACATAAGGGGAAATGCGGGCTACAACTCTCATCCTCCAGGACACAGTGTCCAAAGCAAGTGGAACAGGAATTTCATCTAAATGGAAACTAAAGCGATAAACCAATGTCTCAAGAAGCTTCACTTTAAATCATTAAAACATGCCAACCAATAATGCATTTTCACCTTTCCCAGTTACTGTCATAAAAAATAAGTGCATGCCATAAAACTTTGTCCTGGTGAGATCTGGGGGACAGGCATATTCACGCACCACCGGTGGAAGTCAAACATGTATGCAACTAACCTGGGGAGCAAACTCCCCTTGAAATGGAACCAAATTGCAACAGTGTTTTTCTCCTGCTGCTGCTGCTGCTAAGTCACTTCAGTCGTGTCCGACTCTGTGTGACCCCATAGATGGAAGCCCACCAGGCTCCCCCGTCCCTGGGATTCTCCAGGCAAGACACCGTGCCCTCTGGGGGAAAACGCGGGTGGTCTCACGCCCTCTCAGCTTTCTCTCCAGTGATGGGTCTCTCACAGACTTCATCCCAAATCAGCATGACCAGGTCAAGGTTGTGACTAAACTCTTAATTCGGCAGAATGGCCCAACTTCTGCCTGTTCCCCGGCTGACTTCCGGCTGGAGTCCTGCCATAGGAACTTGGTGAGGTTGCCCTCTGTGCTGTTTCTGCCGTGGAGCTTCTTCCCTGACCTTGCCAATCAGGGTGGGCTAGCTGCCTGCTCCTGGCCTGGCCGGCGTTGGGCTGTCTCTCTCACATGTGCTATTTGATGGTTACTGGAAGGTTCCAGCTCCATGACCGTGGGGCTCCTGGGATGGAAAGTCCCCTATTCCCTGGGTCCCTCAGGAAGAGACAGAGCGCTTCCCCAGGAGGGGTGGGGTGGGGTGGATGCTCAGGGGCCACTGCAGCTGCTTAGCAGGTGAGCCGTGTGCTTTTTCCTCTGCTGGCCTCTTTTCTTGTCCTCAGGGTTCCTGCAGATTCACTGCTTGCAGACTCCCCTCGAGCTCCACATCCCCTCAGCCTGGGGGTTCCATGTCCCACCACATCCCGTCCCAGGAGCATCCTTGGCCCTGGGGCACTGGGAGGCAGGGTGATCCCAGTACAGCAATTCCTTCTGAAGTCTGCTTCCACAAACATGACACTGGTCCCTCTATTGGCTGGCACTGGCTCCCAAGTGGGGGGAGTCCAACCTCAGTCTTCAGTGCCCAAAGCCTCCAAGTGACCCCTTGAAAGTGCCTTCAGTAGACTAGAGGTGAAGAGGGTGGCACACCACACCCCTCTACATTGGAGGGGGCTGCATTCATAGTATGAAACAGAAACTTCCAGATGCACCCCAACTCTCTTTCAAAAACCTCTCTCAGCAGTTGCATGTTCTTCTAGTTGGTGAGGAGGTTCAGGAGGAATTGGGATGCAGGCTGAATCTTGAGGTGTCCCCTTCTCGAATTCCAAATAGCTTCCATCTGAGATTGACCATTAATTAAGCTTACACATTGGAGCACTGCCGCCAGAAGGTTCTGGGTATGCAAAGCCGCCTGAGATATGGCCTTTGTCTTGAGCGTTCAAGGAAGCAGATGGGATGGGGCCAGACATCTGCCCCAGGACCCTGGGTGAGTTCATGGAGTTGATGGCATGTATACCATGGCCATGCCCAGGGTTGGGGTTCCTGAGGGTTCCACTGGGAATTTCTGTAAGTGACAGAAAATCCTACTTAAACTGGCTTAAGCTCTAAAGGGAATTTATTGGCTCATGTTACTGACAAGTTCAGAGAGGCTTGCAATGACGTCACTAAGAACCAGCTCCAGTCCTCTGGGATTCTCTTGGCTCTGCTCCTTCTGAATGCTGGGTTCATCCTTAGCCTAGCTGCCCCCTCCCCACTCCATGGAAGCAGCTCCCAACCATCCACCTTCACACCACTCCCTCCCGGAGAAGAGCTCCATCTCCTCCCAAGGCACCCATGGGATAGAGGGACTTTCTACTCCAGAACACTGAGGGTCACTCTGATTGGACCCACTAAGGCCAGGGATGTGACTGGCTCTCTTAGGACCTAGTTTCCTGCTTCTTCCCAGGTAGGGGCGATTGGGAGAAAGTGACCAGCAGCGGGCAGAAGCAGCAGTGGGAAGCCTGCTCACGCTGCAGCAGAGTGATTTACATCGTGGCACTGCTTCTCCACCTTACAGGCAGGTAACTGCTTCACCTGAGGTCGCATCAGGAGTCAGTGAGCGTGGACCCAGGTCTGACGACCCTGTCCTTGGAAAACGGGAAGGCCTGTGGAGCTGCTGGTGGTGGGGAACCCAGGAAGAGCGGTCTAGGCTGGAGAACAGACCCTGAAGATCAGGCCAAGCAGTTGCCCTGAATCTTATGGGACTTGGGTTTCAGTGAGGAAGAGAGGGACTGGTTCCAGGTTTTGGAAAGAGCAGCAGGATTCTGGGCGGATGGATAGGAGTGGAGTGGGTGCTAAGGCACAGGGCTGTGGGGGCACCTGGACACATGTGCCTGGGCTTGTCCCCCCGCAGCTCCCTGCTACTTCTGTCCGCAGCAGCAGCTCCAGCCTGCCTAGCTCAGTTTGGGTGTAGAGACTTTGCCCAGGTGCTGAGCTCTAGGGGTTCAGCCACTACCGAGTCCCTGCCAGTCCATGTACTATTGATGCTGGAATGTATCCCATTCTCTGTTACTGGTCAGGGATGTTCTGTGTCCATCCCACGCCCTGCTTCTGGGTCCCGTGGTCTGCTTCCTGTCCTGTTAGTCTACTCTGCATGTGGCTCACCAGCCTGAGTAGATGGGACAATTTTTTTCAAACAATCATATGAGATCTAGAATGTTCTTTCCTAAAACAATGGAGAAATTGTGGTTAAACTGAGGACATTCAATCCCTCTCCTGCATTCCTGACAAAAATCTACTCAGGGTGGCATCCAAACTGCTTAGGCTAGCTGAGTCTCCTCCCATCTCCAGCTTCACCCACAGCCCCGGGTGGCTTCCTGTTGAAGGCATTCAAAACTCAGCTCCGCTCCCTTGCCAGGTCACATGCTTTGACACCTGCCTGCCTTGGCACAGGTCCTCCACCAGAGAGGGACCCTGCAGGAACTGTGTGTTTATTCTCTTCTGAAGTTGCGGGCCGTTTTATGAAAACCAGGCTCCTTTGGGCACATCTCTTGCTCTGTAAGGAAGGTCTCTTTTGGTCACATAGATGGGAAATGGGACATCTTCATGGTGCTGGTACCTAGTCACTGGCTGAAGTCCTTCCTTTCTAGACCACCCCCTGCTGGGCTCTTTCCCCTTCACCCCCAGCTCAAAGACTCTCAGAATCAAACTGTGGCTGTACCCAGGCGACCTTGGACCTCGGCCTGGCATGCCCAGATTCTCCTTTGTCTGCCAATGGGGTCTCCCTCAGGCCAGCTTCTTTACCAAAGGTATGACTATCTCCTTTTTTCATATAAGGAATCAGGTGCAGAGACCTAAAGAGACCCTTAGAGGCCAGGTTACCAGCCTTCAGAGTCATATCTGGGTCTGGGTCTGCCAGCCTCTCAAACCTGATTCTTCCCTCCAAAAATGTCATTCCCCATGGCTTAGGTCACTCTTGGAAATCAAACAATAAATTGTAAAGACAAGATAAGGGAAACACTCTAGATGAAATGAACTGACAGCTTCCATGATGAAAGGCTGAGATAAAACAGGAAAAGAACTACAGAATTTTTTCAAAGTTAAAATTGCAGGAGTAAATAGCATTTGTTGTTGTTCAGTCAATAAGTTATTTCTGACTCTTTGCAAACCCACGGACTGCAGTACACCAGGCTTACCTGTCCTTCACCATCTCCTGGGGTTTGCTCAAACTCACGTCCACTGAGTCACTGATGCCACCCAATCATCGCATCCTCTGTTGCCCCCTTCTCAATAAACAAGACAGAATAAAGAGTAAAATAGGGAAATTAAAAATACGTGACTCTGGGTGGGGAAGGGTGGAAGGGCCCAGGACAGTCCAGATGAGCCTGGGGTGGGCTCCTGCCATCTGCCTCCTCCCCCAGGGCCAGTGGCTGGCAGCCCCACTCAGCAGGGCACCAGTGGAAGATCGTGCTGCTGATCAGGCTCCCTGAGCTCTGGAATTAGGTACGCCAGCCATAAAAGCTGATATCCAGCAGCAGCTCTGACCAAACAGGGAGGGGATGGCCTGGGATTTCCAATGGGTCTGGTTTAGTGCTCACTTCTGTAGCTGGTCTCTCTGCAGGATGGTGATACCTTTCCGATTCAAGCAGCTACATCTCCATGAAACATCTTGCATATACATTTATTTAGAGACTCAAATCTTAGTTGCTCGCATTTTAGACAGTCCTCCCTGCAATTTACCCTGATCTAAGAGGATTTACACCTGCTTGGAGGGCAGCAGAACCCTGGGACCCCACTTTGTGGGGTCTTGGGCCTGGACACCTTTCTCAGCCTTGCTCGCTGAGGGTCAGCCTCCAGCCCAGGAGGTGAACCCAGGGGAGCCCTGAGTGGAGGCTGCAGGCTCAGTGGTTCCAGCTGGAACTGGCTGGACTTTGGCTTCTGAGAGCAGCATCTTCTCAGTAGCCTGCAGACAAGAGGATGCGCGTGTCGTTGCTGGGATACGGTGGAGGCCTGGAAAGAAAGGCTGTACTGCTCGCCAGCCAAGGCATTGATTTTAACCAAGGGGCTCTGCAGGCTTCTGTGTTTGGGCAGGCCTGGGGCTGGAGGGCTGAGGCTGGCTGCCAGGGGGTTCAGCTCTGGGCCAAACTTTGATAGAAAAGCCTATTGTGGGGGTCACAGTCCTTGAAGGGCAAGGACGATGTTAGCTTGAGAATGCCCACTTCCTCATCTAACACCTCTGTGCTGACATCAGGGAGGGAACCACCCACTCCTACCCTCATGGACTCTGCTTCTGGTGGAGCGACTGACAAGGCGCATGCACTGTGGGTGCTGAGAAGGTGGCGGAGAAAACAAGCAACTGCAGTGCTGAGAGCTGGGCAGCAGGATGGCTAGGTGCCCTGGGGCGACTGCCCTGACCTCTCTGAGCCTCAGTTTTCTCATCTGTATGATAAAAATGGTGTGTGCCTCAGAGGGTTGTGGAGAGAATTAAACGAGACAAGGGGGAAGGCACTTAGAATATTGCCCACACATAACAAGTGCTCAGCAAGTGTTACAGGTTGAATTGTGTCTGCAAAATTCACATGTTGCAATCCTAACTCCTAGCACATCAGAATGTGGCTGTATTTGGAGATAAGGTCTTTAAAGAGGTAGAAAAATTAAAATGGGGGTGTTAGGGTAGGCCCTGATCAAGTATGACTGCTGTCTTTATAAGAAGAAATCAGGACACAGACACGCTCAGGGGAAGGGTCATGCGAGGACACAGGGAGGAGACAGACATCCACAAGCCCGGAGAGAGGCCTCAGAGGAGCCGGTCTTGGCCACACCTGGGTCCTGGACTTCTAGCTTCCAGAGCTGTGAGGAAATAGATTTCTGTTGTTGAAGCTACCTGATCGGTGCTTCGTTAGAGCAGTCCTGCGAATGCAAGCGTTACTACAGGCATATGTTGTTTTATTGTGCTGTGTTTTATTGCAACTTTGCAGATACTGCAGTCTTTACAAAGGGAAGGTTTGTGGCAATCCTGTGTTGCTGAATTACAGTTAGAATTTTTTGGCAATAAAGTGCTTTTTTGGGTAAGGTGCGTACATTTTAAAAATATAATGCTGCAGCACACGATAGACTATAGTGCAAATGTAAGTATTATGTGCACTGGGAAACCAAAAAAAATCCATAGGACTTGCCTTGTTTCGGTATTTGCTTTATTGGGATGGTCTGGGACTGAACCTTCAGAAGCTCTGAGGTCTGCCCATATTATTGTTATTTCCAAGCCCCAGCACTCAGCCCAGGGACACAGAGCAGGCATAGCGAAGTTTATGGATGGAACCCTCAAGAGTACATGACCCTCTAAAGAGGCAGCGAGGTGAACAGCACTGGGGCCCTGGTGAGACAAGGGCCCTCCCTAGAGTGGGAATGACAGGCTCCCAGGGGCACGGCCCCGGGGAGGAGGGAGGGGTGGGAGCAGGGCGAGGAGGCAGGGGGAAGGGAAGGGGTGCAGGAGCCTTCTGCTGTTGCTGTCTGTCAACGGCGTCGTCTGTGCAGCGGCGCTGTGACTGTGTTCACCACACAGACAGCAAGAGTGGGCGTCTCTGCTGGTTGCCAGGCTCGCCCTCTGGGTGTGGGGCAGCGTGTCCAGCTGGTCTGCTGTGGACTGGACGCTGCTGTTGTTTCTGTTGCTCCGCTCTGATATACAACACTGAAGGGAGCAGGCTCGCCCAGTCCCCCTTGGGCACGTAGGCAAGCCTTTTCTCATTCAAGTGAATATGAAGAGCTGCTGTGACTCATCTTGTTAAAGGTATCGTAGAACTCAGGGCAGGGGACCCAGTGGAGCCTCTGTGCTCAGCAGCTTGGTGGAGATGCCCTGACATTCCCCAAGGCAACTCACTGCAAGAAGGCACTGGGAAGTGCCAGAGGCAGGAGGTCATTGCTTCCAGCACATGGAGAGATGCTGGGAACCGGGAAAGGAACTGCTCAGTCTCCCTAAAATCTGCAGGGGCACCTCCATCGCCTCTCCGGCTTGTGATCACTCCCTTCTAGCCGGTACCTTGCTAATGATCATCACCCTGGGTGTTGACCAGCCAGGAACAGGGCTGGCTGCTGCTTCCATAATGTCCATTGTATGTCAGACCTGGATTCGGAGACACCTCCCCTCGTCTCTCTCCACGTGAGGGATGCTGAGGGGGGCATGCACTCCTTGTACCCAGGAAGGGCTTAAGACACCAGATGAGTTCAAGGAGATTCAGTAGACTAGCTTGCCCTGATATATACTTGCTCAGCAGCTCAGGGAGGACCATTTCCTGAGGTCTGGCGATGTAATTCTCAGCTGCAGGGTGACTCGTGCCGGGAGGTAGTCTGTCTGCACATCCCTGGTGACGGGTGAGGTCCTACATCTGTGTCCTGGTTTATGTGGGCCTTTTCTCCTGTTGAATGGGCAGGACTGGGGTAGACACTTGAGGTGAGAATACCAGGTGGAAGAAGCAGCCCAGGTAAGGCAGACAGGCAGGGACACTTGAGATGTCTTAAAAGCACAGGCACAGCGCTGGGGCCTGGAACTCGAGGCCAGTTGGAGGCGCAGAGGGAGGGCAGAGCGGCAGCCTGCAGGCCTCTCAGTGGAGGAAAGGGTCTGGGCTCAGCCCTGAGGGCAGAGGGGTTAGGGAGAGGAGAGGGTGGGCCGGGCTCCGGGCTGCTGCCTGGAGCTGGTGAGGAGAGTGTGGGAGCTGTGACCTGCCTGGAGCAGCCGGGGTGACTTGGCAGGGGTACCAGCAGGGGAGCGGGCTGAGAGGGTGTGCAGAGGCAGCCCTGGTGGGGACAGCCGGCAGACGGATGGCGAGCTCTAGGCAGTGGGGCTGAGGTTCTGACATGGCAGCAGCTTTGTGCACCACTATCCCAGAGGGCCACTCAGGGCTTCCTGGAAGGGCTGGCATTACTTCCACTGGGCCAGCGTGGCCTGCTGGGAGTGGCCGGCAGCTCCAGCCAGCAACAGATTGACTGGTGCCCCACAAATGACTGGGCAGCCTCCCAGGTGGCACTAGTGGTAAAGAACCCACCTCCCAATGCAGGAGACCCACGTTTGGTCCCTGGGTTGGGAAAATCCCCTGGAGGAGGGCATGGCAACCCACTCCAGTACTCTTGCCTGGAGAATCCCATGTACAGAGGAGCCTGGTGGGCTACAGTCCGTGGGGTCACACAGATTCGGACACGACTGAAGCAACTTAGCACGTGTGCACCACGAATAAGGCAGCCCTGTGTCTGCCCTAAAGAAGGGAGTGGGGTCCCCGTCAAGCCCCCTTCTGTTTGTCCAGCCGTGGTAAAAGGGCTGAGCTTGCTGCAGCAGCCTGGGGCTAAGTCTCTCTGATCTGCAGTAGGAGGCCTTGTGGAAACAGCCCCAAATCAGGCTCCCAGAGCCTCCAGTCTAGGGTGGCCCTGGTGAGACGTTGGAGCCTGGGAGGAGAAGCCATTTGGGGTGGGAAATGTGACTTTAGAGCCTGAGAATTATTGGTGGCAGTATCATCTTGGGAATTCTGTGTCAGGGAGTTCACCAGGACTGCTGCCTTGGTCATGGAGAGGGACCGTCTTCTAGGGCTGAGTACTCCCTCGCACCTGGGATAGGCTGGCAGGGGAGAAGGTCAGCAGGAGTGTGTTTCCTGGTGGGCACTTTGTGCTGTAACTCTGCCCCACCCTTCGTTGAGGTCTGGCGTCACAAGCCCCAGGTCAAGTGGCCCTGCAGGGCCGTGGTGGGGGAGCACAAGCCTGGTGGAGAGGGAGCCGCGTTTCTTGGCTCCAGGCTCTAGCTAGTTTGCTGCATCAGGACACCGGCCCTTGGATGCCTACTCTTGATGGTTCAAGAGAAGCTGCAAATCCAGGTTTCTGGGTGAAATCCTTTTGTATTCCTTTGCCAGGGCTGCCATAACAAACTGTCATAGACTGGAGAACTTAAACAATAGAAATGTATTTTTTCATGGCTCAGGAGGCTGGTGGGCCAAGCTCCAGGTGGTGGCATCCTTGGTTCTCCTGCAGCCACTTGTCTTGCCGGCGTTTTTTTCACTGGGTCCTCACGTGGTCCCCCTCTGAGTGTACCTTTCTGGTGTCTCTCAGTGTATGAAAATTTCCTCTTCTTATAAGGACACAAGCAAGATGGGATTAGGGCCCATCCATATAACCTCATTTTACCTTGAAAAGTAGAAGTGAAATGAGAGTGGTAATCGCTCAGTTGAGTCCAACTCAAGAGTACTGGAGTGGGTTGCCATTCCCTTCTCCAGGGGATCTTCCAGACCCAGGGATCGAACCGGGGTCTCTTACGTCTCTTCCATTGGCAGGTGGGTTCTTTACCACTAGTGCCACCCGGGAAGCCAGAGAAGGCTCAGTGAGAAAGTGAGAATGTGTCAGTCGCTCAGGTGTGTCCGACTTTTTGTGATCCACGGATTGTAGCCAGCCAGGCTCCTCTGTCCATGGAATTCTCCAGGCAAGAATACTGGAGTGGGTTGCCTTTCCCTTCTCCAGGGGATCTTCCTAACTCAGGGACTGAAACTGGATCTCCTGCATTGCAGGCAAATTCTTTACCAACGAGCCACCAGGGAGGGTACCCATTTTATCTTATGCCTCTTTTTAAAAGACACTGTCTCCAAATAGCCATTTCTCAGATACTGAGGTTCAGGACTCCTATGCATGAACTCATGCACAACATTGCCTAATGGTTAAATGTTGGTTTTCATTAAAAAAGTTAAAAATCTCTGAAGGGGCAAACAAACTAGCTCATGAACTGGATTGGGCTCATGAATGGTCTGTTTGAGGCCTCTAATTTCAGGTCTGACCCCAGACCCCCAGGAGCTCCCACGTGTGATCTGGACATGTGCATCGGTGACTTTAGACCCACCCATGAGGGGTTGTGGATTTGAGCTCTGGGCTATAGGCCTGGGAGGAAGTGATGGTGTCTGCAGATGGGGGATGAATATTCTTCCCCCACTGGTGATTGAGCTGAGGAAGGAAAGAGTTGGGGGGGAAGGGAGATAAACTGAACACCCACTGTCTGCTGATGCTGTGCCAGCCACTGACGACCCAGATGTCCGTCAGACACTCCTGTGCCATCTGAGGGGCTTCTCTGGAGGCCTGTCCAGGGTGTGGGGGGCGCTCAGATGAGCAGGAGCCTAGTACAACCTTTGTGTGGGGCTGGGGTAAGAACGGTTGGTTCCTGGGACAGTGAGAAGCCTGGCTGGATGAAAGGCAGGACAGTGCATCTTCTCATGTGATCTAACCCATCCAAGGCTGGCTCCAACGGCAGTCTCAGAGCCTCCTGATGGTCTAGTCTAGACTGTGCAATGAGAGGCTGGAGTAGACTTTCCCCAGGTCCCATAGGATCCTCTCACCTATCTCTGTGCCGGAATGGACACTGGGAAGTGGAGAGGAGTGAGCAAGGCTGGCCGAGCAGGCCAGGACAGGGCTGAGCATCACCCATCTCTGGGCACCCTACCTGTGAAAACTAGAGAGATTATCAGTTAGATCCAATACAACTGTAACCTGCCTTTGCTGATAAAGCTCACCTTAATGTTTGCTAGAAAACACTTGTGGGTCCCCCAATAGCTCACACAGCCTAAACAATGTTTGCCTGAGCTGTTTGCCAGGAACTTGGAGTCAGCTGTGTCTAGTTCAAGCTCCAAGTTAAGACTGCTTAAGACCACTGACCCTCCAGCTGGGCCTGTGAGTGTCCACTCAGGGACCTTTTGACGTCAGAGGGTTAAACACTCCACCCTGTGTGCATCCTGCTGCCATACTGCTTCTGAGCACATGCCCCATGGAGACGCCTGTTGCTAAGCTGAGCCCGCACAGAATCAGATTATCTCCACTCTCCCTTATCTCCAATCACCTTTCCCCTTTCTCCTCATGCCTCAAATCAGCCTGCTGCTTTATGCCATAAATTCCTGAGCCCCTAGCCTTCCAGTAGGTCAATCTAAGATTTGTTTTCCTACCTCCTTCCTTGGCTGCCTCATAAATAAACTCTCTGCTGCAGACCTCAGGGTCTCAGCATTTGGCTTGTTGTGTGTTGGGTAAACACACCTAGTTTGGTAACCAGGGTCTCAGGCTAGGCGAGGCCTGGAACTGGGCCTAGCACAGGCATAGGAAGGAGTCCCTGACTCCAGCCAAAGGGCAGTGTCACCCAGAAGCAGAGAAAGAGATGCATAGGGATCACTGCTCACCTGGCCTTTCCCAAGCCAGTGTCTGGCTGGTGTGTGAGAATGGGAGACAAAGTACAGTCTCCTCTCATGACTCAGGAACTTAAACTGGACAATTCAGGCTGTCAGAGTGAACTTCTTTTGTGATTTAATAGTCTCACTGTAAGCCAGAACTGTTAGGGTGGTACAGGGGCCACTTATGCCCCTTTTCTGTGGATCATGTAGTTCGGGTGAAGTTGGCCTCAGTTCAGTTGCTCAGTCGTGTCGGACTCTCTGCGACCCCATGAATCACAGCACGCCAGGCCTCCCTGTCCATCACCAACTCCCGGAGTTCACTCAAACTCATGTCCATTGAGTCGGTGATGCCATCCAGCCATCTCATTCTCTGTCGTCCCCTTCTCCTCCTGCCCCCAATCCTTCCCAGCATCAGAGTCTTTTCCAGTGTGTCAACTCGTCGCATGAGGTGGCCAAAGTATTGGACTTTCAGCTTTAGCATCAGTCCTTCCAAGGAACACCCAGGATTGATCTCCTTTAGAATGGACTGGTTGGATCTCCTTGCAGTCCAAGGGACTCTCAAGAGTCTTCTCCAACACCACAGTTCAAAAGCATCAATTCTTTGGTGATCAGCTTTCTTCACAGTCCAACTCTCACATCCATACATGACCACTGGAAAAACCATAGCCTTAACTAGATGGACCCTTGTTGGCAAAGTAATGTCTCTGCTTTTTAATATGCTATCTAGGCTGGTCATAACTTTCCTTCCAAGGAATAAGCGTCTTTTAATTTCATGGCTGCAATCAGCATCTGTAGTGATTTTGGAGCCCCCAAAAATAAAGTCTGACGCTGTTTCCACTGTTTCCCCATCTATTTCCCATGAAGTGATGGGACCAGATGCCATGATCTTTGTTTTCTGAATGTTGAGCTTCAAGCCAAAATTTTCACTCTCCTCTTTCACTTTCAAGAGGCTTTTTAGTTCCTCTTCACTTTCTGCCATAAGGGTGGTGTCATCTGCATATCTGAGGTTATTGATATTTCTCCCAGCAATCTTGATTCCAGCTAGCCCTGGCTTAAAGGGTGAGTCACATGGCCCAGGCCTGGCCTCTCTTGACCAGGAATGGGTATCTGACCCCTATGGGGCCCACCAGATAGTTGGGACTCAATCTGAGCTCTTGGATCAGAAAGGGTTTTCCCCCAGATTTTGAGGTTGCGAAGCTGTAACTGCAGCAGCCCTCTTGGCACCATGAAGAGACTTCTTGCCTGAGATGGGAGTGACCCAAAGGAAAGGGAGAATAAAGTTAGAGGGAAAAAACTGGGCTCTAGGGACATCATTTCATATGTCCAAGGCCAAACAATCCCTGGGTTTTTAATTTTGTCAAACAATAAATTTCTTTTTTTTTGCCTAAGTCAGTTCCTGTCACTTGTCTTATAGCTGTGGCTGAACCACAAGTTCTTGTCAATCTCTGATCCTTCCTGTGGTTGGGTGGGGTCGCTGTGCTGTCCTGACATGAAGTGGGTTCCCTACTTACCTAGTGGATAGTTTTGATACCCAAGTATCTTTCTAACTTCCACTGCTTGGGCTGAAACCAGCCTGTGGGTGAGAATTACAACCAACCTCTGAGAACTCTGCAGGAGGAAGATGTGTTGAGGGAGGCATATCAGAGCATTTCCCTTCAGGAAGGCAAGCCGAGTGTTGAATCTCCGTGGACAACTTTAATTTAACTGGAAATTTAAAAAATCAAAACCAGAGTCTGGGGCATTTAGAATGTCTGTCTTCCTGGTTTAATTTCACTGGGATTGTATTACTGCTTTTGATAAAATGTTTCATTTTAAAGAACTGGTTTCATCAAAGCAGGGCTTTCCTTTACAGAGGCAGCTCCACTGATAAAAGATATTTTCATTAGGAAAAAGTGACACCTGGCTTGGACTTAACTGTGGGTTCAGAGAACAGAAAGGAAACGTCTGTGCCCTTTGGTGATCCCTCATGGTCTCTGAGGAGGCAATATAGCTGAGATCTGGAGTAATTTCTTGGACACACCACGCGTGTTCACCTTGCTTGCCTTTGTCCATACTGCTCGCTGCCTCTCCCTGGATGTCTTCCCTTTGCTCCTGGTGGGCAAGATCCCAGCTTGATGACTTGCCTCTGCCTATTCTGGATGTGGTCTTGGCCAACTCCCGTGGTTTGCCAGGGCTGGTTGGTTGCAAATGGTGAAATGTGACCTTATTTGCAGATATGATTAAATTTGAGGACTTCAGATGAGGTGTTGTCCTGATTTATCTGGATGGGCTCTAAATACAAGCACAAGTGTCCACATAACAGGGAGACCAAGGGAGACTGGACATGCACACAAGCAACGAGATCAAAGAGGCAGAGACTGGAGTGTTGCGGCCACAAGCCAAGAAATGCTGGCAGCCACGAGAAGCTGGGAAGGTCGAGCAATAGAATCTTCCATAGAGTCTCTGGGGAGAGGTTGGCTCTATTGATGCCTTGATTTTGGCCTCTGGAATTTTGGCCTACTGGGAGAGAATGCATATCTGTTATGTTGAGCCACCTGTTTGGTGCTGATTTATTTGTAGCAGCCACAGGATACTAATACAGGAGGGAAAGCCATGTGAACAAACTAGAATTTTGTGTTGAGCCTGGTGGCGGGGGGCTGTAATTCATGAAACCCAGAGTGGAAAGAGCACTCCACTCTCCTGTGGGTTAGAAGCAGCACCAGAGAGTCGCCCGGCAAGCTGGCAGTCCTTTCCTCCCGCTCCTCTTTGCTCTCCCTGGCTTCCCCATGCCTTGCGTTATCCATTCTTCTCGATCCAGGAGAGGCAACTGGGAGGTTCACAGGGAAGAGATACTTGCTTTTTTCTCACATGATTTGGAATTGTTTCACTTGTTACAACTACTGCTCTCATAATATGAAAGGTGTCACGTGAGGAAAATTGAATCTAGGATGGGTTGGGTGGCATCATTTCCTGGCTCCTCACTCCTCTCTCGTTATCCACCCCTTGTGCTACCTCACTTTGCAAATTCTCCATCTAGAATGGAGGAGGCGTTCTGCCCCATTCCTGTGGCCGTCCTGGCCCACGGAACAAGAGTGGCAACGAGCGTGTGCCGGTTTGCAGCCCAGTCCACAGGGGTCACTGTGCTTTCATGCTTCTCCTCCTAGAAGCTTCTGACCTCCTTCTTGAGATGGGCTTCCCCTGGACCCAGGGTGCACACAGGGAGAGCAGAGCTGTGGGTCTGAGCAAACATTGTTGTTGTTCTGGGTTTGCAGGCTCTACGCTGGTTTAGTATCCAGTGTTCCTACAGCAGTGGGAAACGGCTATAGAAATCGGCACCTTGAACAGAAACCTGCAATATGTGGCACTGGCTTTGGAACAGGAAATGGTTATTGGAGGCTGAAGAAATGATGGCCTGTGTTATGCAGTGGTGGGGTATCTGCTAAAAGCTGTCACCTGAAATAACCTGGAGGAAGGGAAGTGTACCTAATACACTGGTGGCTTTGGGCTGAGAGTGTCCGGGGAGCATGTTGCAGGCATGAGCAGGCTACAAAGAAGAGTCAGCTCTTCTTGACTGGTCAGGTCTCAGAAAGAACTAGAGTGAAGAAAGAGAGTCTGGAAAATCTTGGCTTTGCTGCACTGAAAAATAAAGCTCTTTAATCTCCATCTTCTCCACTGAATAAAAGATTCTCACACACAGCCTGAGAGAAAAGTCAGATCAAGGGTATGGCTATTAAGGTACAGCTTGGGAGTCTAGAGTGAATCAAAGGCACAGCGCTGGCACTTGTGAAGGCCTCTGGAAGACTAGATGGTGCTCAAAGTTACTAGGAAGATCAGTGATGTGGGCCTTCGAATCACCCTGAGCTGCCCACAGTACTTGTAAGTGCAGAGACAGACATGTCTTGAAATGAAGTGGGAATATGGCTTTTGGCACAGTGAATCAAATACATAGAAACTCCACAAGTTTTGAGAGAGCAGTATTGACAAAAGACCCCCCCGGTTCAGTTCAGTTCCGTCATGTCCGACTCTTCGTGATCCCATGGACTGTAGTCCACCAGGCTTCCCTGTCCATCACTAACTCCCCGAGTTTACTTAGACTCATTTCTATCGAGTTGATGATGCCATCCAACCATCTCATCCTCTGTTGTCCCCTTCTCCTCTTGCCTTCAGTATTTCCCAGCATCAGGCTCTTTTCCAATGAGTCAGTTTTTCACATCAGGTTACCAAAGTATTGGAGCTTCAGCATCAGCTCTTCCAGTGAATATTCAGGGTTAAACAGTCAACCTTTAGGATTGACTAGTTTGATCTCCTTGCAGTCCAACGGACTCTCAAGAATCTTCTCCAACACCACAGTTCAAAAACATCAATTCTTCGGTGCTCAGCTTTCTTTATGGTCCAACTCTCACATCCATACATGACTACTGGAAAAACCATAGCTTTGACTAGACAGACCTTTGTTGGTAAAGTAATGTCTCTGCTTTTTAATATGCTTTCTAGGTTGGTCATAGTTTTTCTTCCAAGGAGCAAGTGTCTTTTAATTTCATGGCTAAAGTCACCATCTGCGGTGATTTTGGAGCCCAAGAAAATAAAGTCTCTCACTGTTTCCACTGTGTCCCCATCTATTTGCCATGAGTGATGGGACCGGATGCCTTGATGTTAGTTTTTTGAATGTTGAGTTTTAAGCCAACTTTTTCACTCTCCTCCTTCACTTTTATCAAGAAGCTCTTTAGTTCTTCTTCACTTTCTACCATAAGGGTGATGTCATCTGCATATCTGAGGTTACTGATATTTCTCCCTGCAATCTTGATTCCAGCTTGTGCTTCTTCCAGCCTGGCATTTCATATACTGTACTCTGCAAATAAATTAAATAAGCAGGATGACAATATACAACCTTGATGTACTCCTTTCCCAATTTGGAACCAGTCCATTGTTCCATGTCCAGTTCTAACTGTTGCTTCTTGACCTGCATACAGATTTCTCAGGAGGCAGGTCAGGTGGTCTGGTATTCCCATCTCTTTAAGAATTTTCCACAGTTTGTTGTGATCCACACAGTCAAAGGCTTTGGGGTAGTCAATAAAGCAAAAGTAGACATTTTTCTGGAACTTTCTTGCTTTTTCTATGATCCAAAGGATGTTGAGAATTTGATCTCCAATTCCTCTGCCTTTTCTAAATCCAGCTTGAACATCTGGAAGTTCTCAGTTCACATACTACTGAAGCCTAGCTTGGAGAATTTTGAGCATTACTTTGCTATTGTGTGAGATGAGTGCAATTGTGCAGTTTTGAACATTCTTTGGCATTGCCTTTCTTTGGGATTGGAATGAAACTGACCTTTTCCAGTCCTGTGGCTACTGCTGAGATTTCCAAATTTGCTGGCATATTGAGTGCAGCACTTTTACAGCATCATCTTTCAGGATTTGAAATAGCTCAACTGGAATTCCATCACCTCCACTAGCTTTGTTTGTAGAGATGCTTTCTAAGGCCCACTTGACCTCACATTCCAGGATGTCTGGCTCCAGGTGAGTGATCTCGCCATCGTGGTTATCTGGGTCGTGAAGATGTTTTTTCTGTAGCTCTTCTGTGTATTCCTGCCACCTCTCCTTAACATATTCTGCTTCTGTTAGGTCCAGACCATTTCTGTCCTTTATTGTTCCCATCTTTGCATGAAATATTCCCTTGGTATCTCTAATTTTTTGAAGAGATCTCTAGTCTTTCTCATTCCATTTTTTCCCTCTATTTCTTGGCATTGTTCACTTAGGAAGCCTTTCTTATCTCTCTTTGCTATTCTTTGGAATATTCTTTGGAATCTGCATTCAGATGGGTGTATCTTTGCTTTCGCTTCTTTTCTCAGCTATTTGTAAGCCCTCATCAGACAATCATTGGCTTTTTTGCATTTCTTTTCCTTGGGGATGGTCTTGATCCCTGCCTCCTGTACAACGTCATGAACCTCTGTCCATGGGTCTTCAGGCACTCTGTCTATCAGATCTAATCCCTTGAATCTATTTGTCATTTCCACTGTATAATCATAAGGGATCTGGTTTAGGTCATACCTGAATGGTCTACTGGTTTTCCCTACTTTTTTCAACTTAAGTCTGAATTTGGCTGTAAGGAGTTCATGATCTGAGCCAGAGTCAGCTCCTGGTCTTGTTTTTGCTGACTGTATAGAGCTTCTCCATCTTTGGCTGCAAAGAATATAATCAATCTGATTTCAGTGTTGACCATCTGGTGATGTCCGTGTGTAGAGTCTTCTCTTGTGTTGTTGGAAGAGGGTGTTTGCTATGACCAGTGCGTTCTCCTGGCAAAACTCTATTAGCCTTTGCACTGCTTCTTTCTGTACTCAAAGGCCAATTTTCCCTGTTATTGCAGGTATCTCTTGACTTCTTACTTTTGCATTCCAGTCCGCTATGATAAAAAAAAGACATCTTTTGGGGGTGTTAATTCTAGAAGGTCTTGTAGGTCTTCATAGAACTGTTCAACTTCAGCATCTTTTTGTATTAGTGGTTGGAGCATAGACTTGGATTACTGTGATACTGAATGCCCTGCCAGTCTGGACCAAAAGACGCTGAAATGTTCAAGATGGAGAAAAACCTCTGGGCCACTAATTTGTTACAGGCAAGATGCAGGTTGAGAAAGCATTCAGCTTCCATGAAAGCCATATTTTAGAGTGTCCTTCTCAGAAGTGACCAAGAAGAATGATGTGACAAGAAAGACGTGACCAAGGAGAGTGACAGAGAAGGAAAGATATTGTAGGGAGTAGAGCCAAGAACCACAGCTCTGGGGAGTAGACTTGAAGCCTGATTCCACAATACGCCCTGCTCCAGGGTAGAAGTTCCCGGCAATGTTTCTCCAACAGGATGTAAGAATTGTGGACTAGTGGACCAGTGGGGCTTCCCTGGCAGCTCAGCCGGTAAAGAAGTCACCTGCAATGCAGGAGACCCGAGTTCGATCTCTGTGTCGGGAAGATCCCCTGGAGAAGAAAATGGATACCCACTCCAGTATTCTTCTCTGGAGAATCCCATGGACGGGGGAGCCAGGTGGGCTGCAGTCCACAGGAGAGTGAAGAGTTGGATATGACTGAGTGACCAACACACACACGAGTGGACCAGTGCGCTTCCCTGGTGGCTCAGGTGGTAGAGAATCGCCTGTAATGCAGGAGACCCAGGCTTGACCCCTGGGTCTGGAAGATCCCATGGAGAAAGGAATGGCAACCCAATCCAGTCTTCTTGCCTGGAGAACCCCATGGAAAGAGAAGCCTGGTGGGCTACAGTCCACGGGGTCGCAAAGAGTCAGACACGACTGAGCAACTGGCGCTGTTACTCACAGTGACTGTCTGGGGCCTCCTGGCCTTTTTTCCTTTAAATCAGAGTCTGGTTGCTTTACCCTGCCGTGTCAGTTTCTGCATTCCAGCGAAGTGAGTCAGTTCTACATATGCTTGTGTCCACCCTTTCCTAGATTCTCTTCCCATTTAGGTCATCACTGAGCATGGAATTCCCTGTGCTGTACAGTGGGTTCTCATTTGTTATCTATTTTAAACGTAGTAGTGTGCATATGTCAATCACTGTCTCCCAGTTCATCCCACCCTGCCTCCTCCCATTTGAATGGGAGTGTTTACTGCATGACATGGCCCTGTTCTATCATGGCTAACTTGGCCTGTGTGAGGTGTTGGAGGGGAGGAGGGGCACAAACAACTTCTCCTTTTGTTCTTTAGGTCCTAGGAGCAAGGGGAGCTGCATTTGGATCTGACTTAGAATACAAGATTCTCAGTTTCTAGCTTGACACCGTGATTGGGTGTTTTGAGTGAGAATGAGTGTATTTTGTAGGTGGGAGGGTAACTGCGTCCAAGAGGGCACTTTGCGGAAGATTTTATCACCATTCCTGATTCCTTACCCATGCTGTAGTCGTTTCCTAGGACTGCCATAAAGATAACCACAAAATTGGGTGGCTTTATGTGACAGAGGCTTACTGGAGGCCAGAAATCTGAAATCAAGGTGTCAGCGAGGTTAGTTCCTTCTGCGCGGGAGAATCTGTTCTGACTCTCTCCTAGCTCCTCATAGCCAGAAATCCTTGGTATTTCTTTCTTTCTTTTTTAAAAGAATTTTCTGAGCCTGCTTTTTTTTTTTTTTAAAACTATATCTTTATTTACTTGTTTTGGGCTGTGCTGAGCCTGCGGCTGCGTGGGCTCTTTAGGGGAGCAGGGGCTTCTCTCTAGTTGAAGTGGGCTCCTCTTGCTGTGCAGCACAGGTCCAGGGTACATGGGCTTCGGCAGTTGTGGCCTCCGGGCTCTAGAGCACAGGCTCAGCAGTTGTGGTGATTAGTTGACCTGTGACATGTGGGGTCTCCCTGGGTCAGGGGTGAAACTCACGTCTCCTGCGTTGGCAGGCAGATTCTTTACCACGGAGCCACCAGAGAAGCCTGGCATTTCTTGAGTTGTAGACACACCCCTCCAATTTCTGCCTCCAGCTGTCACACGGCATTCTCCCTGAGTGTCTCCACTTCCCTTCTTATACAGACATCAGTCACATTGGATTAGGGGTGCACTCTGATCGAGTATGACTTCATCTTAACTAATCACTTCTGCAAAGACCCCATTTCCAAATAAGATCCCTTTCTGAGGTTCTGGGCAGACACGCATTTTTCGGGGAAGCACTTCTCAGTCCACTACATGTCCTGAATCCGCATCCTTTGCCCTGTGACTCTGCAGCTTCTCTCTCCAGGATGCAGAGTTATCTGCCCCATTCATGGGGTTGTTCTGCATGTCTCCTGTGGCCAAGGGTAGGTGGGTGAAATAAACTGTGGGCCAGTTTGGGGCCGAGGTCTTAGAGGCATCGTGTACTCATGCTTTCCCTTTTAGAAGCCTCTGATCTCCTCCGGGAGATGAGCTTCCCTTAGAGCTGCTGTCCCTGCATCCTGGTTTACACATGAGCTGCCCCAACTGTCCCCAGACCCGCCCTGTCAGGAGAGCTGCCTCGGCCAAGCTGTAGAGCTGTAAGCACATGGGTAACTCTTGTTGTCTTTCTCCAAAAGAAGACAAGAATCTAGATTTCAAATCCTTAATCTCCTAATTTTTATGTGTGTTCTGACTCAATTAAAAATGTCACTGTGCTGTCCCAACCAAACACTCCTGGGAGTAGAATTCTGCCTGTAATCTTCCAGCTTATGGTCTGGAGTGCAGACTGGCTGGGCCCAGGGGTCCCTCTGCTCAGCTGCTTCCTGTCAGAGGCACCATCCTGGGAAGATCCTTTCTCCAGGAGGAGAGGGTCCTTCCGTGTGACAGAGAACCCAAGTGGGCCCTGCAGCAACTGAGGGTTTCCATCAGGAGGGCATGCAGAGCCCATCTCTGCTGGCGGTTGTGCACAGGACGACCAGGCCACGGAGGGGGCCTGTCATCCTGATGCCCTTCCGCCCTTTCCAAGACATCTCAGATGATGCTGTTTTAGGAACATTTGGCAAGAAGATGCCCATAGTGTTTCTTTTACAAGAATGGTGGCTTCTTAGGGATTGCTCTAAAAAACCAAACTGAACCAAATGAAACCACACCAAACCAAAACAGTTATGGAGAATAGGGAAATCAAACACCACCAGGTTGAGCCTGACTTTAATGGATGAACTTCTCACTTTAAATTGAGTCCATGTTCATTTTCTCTCCCGGACTTCTGGAAGGCAGCAATCACACTGTTTACACTTGTCTCACCCGCCTGTTTGCTCAGCCCTGGCCCCCGCCTCCTGTCCTGCACGTCCCTTACTGTTTCGTTGCACACATATGCTCAGCTTTATATTTACATGTATCTGATTTTTATATATGGCTTGTGAAATATGCCAGACGAAGAATGAAACAGTCCTGAAAACAGCTGGAAAATTATGCAACAGAGATTGGGCACATGCACTTTCTGTACTGCAAAGTTGCACAACAGACCAAGTTTGTTATAAGTGAAGCTGGGAGGTTTTTATTTTTTCTCCAGAGTGACAGCTTGCATGGTGGAGTAAGCCTTCTGCAGAAGGCATTTCCTCAGGCGCCTCAGACTCTCTGAGAGGGGAGAGGCAAGGCTGGAGCTACATGGGAAGCAGCGAGGCTGCAGTCCAGGGGAGTTTGTCAAGGGGCTAGAGGCAACTCTTGGGGTCTGGTCAGGTCAAGGCCAGGGGCCGCGGTAGGCCAGGACATGGCAGAGCCCATAGGCCAGCCAAGGCTGGGGATCTGGCAAGGCCAAGGTCCAGCAAAGCTGAGACCCAGTTTCCGGTGAGAGGAGGACAACTTTTGGAGGTGTCCATGTCTCTGCTGCCATCTGTTGGGAAATCCTGGTGGACAGATAGCCTCAGATGGATCTGGAGCCAAATGGTCCCTCACTGTCTGCTGCTCCCAGAGCTGAGTCTCTGTTTGCCCAGCACCACCCTGGCTCTGCAATTCTCTAGTCTCTCCCGTGGCCCAAGAGGATGCAGGAGAGCAGGGCCTTGGCCCCTCAGACCAGAGCTGGGTCATCCTTGGAGGCATCAGGCCCTGTGGCACGGCTCCGCTGTGCGCCTTATTGTCTCACAGGTTAGAGTCCGTGAGAACCGTAACTGAGCCCAAAATCTCCATTGTCAACACCCAGTGGAGGGGCAGGCTTTTCTCTGCTATTAAAAAGATCCAAGTGTCTCAGACTGCCTGAGGTGTAACAAGATGGCTGATAATGTGATCTGTCTGCTCCACAATTGAAGATGACATTATGGCCAGCAGTGACCTTCTGTCTGGGCTCAGTCTGGGAGCCTGGGTGGAACAGGGAGTCCTGGCGTACGCTGGAGGAGGGCTCCTGAGCAGGCCAGGAGGAGGACAGACACCGCAGCCCAACCCTGTGTGGGAGGCGGAAGGGAAGAGCCCCTGGGAAGCTGCTGCCCAGCCCTTGGCACAGGGCTTGAATTTACCCAGAGATTTGGGCAGGGCAATTTGGCTCAATAATGGTGGAGAAAATCTGGGGCCCTCTGCTGTGAGGGGGGCTTTGGCTGCTTGGGCAAGCAGGCCAGTGGCTCCCACCGTCACCACAACCCCTAGGTAAGCTGGCACGACCTGTTTACGGCTCTCATGGCCAGGGCAGGCCACGACACGGCAGAGCCCACAGGCCAGCCACGGTGGGGGATTAGCTGCAGTGCGGAGGGTTGCTAAGGAATCTGGGGCTCAGCTGAGACCCTGGCTGCTGCAGCCACTCAGAGCAGAGATGGGAATCGCCATAGGGGAACTGTGCTGCCCGGCTCATTCGGTTTCCTCGTTCCCATTTCAGAAATGCAATTAGGGAGGCCAAGGCACTGCGTGGGCTCTGGAGCGAGTGTCTGGGTGTCTGGGTCTGCGGGTGTTTGGGGGCTGGGGTCGACGTGTGCCTCTGTGTTCGCTTTTACACACATATCACCACATGCACGTGGCATGGGGGTGTGTGCACAGGTGCAAATGAACACTCTCACTGCCCATCTCCTGGAACAGTCATCCCCAGACCTTGAAATGACAGTTCTTGGCACTCCCCAACCCCTGCACCCATGTACCCTCCACCCCTGCTCCCAGGGCAGCCTGTGCTTCCAGATTCATCTCTGGGGGACTGTGTATTCTCAGCTAAGGAGTATAATCTCTTAGTGGGTAGCAGGGGGCCAGTGGTGCCATGTGGGGACCACAAGAAGGAGCATACTGGAAAGTTCCAGCAACCAGAGGCCCTCATGGAGGTCCTAAGTGAGCACAGCTGAGAAGCCTGGGAAGGAGAAGGGGATGCAAAGGCAGTGGGTGCTGGAGAGCAGCCCCCATAGCCTGCAGATGCCTCACAGGCCGTGCAGGGGCCTCCTGAAGGCAGAAGCGCTTGCTCTAGCTTCCCCATCCAAAGAGCCGGAGGTGGGCCCTGCAGGGCAGGTGGAGGCCCTGCTGCCTCTGGGTGAAGCCAGCCAGCTGGGGGCCAGGAAAGTCAGAAAAGCATCTAAATGCCGCGCTACCCCTCAGACCCAGCTCGGCTCTCCATATGGCCTGGTATGCCCAGTGTGGTCAGATGTGCTTTTTTTCCCTGAGAGAAGCCAGAGGGGCATATTTTAATGGGGGCATCTTTTGATTTTTAAAAAGTTTTAGCAAATAGTTTAACAAACAAAACCCTGTAGGCTGCTAGTTGCGAGCCCCTTATGCATCAGTTATGATACTTGACTCCACTGCTTTAGGCAAACAGTAGGGATTGGTAGGAAGATGCTCAGATTCGCATCCCAGAAGGCTTCAGAGCACCCAGAGCGGTCCACCGTGTGGGTGATGAGTGCTCTAGTTCTGAAGCAAGTCATGAGGTCTGGTCTGGCTCTGGCCCCAGGCGCTATCATCTCTAAGAAGTTGATTCTTCATCTGAAAGTGGTAAGGTTGCATTTCCACCTGGAGGGATGTTGTGAGGATAAAGGGAGGTAGTTTACCTAAGAGCTCTGCTAACTCACCAACAGAGCTGTGAGCTTGCAGGAAATATTGTGATTGACAAAACACAGCCCGGCACAAGAGGTGCTTCCCAAGGGCACACTGACCCCAGTGTCTTCACTGGGAAGAGGAAACTGTGGGCCTCAGGTTGGCCAGTCACACTTGACCAGGTCACAGGGGGATGGCCGTGGAACACTGATGTGTGAGATCCTTTTCCCGAGAAGGGAGTCAGGAAGCTCCGGATCAGTGTCCTGGTGAGTGCTCCCAGCTCCCAGAGCTTTTCGAGATGAACACGATCTTGCTTCATTCTCCTACTTAAATCTTTCATTTAGAGCAAAGTGCAGCCTGCAAGCTGAGACCTGCAAGGCCTTGCCTCATCTGTGATCCCCTGGTTGCCTCTCTCACTGCATCTTTTCCTTCTTTTACCACCCTCTGGCCTCACTGATCTTCCTTCCCTGGAGCAGGAAAATCTCTTTTCTGCTCAGGGCCTTTGCCTGTGCTGGTCTCTCTGTTTGAGATGCTCATTGCTTAGACTGCCCACGAGAATTCCTGGTGGCTCAGACGGTAAAGAATTCGCCTGCAATGCAGGGTTTGACCCCTGGGTCGGGAAGATCTCCAGAGAAGGGATGGCTACCCACTCCAGTATCCCTGCCTGGAGAAATCTATGGGCAGAGGAGTCTGGAGGGCTTCAGTCCATGGGGCCACAAGGCCGCGCGCAGCTGAGTGACAGCCTGGTGACTTCTCTCTGGCCAGCTGTTAACGGCCCCTCCGCTTCCTCTCCTTTGTTCCGAGTGTCCCGTATCCCGAGCCTCCGTTTACTTTCTTCATCACATCTACCTCTGAAGTTGATCTTATTTTCAATGGATTGAATATCCATTAAAATGGGTTTGTTTGGCCATTTACGTTAATGAGCATTTAAATGCACCAGATACCATTTCAGGTGACTTAACATGAATGAATAAAAGTCAATGCTATGGGATAAACATAAAATAAAAGTTCGCCCTGCAAATGTTCACTGAGCGCCCACTGCGTTCCATTCCGTGTTTTGTCAGTATTTCTCGCAGTTCTTCGGCGAGGTTCCTCATTAGGCCACATCCAGCCCTGGCATCCCGGCCGCCCACCTCCTGCAGCACAGCCAGGGTGTAGTTCCAAGGTCAGTGATATGAAGAAAGCAGGCGGTGGAAGTACTCTGGGAAATTTCCAGTGATACAGGTTTGCATCTATAGGCCAGCGCTGAACTACGGACAGGCGGGTGCAGGGAGTGAAACCAGCTAAGGTGTGGACGGCGTCACATGTGTTGAACCATTTAACTCCCCAGCCATTCTATGAAGTGCGTGGTAAGAGTCTGCCCATCATAAAGTTTAAGAAACTGAGGCATGTGGAAGCTCAGAAAGCTTCTCAAGGTCACATGACTGGAAAGTGACTGACTGACAGAGCCCTAGCAGCCTGTCTCTGGGCTGCTCTGGGGAGTGGAAGTTGTGTGTGCTGGGGAACCGTCGTGTAATTCCCCTCTCAGCGACCCTCCGCGAGCAAGGCCTCTACGGCCCAGGATGGCAACACAGGGTCGGGAGGGAGCGCGCTCATTAAGCGACCTGACTCATCATGCCGAAGTAATGCGTGTGACTTCAGCTTCCAGTGTGTGTCGGGGAGCTTATTCTGCACTGAAAATGAGGATGGCCAGGCCCCGAGCTCTTCCTGACCCTGGGGTCCCAGCCTTGCCGCTGAGGAAATGGGCGGTGGAGAGACTGGGCGGCTTGTGTGATCACAGTGTGCGAGTTGTCAGAGATGCCTCGCTGACTCTCAGGAGAGAAAGTCACGAGAGTCAGTGGTTCAACTTCAGGCATCCACGCCCAACCGAGATGACGGTGAGGGTACTGCCACCGCGGCCGAGACAGGGGGCTAGGCCTGGCCTTGACGGGGTAGCAGGGAAGGGAGGTGAACTCCTCCTCCAATGAGAGGAGATGGAGAGCTGACTGCTTTGCTGTGGGCTAAGGAAAGAAAAGCAAAGGAATTCCAGAAAACCATCTGCCTCTGCTTCGATGACTACGCTAAAGCCTTTGACTGTGGAAAATTCTTCAACGGATGGGACTACCAGACCACCTTACCTGTCTCCTGAGAAACCTGTATGCAGGTCAGGAAGCAACAGTTAGAACTGGACATAGAACAATGGGATGGTTCAAAATTAGGAGAGGATATCTCAAGGCTGTATATTGTTACCCTGCTTATTTAACTTATTTTCAAAGCACAACATGCAAAATGAAGGATGGATGAAGCTCAAGTTGGAATCAAGATTGCTGGGAAATATCAATAAACTCCAATACACAGATGACACCACCCTAATGGCAAAAAGTGAAGAGGAACTAAAGAGCCTCTTGATGAAAGTGAAAGAGGAAAGTGAAAAAACTGGCTTAAATTTTCAACAGTCAAAAAACTAAGATCACGGCATCCAGTCCCATCACTTCATGGCAAAACAAAAAACCGAACAGTGATAGACTTTATTTTTGGACTCCAAAATCACTGCAGACAGTGACTGCAGCCATGGTATTAAAAGATGCTTGGAAGAAAAGCTATGACAAACATAGATAGCGTATGGAAAAGTGGAGACATTCACTTACTTTGCCGACAAATGTCCGTACAATCAAAGCTATGGTTTTTCCAGTAGTCACGTATGGATAAGAGAGTTGCACCATAGAGAAAGCTGAGCACCGAGCTTTTGAACTGTGGTGTTGGAGAAGACTCTTGAGTCCCTTGGACAAGAAGATGAAACAAATCAATCCTAAAGGAAATCAACCCTAAATATTCATTGGAAGGGCTGATGCCAAAGCTGAAGCTCCAATACTTTGGCCAGCTGATGCAAAGAGCCAACTCATTGGAAAAGACCCTGATGCTGGGAAAGATTGAGGGCAGGAGGAGAGGGGATGACAGAGGATGAGATGATTGGATGGCATCACCAACTCAATGGACATCAATGTGAGCAAATTCAGGGAGATAGGGAAGGACGGGGAACCCTGGCTTGCTGCAGTCCGTGGGGTCGCAAAGAGCCTGACACAGCTGAGCAACTGAACAGCAACAGAAGGAGAGAGATGGGGCTCAGATGCCCCTGGGGCTCAGGTGGAAGAAGACATGCCGGGTTTGAGCCCAGGGGCTGGGGGCGGGTGGAGATGGGGGCTTTGAGAAGCTGAGGCTCTGGGACACGCTGATGGAGATGCCTAGGGGTTGCCACAGTTACAGGGTGGATGGGCCGTCTGGGTGGTCTGTGCGTAGACCCCTGAACACATGAGGAAGGCTGAGGACATGGCTGAGGAGGAGTGCTGTGTACGGACAGAAAACGGCATCCACTGGGACCGGCCCTGAGGAGTGGCCAGAGGCGATGGGGACATGTGAAGGGTCCTCTCGTGAGGTGCTTCCTGGAGCCAGATTTGCAGAGAGCCTGCAAGGGGCTATTTATTTTATCCAAAACAAAAACTTCAAAACATTGCACTAAAGACACAGGACTATCTCTTTATTGGAATGAGCAGAAGATGGGGACACTATTTTGCAGGGGGCAGAGGTGACTGTTCCTCCATAAACTCCACACTGGAGTTTGTGACGAGTCTCAGCATTTTTGAAGAGGAGGGACCATCTGGAGCTGCTGGGAGGGAGATAGTCAAGAAACATGCATCCTACTAGTGATGGGGACTTTGCGGGGGTGATAATCCTCCTGACACCTCTGCAGGAGTGGAGGGTCTCGAGGGAGTCCCCAAGGGCTGCAGTGATGGCCAGAGGCCCTCAACCCTGTGTCCGGAATTTCTTCTCACTGAGTTTCAGCCTTGGGATTCCACGGTTAGTGCTATTGACAGACCCAGCTAGAAGCTTTGGCCTCTTCGAGACCTGCATCCTAGATGGTGCGAGTCCTGCCGGGTTGGGCAGGACTGGAAGGAACTTGACAAACTTGACACGAAGGGAATGCATTCGAAAGAGAACAAGGCTCCGAAGGCCAGGGATCCTGGGTTTACCAAGGCATTGGCCAGGGCCACCTGTTGACATTCCCTGGATTGTCCAGGGAAGAAATGTCCAGTGACATTTACAAGGTGTTTGAACACAAAATGCAACAATGTAATAGGATCGTGCCACTCACAGTTACATACAGTATTTATATGTAAAGTCTCTGGAGAGGATGTCATCTGGGAATGGTGAATTCCAGGGAAAAACATCTTCTTTCACCAGACAAGGGAAAGCCTGGGACTGTGCCACGCTCTCATTTGGACATAAAGGCAAGCAAAGTACTGGGGGGACATTGGGGCTAACACGTTTCTGCCCCCGATGGTTAATCCAGGCCTGTCCCAGTAATACCACTGCTCCTTGTCAGCAGCTGGTTCAGCAACAGCCGTATGACCCATTCTGGAGCGGGAGTCAGCTGGTCCATCTGGGAGAGATGAGGACCTGTGCATGTGGTTCGGTCATCTTGCTACCTGGTTGAGCTCTGGAGCTGTCATACCTGCAGGCCTCCTGCATGTCCTTATGGTCTAAGTGGGCTGTGAAACTTGTGTCCAGGGGCATCTTAAGGGACCCAGAGGCATTTCTCAGATGAGAAGCTTGGAACAAATGTCCCTCTTGACCTGTGTGAGAGGCCAGACCAGACACAGGTCTAGACCCTGATCCCAGGAGACCCAGAGCATCACTACTCGCCACACCCAGCATCACCTTGAAAAGTCTTGGGACTTGCTGCCTCTCTGCTAGGTGGAGCGCACATGGATAGTCAGAGGTGGGCACTGAGCTTTCTCCTTCCCCAGCTCTTTATTGCATAGATTGAGCCCGAGCCTCCAGCTTGTGTCTCCAGTGTAAAAGTATTGACTGAGCCTAGATTCCTAAGCCTCCAAACTTCAAGCACTTTGCTTTTCACTTCTAGGCAGAACTGACTGCAATGGAAGTGGGACTCCTCTGTGTAGAACATGGCAATGAAAAAAAAAAAAATGTTACCCGGACACCACCTACATTTCCTCTTTTGCCTGACACAGAGCCCTGTCAGTGTATGTGTTGCGGTGGGGGGGGGGGGGCGCGAATGCTCAAGAAACTCCAAGAACCACACCCCTAAAGGCCACCTGGTTGGCATGTTCTGTTTAATTAGCATTCTCCTGACATATTGCTTACCAAGGCTGCTCCCAGCCAGAACTCTGCCTGTGCGTCTGACGGGGCCATTGCACCCGCTGTTTGCCAATAGCAGAGGGGGGTAGAACTGCTGTCTTCAGAGGCCCTTTGACAAGGTCGTCAAGTCCTCATGGCTTGTTATGCTCAGCATACGGGTCCCCAGAGGGCTAGAAGAGTCTAGATCTTGCCCCACAACCCCTGGGATCTTGCCTGACGGGACGCAGGAGAAGGAGCTCTCACTACTTCCATCTGCTTGCAGCCTGCAGTGCGGGCATGGCCTGCCAAGGATGGTGACCTCGGCAAAGGGCAGAAGCACTTCTGGTTTCTGTGTGGCCGCCAGGGGACAGGAACGGCTCTGATGAAGTCTGTCCTGGCGCATGTGACCCGGAAGTCAGAGGCGGGCTGACAGCCTTGCTTCTCCTCTTCAAGCCAAGGGGGCACTGCTCCCACAGACAGCTAGGGCAGGCACAGGGCAAGAAGTTCCATGCTTAATGTCTCTACTCCACGGCAAGCACTGTGATTCGTGATACCCAAAATGACCAGAAAAAGTTCCCATTTCTTTCTGTACCTCATGTTGTTGGGAAGATTTTAAAGGGATTGGAGGGCTCGAGCTCACTCGGAGCTGTTCTCACCCTTTGTCCATAACATGGGGCTGTTCTAGACCAGAGGTGCAATTCCAGTTCTTCGGGGATCAGAGTGGACACAATTGTGAGCAAAAAGCAGGTATAGGACAGCAGGTAGTGGTGGGGACGGTCAAGTAGGAGACTGCTAGCCAGACTGAAGGCCGCTCAAGTTCAGCTAAAGTCAAACACACAACACATGAACTCAGTTAGAGTTCTAACTGGACTGGATCTAGACTGGATAAGCAGGCTTCAACGAAGAACCACTGTGCATCCTCTGTTCCACTTTCACCCAGAGGAGAAGAGGGGAACAGAAGGAGAGGCAACGACCTCAGCTGTGGCAGCATTTTACAGGAGGGGAAAGACCTGAGCGTGGAGGTTTGAAGAAGTAGGGGTGATCTTTTCTTTTTTTGAGCTGAGGACAAGTGATCAGGAAGCTGGGATGAGTCCACAAGAGCTCAAGATTTCATCCATACATTTTGATGCATCTGTGCTTGGTTCTTCCACTCAGCCTAGAGAGGTGTCATCGTGGGGACTAAAGGATGGGTTAGTTGAGGGTAGTGGTCTGCCTTCGAGGAGCCTCTGTCTGGGTGGATCCCCAAGAGGCTTGGGGTGATGTGGGAAGGAATAGTTGCCAGGAGTGACTCAGGAGTGCCAGAGAGACAAAGCTGCTTGCCAAAAAGATATTCTAGAGCTGATTTTCCAAAGTGCGCAAGATGATTTAGCTACGTGGACCCGTTAGAAAATATCAACTCGCAAGGTGAAAGAGTCGTTCATTTTCAATTCTCCCTTCATTCTTCTGATCGCATTAAAGAAAAGGGCTTTGCTTCTGCTGGGCTTTCTTACCATTTTTTAAACACTTGTTAATCATCTTCAGGCTCAATACGTTTTGCAGGCAGTATTAAAATTTAGTATTTAGAATTTGATAACAGCTTTTTGTTTCATATATTTATTTTTGGCAGTTATCTTTGACTTACGGCAAGATTTTGGCTTTCCCATGTACAGTAGTGATTTAAAGTATCCTTTAAAAACTCAAGTACAGGATTAAGTACAGTACAAAGAAATAATGGTGGTAGTGGAAGGATTATGGTAAAGACCATAAACCTGGCCGGGAAGTGAGTGAGGTGATAGAACATCACCCTCATCAAGTAGGTGATGCTGCTGCTTGGGTCTCATTCGTCTCTTCAGGAGGATGAAAGCACAAAAACCACACGGGAAATGAGTGGAAGAGAGTCATGGGTTCCAAGACAGCACCTAGCTGAACCCAACTCTGGGCTGCTTGGCTTCCTCAGCCTTTAGGATTTGACCCATGCCATTTCTTACAGGAAGTCCTCCAGGATACCTGGCTCTTTCCTCATACACTGATCTCCATCCGCTTTCTCTGGAAGCATCAGAGGTCACAAAAGTGGATGACTGTTGGGGATAAGGGAAGGACACATACAGCAAACTGCAAAGCATTTGCTTCATTTATCACTGATAAGTAGAAATGCAGGCCCAATTTCCAATTTCTCAAGAGAAGTAAAAAGTTTAAATTTTTAGGTGAAATATCACTGTTTTAAACACTGACAACAAATGTTCACCATCCTGGGGGCTGGATGCTGTGGTGCGCCCTCAGCTGATGCAGAGAGAAGCTTCCATGTAAAGATGACCGTCAAGCTGCAGTGCCTAGACACCCAGGTCCTGGAAATGATGGAACTAAGGATATGAAACCACAGCTAAAGCAAGTTGCCCAAGTCATGTGTTTTCCCCGTAAGACTGGGTCTTTCTGGTGGGCATGGAGGGATCTGAGTCATCAGGCCCCGCCTGGCCAAGCCAATCCCAAAGCCCTGGCCACTCAGCCTTTCTTATTCAGGAGTGAATAAGAAACTCCAAAGGGACAGTTGTCTACCCTTCAGGGACTTGAGGCAGGGGTCACATAGCAGAGGTGCTCCCATAGACACATGTTTGGAAGTGGGTTCCTGGGCAGGACCCGGGGGGAAGGGCATTGTGCCGGGGGGGACAGCAGACATGGTAGGATGCTGACTCCAGGCAGTGAAAGGATGAGGAAGAGTCCAGCTGGGGATGGGCTTTGACTGCAAACTGGCTCCAGGCTGCAGAGGGACGCCTTGGATGCTGAGTTGGAAACGGTGGGCAGAGGGTAGAGAGGCGATTTCAGGCAGAGCCTGGGTGAGTGCAAAGACCAGACTTCGTGAATCCCATGTAGGATTCAGGACAGGTGAGGGAGGCAGCCTGTGAGGTTCTAGCGGGCAGAGCCCAGGTCTACGCTGAGGAGAGTGTGCTCGCAGGCTGCAGGGGAGGGCTGGGGAGGAAGAGGACAGGGTGTGTGTGTGGGGGGGACCTTAAGGCAAAGAGGTACTGGGGACTGCGGGAGCCTTGCCCCTCTCTGGAGGGGTAAAAGTTGATCTTTGGGCAGGCCCCTGTGGTGCACACGCCCTCCTGGAACACTCTTCCAGTCCCTGGGGTCTCCATCTGGTCAAAAGGCCTGGCTCAGCCCCACGGCACTCGGGCCTCTTCGCCCACCCGAGGGCGCACAGAGGGGCCACCTCTTGCGCCCCGAGACCGCCGGCTGGGCCCCGGGGGCCCGGGTCCTCTTTGGGCGGGGAACTTGCTCCTCCGAGGTGGCGCGCCGAAGGTGGCCGGCCGCGGGGCTCCCCCGCCCCGGCCCGCGGCGCTTCTCTGCCGCCGCCTCGGGGTGTCTCTGCTTCGCTGCGAGCCTGGAACCGCGGCGGCGACGGCGCGAGGAGGGGAGCGGGCGGCGGCGGCGGCGGCCGCGCCAAGAAGCGCCGGGTCAGCGCAGGCTGAGGCGCCCGCCGTCCCCGCCCTCCGCCGCTCGCCTTCCCCTCCCTCCCGCCTCCCTCGCCCGCGCTCCTTCCCTCCCCGCCTCCCCTCGGCGCGCCCCCGCCCGCCCCGCCGCGCCTCGCCTCCTCCGCCCCGCGCCCTGCGGTGCTGCAGCTGCGGGCGGCTCCAGCTGCCCCAGATGTGGGCTGGGCGGCGCGCGGGGAACTTTCGCGCCGGCTGCGAGTGCGGGGCCCCGGCTGTGGTCCGGCTGCCATGGATCCGCCGGCGGGAGCCGCCGGCCGCCTGCTCTGCCCCGCGCTGTGGCTGCTCCTGCTGCTGCCGCTGCCCGCGGGCGCCCGGCTCGCCGCCGCCGACCCCCCAGGTAGGTGCGGCCGCGTCCCCACGCCTCGCGACCCCGCTCGGCCGGGCTCCGCCCCGCGCGCCCCACCGCCCCCTCCCCAGGCGGCGTCCGGCTCGACTTGGGCAAACTCCGCGCGCCCCGCCCGGGGCCAAGTTGGCCAACTTCGGGGCCGGGTTGGTCGGGCAGGGGGCGCCCTGCGGCGCACCCGGGAAGCTCGGGCCGGAGGGAGCCCCGGAGCGCTCGCGGCTCCCGGGACGCCGAGCGTGGAGACAGAGGGCCGGGAAAGCCCGGCGGCGACGAGCGCAGCATCAGCACCAGCGGGTCCGGGGGAGCCAGGGCGAGGCGGCGCCCCGGCTCGCGTCCGGAGACTCTCGGGAGCAGCCGGGTGCAGAGCGCGCCGCCTTGGGCCTTGAGGATTGGTTGGGGCGCCCCGGAGGGGATCCTCGAAGATCGGAGGGACCCTGCTCCACCCCTCCCCTTTCTCGGGCACGCGGGGGAGGCGGGCGGCAACGGGCTAACCTGGAGCTGTACGCGGAGGACAGGCCGCCAGTGCCGGGGGAGCCGAGTCCTCGCAGCTCGGGAGGCGAGCGGTGAGGGCAGTCGCGCGGCGGGGACTGCTAAGAGGTAGAAGCGCACGGGTAGGGAACCAACCGGGAATGGCTTCAGAGCAGCCCCATGTCCTGCCAAGGACGGTAGGTTCAAGGGGCGGGGGACGGTCTGACCGGGCCCGCCCCTGGGAACTGCGAGGAGCTGAGGAACCCCAACTTGGAACGGGGCAGGGGGCAGAGCTCTTGGTTGGGAGGGTCCCAGAGGGGTCGACCGGAGGTCGGAGGAGCGCCAGCGTGGTAGCCCCGTTAACGCCCCTTCCCGGTTGGAAGAAGGCCGGGGAGGTGCAGGCTAGTTTCTGGGGGATGCCTAGTGGAACGCCCTTCCCTTCGCAGTGGGGCGGGGTTTGGAAGGATGCTGTGCTCGGTGGCGGGGCCCTGGGGTTGCCGGTCTCGGCTGGTCTAACGCCCCTTCCCTTTGCAGGCGGGCCCCAGGGGCACGGAGCCGAGCGCATCCTGGCGGTGCCGGTGCGCACTGACGCCCAGGGCCGCTTGGTGTCCCACGTGGTGTCGGCGGCGACGGCCCCGGCTGGGGTACGGACCCGCAGGGCCGCCCCTGTCCAGATCCCGGGGCTCTCAGGAGGCGGCGAGGAGGACCCCGGTGGCCGCCTCTTCTACAATGTTACGGTGTTTGGCCGAGACCTGCACCTGCGGCTGCGGCCCAATGCCCGCCTCGTGGCGCCCGGGGCCACGGTGGAGTGGCAGGGAGAATCGGGTGCCACCCGCGTGGAGCCCCTGCTTGGGACCTGCCTCTACGTCGGAGACGTCGCGGGCCTGGCTGAAGCCTCCTCCGTGGCGCTCAGCAACTGCGACGGGCTGGTGAGTCTGCGCTTCTCTCCCTTCTGTCTGTCCACTGCTCTCACGTGGGCTTTGGAAGCCGGTTATCTGGGGGTCCGCTGGAACGGCAAGGCCTGTACTGAGGACCTTCTCTGCACCCCTTGTGCTTAGGGACCACCGAAGGGGTTGGCTGGAAGGCAGGCTGTTTTGATTGGGCCGAGAGGGTGATTTATGCAGGGGAAGGGCTGCATTTCCAAAGTATTTAGCAAGTAGCCAAGTGTGGTCCCCCTTAAGCCTACAGGAACTGGTTTTCCTTTTGCATTTGGGTGTGTGTATATCTCGGTGAGTGCGTGCATCTGCACACGTGTTTTGGCATGGGTGCTGGTATCCAAGTACATGCGCACTTGTGTGAACCTGTGACTGTGTCATTGTGTCTTGTGCATGTGTGTGTTCACAGGAGTTTGCTCATTTGTTTGTCGGTGTCTGTTCAGTGTGTTGCTGTGCATTGTAGTTTGTGTGATATGTGTGGGGGCACGTATGCAGGTGGGTGGTTTTCTTGTTTCTGTGTGTGCAGGTGGTGCCAGCCCAGCGAACAGGCAGTAGTGCTGAAATGCCCAGTTATCCCTCTGCCCCCTGGCTGAGTTTTTATGCTGTGGTTTCCTGTTGGATTTCAGCTGGTTATTTGAAAAGTTAGTTTTCTCTCTCTATTTTGAGCCAAGCGGAGCATTTGGAAATGCAGTCTGTGGTGCCCCTGGGCAACCCCTGAAGGACAGGAGAGGCTGGGGAGTGGGACCCTTCTGGGACTGGCTGGGCCGCTCAGTGTGACCAGAGCTCTGGGAAGTCCTCCTTCCAGGAGCCTAGAGGGACCATGGCTTTGCATAAGAGAGCCTTGGAGGAAGCCTGGATCAATGCTCAGGGAGGAGGCTGACATTGGCAGTGCTCTGTCTGGCCACCCCGGGGCCTGGCACGTGGCAGAAGCCACTGCAGTTTTCTATTTTGGATTGGCTGTGTGGTGGTCAGGCTGGCTGTGCTGGCCAGACATCTGAAGCCGCCCACCGTGGGTTCAGTTCTAATTACTACTCAGGGGACTCTTGCTTGGAGCAAGTGGCCTCTCTCCCAGCCCTGGTGGCCCCCAAGGCCCCCGTCCTCAGGCTTACCCTGCAAGTTGCAGAGCCAGCAATTACACAGAACCCCACAACCGGTGGTGTTCTTTTTATGGACACACAGGAAATGTCACTTGTTGCTTCGGAAAATCACTGCCTTTGGCTGGATTTAGTTAGAACCCAGACGTATTGCAAACAACTGTGAATGTCCTTGGAATAGCTGGGTTAACATGGTGCAGCCCTTTATATCCTTGTTGCCTCTGAGGATGTCCCAGAGTTCATAAGTGTGTCTTATTTTACGCTGGAGGTGAATTTCCTAAATAAAAGGAAACTGGTGTTGGGGGATCGGAATGTGGGTGGTGGTGGCCTGAGCTGGGGTGGGGGAGTTGACATGGAAGTGGTCTGTTGTTAGTTGCTCAGTCATGTCCGACTCTTTGTGACCCATGGACTGTAGCCTGCCAGGCTCCTCTGTCTGTGGGGTTTCCCCGGTAAGAACACTGGAATGGGTTGCATTTACTCAGTCTTGTTGTTGAGCAACTCCTGTGTGCTGAGTAATTCTTGAGGGAAAGCATTTCAGAGAGGCTTTGTTCATGTAGCATTCATTCATCGGTTCATTCCTTGGTTTGTTTTTTCAGCAAGTACCTCCAAGCGCGGTTGTCTGCTGTGCTGGTCAGAGATGTAGCTGGCCTGGTGCCCGTCCCCCTGCCCCCTGGGCACCATGCTCAGCTAATAGTCTGGGGCCCACTCTGGTCAGGGCTTGGAAAGCATGCTCCTGGGGTCTCTTTGAGCATGAGTTGCCAGGGGGCAAAGGCCCACAGGGAAGAGCGTATTCTGAGAAGTACCAGGTGTGTATTGGCTTGATCAGAACAGGCACAGTGAGATGTCACATGTACTAGACACACACCAGCGGAAGTGCAAGACGCAGCTGGAGAGCAGACTGGAGCTGAAAGAGGGGCTGGGGTCTGTCAGTGTGGCCTTGAATGTGGTCAGTGAAAATGGCATTGAGACAGTGGGGCAGCATCATTAGTTCTTCTTTCCTTTTGGTGTGTGAATGTCCTGATTTGATACCACTTAACTATTGAAGTCCCTCTGTGTATCACTGATGGGCTGATTGCAAAGCGCCTAGGGTTTAAACCTCATGTTTCTGGTCCACAGCAGCCCTGTAGTGGGAGGGATTCTTCATCCCTCATTTACAGATGGACAGCTGAGGCGCTGGGAGATTGAGTATCTTGCCCAAGGCCACACTGCCTGTGGTGGTAGGAGTCTGGCCTGGCTCTGTCCAGCCCCTTCTGCCACGTGCTTTCAAGTCTGGGCAAATAGAAGACCTTGATGTGTGGTAGTGGAACTGCAATCCCGAGCCATTCCCTCTTCCGAGAGTCCTACATGCATCTCACCATGTCAGCAGCCATGCCACACAGTGCCCCTTCCTCTGCGCCCTGCTCCTCCTTCATAGATAGTGAGACACACAGAAGCAGGTGTGTCAGGCTGCAGTGTATGTGTGGCTCCTCAGGGAACTTGTTACAATTCAGATTCTGAGTCAGCGTGTCTAGGGCGGGGTTCAAGTTTCTGCATTTCTAATGAACTACCAGGCTGATGCTCCTGGGCTTCGGGACTGCCCTTTGAGAAGCAAAGTATTACACCCTAATTTCTGCAAAGGAGTTCTACAGGATCACACCACAAGTTTCCCTGAGCAAATGTGGTTCAATGGACAATTGGTGTGGGAAACGCTGCAACTTGCTTTCAACCCAGGAGATTCAGGGAGGCCCACTGGGATCTCTGAGAGGCTCTGTCATAAAGAAACCTCCTGAACTTCGTGTACTGTAGCAGATCCACCAGCCTCTTCTCTGCAGGAACCCCAGGAATGTGCATTCCTGGGAGACAAGTGGAGAAACCACGAAGCAGGGTCACAGCAGGCAGCTGGCGGCTTACAGCTTAGGTTGAGATGCTTAGGTGCTTAGGTGGGACGAGCCTCTCCCTAGAGCCATAGGCCTTTCCAGGCCTGTTCTACTTCTAGCCTGGGACACACACTTGCTCATCTCCTTGCTGGTCCTGAGTTTGTTTCTCTGCCTTGAAAGAAGGCAGTGGTAACTCTGTGTTCTGTGGACAGCAGTCTCCTTTTCTGCTTAGCATGAGGGGATTCTTACGGTCAGGATCCTTTCAGTCACCAGTGAAGGAAACACAAGTCAGATCATTTAAGCAGAAATGGGAACTTAGTGGCTCACGCGCTGCTCGGCCTTTAGGCCTGGCTGGATCCAGTGCTCCTCCCCTTGTCTCCCTGCCTCCGCCTTCTTATGTGTTGGCTTTGTTCTCAGGTGGAGTCCTTCTGTGGTAAGTCAAGGCGCCCAGCGGTGCTGGCTGATGATCTTTCTCTGATAGTTCTGGCTGACTCCTGGGTAGCACTCTATTCAGGCTGGGGTCAGATGCTTCCATGAGAATCAGAACCTGAGGTTTGTGGAACCCCACGGATGGGGAGCGCAAGGGGTGCTGCTCCCTAGAATGACAGGAGGTAAGGACCTGGGGCTGCCGAGGTGAACATTCTAGCTGAGTCAGGTGGAGGCATAGAGTCAAGAAATGCCACGTGCTTCATGCCGTTGTTCTGTCAGTCATGTCTGACTCTTTGCGACTCTATGGACTGCAGCACGCCAGGCTTTCCTGTCCTTCAACATCTCCTGGAGCTTGCTCAAACTCATCTCCATTGAGTCTCTGATGCCATCCAACCATCTCATCCTCTGTTGTCCCCTCCTCCACCTGCCCTCAATCTTTTGCAGCATCAGGGTCTTTTCCATTGAGTCGGCTTTTTGCATCAGCTGGCCAAAGTATTGGAGCTTCAGCTTCAACATCAGTCCTTCCAGTGAATATTCAAGGCTGATCTCCTGTAGGATTGACTGGTTGGATCTCCTTGCAGTCCCTGGGACTCTCAAGAGTCTTCTCCAACACCACAGTTCAAAAGCATCAATTCTTTGGTGCTCAGCCTTCTTTATGGTGCAGCTCTCACATCCATACATGACCACTGGAAAAGCCACATGCTTCATAAAACATACCGTACATTTTATTTCCAGAGAGGTTGGTAGATGTAGTTTCCAGGTTCTCTTATAGCCACTAGATAGATATTGTTCATCATATTCTCAGGGGAAGGTTAACATTTGCCTTTTTCACAATGAGTGAGAAAATGATGCTTAACAAAGGATACTTGTATATCTCATTGCTATGGAAGAATTCTCTAGTACCTCTCAGGCCACATGATATGTAATTTCATGTCATTCTTCCATGCTCACTAAAGACCCATGAGAAGCCTGTTGACAAAAAAATAATAACAGAACGTCAGTTTACTGTGCCCATGTTATGTATCAGGCTTTCCGTTGAGCACCTTATGCTATATCACCTTGACTGATCCTCACCACACCCTGCAGTGTGTGACTGATATTATTCCCATTTTACGGATGAATTAACTGAGATAGCCTGCTTCAAGCTTTGCGGGTCTGTATTTAAATACACGTCTGTTTGGTTCTAAGACCATGCTTCCTACATGTTATTGCCTTTAGTACGTGCCAAAATAAAATAAAATAAAGAAATGCATTTCTTTAAAACATTTCCTACCTTTTCTAGTCAACTCCTGGAGACCTTCTTGGTCAGCAGCACTGACTGTTGTCAGTGTCAGTCAGTGGGAGTTGGGGGTAGGTCTGGTGGCCAGGTGGCTTGGTGACTTGTGGCTGACATGCTCTGGGCTGCAGCCCCTTTCAGGCGGCCTGAGTCCTTATGGGGCAGTAATGGCAGTGGAGACTCCAGTAGGTTGGAAGCTCCCTGACACACCTCTGTCTCCTGCACGCATTGCTGCTCGGGGGACCTCTCTGGCCTGGCGTCTCTGGTTGGCAAGCCATCGGTGAGAATGTCTCCGGACTGGGCAGTGACTTTGAGGGTCATGATCAAGGCCTGCTACCTTGTGCGCTGGGGCTCCCCTGCTGGGCTGCTATGCCAGCCAGGCCCCTGCTCTGTAGAGTCTTGATGGGTATTAAAAGTCACTAAGGGCCACGGAGAGAGAGAGAGATCATTTGCTGGCCTAAGGGATGGAATTGAGTTTCATTTTTCTATAATGGCCACTGTCTTTGAGGCCACACACTGGGTTCCAGCTGGCTCAGGTGCTAGAATGGCGAGGGCAGGTGCAACACGCTTGGGCTGCAGGGCTACGGGTGAGAAGTGTGTGGGACTTGCAGTTGCCCTTTGGAGAGTCTCCTCACCTTTCATCTTGCCTTGGCACTGCCTGGAGGGCAATAAGAAGGTCTCAGGAACATCAAAGAGGGGCTATGGGAACGTCTGAATTCCCTGGGTGTTGGGGCTCCTCAGGTCGGAGGAGCAGAGGCTCCTGCTTGGCCCCTACTCTTGGCAATCTACACAGCTGTCCAGGATGGTCTCAGCCTCCTATCTGGCTTATTATTCTCCTTGTCATTTAAGATTCATTCAAGTTGTGGAAGGCCAACTTGGATGAAACAAACAAGATGTCGTGGGCCCAGTTCCTTGGGGTCCTGAGACGGCCTTCAGGTATGGCTGGATCTAGTGGCTCAGGGCTGCTTCAAGTTATGGCCAACCACAGTTCAGTTCAGTTCAGTTCAGTCGCTCAGTCGTGTCCGACTCTTAGCGACCCCATGAACCACAGCATACCAGGCCTCCCTGTCCATCACCAACTCCCGGAGTTCACTCAAACTCATGTCCATCGAGTCGGTGATGCCATCCAGCCATCTCATTCTCTGTCGTCCCGGTCTCCTCCTAACCCCAATCGCTCCCAGCATCAGCGTCTTTTCCAGTGAGTCAACTCATCGCATGAGGTGGCCAAAGTATTGGAGTTTCGGCTTTAGCATCAGTCCTTCCAATGAACACCCAGGACTGATCTCCTTTAGAATGGACTGGTTGGATCTCCTTGCAGTATAAGGGACTCTCAAGAGTCTTCTCCAGCACCACAGTTCAAAAGCATCAATTCTTCAGCGATCAGCTTTCTTCACAGTCCAACTCTCACATCCATACATGACCACGGGAAAAACCACAGCCTTGACTAGACGGACCTTGGTTGGCAAAGTAATGTCTCTGCTTTTTAATATACTATCTAGGCTGGTCATAACTTTCTTTCCAAGGAGGAAGTGTCTTTTAATTTCATGGCTGCAATCAGCATCTGCAGTGATTTTGGAGCCCCAAAAAATAAAGTCTGACACTGTTCCCACTGTTTCCCCATCTATTTCCCAAGAAGTGATGGGACCAGATGCCATGATCTTAGTTTTCTGAATGTTGAGCTTCAAGCCAACCTTTTCACTTTCCTCTTTCACTTTCCTCAAGAGGCCTTTGAGTTCCTCTTCACTTTCTGCCATAAGGGTAGTGTCATCTGCATATCTGAGGTTATTGATATTTCTCCCGGCAATCTTGATTCCAGCTTGTGCTTCTTCCAGCCCAGCGTTCCTCATGATGTACTCTGCATATAAGTTAAATTAGCAAGGTGACAATATACAAACTTGACGTACTCCTTTTCCTATTTGGAACCAGTCTGTTGTTCCATGTACAGTTCTAACTGTTGCTTCCTGACCTGCATACAGGTTTCTCAAGAGGCAGGTGAGGTGGTCTGGGATTCCCATCTCTTTCAGAATTTTCCACAGTTTATTGTGATCCACACAGTCAAAGGCCTTGGCATAGTCAATGAAGCAGAAATAGATGTTTTTCTGGAACTCTCTTGCTTTCTCCATAATCCAGCGGATGTTGGCAATTTGATCTCTGGTTCCTCTGCCTTTTCTAAAACCTGCTTGAACATCTGGAAGTTCACGATTCACATATTGCTGAAGCCTAGCTTGGAGAACTTTGTGCATGACTTTACTAGCGTGGGAGATGAGTGCAATTTTGCGGTAGTTTGGGCATTCTTTGGCATTGCCTTTCTTTGGGATTGGAATGAAGACTGACCTTTTCCAGTCCTGTGGCCATTGCTGAGTTTTCCAAATTTGCTGGCATATTGAGTGCAGCACTTTCACAGCATCATCTTTCAGGATTTGAAATAGCTCAGTTGGAATTCCATCACCTCCACTAGCTTTGTTCTTTGTGATGCTCTCTAAGGCCCACTTGACTTCACATTCCAAGATGTCTGGTTCCAGGTGAGTGATCACGCCATCGTGATTATCTTCGTTGTGAAGATCTTTTTTGTATAGTTCTTCTGTGTATTCTTGCCACCTCTTCTTAATATCTTCTGCTTCTGTTAGGTCCATACCATTTCTGCCCTTTATCGAGCCCATCTTTGCATGAAATGTTCCCTTGATATCTCTAATTTTCTTGAAAAGATCTCTTGTTTTTCCTATTCTGTTGTTTTCCTCTATTTATTTGCATTGATCGCTGAGGAAGGCTTTCTTATCTCTCCTTGCTATTCTTTGGAACTCTGCATTCAGATGCTTATATCTTTCCTTTCCTCCTTTACTTTTCGCTTCTCTTCTTTTCACAGCTATTTGTAAGGCCTCCTCAGACAGCCGTTTTGCTTTTTTGCATTTCTTTTCCATGGGAATGGTCTTGGTCCCTGTAGAGAAGACTCTACACATGGATACATGGACATCACCAGATGGTCAACACCGAAATCAGATTGATTATATTCTTTGCAGCCAAAGATGGAGAAGCTGTATACAGTTAGCAAAAACAAGACCAGGAGCCGACTGTGGCTCTGATCATGAACTCCTTATTGCCAAATTCAGACTTAAATTGAAGGAAGTAGGGAAAACCACTAGACCATTCAGATATGACCTAAATCAAATCCCTTATGGTTATACAGTGGAAGTAAGAAATAGATTTAAGGGTCTAGATCTGATAGATAGAGTGCCTGATGAACTCTGGACGGAGGTTCGTGACATTGTACAGGAGAAAGGGACCAAGACCATCCCCATGGCCAACCTAGACAGCATATTAAAAAGCAGAGACATTACTTTGCCAATAAAAGTCCATCTAGTCAAAGC